>NC_081412.1:661234585-661925210 GCF_030272615.1 Cryptomeria japonica
CGGGCCGCGGAACGCATAGGCCTGTGGCTCCCTGTATGGGCCGCGGAACGCACTAGTGGCCGCAGCCACTGTGCGGGCCGTGACACACACAGCAGTCAAGGCCGCTATGTGGGCCGCGACCCTCACAAAAGGTCATCCCACTAGCGGCGCCGCTCCCATTTCCCCGCCTCCACCAATTCGGCCGCCACTATTAATAGCGCCACCGACCTGCATTTAAACTCTGCAACATAACAATAAATTAAGATGAAACCCTAGCCCGGTTAGGGCTAGGGTAAATAAATGAGGAATGAGTATTAAAATAAAATAAGGGGGGGGACTATTTTATAGATTTTAATAAGGGTTAGGGTTGCATGGTAAACCCATTTAGGTTTTAGAATATATTAATATTATATTTATATAATATTAATTATATTTACATATAGGTATGGTGGAATTATTTAATTATAATTTTCAAAGAGAATTGAAATGCTATGAATCCAATTATAATGAATTAACATTAGACTTTAAATTTAAAAAAAGTTGACTTGTTTAAATGTTAGTGAAGTCCATATTTATTTTAAATTTAAATTTATTGAGAAGTCCATGAGCTGATTATTAATGAAATTAATATTTATTTCTAACTTAAATAGGTTTAGGTATTCATGAGATAAATATTAATAAAGTTATTATTAGTTTAAAATTTGAATAGCTTGAATATTTAAAATCGGAATATTATGAAGTTGATATTTAATTATAAAATTAATTAGATTGAGCGAAAATGAGCTAGTCTATTCTAATCTGTAGTTAATCTTAATTTATTTTCTGCTATTTAAATAGTAGGAAATGATTGTTTTAAACATAGTTAAAACCAAAACTGTGTAGTGTGTTCGTGTTAGCGAACTTAACGTTATTTTGTTAGTATTTTAAAAAAAAAAATCATTCCATTTTTGCCCTAAATTTTGGGCATGACACCATTGCAAGAAATAAGAGAAGAGAACTTTGTGAAAAGATGCATAATGAGAATGATGAAAAGGAAACTCTTAATGATCTAGTAAACAAGCTAAGACAAGAGATCAGTACAACACAGAATAAGATACAGGATATGATTGAGATTTTGTAAAGAAAGTGAATATAGAAAGAAGAATAAAGAGGACTTGGTTATAAGACTAAATGATGCTGGAAATGAAAACACAAGACTTAGTCATGAAAATGATATGTTGAAGATAGATCTAATGCACACACAAAATAATAGAACTGAACTCATAAGACAAAAAGGAATCTTGGAAAGTGAACTGACTGCTGCAAATCATCACAAGGAGAAATTCAAGAAAAGTTCAAAAGAACTTGGTGACATGCTGAAAAATCAAAAACCTAATGGTGATACAAATGGCCTTGGCTTTGAAGTTGGTGAAAGCTCTGGTACTGCAAACAATCATGATCAAAGAAAACTGGTAAAACAACCTACTGCTTACAAGTTTAATGGCAAATGCTTTAACTATAACAAGTATGGTCATAGAGAAAATCACTGTAGATCTAGAAATTATCAGAACACTAATACACCCACCGGTCAATGTTCTAAATGCAACAAAGTTGGTCATAATTCAGAAAATTATAGAATGAATGTGAGATGTTATGTTTGTGGAAGATTTGGGCACTTATCTAATCAATGCAGAACACATACCAGCATAGGATATGGAAAATCTATTCAAAAGAACAATGTGACTTGTTATGTCTATAGCAAGATTGGACATATTGCTAAATTTTGTAGAAGGCATCACCGACAAATAACAAAGGTCCTAGTTTGAAAGGTAAAGAAAAGGTTGAATAGGTAAAGCAATAATTCTCAAAACAATGGATCAGAAAGTCAAATCAGAATGTTGATGTGATTGCTCCTCCACCGGTAGAACAAAGTAACACTCCACCTATAGGAAACTCTTCATCTAAATGAAGAAAATTCTTTTGGAGTTTTAGCAACAAAATGAAAAACATGCTATTATTCCCTCGGTTGATGGTGAGAAGGTGAAATTAATTCTATACCGGCAGATGAGTTAAGTTGTGACTTAACTGGCAAGCATTAAATATGGTAGTTGGCGAAAATAACATTATAAAGCAAGTATTTTGGCTCCTTTTTCATTCACCGAACATTCAAATCTTCGAGAGCGCGAAAATTCTTGAGCGAAGGTACTCCAAGCAAATAAGTGAAGCAATTCATCAAAGAATTCATCTTTAAAGTAGATTGAGGTATTTATGCTATGGGATTTTTATCCACTCCTGAATTTATTGCAAAACCTACTATTGTTGAAGTTGTTAAGTGACCTAGACCCATTTTTCAGCTAGTTCCTTAAATTGCTAAGAAAGATGATAGCATTGGTGCATTCTCTCAAATCCCTAAAGGAGTACTATATTATGAAGACCCTAGAATGTATATAAATTGTCATATTGATGAACTAGGTCATGATGAAATTAAAAATATGTACGAGATTGTAATCTATGATGAATCCATAAATCTCAAACCTGAACATAAGATAGTAGAAACCCTAGGTTTCACTGAAATACTTAGTATCCCGGATTTCCCCAAGGATATCATAAGGATTGTGTTAAGCAGAGTACATGGTGAATTCTTTTGGTTAGACTCTATTCATAAAATCACAAAAGAAGCAGTAAAAGCTGTAATAGGGTTACCCTCCACCGGCAACAGACTTGACAAAACTAAGAAGGTCTCAAATGACTTAGTGACAAACCTAACCGCTGCAACATTTGATAAGAGATCTCTAAGGGTAAATGATGTGAAGGATACAAATATCAGATGTATCAGTATGATCTTAGGTTATAAGGCTACACATGCAAATAGTTTAAACTCAGTTTCTAGCCTATGTATTAAGAGTGCCTATGATATGGTAAATGATTATGCAAGGATAGACATATGTGACTGGCTCAAAGATGAGTTGATAGACAATTTGGGTAAAATCAAAAGAGACAAAAAGGGGACATTCAGATTTGGAAACTTACTTGTTTGTCTGATGTTGTACATAACCAAACAAGTACCCGGTATTGGTGCTAGAGATTTTGGATTTGATATACCAGTAGAAAAACAACCATTAGAATTTTAGAACAATATGGGAGAGAAAAGGGAGAAAAACATAAATGAGCATTTTCAAGCATTTAAAGCTTGAATGAAGGGCAGAGTAAGGTTATCACAAGCTATTATGGATAAGTATCAAAAAGAAATTTGTTTTGTGATAAAGAAAGATGAAATTTGGATGGAGGCAGTTATCCCTAGAACCATCTAGTAACTAAAATGGGCTATGAGACAGATGAGAACATCATAGAAACTTATGCAAAAGCCCTCCTTGAAAGTCCTAAGAAACCGGAAGAGAAGGTATTTGGTAGTGCAGAAACAATTGAGAGGACTATATAATCAAGGAAAAGAGTTAAGAAAGTAGAAGCAAAGGAACCCGATAGGCAAAGACAATCAAGGAAGATGTGCTAAAACAAACTAGTATAACTGAGAGTGAGATGGAAGCACTTCAACCAAAAACTCACCTTTCACCGATTGGAACTTCATCAGAAAGTGACATACCTGTTGTATTCAAGAGAGTTGAGAGGAAAAGAAAACCTTCACCGACACCTTCTCCTACACCAAAAAGGACAAGACAGAAGCAACAAGCAGTATGGCCTCCAGCAAAGAAGATGACTCCTAAGAAGAAGGTGAAACAAACTATTGCTCCCATTGACAAACTTCTTAGCGAAATTATAGAGGATGGTAAGCTAAAGGATATCAATAAAATGTACAATACACTATCAGCTAATGATAAGGAAAGAATAGAGAATGGTGTAATTCTATACTTAGATATATACATGAAATTTTTGATGCAAATTATTGATGAAATTCCAAATGACTTGTATAGGAAATTAGAAGCTAGAAGATTATCTATTGTTGAACTAGATAAAAAGATTAAGATTGAAAAATTACTGGCAATGCATCCAGTTAACTCACCTGATGAAATAGACAAATTAATCAGTGAGGCCAACTGAACAGTATTCTCTACTACTCACTGGCATGTAGCACTAATGGTTGGCAGAGTAACTGAAGTATCTGAGGAAACAGCTGATGGATGGGATATTTTATTTGTGGAGAAAGAAAAAGAGGAAGAAATACTCAGACCTAAAACTATCAGAGTATATCAAAAGGATAGAGACAAGGGTAAAGTCAAGATAGGTGGTCCACCAAGTTTAAAAATAATAGACAATATGCCCCCACCTCCTTCAGATACTCCACCGGTAGACACTACTGCAAATCAACTGGCCACTGAGAGTATGGAGACTCCGGTAGAAGATACAAACCCTGAATCTAAAATTTTGTATACTATAAATATAGATACTCAGGAAGTTAATGTTGTGGTTGACAGGGAGACCACTGAGGATAAGGAAAAAGATATCACCACTGAGAAACCGGTAGATATAATAGACAAACCATCTGAAGAACTGGCTAAAGAAAGTTCTGAGGCACAAACTAAGGAACTGAAAACTGAAAGCTCAGAGAAACCGTTTGAGACACATTTGGAGAAACCCAAACCGGTATAGGTTGAAGCACAGGTACAAACAGAGACATTGCCACCTAGCCAAACTGAAAAACCTAAGACTTTGTTTGCAGAAATGGAAACTCAGATTGACCTACCAGAGGTTGAACAAAGCAAGGAAATAACTTCAACTGATAGCATGGCTATTGTAAAAATTGTTCGACAAACATCTGGTAAAGCTATGACAGAATTCAGACCTACTAATGTAACTGAGGTCTTGTTAGATTCAATAAAGAAGATCATGAAATGCAATGCACAAGCCTATAAGGCTATTGATGATACTATACCAATTCTTAAATTGATAGCACCAAAGTGGAGTGTTGAAAATAAAGATTCTTTAGGTCAAGTCGACACATTGTCTTAGTTTATCACCAACAACCTTGTAACTATTGATAAATTGAATGAGGATACATTTAAGGAGAGATTGATAAAAGAAAAAGAGAAATTATTTAAGGATATTCTTAAGAAGAATAAGGAAGAAATGGACACCCTTTTACCGAAACTTGGAGAAATAATCTATGACTTCAATAAATTGTACAGGGATACTTGCAAAACAAATGTCCTAATAGAGGATCTTTACAAGGAGATCAGCAAAATACAAGAAAAGATAAATAATATTGCTGACAATCTGATTGGAGCATTAGATTCATTTTTGGAGTTAGACAAGAAAATTGCAAATAAGGAAGAGAAAATCAGGAAATTGGAAAATGAAAAACAGGGAATAAAGGACAAGGCAAAGGACTTAAAATGCAGACTTAGTCCATGACTAGAGTATCTTATTTCTTTGAGAAAAGAAATATCTGAGGCTCTAGTTCCTAGACTGAAGACACCGGAAGAGCAAATGCACATACTCACCGGTATAGTGCAGAGAACACAAGAGGCAATAAAAGATTGAAAAACATTCAGCAATGGCATAAATCTAGTTTTGATAGATATCTTTCAGATTGTAACCCATCGATTACAAGAATCCAGGTAGGACTCCATTGATAGCGAATGATAGCCTTTGTCATTGATGTCAAAGGGGGAGTAGTAGGATGAGAAAAATGATCAGAAAAAGGACATCATCTGCTCAAGGGAAGCATACAGTTTTGAGCATATAGTTTTGGAAAGACAATTTTGACACACTATTTTTGGATATCATTTTGGACACTTTTTTTCTCATGAGTGTTGCCATCAATGCCAAAGGGGGATATTGTTGGCAAATGCACACTCTAATGAGAAATTGTAGGTGATTGAAGGTTTTGTCATTGATGGCAACCTTGCAATCATATGATACCAGCAAGACAGAATACCGACACCGACAATGACAAACTCTACACCGGCACACAGAACACCAATAGTGAAAGGAAGGATACTGACACCCTGGCCAATAGGAATTTTATTTATAATGTATTTTGTAATTAATTGTAAAATCATTGTAAGCCGACATGGCGAGTTGTAATATGACTCATATATGTATGAGATCATTTTGTAATATAAAAGGTGTTTGATAGGATGTGAGATAAGCAGACCTAATATGTGAATTATAAGTTAAGGGTTTATGTATGTAGTAGAGCTTAAACCGGTACTAGATCTGGCATAGAAGATGCTAATCTGAAGTAGTACAAGACACTAGATTAATATAATCCATTTTTGTAAGTCAGTGTCACTTCTTTTGTAATAGAGCAGTGAGCTCTAGGCACTTGGCCTTCCTACATGTGCAGGCCCCTATTGTAAGAGTAATATTCCCTTATTGGCCAGTAAGTGAATATTGTGGGTCACAAATCCCACTGAGGTTTTTCCCACACTAGGTTTCCTCATTAAAATACTGTGTTATGGTGTGCTTCTCATGTGGTTATTGTTATTCTTGTTTACTGCATTATTTCTTATTTACCGGTGCACAGTTTTAACATGCTTTTCATGTTTTAAGTCAAGTAAATTTATTAACCAGTTAGATATTGATTCAGCGCCCCCCCCCCCCCTTCTTAGTATCTTTGGGAATCCTAACACTCACAAGGATAGCTATCTGAACTCTTTTGAAGTTCTCCCTATTAAGAAACAAGCTTGTTAAAGCTTTTACAATAAGTCCTATTAGGAACCGATTCTGTTAGGAATCACCTGGTTAAGGGATTTACAAAATGCCTTGATGAAAAAGAAAATAACCTATTAGGAGTAACCTCAATAGAAGGTTTGAGAATCCAAGCTAATGGACCACCTCATTAGAGGATTTAATAAGTAACCAAGCTTGTTAGAGCTTACCCGGTTAGGGGATTTCAATTATGTTGTAATTGCTAGAAAACAACAGGTTTTTTTGATCTGTCTTAATAGCACTACATTTAATTGATCAGATCCTTTTAAGCTTCAATCTTCTTTCACTCAAACTGCAGATCCATTCTCCGGTTAGACAACCACACACTCAACTAGTTTTCAACCAACACTCTTACAAACAACTTCATTGACCTTAAATACAAATTAATTAGGTCGGTAACACAACAAAAACCTAATTCTCTCATAGAGATTACAAACAAGTCGGTTCAATCTTGATCGTTAGAAATCATAACAATCTCTTCACATTCTTCAAGAAAATTCCAACCGCTCCATGATCACCGCTTCATTGGACTTTGTAACTCATCATCCGCTATGCATTAGATGCAATCCACTTTGCTCATTCCCTAGACAACAAACAAACACGCCAAAATGATTTGAACTTATCCTCATTCAATGATCACATGTGTCTCCATCATTACCACTCATCATTAGATCTTAAACCAACAAACTTGATCGGTTAGTGTTTAACAAAAAACAACTGCTAGGGTTTACCCTTATACACCGGCTTGCCGATTCAACTCACAAACTTATCATTCCAAGGTATAACATCTTCCACAAAGATTTTCCTACTGGTTACAAGCCAATATCAATAATAATAACAATACCAGCAATATCATAAATACCATTATCGGTTCAATTGATACCAATCATTAATGCAATCTTCATGCAAATGCCAACAAAATTTAGTGTGGATCCTACTCAACACATATCTAACCCACTCCTTCAAAAGTCAAAAAATTCACAAATTGAGTGAAACCCTTTCTTTTCAATTATGCAAATTCCAGCTTAGGATTAGTGATGTCATCCATGATTTTGTCAGTATACATGTCCAAAATGTCTTATGAGCTAGTTTATTCCATTTCAAAGTGGATATAAGCTCAAACATCATCAACATGCAAGACTCCATGTTGAACGAAGGAAAATGCTCCAACCGGGTTGTCCTCCATGGACTTGTAAGGGTGTTTCTTGAATACAAGACGAGTCATGTCCTTAACCTCAACCACCACTGGAGTAGCAATGGAGGACGTAGATGCCATTTTAAAATCTCACAAAATCAGACTCAAAAAAATACCCTTCGAGAAATACCTTATCCAACTGTCGGATGCCCGATATCACTTTTCTAGATTGATTTAGGCTCTTCAGATCACCCTATTCTTTAGCATAAAAATGCTATTCAGAAAGTGAAGAATGATTCTCGTATTTCCCCTTTTAACTTTACAAACCCTAATTTCACTTTGAAATAAATGCACCTCAAATATTCAACCGAATGCCCTATTTAGCTACTGGATGCTACAATCAACCATCTGAGTTCTAGATATTGGCTTCTATCTGTAATCCATCCACTATAGATCTCATCAAAGGGGTAATGCAATATTATCATTGGTTTGCCTCCCCCTAAGGACAGAAGCCCTAGTTATCGGATGAAGATCCTACGCCAAATTTAGGTACAAATCCATTATTTGCCTTAGATTCATCCTTCTTTACCCACATTTTCTTATGATTATCTTTGATCTCTTCCACTTTCACTTTACCCTTCTCATCTGATTTATTCTTATCTACCGGAGCATTGTTCTTGCTTCTGCAGTACTTTGCAATGTCATCGGCTTTGTTGCATGCTCTACAAACAACACTATTCTTCATAGATCTAAAGTTCATCTAATTTTGTCTTATCTTGCACTGATTAGAGATATTTCCAAACATTCCACAGGCATAGCATCTTTTGTTACAAAATTTATTCATCGTGGCTCTACACACATTTGACTTGTGTCCAAAATTATTGCATATGAAACATTGACTGGTAAAGGTAGAAATATTGTTCATGTTGTTCATCATATTACTATTGTTCATCATTCCATGATTCATCCTAATTTTGCACTGACTCACCATATGACAAATTTTGTTGCAAGTAAAACATCTACCATTAAATTTATAAGCATGCAACAAAGTCGGTCACATTGCAAGTAAAACATCACCTTGCATATCCTTCTCAAGTCTTTGACTTTCCAGCATCTCATCAAGTCTTGTTGAAATAGCTTTGAATTTGTCTTTGTATTCATTGGCAGTAGCAAGTTCATCCTTCAAGGTAACAACCTATCTTTCAAGCTTTTGGCCATTATTCCTTGATTGTCTCAACTCAAGATTGAACTTATCATTCTCATAGGTAAGATTGAAGCATTCATCAAATCTTTCTTTCAATGATTGTGCCAGATTTTCTTCATTCTTCTTCTGGTCCTAAATCCCCTTAGTCAGTCTCATCGCAATGAATTGCATCACATTCTTCAAAGAAACATTCTCTCTCTCAAGATTATCAACTTCATTAGCTTTGTCCTTGTATTCCATGATCAAATCTTATTTCTCCTTCAACTTATCCATTAATTCCTTCCTCTTTTCTCTGCAGATGCTTGCTTGATCCTTTAGCTCACTAATGAATTTATTAGAAGCATTCAAATTATTTTTCAAGGTATAGACTTTACTTCTAGTTGCATCAAGATCTTCAAGTGTCACATTGAGTTGTCTCTAGAAGCTAGAATCCATTGAATCAATCTCCTAGATCTTCCTCAAGCGCTTAAGTTTCCTCACAGGAATGAGACCCTAATACCAATTATTAGAATCAAATATCACTGAGAGGGGAGGTGAATTAGTGATCTACCATAAATTGAAGCCACAAACTTATTCTTTATCCACTGGTTAACAATGCATAATAGATAAGAACATAAACATGAAACAATAAATACACAAATCCATAACACCAAAAATTTTACGTGGAAACCCGAAAAGGGAAAAATCATGGTGTGGTTGGAACCCACAATATTCATATACTATGCCAGGAGTACATAAATACTACATAAATGGGGAATACACTTGCATTTAGGCTCACTGGCTAGAGCTCACTGCTCAATTGTAATTTCCCAGAAGGCTACAACCTTTAGGGACTTACAATTTGATTACAATAGGAAAGTACAATGAAATGAACTCTTAGAAAGCATTTGACAATGCAAAATGAGTTTCAGTTAGGTTCTAAATCTCTAACTATCTCTGCTCTGTTGAATACTCTATTTTGATCTCAATTAGCTACTGGTTGATCTGAAACCAAAATGCGCATATGAAACTGCATTCAATCGCACCAAAATGAATCACCATACACATAACACACCAAAAATAAATCACCAAAACAATATTATATATCTGGTCTTACCACAAAAACAATTTCCTTCAAGTTGTCTTCAATAAGTGTAACTTGTAGATCAAGTTGGCTTCAATCTCGAACACACCATAGCACTAGACTAAAATATTATGACCACACACTTCCTAAAGGTCTTACTAAACATCGAGATCACAAAAATAATCACCACAAATACCATAATCATCAGAGATATTCTAGATCAAATCATTATTGAAATACCTTGCTTTTCCATGTTTTGTCGGTTAACTGTCTACCAGTTACCTCCATCTACTAGATAAGCTAGATCACAACTATCGGATTGAATCACCATGAAGAGTTGATATCAATGACAACCCTAAAAAAATAATCAACCACTGGAAGTCTCCTAAAATCATCGGATGAGTGTCAATTCCCAACAGTTATCTGGTACATGTGTAGTGTATACTGCTTTATGTTAAAAACATTTTTATTATATCTTGATGATCTAGGCATGTAGATTGTTGAATGGGCCTTAGAATAACATATATGTGAAGTTCTTTGTGCTCCTTAGTATAGTAAAATCAATTAAACTCATCGCTTTAAAATACATTTTACTTTTATGTTTATCCATTTCCCTTTTCTCCCCCTCAATGAATGAAGAGCCAGCTTCTAAAATCCCATAGGTTACTCAGTGAAAATGCGCAAGTCCCCTATCACAAAGTTTCCCATAAGGATGTAATCCTGAAAGCATTTTTAGTGATCAACAACATGTAATTTTGAGTGTGTATTTTTTCTCTCAAAAGTGTTTTCCCCATGTAAACCTATGATATAATTTTTGTGCATACTTTTTCTTGTACCCAAAAAGAATTTATTTTCACATTAATTTTCTCAAATATTTGATTAAGAAGTGTTTCCACACCCTTTGTTCCTTTCATATAGGAAAGTAGGGAAGACAATATTTATAATTAGCAAATGATGGAGTAGAGATAAACATTGTGTAGGGCTAAATCCAAATATAGAGGATAAATTCAAAATTACAAATCAAACCCAAACATAGGATCCAAGATATTTTATGGACATAGACATACTCATCCTAGGGATTAGAAATTGAATTTTAACTAGAGATTTGGTTACCACATTTTGGTATATTTAGCTCATGGTTTCCTAATTACTATTTGATGGTTCCATGAATTGCTTCTACTATTTATTGGGTGCTTTATATGGATGTTATATGATGAGTTTGGATGTACTTTTATGTTGCCAAAATTGCTTCAAATATCTTGTTGGTGATACTCTTGTAAGGACATATGTCCATGTTATTGTATTACAACCTTTTTTTATTGATAATATTGTTGGAAAATGCACACTCCAATGAGACATTGTAGGTGATTGAAGGTTTTGTCATTGATGGCAACCTTACAATCCTATGACACTGGCAAGGCAATTCACCGTCACTACCAAGATTAGATTCTACACCGACACTCAGACTACCGGCACCAGTAGTAAAAGGAAGCATAGCGACATAGGAAGCCAACAAGAATTTTATTGATAATGTATTTTGTTTATTATTGTAAAAACATTTTAAGCTGACTTGGCATGATGTAAAATGACTCCTATATAAGAGAGATCATTGTAGAACATTGTAAGGGATGTAAGGATTATTATGGATGAATGTAATTAGGCAAAATAAGGCAGACCTATTATGAGAATTATAGGTTAAGGGTTTATGTAAGAAGTAGAGCTATAAACTGGTACTGGATCTAGCATAGTAGATGCTATTTTGAAGAAGTACAAGATATTGGATTTATATAATCCATTTTGTATATCAGTGAGACTTTCATTTTGAGCAGTGAGCTCTAGGCACTTGGCCTTCCTGCATGTGCAGGACCCTCTTGTAGTAGTAATATTCTCTTATTGGCCAGTAAGTGAATATTGTGGGTCACAAATCCCACCAAGGTTTTTCCCACACCGGGTTTCCTTGTTAAAATATTGTGTTATGATGTGTTTTTCATGTGGTTGTTTCTATCTCTATTTATTGCATTATTTTCTGCTTACCAGTACACAATTTTAATTTGCTCTATATGTTTTAAGTTAAGAAATTCTAATCACCGGTTAGATGTTGATTCACCCCCTCCCCCCCCCCCCCCCCCCCCTCTTAGTATCTGTGGGAATCCTAACAATTTGTATCAGAGCTTGGTCCTCTATTTTTAGAAGCCTAACAGCTTGAGGAAGATCTTATCACTGGTAGACATGGAAAATTTGATGAAGCAATTGGAAGCAACTCTCTCAGATTTTGATACAAAAAAGTTGAAGAATATCAAACTTGAAGATGATCTAAAGGCAGCTTGGGAAATTATTCAAGCACTTCAAGAAAATCTTACCATAGCAAGAAACAAGAGAAGAGAACTCTGTGAAAAGATGAAAATTGAGGATGATGAAAAAGAAACTCTTAATGAGCAGATATGCAAGCTAAAACAAGAAAACATGACAACAAGGAATGAGATGCAGGATATGACTATGAGATTTTGTAAAGAAATTGAAGATAGAAAGAAGAATAAAGAAGATTTGACCAGAAGACTAAGTGATGTAGCAAATGAGAACACCAGACTTATCTATGAAAATGATTTGTTGAAGATAGATCTGATGCATACACAAAATGACTCCAATGAACTGATGAGGCAGAAGGAAATCTTAGAAAGAGAACTAGATACTGCAAATCAGCACAAGGAAAAATTCAAGAAAATTTCAGAAGAACTTGGTGACTTGCTGAAGAAACATAAACCTAAAGGTGACACTTGTGGAATTAGCTTTGAAGTTGGTGAAAGCTCTGATACTGCAAACACACAAGATCATAGCAAACCGGTAAGACAGCCTACTTCTTACAAATTCAACGGCAAATGCTTTAACTGTAATAAGTATGGTCATAGAGAAAATCAATGTAGATCTAGAAGTTATCAGAATACCAATACACCCACCGGTCAATGTTCAAAATGCAATAAAATTGGTCATAACTCTGAAAAATTGCAGAATGAATGTTAGATGTTATGTTTGTGGAAGATTTGGACACTTATCTAATCAATGTAGAACACAAACCAGCATAGGTTATGGAAAGGCTATTCAAAAAAATAATGTGACTTGTTATGCATGTAACAAAATTGGGCATATTGCTAAATTTTGTAGAAGCAAGTCCTCACCTACAAACAACAAAGGTCCTAGCTTGAAAGGAAAAGAAAAAGTTGAAGAAGTTAAGCACTAATTTTCAAAACAATGGATCAAGGAATCAGAATTGAATGTGGATAGTGTAGCGTCGTAAATTGTACGCACTTGCTAGGGTGGTACAATTTCACACCTAGTTTAGCACCCGCCTTAGTGCATTTTACATTCTGCATTGCATTTCTCCTTAAGCACTTAATTAATCAAATTAATTAGGTCTAAGGTTCCTATTTCATCATTCTCTACATCATAAAGTTGGGCCCTTTCACTAAAGCGTGCCCTTCGCATTTTATTCCTCCAATACATCACTTAATCAAAAACCCTAATTAAGTCCTATTCCGAACTTGGGGGCTTGGTTTCGGGGTCAAAACATCTCGAAATCACCTGTAACTTCGGGATTCTCTCTAAAATCATCATATCCGACGGCCCTGAAAATTTGGTGAAAAGTTGCCGGGACTGTGGCGCCCGGTGCACATGGTCCCGGACATTTTTCCCGAAATTTTAGGAGCGTGATCCAATCATAAAATAAAGCTTAACCCCAAGAAATTGGCAGGATATTCAATCTCTAGGTCGGCCAAAATACGAATTTACGACCTAGGGTTTCATACATAAGAGCTCTCTTTCTTCATTTGGAAGGATCGGATTTTTGTTTCCAGGAACTTCATATGCAGCGAAAGAGCAGATCTTTGAGGACTTCAACAACATTCAACATCATTCTATCAAGCATCAATCAAATTCATTCATCCACTTAGGGCTTGGAAGACATTGAAGAACAATAGGAGATTACCGACTGAAGATTGGCTTGTACTCCTCCCTTGAGGGTTGGCTATGATTTTGTATTGTTTTCATGTCTTTGCATAAGCTTCAATACATCATTTATTCATGCTTTAGATCACATTGCATCTTGATTTAGAGCATTTACATTATCATTTACAAGCAATTAGGGTTTACTTTCTAGGTTGCTCTAGTTTGCTTTCTTGCATTTTGGACCTTGCACACACACTAGGTCTGCACACACAATACATTTTACAACACAACTTGGCTATTCGTGGAGGTGGAAATCACCAAAGCGGGGGTTTGACTAAGGAAAAACCCTATATAGCCGCCCCTCCCCCTTTTCAGATATTATTGCAGGTTTCGAGATTCGGACGACGCCGCGGGATACAGATCCGGAGAGAGAAAGTTGGGACAGCACTCTGTGTGAAATTGCATAGCAGAAGATCGGGACAGGGGCGCTGGGCGCCCTAGTCCTACCAGGACAGGGGCGCTGGGCGCCCTGGTCCCTGGGATAGAGGTGCTGGGCGCCCTGGTCCTCCAGACAGACAGTTTGCAGACAGTTTCCAGAAGTGCAGAACAGTGGTTTCTGGTGCAGTTTTCAGGACAGTGGCACCCGCGCCCCCGTCCCGAACATTTTCAGTCCAATTTTGACTCCGGGTACATATCTGCATTCTTATTTCATTCCTTGTATTTACAGCTGTTCATTGTTTAATCTCAATTCTGCAATCTTGTTATTAGTTCATACTTGCATTCTGAGATTAGGGTTTGAACTTGCATTACTTGATCTTACAATTTCAACAAGGGAATAGAAATCCTAATAGATATCTCGTGGCTCTCTCTTTCACCAAAAGAAGTAGCCAATTGTGCGATATCTCTAGGCTCTTTCGTATTTCGTAATGTGTGTCAAAAGGTAGGATTAGGGCATGATTAACCTAGTCTTGCTTTTTCCCCTACACATTTTGGTGAACCCGACGTGAATCTATCATTGCTTCCTCTTGCATTGCATTTATTAGATCTAGATCTAGATTTAGTGTGTTTTCATTTCATTTCATTAAAAGAGAAAAAAAAGAAGAGGAGTGTGTTTCTTTGCATTGTGTGTTTAAATTTTATGCAATCTTTTCAAAATGTCAGATTTTTATTTGCAAAATGTTCATACTTTTGATGATTATTATGAGTATAGCCAAGATGAATTAGATGAAGCATTAGATGAGTTTTTGAACCCAAAGGATGCTAAACCTTCATTTTACCAAAAACTCATAAACCTTGTTACTATGCCATTTAGGTGTGATGAGAAAGATAAGTCGAATGGTTCCTCTCAAGGATACATTCCTATCCACTCTTCCCCTGAATCTAGTAACATGGTTGTTTTCAATAATCCCCTCTATGAGGAGATGTCTCCTTTTGAACCAAAAGACAAACCTTTTAACCGATATGATCATGCTTTGTTGGATGATGCTCTTGATGACTTTGTGGCTTTGTCGAAACCTTTAAACAAAAACAAGACCTCTAAATTGGTTAACATGATAAATTTGAATGAATATAACAAGCCTCTCTTTGAAGTCCAAGGTGCTTATCCTTCTCCCACCTTTCAAATTCCTAAAACTCCTCTCCTTACTGTCCAAGGAAGGTATGATCATGATTCCTTTCGTACTCCGAATAAACCAATCATTACCGTGCAAGGAAGAAAACCTATAAGTCCTTACAATTATGCTAAGCAAATAACTAGAGAGAGTTATCATGCGGTTGCCCATACCTATCATACCAGAAATAATAGGCAACCTAATCCTCCTCCTGTTATTCCAGTCTCTCTTCCTAATCCTCAACCAATTCTTCCTCAAGCTCCCCGTATTTTGCAAGTTATGGGTAAGGAATATGATCTCATAGAACAACTCAAAGCTACCCCTGCTAAGATATCCCTTTGGGATTTGATTCAAACTTCTTCCACTTATCATGGAATGTTACAAGATGCCTTGAAAGATTTGAATGTTTCTCCACCGAATACATCTAGTAATATAGCATCTTTTGTTAACTCTGTGATGAATCCTAAAGCTCAAATTGTGTTTACCCAAGATGAGTTACCTACTAGTGAAATTCAACAACAATATGATCCCTTGATGATTGTGGTTGTCATGAAAGACACTGATATAAGACGAACACTAGTAGATAATGGCTCTGGCCTTAATGTGTGTAGCATTAATTTATTGCATAAGATGAATGTGGATACATCTCTTATGGAGCCTGACTCTCATCCCATTCGTGGCTTTGACAATATGGCTAAGACTTCATTAGGTATCATCACCTTACCTCTCACAGTGGGACCTGTTACTTTGCCTACTCCTATCCATGTTATGCCTGGAAATTTAACATATAACTTGTTATTAGGGAGGCCTTGGATTCACAGCATGCAAGCTGTCCCCTCTACATTGCATAGACAAGTTAAATTCGTTTATAACAATAAGACATACACCTTGATGGGTGATACTAATTTTCAAGCTTGTCTACAAACATCTAATTCTAAAGGAGATTCTTCTAAGCCATCCTCGTCTAGTGATGACTCTTTAAACAAGAAACCTATCGATGAGTCTTCGCTCTCCGATGATCAAAATCCTTCGGATGAGTCTGGAACTCCTGGAGAAGATCCTTCTCAACTTGAAAATACACATGAAAAGGATTTTGATCCTGAGAAGGTTCTCGCAGAAGATGATTGGGGATCTCTTGATTTTAACCCTACCTTTGTAGGTGAATATAAGGTTCCTTCTAGAGAAATTAAAGTTGGAAAGAAGGAAGAAGCTGAAAATCATAAAGTTGAAAAGAAAGAAGAAGCTAAAAATCAATCAACCTTACCTGAATCTATGAGTAATAATTTTGTGGCCGCTTCTCAAACTTCTTCTCCTCACATCTATAATTATGAAGAGTTTGATTCTTTGTCTTATGAAAAACCACCTTCTCTTCCTGAAATGGCTGATCGTTATGGTCGTGGTTTTCGCATTTTCGCTAAGCATGGGTATCATGGAAAAGGTTGTGGTGCTAATGAACAAGGGATAAGAGTTCCTCTAGAGACTAATTTTCACAATTATGCCTTTGGACTTGGCTATAATCCCTGCAGACGTACTAAAGCTTCTAAAAGACCATGCATTAGTGTTAATGCTATTTCTACATCTCTATCAATACAACACCCTGAGTATATTGACGAGGATTCTTTGGGTGATTGTGCTTTGGATATCTTCCCTACCGACGATGCTTTAGATGAGTTCTTGGGAGCCTATGACACTCTTCCTCGTTATCATCACAATAGGGGACTCCCTTATTGTTTGAACACCGAAGCCTATTTTGGAAAAGAGTTTGATAACGATAAGATTGTGAAAGAATTCCCTCAGTTAAAGGATACTCCTCAACAAAGTAATATTCTCATAAGTGACACCACTGATGTTAAGATGGATCCTTGCAATAAAGAGAAAGTCATTAAAATTGGGAAATGTTTGGATGAAGAAGAACAGAAACAATATGAAGAGCTATTGCATGAATTCCCTGAGATCTTTGCTTGGGCATATTCTGACATGCCTGGTATAGATCCTAAGATCGTTACTCATAATATTGTCTTAGTTCCTGACGCTAAGCCCGTGAAACAAAAGATTTGAAAAATGAATCCTAAGGTGGCTCTGCTTGTTAAGGCTGAGATTGAAAAATTATTGGAGGTTGGATTTATCCGCCCTATTGACTATTCCCCATGGATTTCAAATATTGTCGCTGTGGCTAAACCAGACAACAAAATAAGAATGTGTACTAACTTTCAAGATTTGAATAAAGCTTCCTTGAAAGATGATTTCCCTCTTCCAAACATTGACATGATAGTTGATTCTACGGCAGGACATGCCTTGTTATCCTTCATGGATGGTTTTTCAGGTTACAATCAAATTTTTATTAACCCTCAAGATCAATTCAAAACTGCTTTCACCACTCCTTGGGGTACGTTTTGTTGGATAATGATGCCTTTTGGACTTAAAAACGCCGGTGCAACTTATCAACGAGTGATGACCCTTATCTTTCATGATTATATGCATAAGATTTTAGAGGATTATGTTGATGATATTTTGGCCAAATCCTTTCTTCGCATGGATCATGTTAAAGTCCTTCGTCAAATCTTTGAAAGAATTCGTAAATATCACATGCGCTTGAATCCCCGAAAATGTGTTTTTGGTGTGGATAGTGGAAAACTATTAGGGTTCATAGTTTCACATCGTGGGATTGAGGTGGACACTAAGAAAATAGATGCTATTGTCAACATGCCACCTCCTAGAAATGTGTCTCAACTTAAAAGCTTACAAGGAAAGATTCAAGCTATTCGTAGGTTTGTGTCTCAGCTTGCGGATCGTACCTTTCCTTTTACTCAACTTCTTAAAAAGGATATCACTTTTCAATGGAATGAGGTTTGTCAGCAAGCATTTGAAGATTTAAAAGTGTGTGAAATTGCATAGCAGAAGACCGGGACAGGGGCGCTGGGCGCCCTGGTCCTGCCAGGACAGGGGCGCTGGGCGCCCTAGTCCCTGGGACAGAGGCGCTGGGTGCCCTGGTCCTCCGGACAGACAGTTTGCAGACAGTTTCCAGAAGTGCAGAACAGTGGTTTCCGGTGCAGTTTTCAGGATAGTGGCGCCCGCGCCCCCATCCCGAACATTTTCAGTCCGATTTTGACTCTGGGTACATATCTGCATTCTTATTTCATCCTTGTATTTACAGCTGTTCATTGTTTAATCTCAATTCTGCAATCTTGTTATTAGTTCATACTTGCATTCTGAGATTAGGGTTTGAACTTGCATTACTTGATCTTACAATTTCAACAAGGGAATAGAAATCCTAATAGATATCCCATGGCTCTCTCTTTCACCAAAAGAAGTAGCCAATTGTGCGATATCTCTAGGCTCTTTCGTATTCCGTAATGTGTGTCAAAAGGTAGGATTAGGGCATGATTAACCTAGTCTCGCTTTTTCCCCTACACAGATAGAAATACTCCTCCACCGGCAGAACATAGTAACACTCCACTGGTAGGAGTCTCTTCATCCAATTGAAGAAAATTCACTTGAGGGTTTGGAAATCAATGTGAAATATGCTATTATTCCCTCGGTTGATGATAAAAGATAGAAATTATTTCTATACCGGCAAATAAAGTTAAGTGATTACTTAACCAGCATGCATTAAATGTGGTAGTTGGCAAATTAACATTATAAATTAGTGGTTTTGGCTCCATTTTACTTCATCGAGCATTCAAACATTCGAAAAGTGCAAAATCTTCAGAGCTAAGGCATTTCGAGTAATAAAGCAAAGCATTTCAGCATTCAATCTTTCCAAAGGCAGAAAAAGGTATTTATGATCATGGCATCCTCCTTTTTACCTGAATTCATAGAAAACCCTACTATTGTGGAAGTGATCAAGTGCCCTAGGCCCATATTTCAGCTAGATCCCGAGATAGCAAAGAAAGATGATAATGTAGGTTCTTTTTCCCAAATTCCCAAAGGAGTTGTTTATGCAGAAGACCCTAGAATTTATATCCATTGCCATATAGAATAATTAGGAGATGAAGAAATCAAGAACATGCACAAAACTGTTATTTGTGATGATTCTGGTAATGTAAAACTTGAACACCAAATTATTGAAACCTTAGGATTCACTAAAATCCTCAGCATTCCAGATTTCCCCAGGGAAGTTATAAGGATAGTGTTGAGTAGAGTACATGGTGCATTCTTTTGGCTAGATTCGGTTCATAAAATTACCAAGGAAGTTGTGAAAGCTATAACATGGTTACCCTCCATCGGTAACAGACCGGACAAAAGAAAGAAGGTTTCAAATGACCTGGTAAAAAACCTAACATGTGCAACATCTGACAAAACATCTTTGAGGGTTAATGATGTGACTGACATAAATGTGAGATTTATTAGCATGATTTTAGGTTACAAAACAACTCATGCAAACAAACTAAACTCAGTTTCCAGCTTATGCATAAAAAGTGCACATGAAATGGTTAAGGATAATGTGAAGATTGATGTATGTGAACGGTTAAAAGATGAATTGATTGATAATCTAGGAAAAATCAAGAAGGATAAGAAAGGAACATTTAGGTTTGGCAATTTAATTGTATGTCTGATGCTACATATAACCAAACAGGTTCTTGGTATAGGCAACAAAAACCTTGAATTTGACATACTGGTAGGAAAATAGTTAGCTGACTTATTAAATAATATGGGTGAAAACAAGGAGAAGAATATCAATAAATATTTTCTAGCACTAAAGGCCAAAATGAACACTAGAGTCAGACTATAATAGAAAATTGTGGATAAATACAAGGATGGCATATGTTTTATGATCAAGAAAGATGAGATCTGGATGGAAGCAGTGATCCCAAGAACAATCTGGGTTACTGAAATGGGCTATGAGACCGATGACCACATCATTGAGACATATGCTAAACCCCTTCTGGAAGCACCCAAGGAACCTAAGGAAAAAGTATTTGGCGGTGCAGAAATGAGTGAAAGTCAAATTCAATCCAAAAAAGAGTGAAGAAAGTAGAAGAAACTGTGAGGAGAGGCTCAAGATGGGAAAAGGCTATCAAAGAAGATGTATTGAAACAAACCGATATCACTGAAGATGAGTTGGAGGCACTACAACTTGAAACTCACCTTTCACCGGTAGCTACTTCATCAGAAAGTGATATGCCTACAACATTCAAAAGATTTGTAAGGAAAAGAGAATCTTCACCGGTATCCACTCCTTCACCAAGAAGAACTAGGCAAAAACAACAGGCAATGAGGTCCCCGATCAAGAAGACAACCCCTAAGAAGAAGAAATTGACACCAAAGAAAAAGAATCAACAGAATATTGCTCTGATTGACAGACTGTTAGATGACATCACAGAAGAAGGAAAACTTAAAAAACATCAATAAATTGTATGACTCACTATCAACAGATGATAAAGAAAAGGTTGAAAATAGTGTTATTTTACACTTGGATATCTATAAGAAGTTCTTAATGCAAGTTGTAGATGAACTACTAGATGAATTATTCAAGAGATTGGAAGCAAGAAGACAAGCTGTGGTAGAGATTGATAAGAAAATCAGAGTTGAAAAATTACTTGTTGTTTACCCAGTTAACTCTCCAAAAGAAATAGATGATCTAATTGCAGAGGCCAACCAGTCAGTATTATCTACTGCACACCGGCATATTGCACTAATGGTTGGAAGGGTAAATGAGGTTGCAGAGGAAACTGCAAATAGATGGGATATATTCCTTGTGGAGAAGGAAAAACAGGAAGAGTTTAGGAACCCCAAGCCTATCAAAGTTTACCAAAAGGACAAAGATAAGGGTAAAGGAAAGGTTGGTGGTCCCCCAAGCTTAAAGATAACTTGTAATTTACCCCCACCACCTCAAGATACTCCACCGGTACAAAAAATTGAAGACCAATCGACAGATGACAATATGGATGTATCACAAGAGGATACTAATCCTAATTCAGAGGTACTATACACTATGGATGTTGATACTCAAAATGTCAACATTGTGGTAGATAAAGACACAACCGGTAAAATAGATATGGCTAGTGAGCCACCGGTAACTGATGGAACTGATAACACACAAGAAAAACCAGTAGATGATAACACAGATCAACAAACAGACACACAAATAGATCAATAGACAAAGACACAAGCTAAGCAACAAGCTCCAGAATAGCAACAGGTAAATGTAGAATCAGTGCCACCAACATCTAGTGAACAAGGTAAACCATTAGTTAAGGAAATGGAAACATAGACTGACCTACCAAAGGTCACTACAAGCAAGGATAGTGCTCCCATAGGAGAAATTCAGTATGTTGGTTCCTCTTAAATCAACCAATGTAACTGAAGTTCTTTTAGATTCTTTGAAGAAAATAATAGATTGTAGTTCACAAGCTTATAAAGCTATAGATGACACAATCCCAATTTTGAAGATGATAGCCCCAAATTGCAACATAGATAATAAGGATTATTTTATTCAACTTGACACTTTGTTGAAGTATATTACTGACAACATAGTGACAGTTGAGCAAATAAAGGAAGATGCAGTCAAAGAGAAGTTAGAAAAAGAAAAACAGAAATTCTTTGAGGATCAAATAAAGAAGTGTACAAGGGAGTTTGACACACTTCTACCAGAACTGTGCAGCACACTTAAGGAATTCAAAACCTTGTATAGAGACACTTGCAAGACAAACTTTCTGATAGTTGACATTGACAAGAAAATGAGCAAAATACAAGAGGAAATTAATAAGCTAGTTGACACTTTTGTAAATTCAGCTGATTCATTATCCATTTTTGAGCAAAAGATAACAAGTTTTGAGGAAGAGTTACTAAAGTTAGAAAGAGAAAAGGAGAAAATAAAAAGAAAGGCTAAGGAACTGAAATGGAGATTAACTCCAAAGTTGGACTACTTAGCATGTTTAAGGAAAGAAATATCTGAAGCATTAGTACAGGGACAGAAAACACCGGCAAAGCAAATGCAGCACCTCACCACTACAGTTCAAAGAACAAAGGCAGCAATAAAAGATAGTAAAAAGTTTCTTGAAAGCTTAAATTTAATTTTGGTAGATCTTTTTCAAATTGTAACCACCCGGTTACAAGGTTGAGACAGGAAACCATACTCTATTGACACTTTGACAACCTTTGTCATTGATGCCAAAGGGGGAGTAGTGGTATGAAAAAATAATCAGGTAAAGACTCATCTGCTCAGGGGGAGTTCACACATTTTTGGTACACGCATTTTTGGTAACATATTTTTGGACTTCAATGGTACACACATTTTTGGACTTCAATTTTTTGACACACTTTTTGAATTTTCTCATGAGTGTTGCCATCAATGCCAAAGGGGGAAATTGTTGGCAAATACACACTCCAATGAGACATTGTAGGTGATTGAAGGTTTTGTCATTGATGGCAACCTTACAATCCTATGACACCGGCAAGGAAATTCACTGACACTACCAAGATCAGATTCTACATCGGCACTCAAACTACCGACACCGGTAGTAAAAGGAAGCATACCGGCACAGGAAGCCGACAGGAATTTTATTGATAATGTATTTTGTTTATTATTGTAAAAACATTGTAAGCCAACTTGGCATGATGTAAAATGACTCCTATATAAGAGAGATCATTGTAGAACATTGTAAGGGATGTAAGGATTATTATGGATGAATGTAATTAGGTGAAATAAGGCAGACCTATTATACGAATTATAGGTTAAGGGTTTATGTAAGAAGTAGAGCTATAAACTGATACTAGATCTAGCATAGTAGATGTTATTTTGAAGCAGTACAAGACATTGGATTTATATAATCCATTTTGTAAGTTAGTGAGACTTCCATTTCGAGCAGTGAGCTCTAGGCACTTGGCCTTCCTACATGTGCAGGCCCCTCTTGTAGCAGTAATATTCTCTTATTGGCCAGTAAGTGAATATTATGGGTCACAAATCCCACCGAGATTTTTCCCACACCGGGTTTCCTCGTTAAAAGATTGTGTTATGGTGTGTTTTTCATGTGGTTGTTTCTATCTCTATTTATTACATTATTTTCTTCTTACCGGTACACAGTTTTAATTTGCTCTACATGTTTTAAGTTAAGAAATTCTAATCACCGGTTAGATACTAATTCACCCCCCCCTCTCAGTATCTATGGGAATCCTAACAAATATAATTGGTTTTTAATTTGGAGTGTGGGTTCTTTCTTTCAAAAGAGTTTTCCCCATAGAAACCTATGTTATGGTATATTTTCCATTATGTATTTTTCTTTGTACTTACTAAGATTTTTTTTGCACATAAATCAGTACATAGAAAACAAACTAAACTTTCACAAAACAAACTACTAAGAGGGGAGTGAATCAGTAGATAAAAAATAAACTAAACTTTCACAAAACTTAATCCAACCTCATAAACCAATCACTGAACTAACCAGTTTAAACACTGTAACAAAAGTTGATATTGCACTATCAAATTTTACTAGTTGATCAAAACAACAATGATACCATATAACAAATCTGAAACTCACATACCATTTAACTAAAACATTAAACCACTTTACCAACATCAGTAATAGTTCATTTCAGATCACTTCCAGTCATTTAATCATATTTAAGTGTCTTTACCAGTTAATCAAATCAACCATATCAAAACATAACCACAAAATCATTCACCAGTTGACACAATGATTTTTGACATGGAAACCCAAATAGGAAAAACCACGGTGGGGATGAATACCCACATGTATTTTGAAGTCTTCTGAAGTTCGCCCTATTAGGAACCAAGCCTTGTTAGAAGCTTATACAATAATGTCCTGTTAAGAACAGATCTGGTTAAGGACCACCTAGTTAAGGGATTGAGTACAATAATACCCTATTAGGAGTAACTTCGATAAAGGATTTAAAATCCAAGCTAATGGATCACCTGGTTAGAGGAATTAGATAGCACTAAGCCTATTAAAGCTTACCCGGTTAGGGGATTTAACTATTGTAATGGTTAGAGAACAACAAGGTTTTTATTGATCTAGTAATCGCACTATCTTACTTAGTTAGATCCTTTTATGCTCCTATTTGCCTTTAAAACATTTTGCAGACACTCCTTCTAGTTTGGCATAATTCTCAGTACCACACTTAACAAAATTGCCAACTCAATTACAAAATAACTCATCGACCTTATAAGAAAATACGATAGGTCGGTAACAGATCACAAAACCTAAGATCCCATAAAGATTACAAACATAGCGATTCAATCATGACCATTGGATTGCATAAAAATCAACTACATATTGTTCTATACAACTTGAACTGCTCCTAGATCACCACTCCTCGAATCTTGTAACTCATCATGTAATACCCACCAAAATACCCTAAAGAAACTAAACAATAATATGCAAATGGAGATAAATTTTTTCTTATTAACATATAATAACAACTAATGCAACACATAACATCTCCATCCATTTACATTCATTAACCAATTAACCAATATGAACATACATCATTGCTCATTTCATCAAATAATGCAAGCGGAATTAACTTAACATCATTAACTTTTCCCTAGGGTACTTCAACATCATTACTTAATTCATTTCCACAATAATAACATACTACACACATGATAGGTGGGTTATCCCATATTAATGGTTCCCACTTTTGCCAACGAAGGAAATTGGTGAAAGTGGAGAATTTTGTTTACGAGAGGTTCGAGCAAAGTGGGGGTGTTCGAACGGAATACCCTTTGGGGTTCGAGCAAAGCCCCCACTTCGCTCGAACCCCTTCTTTCAAGCGAATCACCTTTAATGCTTGTTTATGTCATTTTTCAATTATAGCACGGGGGTTTGATCGAACCCCCCTTCATTCGAACCCCCCTAAAAATGGGGGCTTTGCTCGGACCCCCCTTCGTTCGAACCCCTTTTTTAACACTTCTCTGAAGATTTCTACATTTTTTTGCAGATTTTTTACCTTGAAACCTCTGGTTAAAGGCTCAAATGGAATGATCTTGACAACCCAAAATATAGTATTGTAGTCCTCGAAGAAAGCTTTCCAATGACTATAATTTTATTACATATTGAGTTTATTATGAACTTGTTTTTTTAATTTTACCAAACATAGGTTTTTCACCGAACATGAACTTCTCTATTCAACGTATTGAAAAAAATAGAAAACTAATTCAAAAAAATTCTGAAAAATATCTAAGCCCCGGGTATCGATGTCTTCTTTCTAAAAAAAATAAATAATTGAATTTCGATATATATAGAACAAGTTACGTGTTCAAACTTAAACCTATGTCTGAATTATGACTAGTCGGACTTCAAAACTTAATAAAATGAAAAATATTGAACATATCACTACCAAACCAACTGTAAGCCTTGGATATTGATGTTACAAACCAAAATTTAAAAGAATTGAGTTTTTATCATTTATAAAAAAAAATTAATGGGTTTCGGGAGGCACATCACTCTTAAAAATGTAGTTTGTTGTAAAAAACTACTTTTCGAGGGAGATGGAAAAATTTTATTAAAAAAATGAAAAAAAAATTGAAAAAAATATATATAGAACCTACACACAAAATGCTACAAATCACTAATTTACATCATCTTCAAATTCTTAATAGTTTAAAGGTTATAGTTGTCGAAAGTTGAAGATTATTTTAAAATTGTTCATCTCAGTGTCAAAAGTGGCAAAAAAGTGGGAACCATTATTGTGAGTTTACCCAACCTGTATATTTCATCTTCATTTAATGCATCATATTCTAATTCTCTAACCATGAGATATGCAACCTACAACATTTCTTACTTCTCATGATATGCATAATTTCCTTTCTACCAATGTATCTATATGAATCATTCATCTTCATTAGATCCAATTAATATTTTCTAACATATTCATGTATTAATCTATGAATGTTCCTCTTTCAAGATTATCTGACATTCTAACTTGCCTCTAAACATTCCATGAGATAAAACAATTGTACCATAATGCAATTCATTCTATTCCAACCATATAATCCATTTTACAAATACAAGTACATTAAATACATCATGAGCATAGCTCTTTCTACTACAAGAATCCATCTACCATATACAAGAATATTACATTACATACATTCCATCTTATTCATTACATAAATATGATACAAGGTACAACCATAGTCCATCATGAAGAAGAATCCACAATGTGAAACCAAAGGAACCACCCCTCGTGCTAGGAGATGACACAAGGTCCCAACACACACTCTAAACCTAAGTTAGGACCTATAACCAAAGAGACTAACAACACAAGGACTCTCAAGAAATAACTCACACAATACAACAAGAATAAACTACCAGAGGCATGAGACTCATCAAGACATAAATGCATCCAATAAGCATAATCATAATCATAAAGGGGAAACACATGTAGGAGTGGAGTGTCATCACATGCTACCCTCAAAACATAATAACATAATAACACAAGGCACTAGCTTGATGGACATGTGGAGCCATCTCAGCCTATGAGAGACTAAGGGATATTCGCTTACCGTCTTCATGGCCTTCTCATGCTTATCCTAAAACATCCTCTCTAAGACTAAGTCATGAGGCACAAATCAATTTATCATCTTATTAATTAATATAGCTACCCAACCCATCAATTATTAGGTTATCACTTATTTACAAATCATGGAAAACTCCAATGTGCCCTGGTGGTCTAAACTACATGCATCCTTACAAGGAACCTCATGCAAGCCTATCTCTCGTGACCCTAGTCAACACAAGGAAGCCCACTCCTCCTAACATGGCCCAACAATAAATCACAAGAGGCTCTAACCAAAGTAAACACGTGAAAATAACACTCAATGCAGCCAATAACTTCCACACATAGTCTCACAACATATGCAAGACTATAAAAACCTGAATATAGAAAAATGAGCCTCTTGGACAACAATAAACAAAGACATATCAAGCCATTAAATACTGCCATCAAATAAAAGATAACATCACAACAAGGCCTAATCACTTATTGGTCCAAAATAACAATAATCATCTCAAACATCCATGGCTTATCAACATGGAAGAGAGTCTAAAATATCCACAATGACATAGAGAAGTAAATATACTTAAAACCATCAAAATTCATCAAAACGGATCAAACCAAAAGTGGAAAATATTAGCAAACCTCAAATAAAGCCTCTGGTACAAAAATCAACTTGGGATAATACCTCAAAAATGACCAAAACTGAGAAAACACTGAACACAGACAATTTAGCGTTTTTATCCCCTAGAACAACGCTTCTATCAAATCGAACAGTGCTTTCATCCCGTAGGACAACGCAAACATTTCCAGAATCACGCATATATATCTTAAGACAGCGCATTCATTCTAAGATTGGTGCTTACGCCTTCTGAGACAGCGCTTATGTTGTGCAGAACAACGCAAACACAATACAGAATAGCGCTTTTACACATTAAAAACAATGCTTTTATAGAAACAACGCATTTACACAAATCTTATGGAAAACTCAGAAATCTTACGGGCAAAATAATAAAATCCAAACTTAACCAAAGGGCTCAAAAAATACATTTATAGAGATGCCCAGAAATGAGGAATACATAGGTATAAACAAGGTAAATAAATTCAGACTATAATTCAAGATAAAATCAAAAAAATTTCACGGAAAAATACATACAGAACCACTGCAAAAATCACAGAGAAACCAATGAAAACAAATCTAAAAACTCACAAACTGAAAGACTCACAAAGGGGGGAAATATCCATTGAACTCCCATACAGACAAAATATTTATCAACCATAGATTTTCACAAGAATTTCACATATCCAAGAGATGACATGCACAGGAAAAACCAAATATATTTCTCCAGCAACTATACGAAAACTCTTATAACATAAAGTTTTGTAGTGCCCTTACCCTACTCGGCTTTGTAAAACCAGTTTGACCTTGGTTGACTTTTTCCTATGTGGCATTCTTGGATGGTTGATTAACCATTATGTAATGTTGTAGATTAGATAATATGAATATTGTGCATACCTGTTATTGTGCTTTCGCATCGATTCTTGTGTAAGTTTAATTGTTTCCCTAATTCTTGTTATAAAACTTGAACTAACGCCTTCTTTGAATATATATATGTGTGTATGCTTGCACGACTCATGGTTGCAGGAGATTGTAGGTACAATACTGCCTAGGTGCGAGGTCTGTCTCCATTAGGATTCGCAGGGTGAGTATACCTCTTTCATCCTTAGAATTTGGATTAGGTGGTCATAAAACCCTTGTCTTGCCTTAGTCATGATCAAGTGAGCATCATGTGTGGTCCGTCGATTTCCCTTTTTGTTTGGGTTTGTGTGTCGTGTGATTGGTTGGCTTTCTTGGGTTGTGTGCCTCACATGTGGAAAAATGAAGTTTTTAATCCTAAGTATTTAATTTAATTTAATGTGCTCAGTTACGCATTAGAAATTGAGAAATTAAAATAAATAGTGTAGACATCTAAAAATGGTCAACACTTGCAGAATCATACTTTAACATTTGCGCATTGCCTTATTTTAGGGTTTTTGCATCACATTAACATTTCTCCTATGTCGCGCACTTGGTTTATATTATTTGCGAGCATCGAGTCCTTCTTCTGCATTCTTCATTCGTCTCACTTTCGAATTTGGTCTTGTCAATAACAATCTTCAGTCATGATTTTGGTCGATCTTATCCTGTCACATCAATGTGCGTGCTCATTTGTCATATTTTGACATCGTCAATTCAATTTCATTTTGGACATCGTCAATCCTAATCGATGATGGAGTTAGGGTTTTTTCCTCTTATCAATCTTGTCATTCTGCGATCGATTTGTCGTCAATCATTGTCATTTTCAATCTTGTCGTTTTGCGATCGATTTATCATCAATCGTTGTCATTTTCAATCTTATCGTTTTGTGATCGATTTGTCGTCAATCGTTGTCATTTTCAATCTTGTCATTTTGCAATCGATTTGACATCAATCGTCGTCCTTCTCAATCATGTCAATTTGGATCAATTAGTCATTGTTTCTCATCAATTGGTGCATTTATCAATCAAATCATTTATCAACATTGGTCCTTTGTCAGTCAGAATCATGATCAAATCGAATCAATATCAATTATCTTTTGTCAAGACCTAATTGTCATCCTTGCATTTTCTAGGGTTTCATGATTTTGTCAAATCTTGTTTGTCATTTCTCCCTCTAGGTTAAATAATTTATTTATTTATCCTAAGTATTCTTGTCACAATTAAATATTTATTTAATTGGCTAACTAATTCCTCCCTCTTTTTGTGAATTAATTAATGAATGAAAAATTATTAATTAATTTACCTAATTTTCCAATTTACTAATTTCTCCTAATTCCTAATTTTCTAATTTTCATCAATTTTCTAATTTCCTAAATTGCTAATTCATCTAATTTTCAATCTTCTCCTAATTTTCTCCTAATTTGATGGGAATGACATAGCAAAGTTGTCATAATTTGTCATAATTGTCAATCAATCAATTTTGACATAGCAATTTGTCATAATTGTCAATCAATCAATTTCGCATAGAAAGTGTCAATTTGTCATAATTTGTCATTCTTGATTTGAAATTTCTATTTGAATCAAATTCATCCTAATCTTGTCTTTTCTCCAATTTGTCTATAAATTGGATGAATTTCTTCAATCAAAGAGGTTGAATCAATCACACTTCTAGTACCCTTATGTTGTCGTCTCGTCTTGTCAATCTTGCTTTCATATTATACTTATACATTTGAAGGTGAGATCCACAAAACAAAGTAATTTGAAGGAGAAAGAAGGACAATGGAGAATTTTGGAGAAGACATTCATGTTTGGGATGGTTTGCATTTGGTTTAAATGTCTTATTTTCAGTATCTCTATTGAGTGTTTTTAGGATTCTTGTCATTGCATTTTAGTTTTCGTGATTGAGCTACTCCAATTTTCTATTGCTTTGATGATTTCCGAATTCCTAGCTAGATTAATTGGTGAACCCGACGTGAACATGCTTGGATCTATTTTTTTTTTTGAATTTTTTGTGAAGTTGCAGATTTTTTTTGTGGAGAAATTGCAGATTTTTCTTCTAAAAAAAAATAGTCATAATCAATTGATCACGTAAAAAATTTCATGCAGAATTAAAATAAACGATTTCTGGGTATATTAGATCACATTTTTTGCCTTTCCAGATCATCTTACGGTTTGTGATTTGGATAAATATTGAGGAAGTTATGACATTTTTAATTATGCTGTTGTAAATGGTCAAAATTTTCAAAAACAAAATCATGCAACCTTCATCTAGATTAATTTAGCTTGGCAAATTAATCATGCATTCATGTAAATTTTATCTAGATTAATCTAGGGTAAAAATTTGATAAATTTCACATAGATTAATCTAAGAGGACAAAGAATCACAACTTTTATGGATTAATTTTGATGGTGATTCATTTCTCTTGATTCTCTAACATTGTTGGTAGCTTTGTGGCGAAACGCTTGACAAATAATTATTTCATAAACTACTAATGAATTGTTTGCAGGTTCGCTAGTCAAAGACCAAACAAATCAAACTCCTAACTTAGTGAATTTGCAAGTTGCCTTATATTCCAACCAAACTTTGTGTTTGTGATTTTTAATTAGGCACCTAGTATGCTTGCTAAGTAGGATGGAATGAACATGTGTTCACTTTTCTTGTTGAGTTTGACATTGGAGTAGGAGAGTATGCTCTCATCCTTCTTAGGGTGATCAGAAATCCAGATCTTCAATACCATTCTCATGTCTTGGATTGTTTGTTACCTTTAGAGGGCCTGCCTTCCTGACCATTTGCTTTCTTTTGCAAGCAAGTGACAATCGTGAGAAGGGAACGACCCAAAGTGAGTACAGCTAGAGTACCTTGGCATTCTAACTCACTATAAATAAATACCTGATGGGTGAAAGCTTTGAAGGAAGGGTTACGTTGAAATTATAATTACTTGGGAAGTGATGACCCTTGGAATCTTTCTCATTTCAGCGTCTAAGTAGGGCCTCACGGTCTAAATCGTGCTTGTGTGACTACATTTGTTTGGTATCTTGGTGGACCTATGTCTCAATCACACTTGCGTGACACCAAGGAGTAACGCTTAACAGAAATCCTTATTAAACACCTTGTATTTAGAGGCCAAAAATCCTTCTAGTTGCTTGAGAAGGAGGAGTTCGGATACTTGGAAGAGATACTAAGTTCGCCATGTGGAGATTTCCATGGGGATTGATGCTTGGCTGCCTTGAGAAGTGAGTGTCGTGGAGGGGAGCCCATGGGGTCAAGCATCTATGTATTCTCCTTGAATCTCATAACAAGTCTACCTCTCAAGTACCTACTGTGCTTACCTACCATAAGAAATGTGTGAATGAGCATGATTGTCTTGAGTCTAAGTTAAAATATCTTGTCTTCTTTACTTGTCAAAAGTTGAGTTGTGTCTCATTTCAAAAACAAGACAAATTGATTCAAAACAAGGTTAAACACAAGAGTATTTCATCAAACAAAGTTCAAAACACCTTCAAACATGGTTGTCAAACATTTTTCAAAATCTTGTCTCAACATTCATATCACTTAGATTTAGGTTCATCCTAGGTTTGCATTTTGCAAGTTCATTGTCAACTACCAAGGTTAGGTTTCACCTAGGTCATACTCCTTTGCATATCAATAAGGGTCATCCATTTGCATGTGTCCTCTTGCATTAGAGTAATACCATTTCATAATTCAACCTTAGGTTTTGTCTTAGGTTGACATTGTCATACATTTGCATTTGCATCCTTGTCCTCATAACATTAGGTCACATTTGCATACCCTAGGTCTCTTCATTAAGCTTAGGTCATTATCATATCATATTAGGGTCATTTGCATAGTAATTGTCCCTTTGCATATAGTGTCAAAACTAGGTTTTGTCATACTTGAGTAATGCAAATCTTTGATAAACCCTAAGTTATTGTTAGGAAGTCTTGACCTTATCAAACTTTTGTCTTTTTGTCATCAATGTCATTTGGTCAAACCTAGCTTGGTATCCAAGCATATAGGTGAGACATTGTCAATTTGTCCTATTGTCACTTGGTCCTTTTGTCCTTTGAGGTCTAGACATCATTTCAATTTCCTAAGGGTCTCATTTTTAGAATTTCATTCATGAGTTTGTCAAAATCTTGAAAAACAACAAAAAACATTAAGTTGCATTGTCATCCTTTTAGGTTGCATTTGTCAATCCCATTAGTTGCATTGCATAGTGACATGTTTGTTGAAATGAGGTCTCAACCTTCTTACGAAGTCATGTCATCACAATTGAGAAATCAATTATGTCAATCCAATCTCTACATGTCTCGGAACTTGGATCAAACTTTTTATGATGATGTAAATGTCCAAATACAAAAACTAGAGGAGAAACTAGCTCAAGAAAATGAGATTTTGGAACAAAGAGTGAAAAACATTGAGAAGAATAGATCACAAATGTCCAAAATGTTTTGAAAATTTCTAGGTCAAAATCTAAAGATTGAGCCAATTGATGTAAGATCTCTTCTTGAATGATCAGACATTTCAGCTCTCCTCTCCCAAATAGAGATGATGAAATAATTTCAAGAAAAGAGACAACATCAATTTCAACATTATGTGCCTCCACAACAAGAACAAGAAGGTGTTTACTATCAATCAGATTTTCAACCAATACAACCAATGGTTCAACCAATTGTTCAACAGATACAACCAATACAACCAATGGTCCAATTTCAACAATATGTCCAACCAACTATACAATGTCCACAAATGGTTCAACCAATGGTGGAATATCAATGTCAACAACCACAACCAAACATTCAAAAACAAAGGTTGCAGCACACACCAAGCCAAATTTTGAACATGTCAAACCAATTTGATCAACATCTAGTTCGAAATCAAAACATGACATCAAACCAAGACCAAATTCTTGCCAAACAAGTTCAAATTTCAGATACAACCATGTCAAAACCTCGAAAGAAAGGTGGCTTTATTGCAAGGCTCTTAAGGAACCTACCAAGTGAGTTCTTTGAAGAAGATCAAGATAATACAATTATGTCTAGCAATGCCTCATCCCCCCGCAAACAAATTGACTCTCCAGTGGCATCTATCCCTACACCTTTAGAAGTTTCATAAGAACCTTCCATATTATCCTCATCAAACAATACACCTAAGGATGAAATTATCCAAGAGCTATCCATAATTGATTGCCAAGATAATCCAATTCATGATGCACATCCTTGTTATGTTTCAGAAATACAAGACCCAATGCCAACATGCACTTTATTGCCATTACCTATTTTAGAGGACCCCATTCGAAGTCCCTCTTCCTCATGTTCAAGCATTGATTCCTTGCCAGAATCCATCACAAATGTTCAAAGTGCATTTCCTTCATGCCAAAACATTGATTCCTTGTCAGAATCCCCCATGCATATCCAAAGTCCAACCTCATGTCAAGAGGATAATTTAGAGCATGAAGAAACGTGTCTTAAAAAAGATCAAGATCAAGATCCTGAAACCTTATCATCCCATCCAATTGTTGACCAGAACCCCATGTTCCCAGACACTCACGATGATTCCCCTATTCTTGTCCATCCTATCCAAAGTCCTATTGACACTCCATTCCTCGAGCAAGATCAAGATATCCCAATCCATCCAATCCCAAATGATCCCCTTCCATTTCATGAAAAAAATGTCCTTTCAAATCCCATTGACATTCCACTTCCTAAGAAAGATCAAGATATCCCTTCCATCCTTTCCGATGATCCCATTAAAAGTCAAGAGCGAAGCACATTTAAAGAGGAATCCAATGATCTTCCTCCTTGTCAAGATCAAAGTATCCTTCCAAATTCATTTCCAACACAAGACCCTATCATTCCTTCAGATCCTCCACAAGATCCACTTGTTCCTCCATCTCCTTGTCTTAATGCTCCATATACACTCCAAGATCACATTTCTTTTGATGATCCCATTATTTCTCCCATTCCATCTCTTGAAGAGCCTGTCATTGAACCATGTCCACTACACAATCCTAACCCCCCTCATGATCCTAATCTCCCTCATGATTCTAACATGTCAGTGCAAGATGTTTATGAACCCTCGACATGCATAATGGGTTCTTCCACTTTGGTGCAATCCAATCCACTTCAAGATCTCATTATTTCTCTCATATCATATCCACCTCATAATGGACTCGCGTCTTCTTCCCAAAGAAAAGAGTATCCTACAAGTCAAAATATTCATAAAGGCAAAGGAGTAGATCTTCATAAGAAAGAATCCCTTCATGTTAAAGAAAATATTAAGGGTCATGTCTACACAAACCACTCTCAAGACGTTCGTATCCCTCCATCAAAATCAAAACATACACCTTCCCCATCATACTTTCCATCCATCTTAGGTCCTTATATCCCTTCATCCTTTATGCAAGGTCAGCAAAGGCACACATCCTTGAGTAAATTTCATCAACCCAAAAGAAATCCATTTCATTCCTATTCATCCATGCATTCCTTTCCCCCTCCAAGCAATTTGGATGCCAAAACGTCATAAGTCTAGAAATCCACATGTATTCAAGGATCAACATGTCCAATATAATCGACATGTCAAAACAAAGAACAATATGATCTATAAAGAAAAAGAAATATCCAAAAGGCCACAAAGGCCCATTGCTCAAAAACAAAATTCAAAATATATATGGGTTCCTAAATCCCTTGTGCAAGCAATGCACTCCAAGGAACCACAAAAGCATGAAAAATCAAAAACCATGTGGATCCCTAAGTGGCTCCTTGAAGCATAAAAGCCTAAAGAAACATCCAACTTGGCATCCAAAGTTTCTATTCCTCCATCCAACCCTCTCAAATTTATTCCTCCATCACCTTCATCATGCATTTTGGGCTCTTATGTCCCAAAATCCCAAGCTATTCCTCCATCCAAATCTCACAATCTGAGATACATCTTTCCTCCATCAGTCCATCACCGCTCAAGGTGTGTGCCAATGTCAATCTTGCCTTCATTTCCACCCACTGAAGCCCAATTTTTCCAATACCCTATCCATTATCCAATGCATATTTTCCATCCTTCGATCCCTTTGGTCCAATCCTTTGCATAAATCCTTGCCTTAGTTTCATCTCTTTTTCCATGTCTTTATCCTACCAACGTCTTTGAGCATACTTTTAAAGGTCATGGTCCATTTTTTTTTCCAAGACTACTATCCAAACAAAAAGATGCTTGAGTCCTTCTTCCATCCCCTATCATGTGTCCATCTTCTATTGAAAAAGTCAAAGTAAAAAAAAAAAAGTGAAAAAAAATCAAAAAGTCAAAATACAAAATACAAAAGTGAAAAAAAAAAGACAAAAGAAAAAAGTAAAGAAAAAATAATTCATCCACTGGTGAAAACCTGGCAAACAGGTGCCTTGGGCAAGTACCATGATGAAAACCTAGCAAATAGGCGTCATGCGTAATCTATGAACTTCTTGCACACCACACTTGGGGGCATGTTTCCTCCTTCATATCCTATGGCCCTTCCATTATCCTATCATACCATGTCATACTCCTCCAATATCCTATTGTCCCTCATGTCCATTTCCTCTTTCCACCTTTGATCTTGACAAGGCTGAGGATCTTCATGAGCATAATGCATCTTGTTTGCAGCTTTTACTCCATCATAGCTTTTGGTTATTGATCCATTTTCTTATTACAACCTTTCATCCATATTCCTTGTCTTATTGCAACTTTCTGCCACTATCCCTTAGTCAATCCCAACCTTCAGTCCATGTCCCTTATCCATTCTCAATCTTTCTTATCCTATCCATATCTTATCACTATCCATACACCCTTTTTCATTCCTTAATCTTGATTTGACATAAGGACGCAAAATTTAAACATGGTTTCAAAAACCTCTTGACATTGCCCTCATGCCATGTCACTTCTTTACATTGTCATATCCAGTCTCTTGTCCCATCATGCAATAGCCCTTGGAAATTGCATCCATATTGTCTCCATGATAAAAGGCCTTTGTCTTCCCTCTATTCACCAACATTTTAGCAAGCCTATTTATTCACCTGTCATATTCCTTTCCTTGCTAGACACTGGGGGCAAAATCATAAAAATTGAAAAAATGTCCTAAAAAAATCATAAAAAATTAAAAAATGTCTTGAAAAAAAAATCATAAAAATTGAATAATGTCCTGAAATAATCCAAAAAAATCAAATAATGTCCTGAAAAAATCCAAAAAAATCAAATAATGTCCTGAAATAATCCCTAAAAAATTAAATAATGTCTTGAAAAAATGAACAAAAAAAATTGTAAAAACTCGGAAAAAACAAAACAAAAAAATATCCCCTTTGTGCATAGACAGATCGCTGAGCATACCTCCAATGACTCTCAATCACACACTGTGCTTTACTAAAATCACACATTAACAGATGAACTTTTTCAATCAAACCAGACATTCAAACTAATTAAAATTGTCATATCAATCAATCAACATCAATATCATTCGTCCTTGGCACACTATCATGGGTCTTATACAGGGTGTGGTATACTCAAAACCAGACTGTGTCCTGTCTTAGACGGTGTACTGCATGTCCTGAAACCAGACAACATGACCATCCTATCAACACTTTCAACTTTTGACAATGAAGATCAAGATGTTTGTTTAACTTGTTGGAATTAGCGAGTCTTATCATTTATTGATTTATCTTTGATCATGTTCCTATGTTGCTCGATGATGTCACTGAGTGATTTAGAGTGACCGAGATGGTTCATGGTCCCTTTCCTTTTTTTTTTTGTTTGTTGTTTATGGAATGTTTGTCACAAACTGGGGCAACTATATCATTGGGTGTCTGTGATAAGTACGTTCACTTTGTGAATGCCACACATACCTCGACCCTTGATGTATGCACCCTAGGATGCTTCACTCATTCCTTGTGTGCGATGTGTCTGTCTTTTGCAAAAAGGGTTGCGTTTCATCTCTGGCCTTCAATGTCATGATGCTCTACATCCGTTTTGCTACATTAAATAAAGGTTCTCACCTACAAAGTGCATTAGTGAAAGCAAGTTTTTCTTCGTCTCTAACTGTCCTCTATCTCATTTCTTCTTACTAACATTTCTTCTGTCAGTTTGGGCAGTCAGTTTAGTCTCGTTCTCTAATCTCCAAACACATAAGCTGCATCCTGCATTCATTGGTTAGTACATTTGCATTACATCAAGCATCACATCAAGCATTTTATCCATTTCATATTAAAAATGCATCAAAAACACATAAAAAAATATATCCATACATGTTCCACAATGGTATATCAACAGTGCATAAGCCATCCATACATGGAAAATAGCTATAAGTCATAACACATTGCATCCCATCATATCGATGCATATCATATCATATATCAAAATAATATCGGAGTACAAAATTGGACTGTCTGTCCTAAGTATGGCCTGCAGGCTGAATACACAATGTCAAATTATATATGTCTCTGTCATAAAGAGCACGTGCCTCTGTCACTGGGTGCTCCCTCTATCCTCCTCATCCCTACAATTTCTCAAGGATGATGTCCCTCCTGCCCCAGGTCTTGGTTGTGGTGGTCTCATAGGTCCACTCACCCCCATGCTGTTCACTGACCTCCAAGAACGTGCCCTGCTCTTTGTCCTCGATTGTGCCCGATATGATGCTGCTCTCTGCTCTGGTGGAACTGCACTCTCATATAGTGTCCTCCAATGGTGTATCTCCTCTCTGGTCTCTACTAACATCTGTGCCATCTCACATGCACTGGCATCCCTAATCGACCCAATATACTCGGTGACTCTCTATTCTTCTTGCTGTGCTTGGGCTATTGTTGTATCTCGAGCCGTTGTAAGTCTGGCTATCTCTGCTCTGAACTGATCCTGCTCTATCCTCAAGATAGATTTCTATCTCTCTAATGTTACAATATGATCATGCTGACTCGCTATGGTAGCCCTACATATCTCCATTTCCTCTATGCTAGCTATCTCCGGCTCTATGGGTATATCCTATAATGACTCCTGATTGCCTGAATCTGGCTCATAAGCTTCATCCTCATCATCTTCGTCCTTGTCATCCCCCTCATCCTCTCCATCCTCGTCCTCATCTCTATCCTCATCATCTCCCTCCTCCTTTCCAGCGAGTGGGAAGTCCTCCTGTTTCCTAGGTACTGGAATATCAGGATTTGTCAATGGCACTGGTCATCATCGTGCAAACCATCGCTCATACTCCTCTTTCATCTCGGTGTTCACCACATCTAATCTCCAATCCCACTATCTTTGTTGTAGCTGTGTGGCATCAGCATATGCTATGTGTGGCTGAATCATCCTCCCCCACTGACTCATCTCTCTGTGAGATCGGACAAAGTGTGCAGTCCCTCTAGGTACATCCTGTCTCTCTCCAAACTATCGTCTGACTCTCTCTGGCAGGTACATCTTAATCACTCTCTGGCGGTTCACTGGTCGCCCAATCAAGTATCTCTCCTATCTGCAATATAGTAGCTCATCACTATCATCTGACCATCCAGGGAAATCAAGATATGGCCTCCATGTGAACTCTCTCAATCTGTCTAGCTCATGTTGCCAATACAGTATGTATCCAAAAGGACCCTGTCTCAGTGCTCCCCCATAGTAGTACACATATGGTCGATGTGGTACTACCTGTCTCTCTACAATTGATTAACATATGGCTATGTGCTCAAATGCCCATACTTGTAACAGTGTGACTCCACAGCTCAATGTCTGCACCCCCTGATATGCTATCTCATGCAACTGAAAATATAGCATGGCAAGCATGCATGGTCCCCATGCGTACATTTTCCCCTCTTTCGCCATCTTCTCTAGCACTCTTCCCCATCCAATAGGGAATCCATGTCCTCATCTGTCCCCTGCTAATAGGCATGCTATAACCACGGCTATCACCACATATCGTCGATCATACTCTGATGCCATGGTCTCCCAGCCAATCTCCCTCTCTATGATATCTAGATCATCTGCGTCGCACTCAAATAATCTGCACAAAGGATCTCTCCCTGTCACTGGGTCATACTTTATCATCTCCCCATGAATCGGAATGCGAAGGATACGCCATACATCCTCTAGTGTCACAATCACCTCTCCAATCGCCAGATGGAATGAGGAGGTCTCTGAATGCCATCGCTCTACCAATGTTGTAAGTAGTCTTGTGTTTGCCCTAATCTTGAGCATGAATGTGATATAGTATAAACCAAGTCCTGCTAATGTATCTCTATCCGTGCTCCTCAGTCTATGTCGTAACATGAAGCAGTCAGGTCGGTTCTCCCGCGTGATTAATGGATACTGTCGACTCTGCATCACAATTGGGGCATCTTTTGTCAGTTTTAGGGTTTTCTCCTATGGGCTGCATTTCCTTGTTTCACGTCCAAATCAAGGTGTTTCTAATCTATTTTGACTTATCCTACCCTTCTCCCCTTTTTCGGATCATTCGCATGTTGTTTTTTATCAAATTTGGGTTTCCAGTGCACAACTGCGCCTGTGTGTTGTGTCCTGCACCTGTGTTGCATCAACTTGTGCCTATGTACCTTACACAAGCGTAGGATACCCTACACAAGCGCAGGATGCACTCACACAGGTGCAGAAGTCACTTGCTGCATTCTCTGTGGGCCCCACAATGTCCCGCAAGCAAGTCAAATTCATAAAATTGACAATATGGATTTTTTAGATACATACCACTGCTCCCACATCGTCTGGTCATCTATTCGTGCATACACATTCTTCGAGGTGATCTGCCATTGGAATGTTCGCCATCTCTCTGCAAGTGTCCTTTTCCAAAGCAACAAATTCTCCTCTTTGGCTAGTGCAAATGAGCTCTTTTCACTCTCTTTGTCTCATTTATAGATCTTTGTCAGTGCATAGATGGACGTGCACTCTCTCCATCTTATGCTGGTCACGGTCTTTTGCACCTTCAATTGCTTGTCCTTTGTGCATCCGATCCCTGATTTTCCATCTGTTTGCTCCTATCATTTTCTATCATTCTTATCGATCAATTGGCCTCTTTTCTGGATGTTTCCGGCCAATTCCTCGAGGGGGCATGCATATGTCATTGTCATTATCTAGGACATTTTCTTTGAAACAACGCTTAATATCGCATTGTCTCAAAGAGGGGCAAAATGTAGACGTCTAAAAATGGTCAATGCTTGCGAAATCATACTTTAACATTTGCGCATTGCCTTATTTTAGGGTTTTTGTGTCGCATTAACATTTCTCCTATGCCGTGCACTTGGTTTTTATCATTTGCGAGCATCGAGTCCTTCTTCTACATTCTTCATTTGTCTCGCTTTCAAATTTGGTCTTGTCAATAACAATCTTCAGTCATGATTTTGGTCGATCTTATCCTGTCGCATCAATGTGCATGCTCATTTGTCATATTTTGACATTGTCAATTCGATTTCATTTTGGACATCATCAATCCTAATCGATGATGGAGTTATTTTTTTGTCCTCTTATCAATCTTGTCATTTTGTGATCGATTTGTCATCAATCATTGTCATTTTCAATCTTGTCATTTTGCGATCGATTTGTCATCAATCGTTGTCATTTTCAATCTTGTCATTTTGCGATTGATTTGTCGTCAATCGTTGTCATTTTCAATCTTGTCATTTTGCAATCGATTTGACATCAATCATCGTCCTTCTCAATCATGTCAATTTGGATCAATTAGTCATTGTTTCTCGTCAATTGGCGCATTTATCAATCAAATCATTTATCAGCATTGGTCCTTTGTCAGTCAGAATCATGATCAAATTGAATCGATATCAATTATCTTTTATCGAGACCTAATTATCATCCTTGCATTTTCTAGGGTTTCATGATTTATTCATTTAATCTTGTTTGTCATTTCTCCCTCTAGGTTAAATAATTTATTTATTTATCCTAAGTCTTCTTGTCACAATTAAATATTTATTTAATTGGCTAACTAATTCCTCCCTCTTTTTGTGAATTAATTAATGAATGAAAAATTATTAATTAATTTACCTAATTTTTCAATTTACTAATTTCTCCTAATTCCTAATTTTCTAATTTTCATCAATTTTCTAATTTCCTAAATTGCTAATTCATCTAATTTTCAATTTTCTCCTAATTTTCTCCTAATTTGATGGGAATGACATAGCAAATTTGTCATAATTTGTCATAATTGTCAATCAATCAATTTTGACATAGCAATTTGTCATAATTGTCAATCAATAAATTTCGCATAGAAAGTGTCAATTTGTCATAATTTGTCATATTTGTCAGTCTTGATTTGAAATTTCTATTTGAATCAAATTCATGCTAATTTTGTCTTTTATCCAATTTGTCTATAAATTGGATGAATTTCTTCAATCAAAGAGGTCAAATCAATCACGCTTCTAGTACCCTTATGCTATCGTCTCGTCTTGTCAATCTTGCTTTCATATTATACTTATGCACTTGAAGGTGAGATCCACAAAACAAAGTAATTTGAAGGAGAAAGAAGGATAATGGAGAATTCTGGAGAAGACATTCATGTTTGCGATGGTTTGCATTTGGTTTAAATATCTTATTTTCAGTATCTCTATTGAGTGTTTTTAGGATTCTTGTCATTGCATTTTAGTTTTCGTGATTGAGCTAGTCCAATTTGCTATTGCTTTGATGATTTCCGAATTCCTAGCTACAAATAGGTTTCTTTTATGTGATTAATCATTAATTAAAAAGATCCCTATATTTGTGTTTGTAGCAAGTTTAAGTATTTAATTTGATTTAATGTGTTCATTTACGCATTAGTAATTGAGAAATTAAAATAAATAAGTTTCTTTTATGGGATTAATCATTAATTAAAAAAGATCGCTTTAATTATGTTTGTAGCGAGTTTAATTTAATGGTTAATTTTAAATAATGAATTTAATTAGTTTATGCATTTTAAAATGGAAAGCTTTAAAGTTATTTGAAATAGAAATAATTTAATCTCTTTTGCGTTTTGGAAAAGAAGGGTTAATTTTACTCATTTAAGAAAATCAATTTTTATTAGAAAAGCAAGTTTAATTTATATGTTGATTTTGATATAGTGTGAAAAGATTTATTTGAGAATTTAATTTATTAAATATTGTATCCTCATCAATATTGGAAAATATAAATGTTAGCTTAAGTTAATATTGAGAAAATTAAAATTAAATAAGAGAGAAGCATTTTAATTTTAATTAGAAAAGCAAGTTAGATTATTTGAATAGTTGAAAAAAATGATTATTTTCATTTTTTATTTAAAAAGTGCTTAAATTCAAAATTAGAAAATTAGTTCAAAATTGCATTCTTTTAACTTAGGTTGGGAAAATATTTTCGGGGTTGTTTTTGGGGAAGAATATTCTTGGATGGAAAAAAAATTGGGGATTTTGGGAGAGAATGGAGGACCTCTATAGCTGCAGATTGGGCTCTTCTTCAAAGAAATCTTGCCAAGAATGCTATAGGAGGTAGGATTCTTATTTACCTCTTTATTCCATTTTAAAATCAAGAATTGTGTTTGGTTGTTCTCAATGAAAAAAAACTGGTTTAAAAACCCATGAATATTCTCATATTTGAGTTTCAGCTTTGAAAAGAATGGGCTTGCAATGTTTTCTATTGTGGAAAGATAGTTGAATTAGTTTTTTATTGTGGAAAAAATTGTAAAATTTAGTTGTCTGGAAATGAAAGTGCTTGTTTAAGAATGGCTTAATCCATTCTCTGGTTAAAAAATTTCTGAGTCTATTTTTTTATTTGGGGACTTTAGTTTACTTTTATTTTTATTTGGGTTTTCTGGTGTTTTGCTATTCTGGAAATTATCCCCATTTTGCTCTCAGAAAATTTTTGAGTATTGTCTAAAAATATATATGTTGCTACTGGTATGCTTATGCTGGTGTTTTGCTATTCTGGAAGTTATCTCCATTTTGTTCTTAGAAAATTTCTGAGTATTGTCAAAAAAATATATATGTTGCTGCTGGTATGTTTATGCTTTTGTTTTGCTCTTCTAGAAATTATCCCCATTTTGTTCTCAGAAAATTTATGAGTATTGTCAAAAAATATATATATATTTTGCTGCTGGTATGTTTATGCTAGTGTTTTGCTATTCTGGAAATTATCCTCATTTTGTTCTCAGAAAATTTCTGAGTATTGTCAAAAAAAAAAATATATGTTGTTCCTGGTATGTTTATGCTAGTGTTTTGCTATTCTGGAAATTATCCTCATTTTGTTCTCAGAAAATTTCTGAGTATTGTAAATATATATATATATATATATATATATATATATATATATATATATATATATATATATATATACATATATATATATATATGTATATATATATATATATATATATATATGTATATATATATATATATATATATATATATATATATATATATATATATATGTTTCTACTAGTATGTTTATGTTGGTGTTTTACAATTCTAGAAATTATCCTCATTTTTTTATCAGAAAATTTCTGAGTATTGTCAAAAAAAAAAAATGTTTATGTTGGTATGTTTATGCTAGTGTTTTGCTATTCTAGAAATTATCCCCATTTTGTTCTCTGAAAATTTATGAGTATTGTCAAAAAAAATATATGTTGTTGCTGGTGAGTTTTAATTTTCAGTTTTAATAAAAGTTTTTCTTTAATATAGTTTTTAAGTAATTATTAATTATTATTAATATATATTTATTAATGAAGGTTAATATATATATTAATTAATAATTAATTTGAAATAGTCACACTACCCACATGGCATGGCAGTGTGCACCTCGACATCACCCCGCATCATGTCATCATGCGGCATGGCTCTACCCTAAAAACTGTTGGTAGGCCGCATGGAAATGTCTACTAAATCCCGCATCGTGTCTTAGCATGACATAGCAATACTCCGAGCGGCAAGGACACACAATGGACGTATCCCACATGGCAATGTACCTCGTGGAAAAGGGCACGCATAGGTCACACCTTGCATCGTGTCTCAACATGGCATAGCAATACTCCAAGCGGTAAGGACACATAATGGACGTATCCCGCATGGCAATGTACCTCGCAGAAAAGGGCATGCGCAGGTCACACCCCGCATCGTGTCTCAACATGGCATGGCAATTCTCCAAGCGGCAAGGACACGCAATGGACGTATCCCGCATGGAAATGTACCTCACGGAAAAGGACACGCGCAGGTCACACCTCGCATAGCGACGTACCTCTCAGGATACTCATCGTAAGCCAGAGGTATATATGGCTAAGGTCAACCCACATGTCTACCAACGCTAGACAATTGGTAGCTCATGTGAAAAATAACATACCTTTCATGGAGACAAGGCAAAATAACATACCTTTCATGAAGACAAGGCAGAATAACATACCTTTCATGGAGACAAGGCAAAATACATACCTTTCATGGAGACAAGGCAAAATAACATACCTTTCATGAAGACAAGGCAAAATAACATACCTTTCATGAAGACAAGGCAAAATATCCTCCAATAAAACCATCATTCTGCTCAAGAACTGACACCAATATGCTCAAATATAAGGATAGGAATAGGCTGGCACACATGAACCTTATAAATTGGTTCATCACAAGGGAAAGTATTGAGTACACCTATAATACAGTTTCATTACAAAACTATATTTTTCCTCGAAATAGAGAAGCTAAAGGTCGTTTCGCGTCGACATTACTCGTACGTCGTTCCATACTATTCAAGGAATGGTGACTTCTAATACTACCCCTACACATATTGACTTATCTACAATCCCGTGGGTTGGCTGTCAATAAGGAAACAAATAAACACCATCACATAAACAACATGGTTTCCCATACTCATAAGTAAACATATCCTCCATGGTTGATTACTTCACCATCCCATGGGCACACATAGCAAGCACAGGTTTCTTACAATACACAAGGAAAGCACTATTACTAGTTTAGTCACATTTATGGGGAGTTTTTTTTGATACGCTATCATCTACTCAAGAAATATTTTACCTATGCTTTCCACATGAATCACTGAAATAAAGTTTACTCTAGATACTAGTACTGAAATTTTCTAACAATTCACCATTACATAAGGAAATAACATCATTCTGATAAATTTTATAAATCCATTAAGCATTCACAACCACATTACTAACTATGAAAATTTTGTTATGAAGCTCAAGACTTTCATCTTGAACCATAAAATGCCAAAAATGCAAAAAGTACAATTTCACATGTTTTATAAACACTCTATTTAAATCAATACATTCTTTAATAGAATTACATTAATACACTCTTGAAGCTATTATAACATGTTCCCTTTTGATGCTTCTTTTACAACCAAAGCAATTTCACAAAATCAACTATTCACATATTAATGCACCTTAATTAAGATAGAATTTATTTATATTACTCCTACGAAACACATGGAGAATTTTTTAATGTAACATACAATTTTATTTTTATTTTTTTAATATCCAATATGCACTTTCAAACCAAAGCCCTTTTATAATCTGAAACCACATAAACGTTATAAGGCTCACACAAGGGCTCAAGAAAATGCAACCTTTCTCTTGCAATAAGAAAACTCACATAAGAGATAAATACACATAACAAAAACATTTAATTTATAGAGAGAGAGAAGATGAAGGATGATAATCATTCATTTTACAACAAAATAAGCATTCAATATTCACCATTCAAGTCCTTCAAGTGGACAGCACTAAACTAGATCATATTCTTAAACACACACATTTCGTACTTTTAGATTCAAGACATTACTAACCAACCCAAAATGGATTAGTCAAAAGAGTACAACAATCAATAAGGAAGGTACATACGAATCTCCTTCAGAATAAGAGAAATCGTAAACCAAGACCTCAATAAAAAGACAAAGCACATATAATCACTCCAAAGCACCAATATCAAGAAGGTGAAAACAAGGTGTGAACACACACGTTACACACAAGTTAAGGTCTGCTCAATCACACTCATACAACAAGGAGGACAAGCATACAACATGAGAATGACACACCACACACAAACTAAGGGCACAAGCGAAACCAAAGATCCCAGTGTTTGCAACTTGGCTCTAATACCAAATGTAATGCCCCGCTAGGAAACCTCGAAGGGATTAAGCTAAAACACACGAATGGAGTGCAATAATTTTTTAAAAAAAAAGTTAAACACAACCTAATGATACAACGAGATATCAAAGAACAAATTATACAGCAGAAGACATCAACTAACACCTAAAGAGTTTCCCAGCACGGTTACTTTATTCCAAATTTAACTTAACTCAAGACAAGATAATGCTTATACAAAGAATAATTTCTTTCATTAAGACTAACTCATAGGTAACATATGAATACATCCATTAAGGTTAAAATATAGCTAATATTAAGATTGAAAATGTAAATAACCCAAATGAAGTTCATCCATTAGAATTACAATTTAATCATACCTTTCGTTCATATTTTTCTTATTAAAATTTAAGTCACGCATCTAATTAATAACACACTTGAATTTCACCATAACTATCGAGATCTTTCCATGCATACTTAATTTCCTTAACAATTATAGAATACATTCTACAAATCAGCTACACTCTTTCATGAACCACATTACTGCATAAAGAGACGACTGAAAACATGCATTACAATTAATTTCATCTAATCCACTTACACATTCTATCAAAATGCCATCCATACATGCTAACACTAAAACATGAAACATAAGAACAAAAGCAACACATAACACCAAAATGATCTCGGAGTTCACCTCTAGAGGGTTACATCTCCGGGTCTGCTCAACTGCAAGACCCCTCTATTCATTTAAATTAGTTAAGGGTACATAAGTTCCACATCATTTACATTCTTGCCACCAAGGCGAATCATACCAATAAACAACCGACCACATCGGTCAATAATTACATCAATGATCTCTACATAGAAATGGATCCAATTGAACACATTTAAACTAATACAAGGTCCACTGCCCCAAAATACTCTAACTAGAGACCTGACCCGCTATGGTCAACCACAAGTCAACACTTGACACTCACATATAGAACAAGACCAGTCAAAACACCATCACAAGGCAACAACCAAACTAGAAACAGAAGACATAAACAGGTACCCCAAATCATCCAACAACAGGGTCCAAACAAATATATCAACATAGGACACAATGACAACTCAACCAAAATTGCAATAAAATTAAACTTGACTGATAACACCATCTACACAAGATCCTATTACAGACAATCTTTTCTTTAAACAATCAAGAACATAATTAAATAGATTTTTCCAGAAAACAAGGAAATACAACTATATTAATAAATCCATCTTGTCATTTATCCAATAAAGTTAAATAAATTCACATATGAATTAAACTCCTAATATATTTCCAATAAGAATATCGAATTTAAAATTATAAGTTTTTTCTTTTTTCTTTTTTCTAAAATTACAAAATTCTAAATTCTTTATTCATATAACAAAAATCTTTAATTTGACAAATAAAAATTAAACCACTATATATATATATATATATATATATCTATTTAAATATACATATATATATTGACACATTATAATTATTTTAATATTATTTATTTATTATTTATTTTTATTTTTTTAATTAAAAAAAAACTAAATAACAAATAAAATAATAAATAAAATTTTTAAAAATTAAAAATTACATTTAAACTCTAAAATAACTACCCTAAGGCAACGTTGCTACCATATGGCAGTCAACGCTACCCTTGGGTAGCGTTGTTGCCCTATGGTAGCACACGCTACCTATGGGTAGTGTTGCTGCCCTAAGGCAGTAGCCGCTACCTTTGGGTAGCGTTGCTGCCCTATGGCAGCAACCACTACCATGGGTAGTGCCACGTGGGTAGAGGCAATGCCTCCCCACAAAAATTAATAAATTAATTTTTTTTTATTTTTTTTATTTTTTATGTATTTTTAAATAAAATTTTTAACATTAATTACAATAAAAACAATATTTTTCCAATAATTCCATTTTCACATAATTTAATCTTTCATATATTTTTTATTTATTTAATTAACCCAAATAAATTTAATGTATAATTAAATTTATTTTCTTAAGGTAATAAAAACCATTTCATAGAGATTCCATAAATAAACAAAACTGTTGTAACTAAAAATCAAACAAGAGAAAAATTTCTCAGATAAATACCCTTTTTCACCAATCTTGCAATTCTCCATGCATCATAAAATCTTGACAAATTTTCTATAATAATTTTCCTAATTTTCCCAAAATTACATTCTTCCCATAAACTAGAAATACACATCAGGCATGAATTTTTAAAAACAAAACTCGAATTCACTAGAAGAGGGTTTTGGGTTTGACAATAATTTACACATACATCATTCAGAGAGAAATGGAAGAAATATAATTATTTTCTAAAAATTAACAATCAAAGAAGCCACCCAACCTGGTATTGTTTTCCTGGAAGAATTCTATAGAAGAGCCCTAATCTTTTCCACAAGCTTCCAATAAATTTCTTCACCTAAATCCTTGACCTGTTTCCTGTGTATCTAAAATAAAGACCTATTCCCTATTTAAACTAAACTTCTAGGTTCAATAGCTTTTCTCAAAAACCTAAATTTAGAATAAAAGTAATTTTATTTTATTTTCTAATTTTATAACAAAAGACAAGCTAACATGCAATAATTAAAAATCATTATTCTTTCTTTTCTTTTCTCATGCAAATTAATTAATTTTCTAAATAAAGAATTAAAACAATACTTTAATTCCAATTAATTCGTTTATTCATTTTTATTTTTTTTTATTCTTTTATTTAAAATTCTAGGAACAATAAATATAATTAATCTAATTTATTTTTCCACTAAAATTTAAATAAAAATATATTTCTAATATCATGCAGCTTGCAACTCAATTTAATTAATTAATTAATTAAGTCTATGGAATTATCTCATAGTTGAATTGTTTATGCATTGAGATTATAAATTTAGTTAATTAAAAGAAATGCTTTTCTCCCTCATTTAATTTTTAATTAACAAAGCTAATAGTTGCATTTCACAATATTAATGAGGGTAAAATATTTTTAATTAAATTAAATTCTCAAAATCAATCTTACACACTATATAAAATAAATATGAATAAAACTCACTTTTCTTAATCAGAATTGATTTTCTTAAATAATTAAAATTAATCTTTCTATTCCAAAAAGCAAAAGAGATCAAATTATTTCTATTTTGAATAAATTTAAATCTTCCCTTTTTAAAATGCATTAACTGAATAAATTCGTTATTTAAAATTAACCATTAAATTAAACTCGCTACAAAAATAAATAGAGCAATCTTTTTAAGTAATGATTAATCACATAAAAGAAACCTATTTATTTTAATTCCTCAATTACTAATGCATAAATGAACACATTAAATTAAAATAAATACTTAGGGTTAAATACTCTATTTACCACACGCCAAGCACGTAAACCAAGTAAGCCAACCAATTACCCGACCCACAAACCCAAATGAAAAGAAAACTGACACAACACAAGCAACGCTCATTTGAGTATGACTAGGGTAAACTGAAGGTTTTACGACCACCTAACCCAAATTCTAAGGACGAAAGAGGTATACTCAACCCTATGAATCCAGATGAAGATGAACCTTACACCTAGGCGGTACTGTACCTGCAATCTCCTGCAACCAAGAGTCAAAAAAGCATATATATATATATATATAATGAAGATGTTAGCTCGAGATTAGTAACAAGAATCAGGAGGATAGTTTAAACTTACATAAGAATCAATGCGAAAGCACATTAATAGATACTCACAATAATCATAAAATCTGACTAAACATTACCTCATGGTAATTCAACCATTCAAGATTGCCACATAAAAAGTCAACCAAGGTCAAACCGATTTTTAAAAAGCTGTCTAGGGTAGGGGTACTACAAATTCCTCTCCAAGAACGTAGGAGGCGGTCTTGGTTGAGTATATACGAGGAAGTAGACATAGGAAACCTTGAGGATGGAGGTATGTGAGGCTGTGAGACAGCTAGGATCCACTACCTACCTATGAGTGGTGACTATCTCTTGGAGGCTAAACACCTTACGCAACAAGGGATGTTCACGAGGGTCTTGTATGGAAGGTAGCACCACTATGGTGTGCCCTAGCAGCATCAAGCCCTTGAGTGAGAGGTTGGATATTTATGATCATGTTATTTGTTTTGAGATCAGGCATAGAGATGTTGACCATTGCATGTTATCTATGACCGAGCATTAGACATGCTCACTTGTGGCCTTTTGTGTTGTGCAATCCAGTTATGTGGATGGATATTATGTCTAATCATGGATTAAATGGTGCTAACTTGTCACTATGTTATGGGCCATAGTCATTGGAAAAGTTCTTATATGTCGGGAAAGTGTAAACAATTGAGTTATTTACGTTGCTCTTATTGCTTGAAAGTTAACTTGGCCGTAGAAATTTATAATTGAAGTCAATTCTATGCGACAAAGTTTTTGTAAAAGATGTGATGGTAAAAGAAATTGATCATGATGGCATGTTTTCTTGTCCTGCTTGGTAGAATGAGTATGGTAATTGTTGCTTATCTCTCTTAATGCTTTAATTTGGTGTAATGATAGGAAGAAAATTCTTGTTTCTCTGCTATGATTGTGGATAATTCCTAGAATATTTTAAGAAGTGTATGGTTTTAGATGTATCTTGCCAATGGATAATGACATTCGTAAAGGTTTTAGCAATAATGTTTCATTTTATTATGGAAGGATTCATATGTGCAAATTTATATTTGTTAAGTGAGTTTCAGGGCTAATACATGTTGCATGATTTCTATCTAGCCTTACGACTTTCGGGAGTAAGTCGGAGCCTAGGGGGGGAGAATGTAGTGCCCCTACCGTAGTTGGCTTTGTAAAACCAGTTTGACCTTAGTTGACTTTTTCCTATGTGGCATTCTTGGATGGTTGATTAACCATTATGTAATGTTGTAGATTAGATAATATGAATATTGTGCATACCTGTTATTGTTCTTTCGCATCGATTCTTGTGTAAGTTTAACTGTTTCCCTAATTCCTATTATAAAACTCGAGCTAACGCCTTCTTTGAATATATATGTGTGTATGCTTGCGTGACTCACGATTGCAGAAAATTGCAGGTACAGTATCGCCTAGGTGTGAGGTTTGTCTCCATCAGGATTCGCAGGGTGAGTATACCTCTTTCATCCTTAGAATTTGGATTAGGTGGTCGTAAAACCCTCGTCTTGCCTTAGTCATGATCAAGTGAGTGTCGTGTGTGGTCCGTCGGTTTCCCTTTTTGTTTGAGTTTGCATGTCATGTGATTGCTTAGCTTTCTTGGGTTGCATGCCTCACGTGTGGAAAAATGAAGTTTTTAATCCTAAGTATTTAAATGAATTTAATGTGTTCAGTTATGCATTAGAAATTGAGAAATTAAAATAAATAGGTTTCTTTTATGTGATTAATCATTAATTAAAAAGATCCCTATATTTGTGTTTGTTGCAAGTTTAAGTATTTAATTTGGTTTAATGTGTTCATTTATGCATTAGTAATTGAGAAATTAAAATAAATAAGTTTCTTTTATGGGATTAATCATTAATTAAAAAAGATCATTTTAATTATGTTTGTAGCGAGTTTAATTTAATGGTTAATTTTAAATAACGAATTTAATTAGTTTATGCGTTTTAAAAAGGAAATATTTAAAGTTATTTGAAATAGAAATAATTTAATCTCTTTTGCGTTTTGGAAAAGAAAGGTTAATTTTACTCATTTAAGAAAATCAATTTTTATTAGAAAAGCAAGTTTAATTTATATGTTGATTTTGATATAGTGTGAAAAGATTTATTTGAGAATTTAATTTATTAAATATTGTATCCTCATCAATATTGTAAAATATAAATGTTAGCTTAGTTAATATTGAGAAAATTAAAATTAAATAAGAGAGAAGCATTTTAATTTTCATTAGAAAAGCAAGTTAGATTATTTGAATAGTTGAAAAGAATGATTATTTTCATTTTTTATTTAAAAAGTGCTTAAATTCGAAATTAGAAAATTAGGTCAAAATTGCATTCTTTTAACCTAGGTTGGGAAAATATTTTGGGGGTTGTTTTTGGGGAAGACTATTCTTGGATAGAAAAAAAATTGGGGATTTTGGGAGAGAATGGGGGACCTCTACAGCTCCAGATTGGGCTCTTCTTCAAAGAAATCTTGCCAAGAATGCTATAGGAGGTAGGATTCTTATTTACCTCTTTATTCCATTTTAAAATCAAGAATTGTGTTTGGTTGTTCTTCATGAACAAAAACTAGTTTAAAAGCCATGAATGTTCTCATATTTGAGTTTCAACTTTGAAAAGAATGGGCTTGCAATGTTTTGTATTGTGGAAAGATGGTTGAATTAGTTTTGTATTGTGGAAAAAATTGTAAAATTTAGTTGCTTGGAAATGAAAGTGCTTGTTTAAAAATGGTTGAATCCATTCTCTGGTTGTCTCAAAAAATTTCTGAGTCTATTTTTTTATTTGGGGGCTTTAGTTTACTTGTGTTTTTATTTGGGCTTTCTGGTGTTTTGCTATTCTGGAAATTATCCCCAGTTTGCTCTCAAAAAATTTCTGAGTATTGTCTAAAAATATATATGTTGTTGTTGGTATGTTTATGTTGGTGTTTTGCTATTCTGGAAATTATCACCATTTTGTTCTTAGAAAATTTCTGAGTATATTGTCAAAAAAAAAATATGTTGCTGCTAGTGTTTTGCTATTCTAGAAATTATCTCCATTTTTTTTCTCAGAAAATTTCTGAGTATTGTCAAAAAAAAAAAAAATATGTTTATGCTGGTGTTTTTCTATTCTGGAAATTATCCCCATTTTGTTCTCAAAAAATTTCTGAGTATTGTCAAAAAAAAAAATATATATATATATATGTTGTTTTCGGTATGTTTATGCTGGTGTTTTGCTATTTTGGAAATTATCACCATTTTGTTCTTAGAAAATTTCTGAGTATTGTCAAAAAAATATATATGTTGTTGCTGGTGTTTTGCTATTTTGGAAATTATCCCCATTTTGTTCTCAGAAAATTTCTGAGTATAGTAAAAAAAAAATATATGTTGCTGCAGGTATGTTTATGCTGGTGTTTTGCTATTCTGGAAATTATCCCCATTTTGTTCTCAGAAAATTTTTGAGTATTGTCAAAAAAATATATGTTGCAGCTGGTATGTTTATGCTAGTGAGTTTTAATTTCAGTTTTAATAAAAGTTTTTCTTTAATATAGTTTTTAAATAATTATTAATTATTATTAATATATATATTAATTAATAATTAATTTGAAATTTGAACATTATTAAATATTATTAATAATATATATTGTATTAATGAAGATATATATATATATATTAATATTTAATTTTGGTAACAGTATTAATGGGGAAGTATCTTTTTGGGAAAAAGATAGAATATTATTTTTATCGGAAAATTTGCTGAAATAAAATATATTTATTAATTGATGATTTTTAAATAATGCATTATTCAGGAATATATTATTTTTGAATATAAATGTTATAGGTCATCTGGGAAATTTAGAAATGGATTACTAAAGTATAGGAGTAATTGGAAAATAAAATATTGGATATTGGATATTCTAAAAACTTAAATGATATGTTATTGAATTATCAGAAATAATGCATCGATTTGAAAATTGATAAGTTAATGATATCCTCATTTAGTAAAATAAATGGTTTACTTATGTCCTTCCTCGGTTTTGTGAAACAGACAAATGGAAACATGGCAAGTTTAATTTATGTATTCTCTTTTGTTAAGTACAGGCAAGGCCTTGATATGCTTGTTTGGACCCTGTCGTTTGGTTGGTTTGTGGTTGGCCATAGTGGGTCAAGTCCCTAGTTAGGGTACCATTAGACAAGAGACCTTTGTAATTGCTTTTGATGTGTTCAGTTGGATCCGTTTCTATGTAGGGATCATTTAGGAGTTATTGTCCGAAGTGGTCGTTTGTACATTGGTTGTGCTTGCCTAAAAGGTAGGAATGTAAATAATGTGAAACTATGTAACTATAACTTAATTAATTGCCAGAGGGGTCTTGCAGTTGAGCAGACTTGGAGATGTAGCCCTCTAGGGGTAAACTCTGAGATCATTTATGTATTATTGATGCTTTTGTCTCTCATGTTTCATAGTTAGTGCTAGCATGTATGGATGCATTATGTTAAGTGTGTAATGGGGATTAGATGAAGTTAATTTTTGAATGCATGTATATAGTCATCTTGTTAAATGCAGTAGTTAGGATCATAAAGGATTGTAGATATGATTATGGAAAGTATTTTGTTAATGTTAATGAAAATAAGTAAGCATGGAAAGAACTCACTAGGTTATGATGGAATTAAAGCATGTAATGAAATTAGATGCATGGTATATGGTTAAGGAAAAGTTTGAACGTAATGAATGGATAACAATTATTGGATGAACTTGTCATATTTCCTAAATTGTAATTCTAATGGACGAACTTCATTTAGTTACTTACATTTTAATCTTAATAAATGAACTTCATCATAATAGCTATATTATAACTAAATTGGATGAACTCATTTATTTATTTACATTTTATTCTAAATGAATGAACTTCATCATATTAGCTTCATTCTAACTATAATGGATGAACTCAATTGGCTATCCACATTATAACCTTAATAAATGAACTTCATCCTAATACCTACATTTTAACTATAATGGATGAACTCATATGGTTATTTACATTTTAACCTTAATAAATGAAATTCATCTTTTTAACTATATTTTAACTATAATGGATGAACTCATATGGTTATATTACATTTTAACCTTAATGAATGAACTTCATCTTCTTAGCATTATTTTAATTACAATGGATGAACTCATATGGTTAATTACATTTTAACCTCTATAAATGAACTTCGATATTTTAGTTATATTGTATCTAAAATGGATGGACTTGCCAAGTTAACCATATTTTAACCTTAATGGGTGAATTATTAAGTTGTCTATGTTTTAATTTCATTGGGTAAATTTCCTCATGTTGGCCTCATTTTCAACCTAAATGGATGTACGTGTCCTATCATTTATTAATTTAATTTACCGAACAAATTATATCCATGCCTTATTTATTAATTTAATTTACTGAACAAATTATATCCATGCCTTAAGTAATAACATGTAACTAAGAGAACCTACTTAATTGGATCAGATGTCACGAGTTGAGTTAGGTGTTAAGTTATGTAATCACGTTGGGAAACCCTTTAGGTATTAGTTTTGTCTTCCATTGTGTCACCTAAGCTTTAGATAATTCCAATGTCTCATCATGTTGTGTCTTATTATTATATTATTATATAACAAAAATATATAAATTTGCACTCCATTTGAATGTTTTAGCTTTAACCCTTCGGGGTTTCCTAGTGGGGCATTACAAGTTTCTTCCCCAAATATTAATCTCCAACAATATTGAAACTATAGAATAACATAATACTTCAACCCAAGCCCAAAACACTTGTAGACACAATGCATACACAGAGAAACCATTAAAAACAAAATGCATACACAGAGAAACCATTAAAAACAAAATGCAAAAGTAAAAGAACTCCAACCTGCAACCTGAAGTAATGGAATGAAGTTGAAGAAGAGCTCCCACAAGCCAAACCAAATTCCAACCAAGTGCCAACCCAAACCAAGAGAAATATAAATCCAAAACCAAGGAAGAATGCTTGGTGGAAAAATTTCTAGAGAATAGCCAACCCGGAAACCATCACGGGAATGAAAATAAAAAGCAATAATAATATTAATAAACCCTAGCCTCAATCTCAGCCAATCAAAATATTCCATTTTGGAATATATTTTACCAACCCACCATATATTATAATTTATTCTCCCATTTTGTATTTAGCCAATGAGAGTAAAGGGTAGGTAAGGTAAATATAAAAATATACTTTTCTTTTTTTTATCGATAAAAGCTCGAGGCCAAAGAATTTTATTAATTTAAAAAATAGTTAGATTTACATTTACACCTCCATTTAGTGTGGGCATCGGTAGGAAAGAACAGAGGGAAGAAAACCTCTAGTCTAGCCCAGATCCCTCAAGGATCAGAAAAAATTAAGAATGAGTTATAAAATGGAGATACAAGATCACAAAGGGATCTTGCCCAGAATAACGAAGATTGTATGTAGAAATCCTCTATGTAAAGTTGAGCAGCAGATTGCCCATCTCTTGGGGTGATCCTACTACTTATGGGTGACAATTCTTGCTATTCTTGAAACACATGGTTAAGCATGCTCTTCTCCCTATGCTGCACAAAATCTTGAGAAAATCTCTCACCAGAATGTAAGGAAAAGGAAAACCGAACAGGTCAGCTTATACAATATATCATACCTATATTAGGATACACAGCTCAAAATATTAGTCTCAAAAAATCTCCAGAAACATAATGCGAGGAGTGATTACCCATCGAAGATCATAAACTCAATAAACATTAACGACGAAAATTCCATAAATATTCATGCAAAGAGATCGCGGGGAGCTACCATCTTAAAGAATTTGAATCGAGAGCCTTCCAGGCCCTAATTGAGTGTCATGCGAAAGCTTTAAGTGAGATAAAAATTTATCAAGTCATCCCTCAATCTAATAATATAATGTTGGAGATTACTGGGAAGAAAGAGGAATATTGACATATGCATCTAAGTCTGATTTAACTTAAAACTAAGAGAACAGGCAGAAAAATAGGAAACTATATATGAATATGGTTATATAGATGTGTGTCTGAATATAATCCTAATATGTAAATGTATATGAATATATATATTGCGACCATGGAAGGCCTAGAGAGCCTGAAGGTGGCTGGGACCGATCATACACAGGGAAGAGGATGAAGCAAAGCATAAACACAACTTATCAAAATTATGAAGCTAAGTTAAGGCATCCTAGAGACATTATAGCCTAAAAACTTCTTAAGAACAAAACAAGAGACATAACATCAAGAAAGATCTTAACTACTCATAAAGATCCCCGAATGCAGAGACCAAGCTACTAACCTTCCATAGGGATCTTTAGTCCTTCTAGCATAGATAGCACAATGGTCTATCATTCATAATAGATTTTAAATTAAATAGAGATCCCACCATGCCCAAAAAAATGTAGATGATAAGAGAGCCATCTAAGCTATCCTATTCCGAAAAAGCTAGAAATAATCAGAGAAGAACCACCATTGAAACAAAAATTTGAAAGATTAACATTTTTAAATATATAAGCATATATACATATATCTATATAAAATATGCATATATGGCTTTATGTCTATATATGTTCAAAATATAACAATCTTAAGAAGCGGCAACAAGGCTATATTGCCTAAAGATCACCAAGAAAGTATTAGCAGAGCATAAACATATTTATGAGACATATCTACCAGAGTTTTATAAACTAAGTGAAATTGTCCATATGAAAAGTTTTGTTATTGCTAACAACAAAAAAGAAGTTCTTTGATAACCCAACAAAAACCTTGAAACATGCCATCCAAAGGAGCTTCAACCTATCTTGCCTGGCCTGTGGGAAGGCTTGGAGCTAGAGGTTTTTGGCTTTGATGCTGCAGAGTCAGCAGGGGAGCGTGGGATAGGCACATTATCAGGGATAACCCTGATATTCTTCGCCTCCAAATAGTTAGTCAAGCATTTCTCACGAGGAGGTTTCTTAACATGAAGAATCCAAGAGAGGAAAAGGAGATTTTGGCTTCTAACCAGATGAAGAGTTTCAAAGGCCGCAAGGTCGTCAATTTCTAGAATGGGAAGATGTGAAACTAGGTTATTCATTTTGATAAGGGTATCATAGTCCCAAGGTTTGAAATTTGTGAGTTACTCATCAATGTTAATCACCACCCTCTCTAATTCACCGAGGATATTTAATAAAGACTCTCTTGCATAGTTTAACAACTATATCCCTATCTTTCTCAAAGTGCAATGCGAGGGCTAGAAACATAGCTACAATGTCTGAATTTGCTCTGGTTCGGTCTTCATTCATAATGAATTCCTTCACTAAAAATTCCATTACCACTCTAGAGATCAGAGGGTTCTATTGGACGAGAATGCCTTTCATTCTCTTACTCTTGATCTCACCTATGAAAGCCATCTGGTGTTTCAACCCTAGAAGCCTAAGAGTGGTATGTATCAGAGCTTAACTGAGAGATGACAAAGAGGACCAGCTTGGCATTCTAAATATAATTCACCCTCTTAATGCATCATAATGAGCAACTACATGATGAGTTGATATGATGCAAGAGTGCAATCTTCAAGAATCAAGGTCATTATTGCCACCGCCTAAATCCATCAGGAAAAGGGTACCTCAACTGTCACATCAATGAGGCAAAATCACCTCGACTATGCTAAGAGCCATCAGGATGAATTGATCGAGAAGTGATCTGATGCGAGATGTCTGACCATTACGTCTCACACGTCTGTTGTGGCTCGCCAAATATAGGGGATCGAAAAGGTAAAATAGAGATGAGGATAGCTAGGTAATTTTTAGTCCTAAAAGAAGGCAATATCTACATAAATAATAATATATCCATGATCACATATATCTAGGAGCAAGATATGCTAGCACGTTTATATACCTATTCTCACTAATGTATGGTATTGCCTCATTCTAGTCTTAAAGCTTATCCCAGCGGAGCAGCAAGACTAAAAATGCTAAATTTAGGAGTGATCAAATATAAGGAGGAAATAATTAAACATCTGAATCTGAGATGGATAAGTCTGAATAAGAGAATAAAAATGGCTATATATATATGTGTGTATGTGTGTGTGTGTGTGTGTGTGTGTGTGTGTGTGTGTGTGTGTGTGTGTGTGTGTGTGTGTAAATATATATAAGTATAAATAAAAGAAGGAGAAAACCTATATATACCTAGAAAAAATATATAATTGTATATATATTTAGAAGTAAGACTCTAAGAAATTATGAAAATGAGTAAAGGCATATATACCTTCAGATAAATGAAGAGATGGATAAAATAAGTATTTAAGCCGATATTCAAGGATAAAAGATCAGAAAACTTCCAAGAGACTAATAAGAATATATATATATATATATATATCAAAATATATATATATATATATATATATATGTATATATATGACTATTTATATATACCTAGAAATGTGAATCAAGGATTTAACTTAATATAGGTGTTAAGATATATATATATATATTGGTGTGTGTGTGTGTGTGTGTATAAAATGCCTATATATCTGTAAAGAGAATATTAATACATGCGTCGGGGATGAAAGTGCTTATCTGTCCCAGATAATTCATGAAGGGGTCCTAGGCTGCAACAATGTGAGATTATACCTGCATATATATATGTGTGTGTGTGTGTGTGTGTGTGTGTGTGTGTGTACATATATACATATATATATACATATTTATATATATGTATATATATATATGTATAAATATGTGTATATACATATTTATATATGTATATATATATATATGTATATATATGTATATATATATATATGTATATATATGTATATATATGTATATATGTATATATATATATATATGTATATATGTATATGCAGGTTTGAGGCTGAATATGAGGATGGATGTCTAGATCAAGGTGCGGGTCTGATAATGAAAGTTCCAGATAAGTATATACAAAACTATTAGACGAGGGGCCTCTCCTTGGGCTAAAGGATGGAAGACTAAATGGGTATGAAGGAGAGGTATAAAAATATATGATTGAGATTTGTGTTTTAATGATTATATCAGACCATGGATTGAGCCTAACTACCTGAGTAAAAGTTTGGGAGAACAGATATATGGGCATATTTACACAAAATGTTTGTCTCAGTATTTATACATATATAGGGGGTGGGGAGAGGTCTAAATAAGGGGGTTAAAACATGGTTTGGGCAAGAGAAACATGCTAACGAACACTTGGGACACAAAAACAAAAGAGGGGGTTGCCTTAAGGTGGCACATACAGGAGTTTGATGCCATCGGCTCCCATGTTGGCCAACTCATCTGCTCTTTTATTGCCTTCCCTATAAATATGATTGACTGTGAACCTGTCAAAATCTCTACATAAGTCAAGAGCTTATGACAGCAAAGTGTTTAGCCTCCAATTAGGCATACTACATTTCCTCAGAGCATTGACAATTATAGCCGAATCTCCTTCAATATCCAAGTTGTTAACTCCTAGTTTCCTACATAAATGCAGACCCTCCACTAGGGCCATAAGTTCCACCCAATTGTTGGTATTGATGCCAATCAGAGAGGCAAGGGTTGCTAGTTCTTTGCCTTCCCAATTATGAATAGCACATCCTATCCCTGCTTGCCCTGGATTGCCACGGGATGCCCCATCAAAGTTTAGCTTCACCCAACCTTCACCTCGGGGCTGCCATCTGCATGCATCCCTTGATCGAAGACTTGAAATAGGACCATCTCCTACAAAGGGAGGAAAGGATAAGTGTTCCCAACATTTTTTCATCTTTTCATCCCAATAAGTGATAGAGGCATTCTTCAATGTTCCTGATGACAGTCAGTTGTTCAAGAGCTCAATGATAGCTGACTCTATCCTATTAATGATTCTGGGAACCTCTAGTTTTTCATTCTTAAAGAGACGTCTATTTCTCTCCTTCCATACTTCCCACATTATGGAAGAAGGAAGAGTTGTCCATAAACCTTCAAAGAGATAGCCACGCCTGAGGAGAGGCCATGCCTTGAGCATTCCAAAGATGGTGTGGGGGAAGGCTGCAGACCATTAAAGTTTGTTCGTGAACCAGATCCAACATTTGTGAGCAAAGGGGTAGTTAAGGAAGATATGATTGGTGTCTTCCTCATCTGCCTCACAAAGAAGACATCTACTAGGGCCCTCGTACCCCATTCTTCTAAATTTGTCCATAGTTAGGAGCTTGTTCTGAATCACAAGCCAAGAGAATATACCCGCCTTCGGCAGACAATATTTATCCCAGCAAAGTTTCAAGGGAAGCTCAGTCATAGGTCTTATAAATGATTTGGAGATGAGAGAGTACCCATCCTTGGAGTTGTATTCTCCTCTTAGGGAGCCATCCCAAATGAGATTGTCCTCATTATTACCTAAGGCAATGTTCCTTGATTTGAGAATTGCCATAAGTTTTTGTTTATTCCTTATCGGGATAACCTAATCTTCCTTCTCGATCCACTACCAACCAGCCCCATCCTCTGAAGGGGAGATATAGTTGTTTAGCAGGGGTCCTCTATGTGATTCAAGAAGGATATGAGTAGCACCAAAGTCATGGATATTATCAATAGCCTTATACCCACCCCATGAATCAGACCAGAAAAGAGCTTTATTCCCAGACCCCAAGTTCCAAGTAAGTCTATCAAAGATAATCCTCCTGCAGTCTAGCATAAAATTCCATAGGAAGGACCCTCTGGGAGGGTTGGTTTCTATGAATATTTGGATAGGATTCCCTCCATTAAGGTAATTATGGTGCAGGAGGAGATCCCATTTAAGGTGGGGGGATTTGAACATTCTCCAGACCAGCTTGGCACCCAAGGCTTTGCCCTAATCACGAAGGTTTTTAATGCCAACTCCTCCTTCTTCTTTAGGTTTGCATATCTTGTCCCAAGATATGAGTGATATTTTACGGTTGTCATTAGCACCTTGCCAAAAGAAAGTCTTGAGATGCTTGTTGAGCTCTGCAAGTTTAGAAGAAGATAAATATTGACAGGAGAGCTGGTAAATGGGCATAGCTGACAAGACCGATCTAACCAAGATTGCCCTACCTACAGATGAAAGCCATTTTCCTTTCCAAATGTTAATCCTAGACATGATTTTATCCACCAAGTTGTCCCATAATTTTGAGGGTCTTCTACCCTTGTCAAGGGGAATGCCTAGATATTTGCAAGGAAGAGTTCCTTGACTAATCTCCAGGACATTGCAGATCACTTTTCCTAAAGAGGGGTCTATGTTGAACATAAAAACTATAGACTTAGCTAGATTCACCTATTGACCCGAGGCTAGCATATAGGAATTAAGGATGCCTTTGAAGGCACTAGCTTCTCTTACACTTCCCTACCCAAAACGCACTGGGTTGTCGACAAATTGCTGGTGGGTAAAGGGAGGGAGGCCGCTAGTAATGGGGATTCCTTGGATCCCACCTTCCTCTTTGGCCTTACAAATGGATCTACCTAGGGCTTCAGCCATGATGATGAAGAGGAAGGGGGACATAGGATCTCCTTGCCTGAGCCCTCTCAAGCTACAGAAGAAACCTTGCGAGGAACCATTAACCAAGATAGAGAATTTGGGGGTGGAAATACATTCAAAGATTAGGTTGATCCAGGATTTGGAAAATCCAAAGGCCTCCACGCATTTATATAGAAAGCGCCAATCAACTTTGTCGTAAGCTTTGCTTATGTCTAATTTGACTAGCATACTTGGGGCCCTGTTGAGCTAGACCGAATGAATGGCCTCTTGGGATATAATAACCCCATCATAGATTGATCTATCTACTATGAAGTCAGTTTGTTCTTCACTAATGATAATGGGGAGAAGATTTTGGAGTCTAGCTGCTAGGGTTTTGGTTAAGAGTTTGTACAGAGTGTTGCAAAGGGCTATTGGTCTGAAGTCATTAAACCTTTCAGGATTCTCTTTTTTGGGGATGAGAACTAGGAAGGTATTGTTGATCTCTTTGAGAATCTTACCAAAGTTCCTAACACCTTCTAAGGTGTTCGTGATCTCTGTCCCCATAAAACCCCAACATTTTTGGAAAAAGCTAGTGGGGAAGCCATCCGGGCCTGGGCCCTTATCCGGATTCATCTTCATAAGGACAGATTTAACCTCCTCCTCAGAGAATTTATTTAATAGGATATTATTATGGTCATCATTAATGAGTTTTGGAAGATTCTTGATAATATTGAGTTGGCCTCTGAGGTTGGAGCCTTCAATATTGTTTAAGATTTTATTAAAAAACCTTACTGCCTCAGAGGCAACATCACCCGGTATAGACAGGATGGAGCCCTGGCAATTCTTAATTTTATAAATTCGATTGACCCATTACCTATGCTTATTACTATTGTGGAAAAACTTAGTATTTCGGTCCCCATCACTCAACAAAGTCTCCCTCGAATTTTTTTTCCAAAAGATCTCTTCATTTGAGAGTGTCTTTTCATACTCAGAGAGTAGAGCCTTTTCTTTAAGGAAGAGATGTTCATCCATCCCCTTCTCAAAAACCTCAATGTTAACATTCTTAAGATCATTTTCTATTAAGAGTTTTTTATCGAAAATATTTCCAAAATTAGTCATGTTCCATTCTAAGAGCTTCCTTTTGATAAGCTTTAACTTTCTTGTGATAATAAACATCTTCGAACCAGAGAAAACAAAGCTTCTCCACCAGTTCTCAATTAAGTTTAAAAAGTTATCATCTCTGAACCACATGCTCTCAAATTTGAAGGGACATTTTTTAGGGGAGTGGTCAGATAATAAGTTCAGTTGGAGTGGGAAATGGTCAGATCCTGATAAAGGGAGGGATTCTGCATTCAGGGTAAAATTAAGCTCCGAGAGGCCCCCATGGATAAAGAACCTATCTAGTTTCTCAGCAATGTTACAGAAACTAAGCCTTATGTTGTTCCAAGTGAAGGCATTTTGTGCCATCTAGATTTCCAACAGGGAGTTCCTATTGATCCAATGATTGAAATCTACAGCCACAAAAGGAAGTTTGTTGCTACCTCCTCTTTTGTTTGTTACCTTAGTGATAGCATTGAAATCTCCCCCAATGAAGCATACATCGTTTGGGAAAATTCTAAGGAAAAACTCCAGTTCCACCCACACCCTAGCCTTATCCCTATTTTGGATAGGGTTGTAAACGTTAATCAATTTGAATCTTAGGTTATTTTTATAACTTAATACTTCTCCTCCCATCCAATTTTGCTTAATCTCTAAAGGTGTAAATGAGATGAATCTAGAGGCCCAAATGATAGCTAAGCCCCCTAAGACCCCTGTAGCAGGGGAATGCTTTAGCTATCTAACGCCTAGTTTTTTTCTCAAAAAGGACAATCTCAGAGGAGTTCATTTTGGTTTCTTGGATTAACATTATATCTGGTTTAGAATCAAAGATGTAGCACTTTAAGATGCGATGTTTATTAGGGGCATTCTGATGCAGGAGCATCCAAGAGACCACATGAGACCAAGAAGATTAAAAGAATGAATGAAGACCCCAAAGCATCCTTGAAAGTGAATTGGAATGTTTTGAAGCCAATAATGGCCATTTGTAATGACCAATATGATTTTAAAGTAAAAAATCCTAAAGGTCCTGATAAAGGCCTTAGGACCAAAAATGCTATGTAAATGGGCAAATGATGCCTAGGAGTCTAGATAGATTGAATAGGGTTCTAATATGCTTTAATAATCATATCATGTCAAAATAATTTGATTAGGATAGGTTTTAGTTGATGAAATGCTTTAGAAATAAAGTTAGAAATTCAAATTTTGAATTTTAATGGCTAGTTACAGTTTTGGAGGGAAAGTGGTTTATGAGTTGTTTTGTCACTCTAATCACTCAAACTAATTGGATTTCGGTTTGGGAAGTTAGAGGAAGGATTTATAAAGCTTTGTAATGCCATTTTGGCTGGGTTGGATGTACTGTACGGACATAGTACGGACAGAACAGTAAAATCAATAAAAACTAGTCTTTTCTTGCTTTTCCTTTGATTTTATTGATGGTTTATTGATTGGGAAGTTTTGTATGTTCATGGTGGAGGATAAAGGAATTTAGGAATCAGTATTAAACATTGTTTTGAATGATTTTATAGAAGGTTTTGATCAGATATTATCATTTTGTGTTGGCTGTCCTAAATTTTCTGAGTGTTTCATTGGCATTGAAGGCCCAAAATGCAATTTGGAGCCCTTCTATGGATGTAAGAATCTGATTCTCATAGGAGAGGCTCTGCCTAACATGTATAATACATTTCTAACCCTTATAACATGCTGGAGATGTGAAGTTGCAGGTGTACACCATGGGTTTTGACTGGGAAAATACATGGTTTTGATGCCATAGTTGTAGTAGCAGAAGATCTACCTTAAGGAGGTAGTATTTTTATGTGAAACAGCGTTAGGGGATGGTAAATGCATGGTGAATATTGAAGGAGAAGTTCTGGAAGTGAGTTTTGGGGTTTGAACAAGAAGGCCCTAGTTTTTAAGCCATTTTAAGGAGAGTTTTGGTGTTTGGGTATTTGGGAGTGCAACCAAGACTTAAAACCTTGAAAATCCTTGGATTGGGAGCCCAACTAAAGACTGTACAAAAGGGTTTAATCTGGTTGTAAGTTTGGAGGGTACTTCCTTCACAAAGTGGACCTAATTAGCCCTCTTGGGGAATGAGGACAGTGGTTTTTTGAAGGCTTTGTTCCAAAACAGCCATAGGCAATATTTTGGGAGTTGATAGAGGTTTATATTGTGCATCTAAATCAGTCATAACATTGGTCCATGTTTTGGGAAATGTGTGTGAAAAGAGCCAAAAACAGCCCAGCAGGCTACTAGGAAACTAGGCCTAGTGAAGGGCTAGATTTGGGTTTTGATATCAATTGAAGGTTTGATGGTTTGAAAACCTTTGGAACATGTTAAGTGAAGTTTTTTTGAAGTGTGTGGAGGCAGGGGAAACACCTCATTAAGGTGAAGACAAGTTTTGAGCCTATTGAGGCATATTGAGCATTTGAAACACCATAGGAGTGTTGGGGTTTGGGTCCATATTCCACTTTAGTTTACAAGATTTCAACTATATCCTCTAGCCTCTGCATCAAGTGGTATCAGAGCCTAGGAGCATCCTAGGTGGTTGGATTGAGAAGAATATTTTGATTTCTTGTGGATTGAATCCTTTGTAGAAGCCTTGGAGTTGATATTCCTCTAAGAAGCCTTCCAGAGTTGATTCTCTACATCAGGGAAACAAAGATGTCTGAAGAAGAAGAGTTGCCTCTGAGGATGACAAATGTAGAGCTTGCAAAGTTGGTGAGAGAACAAATGGCAGAAAATAGAAAGATGAAAGAAGAGATGGAAAGATTGAAGAACTTGGTAGATAAAGGAGGAGAGGAAGAGCATGAAGAAGAAGAAACACCAAGAGAAGAGAGGTTGGATCCTGAAGAAGCAAGGATGGAAAAGTTACTCAAAGCAGTCAAAAGTGGAGACTCAAAGACAAGAACTGATCTACCTATGTATGAAGGTAAGATGGATGATGAAATTTTGCTTGATTGGTTTAGTGCTCTTGAAAATTACTTTGATTGTGAAGATGTAGAAGATAAGTTCAAGGTTAAGATTGCTAAGTCTAGGTTGAAGGGCCATGCATTGTTGTGGTGGGATAACTTGCAGGAAGATAGAGGAAAGAAAGGATTGCCTAAGATCACCTCATGGCCAAGGATGATGGACAAGATGAAGGACAAGTTCCTTCCAGATGATTATAAGGTGCAATTGTACAAAAAGATGCAAGGGCTGAAGCAAAAGGACATGGATGTCCAAAAGTATACTGAAGAATTTCACAAGTTAGACATAAGGGCAGCACATGATGAAGATGTGGAAGAAAAGGTCGCAAGGTATCTTGGAGGTCTGAGATACAATATACAAGATGAGATGAGTATGGCTACACCAAGAACCTTAGAAGAATGTTACAAACTAGCCATGAAGGCTGAGGACAAGTTGAAGAGAAGACAAGAAAGCCAAAGTGGTAGAAAAGGCCAAACAAATAGAGGTAGAGGAGAAAGATTCCAAGAGAGTCAAGAACAAAAGGACAAGGGTAAGGAACAAGTTTCAGATCAGAAGAATGGACAAAGAGGAGGTGGCAGATTTGGGGCAGGAAGAAGCTTCCAAGGAAAGTGCTACAAGTGTGGGGAGGAAGGACATCCTTTCTACAAGTGTCCAGGGAGAGAGAACAATGCAAAGAGGACTGATAAAAGAGTGAATTTGGCACAAGGGGAAGACTACAAACAACAAGATGAGGAAGAAGGAACCTTAAGGGCATATCCTGAAGTTGGAGAGTGTCTCATGATGGGGAAAACACCTATGCAGCAGCAAGAGAAGCCCAAGGTATCAATCTTTAGAACCAATTGTAAAAGTCATGGTAAGGTTTGTAGAATGATCATAGATTCTGGTTCTTTTGATAATTTGGTATCTTATGAGATGGTAAACAAACTGAAATTAAAGAAGTTTTTACTTGATAAACCCTATAGAGCATCTTGGGTAAGCAATGAACAAAATATTGTCATTAGGGAGCAAGCTTATGTTGATTTTTCAATTGGAGGGTACAGTGATAGAGTTTTGTGTGATATTGTACCAATGACATGTTGCCATATAATTCTTGGAAGGCCATGGCAAGCCTCTAGGAAGACTATTCATTATGGTCTTGAAAATGTGTATGTTGTGCATAAGGGTGGACAATCTTTCACTCTTACACCTCTCCCTAGCAATTTTGATGAAGAAGGAAGTATTATTGTGTTTGGTAAAAAGGAGTATGTTGTTTTTCCAGATCAGAAGAAGGATGAATCAGGTCTGAAACATAAGTCATCATTGTTGATGGTGAAATCTAAAAATATTGACAAGGTAACAGGTTTGCAGCAGCAAGTGAGTGAAGGAGTAGTTGTGGGCAAAGTTTGGTGTCCTATTGTGTCACCATGGAAGGTTGGTGCAGATATGTCCATGAAGGGCAATGTTAAGGGTCTTTTAGATCCTCAAAGGCAGCAGATAGCACATCTAAGGCAGTCTCATGATGACTGTCCCAAACAAGAAGCAAACAATGCAAAACCCATTGAAGTTGGTAACAAATTTTCTTTGTTTATATCTAATGATTTGATTGCAGGTTATAAGTGTTGGAAAGATGAGATTCAGACCAGTCAAGGGACAAGTTACAGACTCCCCTCAAGAAGAATGCATGGAAGGAAGACTAAGATGTTCCACTCTTGGGACAAGAGTTCTTTTGTTGGTGGGGTGTATGATGCAGGAGCATCCAAGAGACCACATGAGACCAAGAAGATTAAAAGCATGAATGAAGACCCCAAAGCATCCTTGAAAGTGAATTGGAATGTTTTGAAGCCAATAATGGCCATTTGTAATGACCAATATGATTTTAAAGTAAAAAATCCTAAAGGTCCTGATAAAGGCCTTAGGACCAAAAATGCTATGTAAATGGGCAAATGATGCCTAGGAGTCTAGATAGATTGAATAGGGTTCTAATATGCTTTAATGGTCATATCATGTCAAAATAATTTGATTAGGATAGGTTTTAGTCGATGAAATGCTTTAGAAATAAAGTTAGAAATTCAAATTTTGAATTTTAATGGCTAGTTATAGTTTTGGAGGGAAAGTGGTTTATGAGTTGTTTTGTCACTCTAATCACTCAAACTAATTGGATTTCAGTTTGGGAAGTTAGAGGAAGGATTTATAAAGCTTTGTAATGCCATTTTGGCTGGGTTGGATGTACTGTACGGACATAGTACGGACAGAACAGTAAAATCAATAAAAACTAGTCTTTTCTTGCTTTTCCTTTGATTTTATTGATGGTTTATTGATTGGGAAGTGTTGTATGTTCATGGTGGAGGCTAAAGGAATTTAGGAATCAGTATTAAACATTGTTTTGAATGATTTTATAGAAGGTTTTGATCAGATATTATCATTTTGTGTTGGCTGTCCTAAATTTTCTAAGTGTTTCATTGGCATTGAAGGCCCAAAATGCAATTTGGAGCCCTTCTATGGATGTAAGAATCTGATTCTCATAGGAGAGGCTCTGCCTAACATGTATAATACATTTCTAACCCTTATAACATGCTGGAGATGTGAAGTTGCAGGTGTACACCATGGGTTTTGACTGGGAAAATACATGGTTTTGATGCCATAGTTGTAGTAGCAGAAGATCTACCTTAAGGAGGTAGTATTTTTATGTGAAACAGCATTAGGGGATGGTAAATGCATGGTGAATATTGAAGGAGAAGTTCTGGAAGTGAGTTTTGGGGTTTGAACAAGAAGGCCCTAGTTTTTAAGCCATTTTAAGGAGAGTTTTGGTGTTTGGGTATTTAGGAGTGCAACCAAGACTTAAAACCTTGAAAATCCTTGGATTGGGAGCCCAACTAAAGACTGTACAAAAGGGTTTAATCTGGTTGTAAGTTTGGAGGGTACTTCCTTCACAAAGTGGACCTAATTAGCCCTCTTGGGGAATGAGGACAGTGGTTTTTTGAAGGCTTTGTTCCAAAACAGCCATAGGCAATATTTTGGGAGTTGATAGAGGTTTATATTGTGCATCTAAATCAATCATAACATTGGTCCATGTTTTGGGAAATGTGTGTGAAAAGAGCCAAAAACAGCCCAGCAGGCTACTAGGAAACTAGGCCTAGTGAAGGGCTAGATTTGGGTTTTGATATCAATTGAAGGTTTGATGGTTTGAAAACCTTTGGAACATGTTAAGTGAAGTTTTTTTGAAGTGTGTGGAGGCAGGGGAAACACCTCATTAAGGTGAAGACAAGTTTTGAGCCTATTGAGGCATATTGAGCATTTGAAACACCATAGGAGTGTTGGGGTTTGGGTCCATATTCCACTTTAGTTTACAAGATTTCAACTATATCCTCTAGCCTCTGCATCAAGTGGTATCAGAGCCTAGGAGCATCCTAGGTGGTTGGATTGAGAAGAATATTTTGATTTCTTGTGGATTGAATCCTTTGTAGAAGCCTTGGAGTTGATATTCCTCTAAGAAGCCTTCCAGAGTTGATTCTCTACATCAGGGAAACAAAGATGTCTGAAGAAGAAGAGTTGCCTCTGAGGATGACAAATGTAGAGCTTGCAAAGTTGGTGAGAGAACAAATGGCAGAAAATAGAAAGATGAAAGAAGAGATGGAAAGATTGAAGAACTTGGTAAATAAAATAAATACATTAAAATAAACATTACTAAATATAAAACCACACATCAAGAGCCACATAATTACTCTAACATAATCAAGTAAATCAACTGGCATAAATGGAACTCACAATACCAAAAAGACCAAGATTACTAATTGACATGGCAAATTATGCTAAGATGCTGACTACTCACGGTGAACAACTTAGACCTAGAGTATGTGAGGGGAACTCATGCCATCTCTGAATCACATAAGCCATTGGAACTAAAGACACACTCAGACCTGTGCAACCAAGTAGAGTTGATGTTTGGTACCTGCAAAATCCTGCAACCACAAAATGACAATACAACATATACATATACATATATAGAACAAGAAAGTGATAGAGAATCGTGATGACACATCCCACTCGCAATCAGTGATGAGGAATCCTCTCTACAATGAAGGAAGTCAACCAATAGTCAAACACATCTCATAAACATCTCATCAAATGTAATCATGAAGTAGGGTTAGTGTAATTCTAATCATCATCAAAACCATGATAAATCTAATCTATCAATAATCAACAACAAAGTGAGCATATAAAATCCATCGAGTACATATATCATCAAATCACATGATCAATCATGATATTACCAACATCCATATAGATCATAAAAATAGCATATGTCCAATAGTGTCTAACATCAATAATAAGTAACTGAATTACTTGAGTAATCATCAAATATAGTCTAGATAAGTCTATCAAGCATAATATAAAAGTCAACTCTAGTCAAAATAAGTCAAATCAAGGGTGGACACTACACATCACATGGTTATCATTTCATGCTATGCATTTGCTCATTCCCAAGACTAACAGCTAACTTCACGTGCCAAAATCACTTTGAAACTCATCACGTGCATCATGCATACATGGCATCTCCATCTTCGATCACCATTCGATCATAGATCAACATAACCGGTTCACCAAGCTCCATCGGTTAGGGTTTGGCATATCAACTGGTTTGGATTACCGGTTGATCGCTCTACTTCAAATACCAATACCAGTTTCCATCACTTCTACTATCGATTGCATTATTGCATCACTCCCGGTTATAATACAACTCCAATATCGGTTATTATTGACATCAATGACAACACTATATTTCATTAATACAATCTTTATGCAATGCCAACAAAGAGTAGAGAATACAATGTGCTAGCAATTTGATGAAATTGATTAGATGTTTTTTCATTGATGTCAATACTAGCTGCTTTGGTTGTTTACTAGTATCTGATTGGTCCTGGTAGGATGATTGGTTTCTATTTCATAGAGCATGTTGATCTGGTATACTCCTGTATGCTTTGGCTTATGGAATTGGCTTAGATCTTTAATTCATTCTATTCAAATATGTTTTCAATCAATTGGTATTGACTTGGTGATCAGATGCTATCTTATTTTCTAATAAGCCTGGTTTCTTAATCTAGTAAGGGTTTCACCGATAGAGATTTGTTGAAGATTTTTGATATTATGCATAAGTGATGTTGGTGCAGCTTCTAGAAGGGATTCAAGATGCTGATGGTAATCGTGTTCGAGCCTTGACTGATTGGAATCATTGCTTTAGCATGTGTGGATGTAAATTGGGTCTGATACTATCTAGGTTATGGACCATCTTAATGAAGCGTGTTGTTGGAACTCGTCGATGTGTTTCCGAGATGATTTATTGGTTGGATGATATTTGTTTGGCCTCAGGTCGACATGTTCAATAATTATGTAATAGTTTTATTGTTTGGATGGCCGACCTAATTGTTTGGGTGTACGGTTTGTATATATATTCATGATCTCAGTTTAGATCATATGTATGAAAGCAAATAATGTAATAATCATTCATGTAGAGGATTGGTCAATCATAGGTGATCGAGTTGGATTTATGCAAGAGGTTTAATTCCTCTGAGATTGAGCTTAGCCAAAACTGTACTCGAGCATAGGAGATGATATTATTGCGGTTCATTCTTCCTTCCGGATTGTAGTCTTGATTTCTTATGTAGTCAGTGGTGCTCCTTTTGTAATGAGCAGTGTGCTCTAGGCTGTTGGCCTTCTTGCAAGTGTAGGATCCTCAATTTGTAATCTCATACTTACTGCAAAAGTATTATCTGACTGTGGGTAGGCTTCCCACCATGTTTTTTCCCTTTACTGGATTTTCCACATACAAATCTTGGTGTCATGTGGATGGTAACTATTCTCTAATTGGTGTTTGTGCTTAATTGTCATATCTTCTATTGTGGTAATTGGTTTATGCATTCCAGTATTGATCTTATATGTTCTATTAATAAAGTTTTGAATGCTTAAGGTTCCTGTAAACTGGTGACAACTGATTCATCCCCCCTATCAGTTATCCTCTAGTTATTTGAATTGTCTAACAATTGGTATCATAGGTTTGATCCTCTCTGCAAAATCTTAACCACTTGAGGAAGATCCTATGGCATCTAACAGTTCAAGTTCATCTAGTTCATCTGCAACTGTCTTCCAAAGAGAAATTCCTATGGTTGATGGAACAAATTATAGAGTATGGAAGATTCAGATGGATACTCATTTGAGATGTCTTGGTAAGGAAATCGGGGAGATAACTGAGAAGCAAGTTACACCCTTTAATCTAGCATCCTGCAATCCTCCTCCAAAAAACTTGGATAAGGAGATTGAGAATGATTTTAGAGCTAGAGAAACCCTCCTATTTGCACTTTCTGATTAGCAAATAATGTGATTGACTGAAAAATCAACTGCAAAGACTATATGGGACAAGTTGGAGAGTCTAAATGAAGGTGACCCTACTATTAAGATTGCTAAACTTAATGGTTAACGGGTGAGATATGAAAATTTGAAGATGGGAGAAGATAAAAGAATTACTACATTTATGGAAAGGGTAAATGAAATTGTCATGGGAATTTAATGTTATGGTGGATCTTTGAGAAAAGATGAAATAGTTTCTAAATTTTTGAGAGATTTACCACCGGCTTATAAGATGAAGGATGTTGCAATTAATGAGTTGAGAACAATGACTAATACTTATGTCAATAGGGATACCTTGGTTGGGAAATTATCTACTTTTGAGCTTGAAGAATTTGGACCTTCTGGAACTGTGAAATCTAAACCTACTTTTCATGCATCTACATCATCAACTGAAAAGCAATATTGGAAAGTTTGTATGCAAAGGAATTGGAAGATATGAAGAGGGAAGATGAATAATTTGAGAAACTTGAAGCCCTATTTGCTAGAAGGATACCTGAAGGACCAGTATGAAGTAAGGATGAAGGAAAATCACCCTTTAAATGTTTTGCATTTAATAAGATAGGTAATTTTGCATCTAGATATCATGAAAGGAATTCAAGATTTGAAGAAAGAGCTATAAGATAATTTAAGCCTAACCTTGAATATAAGAACAAACATAAGTATAAGAAAAATAGAGACAAATCATGTTACTTTGCTGATGAGGAAGGTGTGACTGATTCTGATGATGAACCGGCACATGACCCTACTAGTGTTTCCAAAAATGGAAAAGAAAAGGCCCTTGCTGCTAAAATTGAAGATAAGGATGAATGGGTAATTGACAGTGGATGTTCATATCATATGACTGAAAATAAAAGGAAGTTTTTATCTTTGCAAGAATTTGATGGCAGTTTGGTTAGATTTGGAGATGACAAAGCATGCATGATCAAAGGAAGAGGATCTATATCATTAGATGGTAAGCACAATAATGATAATGTTTATTATGTTGAAGGTTTAAGGCATAATGTTTTGACTATAGGACAGTTGGTGGATAAGGGATTTCAATTACAATTCAAGGATGGAAAATGCAAGATTATTGATAGATATAGATTAGATATTGGTAATGGTACTCACACAAAAGGTAATATATTTCATTTGAATTCTGGTGAGAAGGAATGTTTGATTGCACAAATTGATGAGAATTGGCTTTGGCATAAGAGGCTATGTCATGTAAATTTTAATTGCATTGTAAATTTTAGTTCAACTAAGGCAGTTAGAGATATACCTAAGATTGTGAAGCCCTATAATCTGATATGTAAGGATGTCAAATGGGAAAATAGGTCGGAACTTATTTTAAGAGTATACAAGACAAATCTAATCATTTTCTTGATCTTATTCATATTGATTTATGTGATCCTGCTAGAATCAAAAGTTTCCAAGGTGATAGATATTTTATGCTAATCATTGATGATTATTCTAGAATGATGTGGGTTACGTTTCTAATGGAGAAATCTAAGGCTTTTGAAAAGTTTAAAATCTTTAAAGATAAGGTTGAGACCGAGATAAGATTGAGGATTAAGTGCTTAAGGTGAGATCATGGTGGATAATTCACATCTGGTGAATTTAATAACTTTTGTGAGAAGCATGGCATAAGGAGACAATTTTTTTCTCCTCGGACACCTCAACAAAATGGAGTTGTGGAAAGAAAGAATGAAACTATCTTGGATGCTACTAGAACCATGATTATGGAAGCTAATCTACGTCATATCTATTGGAGAGAAGCAGTAAGAACAGAAGTTTATCCATTCAACAGAGTTCATATCAAAGGAGAAACCAGTAAGACACCTTATGAGTTATGGTTTGATAATACACATACAGTTAAGTACTTCAGAATCTTTGGTAGTAAATATGATATCAAAAGAGATGATTTCATTGGCAAGTTTGATCCTAGATGTGATAAAGGAATATTTCTTGGCTATTCCAATTAAATCAAAGCATATAGATATTATAACAAAATATTGCAGAGAATTATGGAGAGCACTAATGTCAAGGTGGATGAGTAGAATAGAAGTCAAATCAGAATTTATGAGCAAGAACCGACTATGGAAATGATCATAACTAGACCAGTAATACCTATACTGGAACAAAATGTTGAACCAGTTACTTCAGCATTATCAAAAAATTCAATAGTAACTAAAGATCAGGGAAGAGGAATACAAAATAAGAAGACTCCTAGGTATGTAAGGTTGAATCATTCAGAAGATTAGATCATTGGGGATAAGAGCAAATGAGTGAAGACAAGAATAAGATTGGAAACTGATGATGTATGTTTAATCTCTCAAGTTGAACCGGTATCAGTAATCAAAGCATATAAAGATGATGTTGGCATATGTGCAGAGTTTGATGACATGAAGATATTGTATGTTGTCATTCATGTCAATATGTTGAAGTATGAACCAGTATATTGAAGTAAGCAAACTGGAAAGTGAACCAGTATGATGATATGAAGTGAGCCAATATGATGGTATGAATTGATATATGCAAAAAGTGAACTGGTATGTTGGAGTGTGAACTGGTATATGCAAAGTTTGTATCGAGGTTTCATTTGATATGACTACCGATTGGTAGTCTCAACTTCAAGGTTTCTGGTTGATGCATTCCAAGTCTGTGTGATTCAACTGACGCCATCTTGTGATGAGTTAGCATTGAAATGAAGATCAGATCATGTTGCCATGTCATCCTTGTGTGCACGAAGAATTTCCTTAAGGATCTTGCATGAAGAAGATTGATTATATCTACCTCGGGAATGTGCAAAATCTTAGTAAATGGTGGAGAGCGCGTGATGGGTTATGTATTATGTGTGATGCTTTTTCATGTGATGTTTTAGTGTTTTATGTTAAGCGGTAATGCAAGTTGGTCGTTGTATTTCTGATGTATTACTTGCTTAACCATATGGGTGAAGTTGAGATGAGATATTAGGTTTTGAGATGATCTAGATGTTACCAGTTTGTGTCTTTCACAGTCATACTATGTTTTACCGATAGTACCTTGATTTAGATCAGTGATATTGTTTACCAGTTAGTGCAGTCTTTGCAGTTTAAGTTGTTGAAGAATTTTTTTTCCATACCGATTCACCCCCCCCTCTTAGTATCTGTTGGGTATTTACTATTCATCATTATTCATCAATTGGTATCAGAGCGTCCTCTAGGTCCTTTGTGTTATAAGCTTAACCACTTGAGGAAAAGATCTTATTCTAATGATGAAGAGGGAAGGTCCTAAGTTCAATAGAGATAACTTTAAGATATGGAAGGACAAAATAAAGATATACATTAAAAGCATGGGTACTCAACACTGGAACTATATTGAGAATACTTATATTGATCCTACCGGTACTCTCACAAATGATCAAAAAAGAGAAATTAAGGAGAATGGGCAAGTCATGGAAGCTCTTATCAGCAGTCTATCTAATATTGAGTTTATAGATGTTCAGGATAAAGACAATCCCAGAGATGTATGTGATGCTATGTAGTCTATCTATGGCACTGATGATCATGTGAAGCAAGCTAAGGAAGAAAGCCTTAGAGGAAAATTTAAAGACATGCAAATGGTTGAAGGAGAGACCACTCAATAATATGGGATAAGAATTAAAATTGTTGTAGGAGACATCAAGAGTGTAGGAGGTACAATGGATGATTCCACCAATGTTAGCAAAGTCTTGAGATCCTTATTACCAATCTATGCAATAAGGGTTGCCGCTATTTAGGAGTTGAGATCTATTGACAAGACAAAGGTATCCCTTGACTCCATCATTGCTAAGTTGACCGCATATGAGCTAAACGGTTATGATGGAAGTGTTCAGAAGACTAAATTGTCTTTTAGGGCATCTGTTGCACTATCTAGAAAGGGAAAAGAAGCTGGTACTAGTTGTGAACCCAGACAAAACAAAGATTTGGATGATGAGGAGATCCTGATGGAATTTGAAGCTCTTCTTGCCAAGAGACTTCCTAAAGGAACTGGAAAATATAGAGGTAATCTTCCTTTGAAATGTTTTTCTTGCAATAGGATAGGACACATTGTTGTCAACTATCCTAACAGTGATAATAAGGACAAACTGGAGAAGTTTAAAAAGTTCAAAGGACGAAATAGGATAAATTGTCTTGTTGTAGTCGATGGTGTCACTAATGATGAATAATAAGATGAAGAAAGCGAAGACATAGTGTTTGCAACCATTAAGGAAGATGTGTCAGACAAGAAAGCTCTTGTCTCCTACTTTGATAATTCTAAAAAGTGGATTATTGATAGTGGATGTTCTCACCACATGACTGGTGACCGGAAAAAAATTCTATCTCTGGAAGAGTGCGATGGAGGTGTAGTCTGATTTGGTAATGATACACCATGTATGGTAAAAGGCAAAGGGTCCATCTCTCTAAATGGAAAAAGAAGTGTTGCTAATGTGTATTGGGTAGAAGGTCTCAGGCATAACCTTTTGAGTGTTTCCCAGCTGAATGATAAAGGACTCGCTCTAGAATTCAAAGATGGAGTGTGCAAAATAAAAGAAAAGAGTGGTGAGCTAATGGCCACTAGTATGCAGACCAAAGGTAACTTATTTCAGTTAAATACAAATATAGGTCAATGTCTAATGGCTAAGTTTGATGATAGCTGGATATGACATAGGAGACTTTGCCATGTAAATTTTGATAATATTGTGAAGGCCAGTAAGATCAAGGCAATTATAGGATTTCCTATGCTGAACAAACTGAAGAATATTTTGTGCAGAGAATGTCAACTGGGGAAAATGTCTTCCTCAACCTTCAAAGGTAAATCTTTCATAGCACATAATTTACTTGATCTTGTGCATACTTATTTGTGTGGTCCTATGAAAACTAGGAGTGTTTAGGGAGATAGCTACTTTATGATTCTCACTGATGATTGATCAAGAGTGATGTGGGTCACATTCTTGAAAGACAAGTCTGAAGCTTTTGGAAAGTTTAAAACCTTCAGAGCACTAGTTGAAAAGGAAAGTGGTAAGAGAATCAAATGCCTTAGAACCAACCAAGGAGGTGAGTTCACTTTTGGTGAATTCAATTATTGTAAAGAGAATGGCATCAAGAGGCAACTGTCTACCCCCCAGACTCCACAACAGAATGGCCTAGAAGAAAGGAACAACCGCACTATAGTTGAAGCAGGCAGAATGGTGCTAATTCAAGGGAAGGTTGCTCACACTTTTTGGAGAGAAGCGATGAGAACTGTAGTTTATACTATGAACTGGGTACTCATCAAGAAAGGTAAGGATAAAACTCCTTATGATTATTGGACCGGTAAGACTCCAGTAGTAAGCCTCTTTAGAGTGTTTGGTAGCAAGTGTTATATCAAGAGAAGTGAATACCAGAGCAAGTTTGATGCAAAATATGATGAGGGAATATTCCTAAGGTATTCCACCAAGAGAAAATCTCTCAAGTGTTTTAACAAAAGTACTCAGAGAATTGTTGAAAGTATCAATGTTAGAGTTGATGAAACGTCTGAGAAACCTAAGGAAACCAACAGCGAGCGAGCAGTAGATGAACTGGATGTAACCTTTTGGGAATCAATTGCAAAACAACCAAGTAGAAGTAACAGTGCTCCTACACTAGTAGATGTTGATGAAGATGAGGATGAAGAAGAAAAGCAAAAGGAATCAGTTAAGATCATTCCTAGGTATGTAAAGCTGCATCATGATCCAAAGCAGATCATAGGGGATAAGGATGCAAGAATACTTACAAGAAGAAAGGTCAGAAAGAATTATTGCATGATTTTTCAATTTGAGCCCAAAATATTTAAAGAGGCACACAAAGATGAAGACTGGATTAAGGCTATGGAAGAGGAACTTGACCAGATTGAAAAGATTGGTGCATGGTCTTTGGTACCTAGACCTGAGCACAAAAATGTTATTGGCAGCAAATGGGTTTTTAGAAACAAGTTGAATGAAGATGGCATAGTGGTAAGAAACAAAGCAAGATTGGTATGTAAGGGATATGCTCGAGAAGAAGGAGAAGACTATGGAGAAACCTTCGCTCCAGTAGCTAGATTGGAAGGAGTTCGAATGCTACTTGCATATGCAGCCTTCAAGGGATTCAAAGTGTATCAGATGGATGTGAAATCTGCATTCCTGAATGGAATACTTGAAGAGGAAGTGTTTATAGAGCAACCAAATGGGTTTTCCCTATTAGAAGACAATGATATGGTGTGTAGGCTACATAAAGCCTTGTATGGATTGAAGCAAGCACCTAGAGCATGGTATGAATGTTTACACTCCCATCTTGTGAAGATTGGATTTGAAAGAACAAGTGAAGATAGCAATATCTATCTAAAGATAGAAGGAGATTAGATTATGATCTGTGAAGTGTTTGTTGATGACATAATTTGGGGGGAGATGACAAGATGAGCCATGTGTTTGCAGATGAAATGAAGAAGGAATTCAAGATGTCACTAATCGGAGAGATTAAGTTCTTCATTGGACTATAGATTCAACAAATGAAAGATGGTATCTTTATCACTCAGTCCATGTATGTCAAAGAGGTGTTGAAAACCTTTGGCATGGAAGAAAGCAAACTGGTTGGTACACCGATAATGACCGGTTGTAAATTTTCAAAAGAACATGACTCAGCATTGGTGAATGAGAAAGAATACTGGTCAATGATTGGTAAGTTGCACTATGTAGTACACAACAGACTGAACATTGCACATGCAGTGGGCATTGTTGTACATTTTCAGAAAAGTCCAAGAGAATCCCACTTGGTAGCAGTCAAGCAGATTCTTAGATATCTGACAGGAACTATAGATTATGGATTATGGTATCCATACAGTAATGATTTCAATCTCAAAGTGTTTACTAATGTTGATTGGGCTGGTGATGTGGATGACCGAAAGAGCACAACCGGTGGTGCATTCTTTCTCGGTGATAGACTAGTCTCATGGATAAGAAAGAAGTAGATTTGTATCTCTCAGTTTACAACATAAGCAAAATATGTACCAGCATTTATAAACTGTAATCAGAGAATTTGGATGAAGCATGTATTAAGTGGTTTCAAAGTCCCTGTATCTGAACCGGTGAGTATATTCTATGATAACACAAGTGCAATTAATATTTCCAAGAATCTGGTATTGCATGCTAGAACCAAGCACTTTGAGCTCAAGTATCATTTCTTGAGGGAGAAAGTTCAGAATAAAGAGGTTGTATTGGAACATGTTTCCAGTCAAGAGCATTTAGCAGATATATTCACCAAGCCTCTATCGAAGGCTACATTTACCTATTTAAGAGTTGAATTAGGGGTGCTACCCCTTCAAGAGGTGAACTAAAGGTATGTGCTCCACATCAGTCAGATATTGCTTTGTCAAATATTTTTAGGATTGATGTGTTGAAGGATGCTACTCCTCATGGGGAGCAGCATAGTAGATCATGGATGTTTATGCCTCCACTTTGGCATTGTCATCAAAGGGGGAGAAGATGTGAAGCAGAGAAGATATCTGTAGTATTGAAGACATATTATATGGAAGAAAATGTTGAGACATCTTTATATATTGCCATCAATGCCAAAGGGCGAGATTGTTGGCATATGTGCAGAGTTTGATGACATGATGATATTGTATGTTGTCATTGATGTCAATATGCTGAAGTAAAAACTGGTATATTGAAGTAAGCAAACTGGCAAGTGAACTGGTATGATGGTATGAAGTGAACCGGTATGATGGTATGAAGTGAACTAGTATGATGGTATGAACTGATATATATAAAAATTGAACCGGTATGTTGGAGCGTGAATCGGTATATGCAAAGTTTGTATCAGGGTTTCATTTGATATGACTACTAGTTGGTAGTCTCAGCTTTAGGGTTTTCGGTTGATGCATTCCAAGTCTGTGTGATTCAACCGACGACATCCTGTGATGAGTCAGCATTGAAATGAAGATCAAATCATGTCACCATGTCATCCTTGTGCAAGTGAATAATTTTCTTAACGATCTTGCATGAAGAAGATTGATTCTATCTACCTCAGGAATGTGCAAAATCTTAGTAAGTAGTGGAGAGGGCGTGATGGGTTATCAGCTTCCAGAAGCAGTGAAGAACAGATGATGGAGAACATTTTGAGATTTGTTCAAGATTATTTTACCTCATGTAATATGTTTAAATGGTTAGGATTGGACCAACCGTATTGTTAACCTAGATGCTTAGGGTTTTAGGTTTTGGCCACCGACCTAATTGTTGTCTATAAGGTCGATGATGATTTTCATTTAAATTTGTTAACAAATGAATGTATGTGAGGTGATTATTGCCAGACCGAAGGAGTGAGATCTGCAGAGTGTGATTGCAAATGTAAAGGAACTGAAGTGGATCTGCCTTGGCATTGAGTGTGGTTATCAGATCAGTGTATTACCTGTTGACTTCTAACCATTTTAGCAGTTGGAAACTCCCTTTACTGGGTAGATTTAATAGGCTTTTTATAAATCCTTTAATAGGGTGACTCTAAATCATTCAGTTCTTCAAATCCTCTAACAAGGTAACCTTTAACAAGGTTTTAACCTCTAACCGAGTATTTAGCCATCCCTTAACTAAGTGATCCCTAGGAGGATCGGCTCCTAGCAGAACCTATTGTAAAGTCTTTAACCGGACTAGGCTCCTACTAGAGCGGACTTCAAAAGAGTTCAATAACAACTTGTGGGTATTCATCCCCATCGTGGTTTTTCCCAGTTGGGTTTAAACATAAAATATCAGTGTGTTATGTGTGATGCTTTTTCATGTGATGTTTTAGTGTTTTTTGTTAAGCGGTAATGCAAGTTGATCCAATGGTCATTGTATTTATGATGTATTACTTGCTTAAGCATATGGGTGAAGTTGAGATGAGATATTAGGTTTTGAGATGATCTAGATGTTACCAGTTTATGTCTTTCATAGTCATGTTGTGTTTTACCGGTAGTGCCTTGATTTAGATCGGTGATATTGTTTACCAGTTAGTGCAGTCTAAGTTGTTGAAGAAGTTTTTGTCCATATTGATTCAACCCCCCCTCTCAGTATCTGTTGGGTATTTACTGTTCATCAATATTCATCAGATGAGTGTTGGATGAAATCTATGGAAGAATAATTAGATCAGATAGAAAAGAATAACACATGGACTTTAGTTCCCTAGCCTAATAATAAGAATGTTATTGGAACTAAATGGGTTTTAGGAATAAATTGAATGAAGTTGGACAAGTTGTGAGGAATAAAGATAGATTGGTTTGTAAAGGATATTCTCATAAGGAAGGAATTGATTATGATGAAACCTTTGCACCAGTAGCTAGGATTGAAGTTGTAAGATTATTTCTTGCCTATGCTACACATAAAAACTACAAGGTTTCTCAGATGGATGTTAAGTGTGTTTTTCTGAATGGGGATCTTAATGAGGAAGTTCACATTAAGAAACCTGATGGCTTTTCACTTTCAGATGATAAAAACATGGTTTGTAGGTTAAAGAAAGCCTTATATGGATTGAAACAAGAACCTAGAGCTTGGTATGCAAGGTTCGATAAATAAATTTTAAAACTTGGTTTCACTAAAGGTAATGCTGATAGTAATCTATATTATAAAGTCACTAATGATAATATACTGATTATTGAGGTCTTTGTTGATGACATCAATTTTGGAGGTGAGGATAAGTTGTGCATGGAATTTTCTAACAATATGAAGAATGAATTTGGGATGTCTATGATTGGGGAAATGAAATTTTTCTTAGGTTTGCAGATTACTCAGATTGATAAAGGTATTTTCATCTATCAAACTAAGTATGCTAGGGAGTAGTTGAAGAAATTTGGTCTTGAAAATTCCAAACCGGTTGGTACTCTTATGGTTACAAGTGAGAAATTGACAAAGAAAGATCAATCAGCACTGGTAAATCCTATAAGATACAAGTCTATGATTGGCGCTCTACTTTATTTGACTCAGACTAGACCAGATATAATAAATGTAGTTAGCATTGCATCAAGATATCAAAGTGATCCTAGAGAAAATCATGAAAGTGTGGTGGAAAGGATTTTTAGGTACTTACAAGGAACATATGAATATGGTTTGTGGTATCCTAAAGATGATAACTTTACTTTATGTGCATATATAGATGCAGATTGGGCAAGTGATGTTGATCACCAGAAGAACACTTCTGGTGGACATTTCTTTCTTGGAAAGAAATTTATTTCATGGATTAGCAAGAAATAGTCATGTACTTCCTTATCTACTGTTGAAGCTAATTATGGTGTTGCTGCTACTAACTGTACACAAGTTCTATGGATGAATCAAATGTTAAAGGACATAAAAGTGAATTGCAATGAACCGATAGTTATTCACTGTGACAACTCTGCTTCTATAGACATATCAAAGAATCTAGTATTCCACTCTAAGATAAAGCACATATCTATCAAATACAACTTCTTGAAGGAAAAGGTGGAAGCAAATGAAGTCAGATTGGTTTATGTGACACTAAAGAGTAGATTGCAAACATCTTCACTATACCTTTTTCTAAAGAATCATTTGAGTACCTCACAAACAAATTAGGGGTTTCTGCCCCTCCGATAGAAACTCGATTGATGCTATTTGGCATCAGTCTGGTATGCATTATCAGAGCTATTATTCATTTCAGATTTATGTGGTGGTGCTACTACTCAGGGGTAGTAGTTAGTCTTGTGATTTAGTGGTTTATGATTTTACTATGATATTTATGTCATATCTTTGGAATTGATGTCAAAGGGGGAGAAATAGTCATGTGAAAAACTTGAGTTGTATATATATATATATATATATTAGGGGGGGAAATTTATAGAACTCAACTGAGATGTCATTTACAGAGAGGGTATGAATCAGAACTTCATTGCTACATTATTTTCTAGGAGATTTGTTTGGCATTTCTTGGCACTTAGATGCTATCCACATCTAGTATTGCCATTAATGCCAAAGGGGGATATTGTTGGCAATTTGATGGAATTGATTATGATGTTTTGTCATTGATGTCAACACTAGCTTCTTTGGCTATATACTGGTATCTGATTGGTCCAGGTAGGATGATTGGTTTCTGGTTGATAGACCATGTTGATCTGGTATACTTCGATATGCTTTGGCTTATGGAATTGGATTAGATCTTCTATTCATGCTATTCAGATATATGTTCAGTCAGTTGGTATTTACTTGGTTATCGGATGCTATCTTATGTTCTAGTAAACCTGGTTTCTTAATCTGGTAAGGGTTTCACAAGCAGAGATTTGTTGAATATTTTTATATTATGCATAAGTGGTGTTGGTGCGACTTCTAGAAGGGATTTAGGATGTTGATGGTAATCGTGTTTGAGCCTTGACTGATTGGAATCACCGCTTTAGTGTGTGTGGACCTAAATTGGGTCTAGTACTATCTAGGTTATGGACCAGCTTAATGAAACGTATTGTTGGAACTCCTCAATGTGTTTCCATGATGATTTATTGGTTGGATGGTATTTGTTTGGCCTCACATCGACATGTTTTATAGTTATGTAATAGGTTTATTGTTTGGGTGGCCGACCTAATTGTTTTGGTGTAGGGTTTGTATATATATGCATGATCTTAGTTTAGATCATATGTATGTAAGTGAACAATGTAATAATCATTCATGCAGAGGATTTGGTCAATCATAGGTGATTGAGCTGGATTTATGCAAGAGGTTTAAGTCCTTTGGTATTGAGCATAACTAAAACTATAATCAAGCATAGGAGATACTATTATTGTAGTTCATTAGTCAGTGAGGCTCCTTTTGTAATGAGTAGTGTGCTCTAGGTTGTTGGCCTTCCTGCAAGTCCAGGCTCCTCAATTTGTAATATTATCTGATTGTGGGTAGGCTTCCCACCATGGTTTTTCCCTTTACCGGGTTTTCCATGTACAAATCTTGATGTCATGTGGATGTTAACTATTCTATAATTTTTGCTTGTGCTTAATTTTCATATATGTTATTCCGGTAATTGGTTTATGCATTCCGATATTGATCTTATATGTTTCAGTACTAAATTTTTGAATGCTTAAGGTTCTAGTAAACTGGTGACAACTAATTCACCCCCCACCCCCCCTTAGTTGTCCTTTGGTTATTTGAACTATCTAACACAATGTTCATCTAGGAAAACAACAAAGTAGGCATAAACATTATGCTGGGAAAAAAATATAAACACAAAGAACAAATTCATAATTGCAAACCTAACTCAAACATAGGATCCAAGATATTCTATTGACATAGAGATTATGTTTCCAAGTGTGAGATAAAACATATTCTAAAATATGAATTCAATGACTCATTATTTGATCATATAACTAAGTAATGTTGTCCTCCTCTGTATTTACTTTTCTAGAATGACAAATAAAATTACCTATTTTACCATCCCTAACTATATTTTTAATCTTAAAAGTTTTGTGTTTAATTAATTGTGATTAGCTAAATTAACCTCAAAGAAAGTTGATTTTCCTTTAGAACATGTTAAGAACAATGCAATTGCTTTTGCTAAAAAAAGAAGCATTAACCAGGGCGTTGACCCTTAACATAGCCAAAATATATCAACAACACTAAAACGGTTTCAAAATATCAAAAACATAGAATGAAGAGAGTTCAGCAGTAGAACAATGTGGCCAACCCCAAATGAGAACAAAAGAGACCAACAACCTAAGACCTACGAGGCTGATTTACAGACCCCTATCATGTCAATGACCTTGTCCTATTCATCATACAGGAACTTGTATAGCTCCCTGGCCGCCTATTTATTGGCATCAACAATAGTAGTTCTTTCACACAAAAGGGAGAGTGTCAGCGCAGAGATATGAAGTACTAGGTAGAACTTGTTGATGCTAACCATCTAGTTGTCTCTGATATCTAGCCTTCGCTTTATTTCTCTGATTTCCTCTTTGAGTTCCTTAGTTTTGAGGACTGGTCCCAGGCTATCAATGCATTTTAGTAACTCATGGACCTCATTCTTAAGGCTTTGTAGCTCCTCCATACTAGGGTTACCTATGGGGACCTCTTCTTATTCCTCATGAACCACCTTATGTTCCTCCTGCATGGGAAAACTCATACCATCATCTTTTTCATCCCTGTCAGACTCCTTATTTTTTACCCCATCATCCCCAGGGACCCCCACATTAGCTTAGGTTCCAGAATCCAACTCAAAGGCTCTACGAACAATAGGGTCCACCATTTCCATGATTTCATCCAAGTCGACAAGGTCATTTTTTCCCATAATTTTCTCTTTATTAGAATTCAAATTCTTAGTATCTAGAGGGGGCCCCGAAATCCCCACATCCACCGCATCCATAGAGGCCATGGATGCCTCTTCTCCCACCAACTTCTCTTGATTTCCAACACCCTTGTGCTCATCGATATCATCTTCAGAGTCCATAGTGTATTGGGGTTTTCCCTTCCTCTTAGTACAGCCCTTGGAGGAAATCATGTGAGATCTCCTTCTGCCCTCTGTTTCAAGAGTAGGGTTCCCCTCTTCCAAATTTTTAGAGGAATAATTATCAAAGATAATTCTCTTTCACTTTACAGGGTACTTTCCTTTTCCCTTGATTGAAATGAGTTTTTAATCCTTCCTGGTCGAGGAAGAGGGTAAAGTATAAGGGGAAAGCTCAAAAATAGAAACAGATGACAAGGGGAACTGGGGGGATGCAAGAGCTTCAGCGGAAACATGAAATAATATGGAGGGGGCCAAGTCACTAGAAAAGGCTGCTGGGGGATGAGAACTAGATAGTGGGGGTTGAGTGAGCATAAAATTCCTTAGGGGGGATAGAGACAAGTGGAAATTATAAAGCCTGTAGATAAGTCCCTTGTGAAGATGGATGTGAGGCTTATTCGCATTCTTAGGGTTAAGGACTTCCTTAATAGAACTTTCCAAAGAGTGTAGAAGATAAAAGGGCATACAAACTAAATCATTATTTTAAAAATGGTTCAATAAGGTAAAATGGTAGTAGTAGAATACCTTGTAGTAGCCCTCTAGGGTGAAATACTTCATGATCATCAAACAAATCTGGTTCCACCGGTGTTTGAGCTCCTCCTTCGCAAACCCTCCTTATAGTTTAATAATAGGTTCCCACTTCCTCTATTAATTGATCCCACTTCCTCTATTAATTAAATAAATCTTTATTTATTTAATTAATACATTAACCTTTTCTACCCATGACACATGTCATTCATCTCTTAATTCATACACTACCTACCCGTTTCATTATTTTATTATTTCTTTTACCTACCCTCTAATCTTAGCCGACCTTCCTTTTCCACCTCTCAATCTTATCCCTCCATTTCTTATTGTGTCTTCTATATAAGTAGATGCTTTCGTCATTACCAAACCCTAATCATTCATGCTAATGACTGAATTTACACACTTGACTACACTACGATCCTACTTGCAACCACATTCCGTTCTTTGTTGAGCTCTTGTGCACATAAAATCTGAGAGCAAATATATCAAGCAAGATCAATGGAGATAGGAAGAATGGAGATCAAAACCCTATTAGACATGTGATGGTATAATCTTTGTGATTTCATTTGATTTGCATTGTCTTAGGTAATCTTCATATGTTATAGTGGATCTTTGTTGTTGTTAGGCTAGGGTTTTGTGGTTGCATTCATTTAGCCTTTCAATATTGTTATTATTGTTATCCATTTTCACCATATACATTATGGCACGCCCGGTGGGACTCTTGTCCCTTTTGCATTTAACCTTTTGTTGCAGATTTTGTGTTTGAAGTTGCAGATCTGGCATTTTTGACAACATTTTCGACATTTTCGCGTCTACACACTTTCGGATCGCATTTTTGATTTTCTGGCGCGTCTCCGGCATCTGTAATCTCGTCTGTGTTTTTGACAATATTGTTATTTTGTAGGTTCCAGGAAGGCGCGTCTGTGTTACGGAAACGCGTCTGTGTCATTTTTACTCGCGCCTGCATCTGGAAAGCGCGTCTATGGTTTTTATCCGTGTCTGTGTCTCACAGAACCACATTTGTGTCGCAGAGTCACGTCTGTGAAGGGCAGAAATGCATCTGTGTCCACAAAATCAACAGTACACTTGGCAAAAATCTCATAAACGCGTCTGTGTTAAACAGAGCCGCGTCTCTGTCAGAAATCCGCGTCTATGAAGTATACAAGCGCGTCTGTGTCCAGAATTGAAAAAACTGTTGCAGTCCAACAATCAAACACAGTCAGTTTCGGAATTCTTGAGCTTCCTAGGTCATTTCTCCAGGCTTTCATCTAGCATTCAACCTTTCCTTGGGTCTCATAAAGTCCATTATTGCTTCACATCTCACTTTACATCCACATTTGTCTAAACTTGAGTCAAAAGGTCACTTGCTTGTCCTCACTATACTTTGTCAACACACTACATACAACAACACTTTGCTAAGTGGTCCCTCATCAAGGTTTCTTACCTTTGGGTCTCATTTGGTCTTACTTAGAGTTAAGGTCAACTTACCTCATCAAGAGAAACTATCCTCTCTTCGGAAGTCACACCTACTCTACTACATACATACTTGGTCTTACACTTTGGACATTGCAAGTAAACTTCAGATTCATTTACATTCCATTTGAAAGATGGTAGGATCCCATTTGAGTATCATGATGGAGATTTGTTTGTTAGGATGTGGCCTCCCATATTCCTTGGGAGAGCTCATGACTTGTCGTAAAAACATTGTCTGATTCAAAGTGTATTCTCCCATGCCTTTTTCTTGAAACTTGGCTCTAAGTTCACCTTGTTTGGATGTCGAGGGTTTTAATGACTCAGGATCAATGTATGCCGAAGAAGGAGTAGCCTCATGATTACTGGGAATGATAGTTTCAGTATGTGATCTCAAGTTATTACAATATATGAATGGATTTGGATCCCATTTGAGTATCATGATGGAGATTTGTTTGTTAGGATGTGGCCTCCCATATTCCTTGGGAGAGCTCATGACTTGTCGTAAAAACATTGTCTAATTCAAAGTGTATTCTCCCATGCCTTTTTCTTGAAACTTGGCTCTAAGTTCACCTTGTTTGGATGTCGAGGGTTTTAATGACTCAGGATCAATGTATGCCGAAGAAGGAGTAGCCTCACGATTACTGGGAATGATAGTTTCATACATTTGAAAGATGGTAGGATCCCATTTGAGTATCATGATGGAGATTTGTTTGTTAGGATGTGGCCTCCCATATTCCTTGGGAGAGCTCATGACTTGTCGTAAAAACATTGTCTCATTCAAAGTGTATTCTCCCATGCCTTTTTCTTGAAACTTGGCTCTAAGTTCACCTTGTTTGGATGTCGAGGGTTTTAATGACTCAGGATCAATGTATGCCGAAGAAGGAGTAGCCTCACGATTACTGGGAATGATAGTTTTCGTATGTGATCTCAAGTTATTACAATATATGAATGGATTTGGATCACCATTGACCGTTACCTCAACTCCATTGTGAGGGAACTTTATGCATTGATGGTATGTTGATGGGACTGCCCTCATTTCATGAATCCACGGACGTCCTAGCAATATGTTATACGTGAGATCTAGATCTAGGACTTGACAAACCACATCCTTTGTAACTGGCCCTATTCTTAGCGGTAAGGTGACTGTGCCCTTGGACGAGCGCTCTTCATCATCATAAGCCTTGATGGTGATTTGGTTTGTAGCATTCACAGCCTTGTCAGAATATCCCAATTGTCTTATGGTACTCAAGGTACAAATATTAAGACCTGCTCCTCCATCTATCAGGACTCTCTTTATTCTATGTTTATGTATGAAGGCTTCAATGTGTAATGGTGCATTATGTGGCTGACTTACGGAGGCATCATCGGCTTCTATGAATGTGAGAGAGTGTGGAATGGAAAGGTATCCCACCATGGCTTGAAACTGGTCCATGTTCAGATCAGTAGGGACGACAGTAGCTCTCAAGATTTTGTCAAGAATGGCTTTATGTGTGGGAGATATGCGTAATAGCTCAAGGATGGAGATGAGCGCGGGTGTCTTCCCTAACTGTTCTACAAGGTCATACTCAAGTTTGGTTGATGAAGAAGTGGTGTTTTTAGTTGGATCACCTTGCAAAGTTATTTTACCTCGACGGGTTGTAACATGACATTCAGAAGTAGGTTCGGAAGAAGATCCAACACCTCTTAGGACAATCTTGGGTCTCTAAGGAGGATTCTCAGGGTTTTTGTTCTTGATGGTAATAGTAGAGATATGATTGTCCATCGAGATATGATTAATAGTTGAATCATAGTTGTAAGGTGCTCTAGTATAGTTGGCCTGATCATCTATGACTTTGGCTTTTCCCTTGTCATGCTTTGGGAATGGTTCCTTAAACATCTCATGTTCTTGATTGGATGAGTGTCCCTCAATCTCAATGTCACCTCTATCAATGAGATCTTGCACAATGTTCTTCAGTCGATGGCAATTACCTATCTTGTGACCCTTGCTCTTATGAAATTCACAATACTCATCATCATTCCACCAATTTGGTTTGACCTTTGGTTCATATGGAGGAAAATCTGGAACTGTGATCACTTTGTTTGCCACAAGCTTTTTGAAGACTAATTCAAGTGGTTCTCCCAATGGAGTGTACTTCCTTCGTGATCTAGAAGTTGCTTGAGTATTCACTTGATTGTTTGTAGAACTTGATCCTAAAAAGATGAATTTGGGTCGCATTGTGTTGGCATCAACAACACCATCATTGACTGTGTTCTTGTTTTTATTCCAAAATCTTGGCTTGTCTTTTCCTTTAAAGTCATCTTTGTTTTCCTTGAATATTTTAATAATTCCTTGTTCAATTAGGACCTTTTCTGTTGCTAAGCCTTTTTCAATAACGTCCCTGAAGGTGGACAAACAAGCTTTCCTTAGATCATAACCAATGAATTTGTTAATGTTTTGTGTGAACATCTCTACCATTTGTTTTTGTGGAATTTCACAAGAGCATCTGTTGGCTAGATTTCTCCATCTTTGTAAGAATGATGCAAAAGACTCTCCCTCTTTTTGCTTGGTGTTGCACAAAGTAGTGACTGATATGTCTGTCTCTATGTTGTAGGAGAAATGTTGAATAAATGCCTCTGCTAGATCACCCCATGACTTAATACCAGGTGGGAGTTGGGAGAACCATTCCATAGCTTGATCACCTAGGCTTTGTGGGAATAATCTCATCAAATATGTCTCTTCTGCTGCTACCTCAATGCAAGCTGTGAAAAACTGTCTTATGTGTGCCTTAGGATCCCCTTTTCCTCTATACTTATCAAATTTAGGCGTCACAAAGTGTGTAGGAAAAGGAGGCATTGGAATTCTCTTGTCAAATGGATAAGGACATATGTCTCTCATTGTGTATGTTGGCTTCGGTGTATTTATGTCCTTCATTTTCTTTTGTAAGTCCCTAATTTGTTGTTCCAAATTGCTCTTAGGTGGGGATCGACTTCTTGGACCATACCCCATGCTTGAGGCACCAATTGGAGGAGGTGCATGTTGCATATATGGATGATATTGATCATACACATGTTCATATGGAGGAGGTCTGTAATGATGTTGCATATATGGACCACTTGGTATAGATTCATGTTGAGGAATGCCATATCTATTTTGTGCATGTATACCATACTCAATAGGCCTTTCATTTTCCATTGTGTTGCCCCCAATTTTGACATGAGGTCTCCTTGTGTCAAAATTTTGAGGATGTCCTTGAGTATCCACTTGTTTTGATTGATTCATACCTTGAGCATGTGATTGAGCATAAGGCCTCCATGATGGTCCTTGAGTGTAAGTATCATATGTTTGAGCTTGTGTATGTGGGATTGCTGGCTTTTGAAGCAAAGCTGATGGTGACTCAGGCATCATATTATTCGGTCCTCTATTTCCTCCACTATTTGGTCTCCTTTGATCCATGTTAGGTTGAGTTTGTTGTGAGGGTTGACTTTCCATAAGTTGAGATAAGTCAAAATCATGCGGTATTTTAGCTCCACTTTGTGCCATCATGTTTAGAAAGTATTGTCGATCTCTCCTCATTATCTCTTCAACCAATCTATTGAATTGAGGATCCATTATGGATTCTTGTATGTCTGCTGATAGTATTGAAGAGTTGTCCACTGTGTCATTGTGTGTAGCATTGTTGTTTATAGTGTTTGCGCTTTCCACATTTGGATTGTGTCTATAAACATTCATGTCTGGTAATGTAGTGTGCTCAGGATTGTAGAATAGATCATTGTCATACTCATAAGAACTCATATTTACGGATTCTTGAGCTTCTTTAGCTATTCTCCTAGATTTTTGAAGGCGGGTTTCAACCATGAACTAGGTGTTAGACCAAGATGTGAGAAACTAGATGAAGAATGAAAAAGAGTACGGAATACCAAGAGTTGTATGGAGTGTAAGTGAATCTTGAGGTGTATTTGCAATGTCCAAAGTGTAAGACCAAGTATGTAAGTAGTAGAGTAGGTGTGACTTCCAAAGAGAGGATAGTTTCTCTTGATGAGGTAAGCTAACCTTAACTCTAAGTAAGACCAAATGAGACCTAAAGGTAAGAAACCTTGATGAGGGACCACTTAGCAAAGTGTAGTTGTATGTAGTGTGTTGACAAAGTATGATGAGGACAAGCAAGTTTGACTCAAGTTTAGACAAGTATGAATGTAAAATGAGGTATGAAGCAATGATGGACTGTGTGAAACCTTAGAACAGGCTGAATGCTAGATGAAACCTGAAGAGATAACCTAAGAAGCTCAAGTATGCCGAAACTGATTTTCTTTGTTTGCTTGACTGTTAAAGTTTTCAAATCCTGACACAGACGCCTCTGTATACTTCACATACGCGATTCCCAGACACAGACGCCTCTCTGTTTGACACAGACACTGATAAAAACACAGACGCTATTCTGTACTTCACAGACACGCTTATCCGACGCAGACGCTGTTTAAACAGACACAGACGTGTTTCTGTAACCTTAGTGCAATTTTTCCTATCTGTGAAGTTGTTTTGTTGTGACCAAATCTGATTTTTTGACTGTTTTTCGTGACAAGAGGACACAATGTTGATGACTCAATGTTTGCAAACTGTTTAGACTCCAAAAGTGTGTTGTTTGATGTAAAAAGTTTTTGCATACACTTGAAGACACAAAAGACATAATGTTTTGCTGTTTTGTCTTGAATGTTTGAGTGTTTAGCATAAGACAAGCACAAATCTTAGGGTTGGCCAAGACAATAGTTGTTGATCCCACATAGGGTTTTACCCCCGAGGCTACGCTATTCAGAGCGGATACTTAGATGCTTTACCTCACTGGCTCCACCCTCAGCACTCACTTCTCAGGTCAGCCAAGCATCAGTCCCCATGAAAAATCCCCATGGCGAACTTTGTATCTCTACTAAGAACCGTATGTGTGTGGGCCGCTACCAGAGGTCCGACCTCCTGCCTCAACAACTAGAAGGATTTGGGCATCTAAAACAAAGAGGTTCTAGTAAGGGCATCTACTCGTGTGGCCATACATGCGGCACTTTCAGCTCTGTAAATACAGAAGGCTCCCAGCCGGTAGGGGTTACGCCCTACAAATGATCAAATAAATTTGATCAAACGGGTTTATGGGGAGACATAGTGTCGGTATGAACTAATCAGCACACATTATTCATAGTTTTCACCATGAATACATTTGATTATAGTGGTTTGGATGAGGTGGGTTTTCCTCGCTACTTGGGTCGTTCTCTTCTCACTAGTAGTCCTAATGACCACACGGGAAGACAGGCCCTCTAAAGATTAAACAAAAAGAGCCTATTGCTCAAGACACAAAAGACAATGATTCAATTTTAGTGCACCAATTGAAGTGTTTGCTAAGCTATGAAAAACAAGGCACACAACAAAATTACAAAACCCTAGCCAAGGCCCTGCAACAAAATTGTTAGTAGTTTGGGTTGTTTCAAATGATAACCCCTTCCTGCAAGCACACAAGTTAGGTAAATTTTAGAAAACCCAAAAGACTTTGTGAAAAGGGGCCTTCAACAAAAACGTTTTTGCCTCCAAAGCAAGCTGCACAAACCAGGTTAGCTAGATCTGCAAGGGTTAGCCGAAAATAAACTAGATCTGAAACCCTAAGTACAAAATCCGAAAACTCGAATCTCAGAAAAATTGAAATTGCAAAATAGAAAGCACAGACGCTGCTATACCAGACACAGACGCGTCTGTATGACACAGACGCGGTTCTGTTATGCACAGACGCGCTCAGAGATCACAGACGCTTTTAAATGACGCAAACGCGGTCCGATGCAGCGCAGACGCGGTTAGGAGTCACAGACGCACCTTTCGGAAACCTGCAAAAATAAAAATTGACAGAAACACAGACGCGATTCCCTCTATCGCAGACGCTTCTGAAACATAAAAACGCGATCCGAACACTCGCAGACGCGGAAAAAAACCTAAAATATCGTCGAAATTGTCCGATCTGCAACTTCAAAAATGCAAAATCTGCAACAAAATTGTTAAATGCAAAGGGACAAGGGTCCCACCGGGCGTGCCAAAATGTATATGGTGAAAATGGATAACAATAATAACAATATTGAAAGGCTAAAATGAATCCAACCACAAAACCCTAGCCTAACAATCAACAAAGATCCACCATAACATATGAAGATTACCTAAGACAATGCAAAATAAAAAAAAATCACAAAGATTATACCATCACATGTCCAATAGGGTTTTGATCTCCATTCTTCCTATCTCCATTGATCTTGCTTGATATATTTGCTCTCAGATTTTATATGCACAAGAGCTCAACAAAGAACGGAATGTGGTTGCAAGTAGGATCGTAGTGTAGTCAATTGCATAAAAGATCATTAGCATGAGTCATTAGCATGAGTGATTAGGAATGAATGATTAGGGTTTGACAATGAAGAAAGCATCTCCTTAAATAAAAGACACAATAGGAAATGGAGGGTTAAGATTAAGAGGTGTAAAAAGAGAGGTCGGCTAGGATTAGAGGGTAGGTAAAAGAAATAATAAAATAATGAAAGAGGTAGGTAGTGTATGAATTAAGAGATGAATGACATGTGTCATAGGTAGAAAAAGCTAATGAATTAATTAAATAAATAAAGATTTATTTAATTAATAGAAGAAATAGGACAATTAAATAAATAAAATATTTATTTAATTTAGGAAAGGGATAATTTAAATAAATAAATGTATTTATTTAAATGAGAAATAAGGCTAGAAGAGGATAAATGAATTAATTAAATAAATAAAAATTTATTTAATTAATAGAAGAATTAGGCTTAGATAATTAAATAAATAAAATATTTATTTAATTAGACTGGACAATTTTGGGTGTCTACAATCTCCATTCTTGAGCTCTTACGCATATCCCCCGCACATAAAGCCATTCTTGACAAAATCTTGAGTGATACTGTCGTTCCTACTGATCTGAACGTGGACCAGTTTCAAGCCATGGTGGGATACCTTTCCATTCCACACTCCCTTACATTTACAGAAGCTGATGACGCATCCGTAAGTCAGCCACATAATGCACCATTACACATTGAAGCCTTCATACACAAACATCGAATAAAAAGAGTCTTGATAGATGGAGGAGCAGGTCTAAACATTTGCACATTAAGCACTATTACACAATTGGGATATTCTGATAAAGCTGTGAATTCTACAAACAAAATCACTATCAAGGCATATGACGATGAGGAGCGTTCATCCAAGGGCACAGTTACCTTACCTCTTAGAGTTGGGCCAGTTACAAAGGATGTGGTTTGCCAAGTCCTGGATCTAAATCTCACTTATAACATATTGCTAGGATGCCCATGGATCCATGAAATGAGGGCAGTTCCATCCACATATCACCAATGTATTAAGTTTCCTCATAATGGCATGGAAGTAACAATTAACGGTGATCCAAATCCATTCATATACTACAATAACCTGAAATCAAAGACTGAGACCATCATTCCCAGTAATCGTGAGGTTGTTCCTTCCTCGGCATACATTGATCCTGAGTCATTAAAACCTTCGACATCAAAACAAGTTGAGCTTAAAGGCAAGTTTCAAGACAAGGGCATGGGGGAATATACTTTAAATCAGACCATGTACTTACGGTAAGTCATGAATTCTCCAAAAGAATATGGAAGACCACATCCTAGCAAGTAGATCTCCATCATGATGCTTAAATGGGACCCTACTACCTTTGAAAAATGGGGTGAACTAGAAGAGGAAGATTTATACAAAATGCTTTTCAGAGATAATGAAGAGGAAACACAAGATCACATCAATCTACCATGTGAGAAATATGGCAAAGGCTTCAAAATTCTACAAAAATTCGGGTATGATGGAAAAAGCCCTTTAGGGTTACGAAAGGAAGGCATCATTGAACCTTTACAACCTGAATTGACTTTCAAGAAGGAACACTCAAAAGGACTTGGTTTTTCAACTCCTAAGGTCCACACCCAAAGGACGGAAGAAGCCTTACAAATCAAAGCTGTCAAAATACAACAAGAGGATCGCTATTCCACAGATTCTAACGAATGGGAATGGGGTTCAGACAAGTCTTTCAGTGACTATGAGCTCACTGAGATATTCAGAGAGCCAGATGAACCCACAGAAGAAGAGGAATTTTATAACAAGTTCAGAGTTGGTCAAGAAACAACCCATGAGGAATCTACACAGTCCTTGTCTCAAGGTTCTAGGTTGAAATCACATAGGATGAGAACACCTGTCCCAGAGTGCGCTACTAGTGATGATAATTTGGATTTGCTCACGATCGAGACTGATGAGGAGAGTGCCATCAATGACCTCAATGATTGCCTTGACATGCCCGAATATAACCACATCTTTACTCTTAGCCCCACTAACTTCGAAGACATTAACGGCCTTCCCCTTGTTCACTACCAACTCATTGACTGGGATCATGAAGGACCTGCATAGTTTGACACATTCCAAAACGATGAAGCTTTTATTAACTACCTAGGTATACGGGATGATCTTCCCCCTGGAGACCATAAAGCAGGATACACTATAGAACTCAATAGCGTGGCATATTTTGGTGAGAATGTCGGACCTTCCAGTCGTAAAAATGTGAAAATAAGAACAAATCGAGGGTCTTATGGCGAAAACCACACTGTGGCGCTGTCTGACCCCAAAAAAGTAAAAAGAAAGGACGTATCTGAGGGTGAAAACCTCTCTGAGGCACCCGAGGATGGAAGGCTCGACATTCTCCCCGCATCATATGAGGAAAAGTCATCCATGTTGGTAGAGGAGACTATCAAAACAAACATTGGTACAGAAGAGGTTCCACACAACATATTCCTAGCTCAATCATTGATAGAGTCCGAAAGATCAAAATTCATAAGTTTCTTCAAAGAACGACAAATCAACTTTGCCTGGTCATACGCTGATATGCCTGGATTAGATCCGGATTTGGTAATGCATCATTTGACAGTCAAACTGGGGGCAAAACTAGTAAAACAGAAATTGAGAAAAATGCATCCACCAGTGGCATTACTAGTCAAAGCAGAACTTGAGAAGTTATTGGATGTTAGATTCATACGTCCAATCGATTATCCTGAATGGATCTCCAACTTAGTGCCCGTCAGTAAACCAGATCGCAGCATCAGAATTTGCATAGATTTCAGAGACATCAACAAAGCTTGTCCAAATGATGACTTCCCATTACCAAATATTGACTTGATTGTCAATCTCACAACAGGTCATGAAATTTTATCATTGATGGATGGATTCTCTGGTTAAAATCAAATAAGAATTGCACCCGAGGATCAACACAAAATAGCATTTACTTGTCCGTGGGGAACTTTCTGCTGGAATGTCATGCCTTTCGGGCTAAAGAATGCAGGTGCTACATATCAAAGAGCCATGACTACTATCTTTAATGATCTCATGCATGTAACCATGGAAGATTATGTTGACGACCTCTTGGGAAAATCAATAGATAGAAATACATATTTGGACATACTTTCAGTCATCTTTGATCAGTTGGAAAAATACAAAGTAAGATTAAACCCCAAGAAATGTGTCTTTGGAGTAAACTCTGGGAAGCTCCTAGGATTCATTGTATCCAAAAGGGGAATTGAAGCTGATCCAACGAAAGTCAAGGCCATCTTGGAAATGCAACCACCAAGAAATATCATTCAACTTCGATCCTTACAAGGCAGACTCCAGTCTATTCAAAGATTCATAGCACAACTGGTAGATAAGTGTAATCCTTTTCAGCACCTACTACACAAAAACATCAAATTCAAATGGGATGATAACTGTCAACAGGCTTTCCAGACGCTCAAAGATTATCTTCTAAATCTGTCAGTTCTGATGCCACCAGTTCCAGATCAACCATTGTTATTATACATTTCAGCTACTCCAACAGCATTGGGGGCACTCTTGGCGCAACAAAGTGCTGAAGGCAAGGAAAAAGTAGTATATTATATCAGTTGCACTTTGGTGGGATATGAGCTAAACTACACACCAATTGAGTGTGCATGCCTCGTTGTGGTCTTTGCTTCATAGAAATTACGACATTACATGCTTACTCATAAGACTAAGTTAGTTGCAAGGATAGATCCATTGAAATATCTTCTCAATAAGGCAACACTTACTGGGCGACTAGCCAAATGGGTAATGATCCTGAGTGAATTCGACATTGAGTATCTAGACAGAAAAGCAATAAAAGGACAAGCTATTGCGGATCAATTAGCAAATGCTCCCATGATAGATGATGTTCCTCTAACTTCAGAATTTTTCGATGAATCCATTTTGATAATGTCACATGCAAAGCCATGGCAACTATACTTTGACGGCTCATATACACAGCATGGAGCAGGAGCTGGCATCTTCTTTATAACTCCTCAAGGGGACTCTATACCAAAATCATACCGCTTATCATTTCCTTGCACTAACAATATAGCGGAATATGAGGCATTAACAACTAGATTATGAATTGCAGTTCAATGGAAGATCCAGGAACTCTGTGTTTTTGGGGATTCCCAACTAGTTATCCGTCAAGCAACTAATGATTACCAAACAAAAGATTAGAAATTAATGCCTTACAAGCAAATGGTGGATGATCTGAAACAACACTTTACAAAGATAGACTTTGAGTAGATACCAAGAGAGCAGAATCGCATCGCAGATGCCATGGCTACAATTGCTTCCCTGATTGATTTACCTCCCAACGAGGCCCGCTATGAGTTCTTGGTGGATAACCTTTTGGTCCCTTCATATGAGATCATGCCTACTGAGATGATATGCGTTGTCGGTCCCGAATCCCAGTTATATGGTTCCATTTTCACATACCTACGAGACAATATTCTACCTCCTGATCTATCAAATAACCAACGTCGCACTTTCATTCACCAATCCTCTCGATACGTCATTTTAGCTAATATCCTATACTAGCGAGGTTTAGATGGCACTCTTCTTAGATGTTTAGAAAGCGACGAAGCTCAGATTGCATTACATGAAGTGCATGAAGCGATATGTGGTCCACATGCTAGTGGTCCTACCTTGGCCAAGAAACTCATCAGGACTAGATATTATTGGCCCAATATGGAGAAAGACTCATATCAGTTTGTCAAGAAATGTAAGCAATGCCAGATTCATGGAGACCTCATACATGTGCCAGCACAAGAACTCCAACCACTTGCGTCTCCTTGGCCCTTTTGTCAATGGGGACTCGATCTCATAGGCAAGATTCACCCTCCTTCTTCCAATGGTCATAAATTCATTATCACTGCCATATAGTATTTTACAAAATGGATTGAAGTCGTGCCTCTCACGCAAATTACTGGAAAACAAATTGCTACATTCATCCTTAACTATATCATTTGCCGATACGGTATTCCTATTTCCATTATCACTGATAACGGGCGTCCCTTCAAAAATCAGGATGTTCGTGAACTCTGTGACCGCTTCCATATTTCCATCGTTTCTCCACACCATATTACCCCCAAGGTAATGGCCAAGCTGAGGCGTCTAATAAAACAATCCTTAAAATCCTTAAGAAGACAATCGACGATGCTAGTCGTAATTGGCACATCCAACTTAATCCTGCACTTTGGGCCTACCGCACAAGTGTCCGCACACCTACAGGAGCTACACCCTATTCACTTGTCTATGGTTCTAAAGCCATCTTGCCTGTTGAGGTTGAGATACCCTCTTTATGGGTTTCTTTGCAAAACATCATCAATGATGAAGACTACAGGGTCTCTCGCTTACAAGAGTTGGAACTATTGGATGAACGAAGACAAACTGCTTTTAGTCATCTCAAGGCTTACCAACAATGAATGAGCCACAGCTACAATCACAAGGTCAAGCCTCGCACATTTGAGGTAGGGGACTTGGTTCTCAGAGAAAATCCCAAAAATCAACAAGACAGAGAGAAGAAGGGCAAGTTCGAACCAAACTGGCTTGGTCCCTACATTATTACAGCAGCATATGGATCGGGTGCATATCAACTCTCAACTACAGAGGGTGAACCTTTGGAGGATCCTATCAACAGCATGCACCTTCCCAGGTTTTACACATAGCTCTTCAGAGTATCCTAATTTCAAAATACAAAAAAATCAAAAAAAATCAAAAATACAAAAAAAATTATAAAATAAAAAAATCGTTACTTCGTGAAAACCTGGCAAACAGGTGCCTTGTGACACAAAAAAGTAAAGAGAAATAATTTCATCCAATGGTGAAAACCACATTGGTGGTGCCTTGGGCAAGTACCATGGTGAAAACTGGGTCACCAGCGCCATGCGTAGAGACATTGCTCCTCCCTCCTTCAAGATTCACTTTCATCCTTTCACATTGCACACACTCACAACCTACTCGTTCATAATAAACTTACTCATTCCCATCATGGCTTGTTATTGATCTACCCAATATTGGTTAGCCATTCATAGTGAACCTCCCTTTCCATCCATAATAAATCAGATCCTATCTGTGGCTAAAGCAAATCCTATGTCTAGTGATGGGTGTGGAACTGAGAACATCACATGTTTCGAGGAGTACAGTTTTCTTCCAACTTCCTTCAGTCTATCCATGCACAATCTGCAATAAAGCAGCATCTACATCACAGATCCACAATAAAGTTTCATCTTCTCCGCAATAAGGTATCAGTTTCATGGATTCAGTCAATTTCAGATGAGACACAGCAGCAACAATGGGCTTCGACAAATCAAATCTTTCAACAGACTCGGACAACATTATGGTTCAGTGCTATCTATCCTTTTGTGAAAGTAAACATTGTGACCACAATTAAATAAGACTTATACAAGTGACAAGAGACACTAAACTTGAGGACTACAGTGGATGTTGGTGTTGAGTCTTGGTTTTCTTTTGATTTCATCTCTTTTGGTGACATGTCTTTTAGCTTTTTTGGGATGTCTTTGACTAGAGATTCTATCTCCAGGATGTCTTTGACTAGAAAGGCGAGGATGGGGTATCGTCACCTATTTATATTTGTTGTCTGTGAATTGTCTCTTAGTAATGCTATGACTTGTCCAAGGATATGAGGACACTGTGAGTCTAGTGTGAACTGGGGCATTCCTTGTGTGTGACTGTCTTATCTCCATGCAAACAGGTACAATGACTTTCTGGGTCGAACATATGCCTTGATTGTCATAACCTACTTGCCATAATAAAGCTCAATGATGATAACGCACAAGAAGCTCTTTCACTTTCATATCTTCTATCTTCCATCCCCCTTTCTTGATTGACTTCCATCATCCTTCTCGAGTCCGCGTAACCTGCTATCACATGACTAAGTATAATGACACACCAAAAACATTTGCATTTCATGTAGTTGCACCTGCATTACCTTTCATACATACATATAGATATCACAATTGCATCACATCCTGCACACAACACCTATTAGCACAATTTACATTTGCATTATCATATTCATCCACATTTCATACATTCATATTTGCATCATGGATACACATATCAAAGACATAAAAGAGCAAAAACATTGCATTGCATCATATAAATATTTGCATCATAAACATCACATTAGAACATCTCATCACATAGGTACACATGCATATAGCTGCCGCAAAGATGAATCATCTCATATATATATATAAAAGTGTCATGATACAATGATGTCAAAATCATATGGCTACAAAAGCACCAGCAGGTGTCTACGTCATAATACAAAACTGGTACAAAAACTGATACATAGGGAGTCCCTCTACGGCTATGAAGAACTCCCTCCCTCAGAGTCGCCTGGCCTCGACAGAATCTGAGCCCCTGAAGGACTTGCCCCAGGATCATCTCTCATGTCCCCTCTATCTGGTGGTGGTGGAGGACCCATAACCCCACCACTCGATGCCTATCTCCTCCGGCTCCCTCCCGTAGTTGTCGTTGTATGCGACGGTCTATGGAAGCTCCTCGCCCGCTGATCTACTGGCACTGCACCATAGTAGAGGTCTCTCCAGTAGGCTATCTCCTCTCCTGCTCGCAGGACATATGCATATCTTGCCCCTATGTCCTCCGCTGCCTGCCTCCCTGCCCTCAGTGCTGTCTCAGCCTCAGTATAGCGCTAGATAGCCTAATCCCGCTCCCGCTCAGTATCTCTGAGCCTCATCCTGAGTCGATCCCTCTCCCTCTCCAGCTCCTGGATCTCATCTGCCTGGCCCTGGCAGATCTCCCTCAGATCTAGTAGTGCGGCCTCCACCGGGTCATCCCCCTCTGCCTCTGCCTATGGCTCCCCCTATATGGGTGCCTGCCCCTGTGCCTGTGCCTGTACCTGTACCTGTACTGGTGCCTGTACTGGTACCTGTCTCTATCCCTGTCCCTGTATCTGTACCTACCTGGGACCCTGTGCTGTTGGCACCTGTAAAGGTAATCCACCTTGACCCCTCACCACTCGAGCCTGCCTTTCCTCTCCACCCTCCCTTTGAGGTGCAACCCGCCTCTCTCCAACCACTCCCCTCATCCTCCATCAGCCTTGGCTCCCATCACCTCCACCGTCATCCTCATCTCCCTCCCCATCTCCCTCCAATGCCTCTCCTGGATCTGTCAACCGTGGGAACGGATGCTCTTCCCAATAAGTTGTATACTCGACATCCATGCCGGCATCCTCGATCTCAGGCCACATATCCCACGGTAGTGGCATCATCTCTACTAGCTGTGTCACTTCCTGATCATACGACAGCAACGGCCCAAACTGCGCCTGATCTCTAACTGTGCGTGCATACCAGCCTGACCCCCGGGGCATCCTCTGAATCCAGCCAAACTGTTGGCCAACCCTGTCTACCAGCTGTCTCTCTAGTATATAGGGCGTCCGCCCAATCAGGTACCTACTCCAGAAGGTGTAGGGCAGCTCCACTACGTCATCCTCCCACTGCTCGCAGCCCAGATATGGTCTCCATATGAACATGTCAATATCGTCAATCACTCGCCGCCAATGCTCTAACCTGCCAGTCTGCGGCTGCGATGTGATCATATCGTATAAATGGACAAAGCTGCATCCATGAACTCTGCCCCTGAAATGTATCGGTCGGGTAACCGACAAATGCTCGTAGGCCCATACCTGCAGCAATGTGACCCCGCAGCCCAATCCCACTGATCCATGATACACAAACTAGTGAAGCTCATAATACAAATGGGCCAGCACACATGGTCCCAGGCATATGTAGTGTGTTGGGTCACCAAAGTCTCCAGTGTTCCTCCCCAGCCCACCGCCAACCCCCGTGTCGCCCTATTCGGACACAGGAACCCACTGATAGCTCCTCCTATCATTGCCGGCAATGCTAAACCTGCGGCTATCATGGTATCCCATGCCACGTGTCCCGCCCTCATCTCCAATCCAGGGTCCTGGAACACCCATCTTAGGGCCTCTCTATCACCATCTCGATCGTATGGGATCAGCTCCCCATCGATCGGTATCCGCAATATCCTGTAGACATCCTCAAGGGTGACAGTAATCTCACCCATCGTCAAATGGAAAGTACAAGTCTCTGAGTGCCATCTCTCAGCCAACGCAGTCAGCAAACCCATGTTTGCGCGAAACTCAGGCACATACAGCACATGTCTCAATCCCATCTCCTCGATGGCAGCTCTGTCCTCGAATGACAACTCCGGTCATAATCTTTGTGTGGACAGGAATCTCTCCCGTGACTCCAACATAGGTAAATACTCCTGCAGTCAAGCAAATCAATCATGTCAGTCATAGTGGCATTCACTGTTCATCACAAAATGCTACTTTTTATCTAAATGCATCTAGCTATCTATCCTAGTGACACTCACTGTTCATCACAAAGTGTTTCTATTTATCTTAGTAGTGCACCTTGTTCATCACAAAGTACTACGTGTGTGACATTCCCTGTTCATCACAAAGTGTTACTCACATTTGCATTCACTGTTCATCACAAAGTGCTGCTCATACTCTAGTACTCCCTGTTCATCACAAAGTGCCTTGATCTATCCTAGTCTTCCTAGAGGACCTGCTTGAGTGTATCCTCTCAGCAGCCTATCCAATCAACAACGTATGTTCATCAAAGAACTGTCGATTTGACCTAGAAGATGCAAATTTACTTTTTTCAAACACAAACGCGCTTACATAACATAAACGCGCTTCAAGACTGCACAGACGCGCATGGGCAACACAGACGTGCCTGCCCGACACAGACGTGCCTATGCTCTACACAGACGTGCCTGGGAGACATAGACGTGCCTTCTTGGCACAAATGTGCCTATCCATCATAGACGTGGCCGCAATTGACGTAGACGGCTGGCACAAACACAGATGCGCCTGGCACAAACACAGACGCGCCTAGCGAACACAGACGCACCTAGCACCAACGCAGACGTGCTTCAACATTTTTTGACATTTTTGGGACCCTAGTCTAAGTGCATTTATTACCCTATTCGACATGCATTAATGACAAAATTAAATGCGTCAAAGTACGAGGAGGTTTGGTGGTACTTACCGGCTCTCCTGCCTCTGCTGGCCTCTGGAATCGGCGAATGCGGTCGAATCTATGAGTGAAAGCCATCGCTGCTGACTGCTGCTGCTCAATCTTTGCTTTGCAATATGCTTTTGTGGACGTGTAGATGAAAATGAGGATGTATTTTCCCCCGTGGTCTATCTTATACACTACCCTTGGCCCTCGCCTTCGTTTCCCGAGTCAGTCTTCTTTATCCCGTGACTTTGTCACTTTATCCGGTCATTCTTGTCTAGCCTTTCCTTCTTATCAAGAGATTGTCTGCAATCCTTTCAGACATTTTCATCCAATCTCTCGAGGGGGCATATCATTCCCATCCTGGGGCAACTTTGTATCAGTTCATCTTATCTTCTTTGAAACAACGCGACAAGCCGCATTGTCTCAAAGAGGGGCAAAATGTAGACACCTAAAATTGTCATGTCTAATTAAATAAATATTTTTATTTATTTAATTATCCCACTTCTTCTATTAATTAAATAAATCTTTATTTATTTAATTAATTCATTTATCCTCTTCTAGCCTTATTTCTCATTTAAATAACTACATTTATTTATTTAAATTATCCTTTTCCTAAATTAAATAAATATCTTATTTATTTAATTGATCCCACTTCCTCTATTAATTAAATAAATCTTTATTTATTTAATTAATTCATTAACCTTTTCTACCCATGACACATGTCATTCATCTCTTAATTCATACACTACCTACCCATTTCATTATTTTATTATTTCTTTTACCTACCCTCTAATCTTAGCCGACCTTCCTTTTACACCTCTCAATCTTATCCCTCCATTTCTTATTATGTCTTCTATATAAGGAGATGCTTTCTTCATTATCAAACCCTAATCATTCATGCTAATGACTGAATTTACACACTTGACTACACTACGATCCTACTTGCAACCACATTCCGTTCTTTGTTGAGCTCTTGTGCACATAAAATCTGAGAGCAAATATATCAAGCAAGATCAATGGAGATAGGAAGAATGGAGATCAAAACCCTATTAGACATGTGATGGTATAATCTTTGTGATTTCATTTGATTTGCATTGTCTTAGGTAATCTTCATATGTTATGGTGGATCTTTGTTATTGTTAGGCTAGGGTTTTGTGGTTGGATTCATTTAGCCTTTCAATATTGTTGTTATTGTTATCCATTTTCACCATATATAGATACCAGTCATCTTTAATAGGGTGATGTTCTCAGAAGGAACAGGATTGCAAGCTCTTAATCAGGCACTCTTTTTCACTACACTAAAAGATATTGTGTGTTATCCCCGCCATGGTTTTATCCCTCTAACCGAGGGTTTCCACGTATAATTGTTGGTGTTATGTGATGTTTATTTGATGCATGTAAATCTTTTTCCTTCAATATTCTTGTGTTCATAATTAATGCAATTTTTAAAGTTAATTTGAAAATGGTAGTTGCAGACCAGTTAGTTTCAAAGTTTATTTATATATAAACTATTTTGATCGATTCATCCCCCCTCTTTGTCACCGGTTAATATCTAACAATTGGTATCAACGATTTGGTCCTCTGAAGAAAAAGTGTAACAGCTTGAGGAAAAGATCATGGAGGAATACTGGTATTAGAAGCAACTTGATGAAGCTAATGAGATGATTTCTCAGCTGAAGGAGAGACTAAAAAAATCACTTTCTAAAAGCAAGGAACTCACTCTACAACTTAAAGAGAGTCGATATATCATTGAACAACTATCTAATCAGAGTGGATCTAAAGAAGCAGAAGAGGCAGTCTTAGAGTTGATGGAAAAGAACAAGAATTTGACTGAAGAAATTACAAATCTAAAAAGAGACCATGAAAGGCAGGCCATAAGAATGACTGAAATACTAGAAGAAGCAAGATAGCAGAAGAAAGAAAGAGAAATGCAGATGAAGCACTGTCAAAAGATGAAATAGCCAAAAGGCTTTTTGAAGAATCCCTATGAGAGAATGACGCAATCATCACTGGAAAGGATGAATAAATTCAAATTATTAATCAATAAAATACAGTTATGTATGAGCATTTGTATGGCAAAACAGAGGAAAATGAGAAGATGATGAAGGGGATTGAACAACACATAAATGATTTGAAAGTTGCACATGAGAGAAATGAAAAGATAAGAAGATTTAATAAAATCTTTGAGAAGATAGATGAACAATTAAAATCTTAGAGTGGAACAAAGGAGACAACCGGTCTTGGTTACTCCAGCACAGGTCCAATGGAAACTAGAGAATCATCTAATCCCAATAGGATGAAGGATGATAAAAGGAACAAATTAGGAATGAAAGGAATAAAGTTTTCTAAATCCTCTTGCAATTATTGTGGTAAACTAGGTTATAAGTCTGATGTTTGTATAAATCAATTGGTCAATCACAAGAAACCATTCACCTTTAATGGTTATTGCTATAACTGTCACAAGTATGGACACATAGCTTATCAATGTAGACCTAGATCAAGTAGCATGTCTAGTAGAAGAAGATTTAATGGATATTTCCTTACATGCAATAAATATGGACACAGAGCTGAAGAATGCATGTCCAAGATAAATGCATCAAGATCTCCATCCAAACCGGTTAGCCCTAATAAGAAGAGTAATCAACTCAATGCCACCTGTTCTACTTGTGGCAACTTTGGTCATGTTGTATCAAATTACAGGATGAGAATGGGTCAGAGAAACAATGCAAGACCATAGAAGACAATTGGTATGGCATGTTTCAACTGCCATAAGATCGATCATTTGGCCAGAGAGTGCAAGAACCAATCCTACAACTGGTCTGAAGACAAGAACCAGTTTAGCAAGAAGAAAGGGCCAAATGATTTAAAAGGAAAGAAGATAGTTGAAGAGGTGAAGAATGAAATGAAAAGGATGTGGACTAAGAAGGAAGAAATCAAAGAAGAAGAGAACCAGTCTGAAACTAAGTCATCATCCACTAGTGATGAGCAAACTGAAGCTCAGGGGGAGCACTTATTTAAAAATCATGTTTGATTCCCTGTAACCAAAGTGAGGTAATTCTTATTTGAATTACTTAGATGTAGAAAAGTTGACATATTGTTTGTAACTCTTCATCAGTGAATTGTTAAAAGTATAAGTGTTAAAGGTTGTATTGTTACCGGTAGGAAAGTAACACCAGTAAATTATAAAATGTTACCATTTGAGGTCATACAACCTAACCGTTGTAAAAGCGCATCGAACAAATTAACAAATAAATAAGGAAATGAAAGCTCATTTTGTTTACCTTTCTTTCATTTGTGCATTCATGAGCTCCTAGTGCAATCAAAGGCTTTATAAATCTATTAAGTGCATTATGTGCAAAGTTAGTTTGGAGATCAAGCGGTGAAATTTTGGTGACCAGAAGCTCTAGCAGAAATGATAGAAGAAGACAATCTATGAATTTTGTTCTAATTCATCATGGCAGCTTATGTGGCAACTCTTGTGTTGGTTGAGGTAGTTAGGAACCACAACCCGATTTCAAGTTGCATCCTATGAATTTTGGAGAAATTGATATAACTAGTGCCCTATCATCTGTGTCCTCTAGTGTGTTACTAGTTGAAGATGTTTGTTCCTTCATCTACTGCAAGCTAGAAGATCTTGGAGACAAATTCATTCAAGATGAATTCAAAGGGTTCTACAACAATGGTCTATTGAAGGAAGAACATATGCATCTAAAGACCAAGGGTTTGTCATATGTTATTGATATTCCATGTCGATTAGATCAATTATGTGCTAAGTGGAGTGCATGACTAGTTTCTATGGTTGGAAGTTGAAGCACCAATCAAAATAAAAAAGGATGTGATCCAAAGAGTAATAGAGTTTAGAGAAATAGGCGAAGGACTAACCCTAAGTACAATATCATCTAGTGAGGTCACTTAGTTGACTCAATCCTGATATGACAAGAGAGAAATGACAACCACTCACATTGAGGATGTAGAAGTAAGGTTTGCATCTAGGGTGATAGCTCATATATTGTACCAATCAAGTTGCATGAACAATGTGTCGAGCAGTGTTGTCCATGCAGCTTACCAGATCATCAAAGAGGATGCAACATATGACATTTGTGAAATGATAAGGAGTCAATTCCTAGTGAACATGGACCGAATTAAGAAGAACAAAAAGCAATCATTCAAGTATGGCTCAATACTGGTATGTATCTTCTTCTATGTGGAAAATTTATTTCTCGATAAGGGAAATGTAGTGTGGTCTATAGATAAACCTATCGCAGTTTAGATAGGTGAAATGATTAGAGACTTAGGTGATAACTTTGGAGAGACAATGTGGGGTTATTTTAAAGAATTATATACTAGAATGCATCAAAAAGAAAGAATCCCGATTGGTATAGTTCAAAAGTACAAGGACACTATTTTCTTTCTTATTGATACTGCTTGTTGCATTATTCAAGCGGTTGAACCTAGAAATTTCTGGGTATCCACTATGGGTTATGAGATCGGGGCATACATTGCCAAAATATATGCAAACATGTTACTGTCTAAACCAGTAGACAGAAAAACTAAGAGATTTGGAACTTATGAGGAGGCAAGCTCCAAATTTAAGAAGGAACTCAAAGAGCCTATCATTCAAAAGAAAGTTAGGAAAATGATTGACACCTTACACAAGAAATATGGAGGTGAAGCATCCAGTGCCACTGCTTCCACTGGCACAAGTGAGAAAACAGGGGGAAAATCAAGCAAAAAAGTAGAGAAAACATATGAAAAGAATAAAATGTCCAAGACAAGATCCAAGGGTGTTGCATCCAGCAAACCGGTAGCATATATGAAAGAAAAGGACTCGGATACTCCTACATCTTCCCAAGGTAGAAGTGGACCGGCAGGAGTCACATATGCAAAAAAAGAAAAAGAATCAAAGGACAATTGACACAAAGGCTAAGAAGAAGCCCAAGAAAGATGAAAAGGAGGATGATAACTCTGACACCCAATCTGATGTGGTAATTAAAGAAGCCAGAAGAAGTGGTAGGAATGTAGCTCCAACTGTTGATGAATTGGTCCATGGGATCAAAGAGTATGGAGGTTTAGCTGGTGTTGGCAGAAAGTATCCCCTCTGCAACGAGGAAGACAAAATAAAAAATGAAGATGCACTCATCTGGAACTTGCATAATTTCTATAGAACTCCCAATGAACTACATGGAATAATTCCATCTAATTTACAAAATCTCATTGAAGGGAGATGGGAAATTGTCTTGGAAATTAAGAAGGAACATAGAATAAAGGCACTCGTCGAAGTGCAACATGAATTGGATTATGATCAAGCAACTTTAGTGGCTGAAGCATGTGTACAACATTTGAAAATAAGGAACAAAACAAGGAGAGTGGCCATAGGAGACATTCAAGGTGTGCATGATGAGGGTGTTGACATGTGAAAAAAAATTTTGAGCCAGTAAAAGAAAGTTGAGGAGGTAATAGAAAAAGAAGTGAAACAAGGGCAAGATATAGCTACTCAAGAAAAGAGAAAAGGAAAAGATAAGGATGCCACTGATGGGTTTGATGATATTATAGTTGAAGATATCATAAGTGATGATGTGTTTTATATTCTTAATCTGACAAAGGATGCAATATTTAAAGTAAATTTGAAAGTTTAATTATATATATAAATTGTTTTGACTGATTCACCCCCCCTCTTAGTCATTGATTAATATCTAACAACATTGTGATGAATAGATTGAGATTGCATGATTGGGTGACTTTGATCAGTTATTTGTGTTGTCATTCATGGAAACTAAAGTTTACTTGGCAACTAATATTTGTTATGTTGTATTTTGTCATCTATTTCTTTTAGGTCTACCAGAAAAAGCTTACCGGTAATGAAACAGGAAATTGGGAATTAGAACCTTAACCGATAAATGAGGAAATGCTTTGATTGGATCTAGTGATTGGTGATGATTAAGTGTTATAGTTTGGAACATCTATTTGTATCACTGTTATATGTATCTAACTGGAACCGCATCATGTTTTGACTTCTGGATATCATGTTTATGATTTCTGATATATTTTTTCTAGGGTTTAAGAAGGGTTTAAGGACTGGTAAAGAATCCTCTTAACCGGTAATGATTTTTGGTTTGGAAATTATCTACATCAAATTCAAAAGTTGGAGATGACATGGCACAACCCGCATAGAAATTTGAATTGCTATTTTGGCACGTTTGAAGATGGAATTTCTTGGGAAATAGAAAAGTGCTTAGTGGAATGTTCTAAGGGTTTAACAACCAATTAGATCAAGTTGTTGTGATGATTTAAGTTCACTCAATGGTTGATATTATCTAGTTAAATATTGTAATGATCTGTATGATGATTTGATATGATCTATGATGATTTGTATTATAAATTTTTCATGTATCTAGGGTTTAGTAACCGATAATGTTGTAAAGGTTATTTATGTCGATATAGTTGATGTTTGTTGTGTCGATGGTTTTTTAGAAGAGTGTGAAGCTAAACCAGAGTGTGAGAGATTTTCCTGAGTGTTGCATATTTGGAGCATAATTGGATCTATTAATCAAGTAGTCAAGTTCTATACCCAAATGATTCATTGTTGTTTCCCAACAGTTGCAGCAGATCAAATCCCTTAACCAAGTAGGTCTGAACAGACCTTACATTGTAAATCCCCTAACATGGTGACTCAATATCTGAGTTCTAAATCATCTTGCATGGTTGATCCTAATAGGTCAAAGCTCCTAACATGCCTCATCATCTGAATCCCTTAACTGGGTGACTCCTAACAGGGTCTGCTCCTAACAAGGAATCATTGTAAGATTCTAACCAGGCTTGGCTCCTAATAGGGTGCATTCCAAAAGAGTGCAATTTCTTTTGGGTACCAATTCCCACCATGGTTTTTCCCTATTTAGTTTTTAACATGAAAAACATGGTTTTTATATGGTGAATTTTTTTGATATGTTGTCATGGTCTACTTTTAGTTTATGCATGACTAATGAACACTTAATGAGTAACATTGATATATCAGTTTAGTAGACGATTATCAGTAGATACCGGTACTAGTAAATGATTCTATTGTTGGTTTATGTTTGATTTGGTGAAATTTTGATAAGTTTAAGTTTAATTTTTTCAAGTGGTGTTAATACTAATTCACCCCCCCCCCCCAACTCTCAGTATTAACCGGATCCTCTAAGATTAAGAATTGGTATCAAAGCTTGGTCCTCTGTGTGTAGAAAGCCTAATAGCTTGAGGAAAATATCCTGCGAAAGATGATGAAGAAGGAGGGTCCTAAGTTTACCAAGGACAACTACTGGATATGGAGTGATTGGATGAAGACATACATTAAAGGAATGGGTTCTTAGTATTGGAATCATGTGGTAACCAAGTATGTTTCTCCTACTACCAGTCGATTGACACCAGATGAGCTTAAGGAGAAGCAAGAAAATATCCAACAACTTGGAGCAATTGTAAGTACTTTGTCTAACTCTGAGTATATAGATATTCATGGATCAGAGACTGTAAATGAAGTATGGGAGAAATAAAAATTAATTTATGGAGGAGATGAACATGTACAAAGGACAAAGAAACAAAATTAAAGAGGCAAATTTGATGATATGAAAATGGTTGATGGTGAGAACATAGCAAAATATGGACAAAGGATTAAGGAAGTTCTAGGTGGTATTAAGAGTGTTGTAGGTAAAATTGAAGAAGATATTGTCGTTAGTAAGATGATTAGAACTCTCTTACTGCAATACTCTATTAGAGTTTCTGCAACTCAAGAATTGAGATCTATTTCTAAAGATAAATTCATTGTTGATTCTCTTATTGGAAAGTTGACTACATTTGAGTTAAACAACTTTGATAATAGTATTTCTAAACCTTCTTAATCTTTTTTTAAGGCTTATGTAACCAGTACATCTGTGAGGAAAGGAAAGGATATTTGTCATAATCATGAACTGTAGGTCTAGTCATGATGGTAGAAAACTTGAGGATGATGATGAAGATCATTTGATGGAACTTGAGGCACTTTTGGCAAAAATATTTCCTAGAGGCACTAGTAAGTATAAAGGTAAATTACCCTTGAAGTGTTTCTCTTGCAATAAAATTGGACACATAGCTAAAAATTGTCCTAATACTAATAAGAAAGAGAAGTTTAAGAAATACAAAGGAAAAGGCAAGAAACATTGCTATGTTATAGTTGATGAAGGAGTAACAGATGAAGAATCAAAAGATGAGGAGAATGAAAATATTGTGTTTTTTGTTGTGAAGGAAGATCTAGCCGATGAAAAGGCATTGGTGTCACATACAAATATCAGTGATGAATGGATAATAGATAGTTGTTGCTCACACCACATGACCGGTGATAGAAATAAGTTCATATCCCTTGAAGAATTTTATGGAGGTATAGTAAGGCTTGGTAATAACTCTCCCTACATGGTAAAAGGAAAAGGATCAATTTCATTAAATGGAAAGAGTAATGTAGATGATGTATTTTGGGTTGATGGATTAAAACATAACCTTTTGAGTGTTGGTCAATTAAATGATAAGGGATATCTTCTTGAATTTAAAAGTGGAGTGTGCAGTATTCTTGGAAATAATGGTTAACTAATTGATACTAGAAAGTAAACTAGAGGTAATCTTTTTCATCTAAATACTAATGTGAATAGTTGTTTGGTGGCAAAATATTGTGTTGGTTCCCAAAAATGAATGGGGTTACACTGCCACAGGGCAGAGACCAAGTTGATTCCTCCAAATATCTATGGAAAGCCACTTCCAACTATCAATATATGCTAGGCTTGGACCAACTTTAACAAGGATACAAGATCCTTCTACACTTCGAGCTCTGCAGAACTCGGGAGGGTGATCCCTTCAGTGAACTTCCTTCTCTCTGCAACAATACTCATGAATTTACTTAAAACAAAGTAGATTATCTCATAAAAGGACACAATAGAAAGGGAGAATTCTCAAGGATGGAAATTCCTTCAATGATCTTCAACCTTAAGCTGGAGTATGAGATGGGCAAGACAACTTTTAGAAAATACCTAAAACTTAACAAATGATATTTTGATATTTAAGATATTTGTAGAGATTAATCAGTTAAAAGAAAAACAAGGCTGACAAACAAAACCACTTACAAGCATTGATTAGTGCCTTACTCCATTGGGCACCAGAAAGATATAAAACATAAACCTGAAAATGTGACAGAATTTGATCTGATAACATAAAATCTGAGATGATATTGCCTTACAATATATCCCACTTGTGATTCCAACTCAAAACTACTTATCTAAAATCATTGCACAAACCCTATTATTCTGTAACTCTATTTTAGCAATTTAATTGACCCCTTGGGCCGAAACAAAAATAGAAAGGTACATACATCAAAACAATGCACTAAATGAAATAAACCCTTGATTTATTTCATCTAAAAATTGATAGAATCATGCAATGGAGATAAAAGAGTCAGAATTTGGTTTTTCTTTAAACAAAATGTTATATTTGTCATAAGATAAAATTTACATATAACTCCTTCAAGAACCTTTACAGGATTGGACACTAAAACATTTCTTTATTTGCTCTATAAAAGATTTTATAGCTTGTTTTTTTCACCTAGACTCACTACTGGAAACAGACTAGGAAAAACCCAATGAACAAGAAAATTGAACCTACAAGACATTCCCAAAAAATATGAACCCCTCTTCTGGCCATGATTTCCCTTTTTATAGAATAAAGGGAGCAACAAGCTTTTAGCCAGAAGACACATGTCAATAGGAAATTCATTCTTAACAATTAGCCCTAAAAGACCTATGCAATTTTGTTACAAAAATATTTGCATATCCATGTGCTAGCACCTGTGAATCATTGTTCTTAACTGAAAATTGGAAGGGGCAAAACTGTTTGAACCATGTTGTTATCGACCTAACACCTTCGTATGGAGTGTGAGATGTTGTGATTGTTCGGAATCCCACAGATACTGAGAGGGGGGGGGGGTGAATCAGTATCTGACCGGTATTAAATGTTTCTTGAATTAAAACATGCAGAACATATTATAATAGTGTACCAGTATGAAAGAAATAATGCAATAAACAGAATTAAGAACATCCACATGAAAAGCACACCATAACACAAGGTTTTAACGAGGAAACCTGGTGTGGGAAAAACCTCGGTGGGATTTGTGACCCACAATATTCACTCACTGGCCAATAAGAGAATATTACTTGCAATAGGGGCCTGCACATGTAGGAAGGCCGACTGCCTAGAGCTCACTGCTCAATGGGAAGTCTCACTGACTTACAATGAGGATTATACAAATCCAATATCTTGTACTGCTTTACAATAGCATCTATAATTCCTAATCCAGTACCGGTTGCTGCTCTGCTTCTTACATAAACCCTTAGCCTATATTTCACATAATAGGTCTGCCTAATATTTTTCCTTAATGGTTCCTCACTCATTACCAAATGTCTACAATGATCTCTTTTATATATAAGAGTCATTTTACAATTTTCCAAGTCGGCTTACAAAGTTTTTACAATAATAAACAAAATATAATATAACAAAATCCTATGGGCCTCTGTGCCGGTATACTGCTTTTCTTTGTGCCGGTGCCGGTGTCTTGAGTGCCAGTGTAGAGTGTGATCTGTTGATGTCGGTATAATGCCTTTGCCAGTATCATAGGATTGCAAGGTTGCCATCAATAACAAAACCTTCAATCACATACAATTTCTCATTGGAGTGTGCATATGCCAACAATCTCCCCCTTTGGCATTGATGGGAACACTCATGAGAAATTTCAAAAGTGTATCCAAAAATGTGAAGTCCAAAAATGTTAATAAAAATGTGTGTGCTCCCCCTGAGCATATGATTCCTGTGATGTTGAATTTTCTCATCCCACTACTACCCCTTCGGCATCAATGACAAAGGTTGTCAAGATGTCAGTAGAGTTTGTAGTTTCAACCTTGTAACTGGGTGGTTACAATTTGAAAAAGATCTCCCAAAATCAAATTTATACTATCCATAAACTTCTTGCTATCCTTTATTGTTGTCTCTGTTCTCTTCACTGTACTGGTGAGATGTTGCAAATGCTCTGTCGGTGTTTTCTGTCCATGTATTAGTGCCTCAGATACTTCCTTCCACAGTGATGCTAGGTGGTCCAATCTTGGACTCAGTTTTAATCTCAGATGCTCTGCCTTATTCACAATTCTCTCTTTCTCTCTTTCCAATTTAAGTAATTCTTCTTCAAAATTTGTTATCTTTTCCTCAAAAACTAATAGTGTATTCGGTGAGTTACCAAAATTATCTGCAAGTTTATTGATCTCATCCTGTACCTTGCTCATCTTTTTGTCTATATCTACAGTCAAAAAGTTTGTCTTACAGGTGTCTTTGTATAGAGTTTTGTACTCTTTCAATAAATTACATAATTCTGGTAGAAGTGTGTCAAAATCTTTGTTACACTTCTTTATTTGCTCATCAAAGAATTTCTGTTTTTCAATTTCTACTTTATCCTTCAATGACTCTTCCTTTATTTTCTCAATATTTTTTGTGATATATTTACACAGTGTATCAAGTTGTCCTAAAGAATCTTTATTGTCTATATTATAGTTAGGAGCAATTACCTTCAAAATTGGTATGGTATCATCAATTGCCTTGTAAGCTTGTGAGTTGCAGTCTGTTATCTTTTTGATTGAATCTAATAGTACCTCAATCACATTAGTTGATTTGAAGCCTGATGATGAACCAACAATCTGAGTACCGGTGGAAATAACCAAGCTTGTATTGACCTCTGGTAGTTCTATTTGTGTCTGCATTTCTTTAAGTAATGGTTTTTCTATTTCTCCAGTTGCTGGTGGCACTTTTTCCTTATGTTCTTGTTCCTGTTGTTGTTGTTCCTATTCCTATTGTTGTTGTTCCTATTCCGGACCCTTTTTCTCTTTGTCTTCTATTAGTTTCTCCTATGTGTTTTTAGTTTTCTTAGCTACCGGAGGCTCATTGGCCATGTCAGTCTTATGAATTGTATCTTTGTCTACCACTATGTTGATCTTTTGAGTATCAACATCCACAGTATATAAGACTTCAGGATTAGTATTACCATCCTCTACATCTATATTCTCAGCTGCCAGTTGATCTTCTGTAGCTATTATTTTTACCGGTGGAGTAATCAAAGGAGGTGGGGGTAAGTTGTCTCTAACCTTGATACTAGGTGGTCCACCAACTTTACCTTTGCCCTTGTCTCTATCTTTCTGATAAACTTTTATGGGTTTGGGGTTCCTGTATTCTTCTTGTTTTTCTTTTTCAACTAAGAATATATCCCATCCATTTTTTGTTTCCTTCGTTACCTCATTAACTCTTCCAACCATTAAAGCAATGTGCCGGTGTGTAGTAGAAAATACTGACCGGTTGGCTTGAGCAATTAGGTCATCAATTTCTTTGGGTGAGTTTACCAGATAAACAACAAGTAGCTTTTCAATCTTTATTTTCTTGTTTAGTTCTATTACTGCTTGTCTTCTTGCTTCCAGTCTCTTAAATAGTTCATTTGGAATTTCATTTACTACTTCCATCAAAAACTTCTTATACATATCCATATGCAATATAACACTATTTTCAACTTGTTCTTTTTCATCAGCTGTTAAAGTGTCATATATTTTCTCTATATTTTTCAATTTACCTTCCCCTATAATTTCATTCAGCAATATATCAAGAGGGGCCAAGTCTTTGTTTGTCTTCTTCTTCTTTTTGGGTGTCAGTTTCTTCTTCTTTTGTGTAGCCTTTCTTACCGGAGATCTCACTGCTTGTTGTTTTTGTCTTGTCCTCTTGGGTGAGGGTGTGGTTGCCAGTGAGGGATCTCTTTTCCTTACAACTCTTTTGAAATTTGCAGGCATGTCACTCCCCGAAGAAGTACCTACCGGTGATAGGTGAGTTTCAGGTTGTGGAGCTGCTAACTCATCCTCTGTTATAACGGTTTCCTTCAACACATCTTCTTTGATGGCCTTCTCTTGTCTGGAACCTTTCCTTACAACTACCTCAACCTTTTTCACTCTTTTCTTTGATTGTATTTGGCTTTCAATAGTTTCTGCACTACCAAATATTTCTTCCTTAGGTTCTCTGGGGGCTTCTAGAAGTGCTTTAGCATATGTTTCAATTATGTGATCATCTGTTTCATAGCCCATCTTGGTTACCCAAACTGTCCTAGGGATGACTACTTCCATCCAAATTTCATCCTTCTTGATTACAAAGCCTATTTCATCTTTGTATTTGTCGACAATCTTTTGTGATAACCTGATTCTTTTCTTCATTTTGGCCTTTAATGCTTGAAAGAAGTCATGAATATTATTTTCCTTGTTTTCTCCCATGTTATTGAATAGTTCTGTTAACTGTTTACCTACCAGTATATCATAACCAAGTTCCTTGTATCCTATACCAGGAACCTGTTTTGTTATATGTAGCATTAGACATACTAACAGATTTCCAAACCTGAAAGTTCCTTTCTTGTCCTTTTTAATCTTTCCAAGGTTGTCAATTAATTCATCTTTTAACCATTCACATATATCAATCTTTGCATTTTTTGTGACCATATCATAAGCACTCTTAATGCATAAACTTGAAACTGAATTGAGTCTATTTGCATGAGTAGCTTTATACCCTAATATCATGTTGATAAATTTCACATTAATGTCTATTACATCATTAACTCTTAGGGACCTTTTGTTGAAAGTTGCACCAGTTAGGTTTGTAACTAGGTCATTGGATACCTTCTTGGTTTTATCTGGCCTTTTATCGGTGGTCGGTAACCCTGTGACAGCTTTCACAACTTCCTTAGTGATTTTGTGGACTGCATCTAACCAGAAAAATTCACCATGTACCCTGCTTAAGACTATCCTTATCACATCGTTGGGGAATTCAGGAATGCTAAGGATCTCTGTAAATCCTAGGGTTTCAATGATCTTGTGTTCATCTTTTACATTGTCGGTTTTATCACATATCATAGTTTTAAACATGGTTTTAATCTCTTCATATCCTTGTTCCTCAATGTTGCAATGGATGTAAATTCTGGGGTCTTCAGCATAAACAACTCCCTTGGGAATTTGAGAAAAAGCACCTAAGGTATCATCTTTCTTTGCTACCTCAAGAACTAACTGAAATACGGGCCTAGGTCTTTTTATCACTTTGATAATAGTAGGGTTTTCTATATATTCAATTGCAGAGGTGGATGCCATGATTAAATACATTTTACTGCCTTTAGGATGGATGAATGCTTGGAGTGTTCTTGCCTCTTGCTCGAAATGCCTTAGCTTAGAATTTTCGTGCTCTTCGTAGGTTTGAAATCTCGGTGAAATGGAATGGAGCCAAAACCTCAATTTTATAATGTCTTTTTTCCATCTACCACATTAAATGCATGTCGATTAAGTATTCTCTTAACATTGTCTGTCGGTAAAAAGTAATTTTCAACTTCTTATCTCTAACCGAGGGAATAATAGCACATGTGTCATTAGATTGCCAAACCCTCAAGGAAACTTTCTTCAATTAGATGAAGAACTCCTACGGGTAGAGCACTTCTTTGTCCTTTCGGTGAAGCATCACTCTATCCTTCTGGTGAAGCATTGAATTGTTCTACCGATGGAGGAGTATTCCCAATATTTAGATCAGCTTTTCTAATCCATTGTTTTGAGAATTCTTGCTTAACCTCTTCAACTTTTGCTTTACCTTTCAAGCTAGAAATTTTGTTGTTTATCGGTGTTCCTTTACTTCTACAAAATTTTGCAATATGCCCAATCTTGTTACATGCATAACAAGTTACATTATTCTTCTGAATAGTTTTCCCATAACCTATGCTGGTTTGTGTTCTGTATTGATTAGATAAATGTCCAAATCTTCCACAAACATAACATCTCACATTCATTCTACAATTTTTAGAGTTGTGACCAACTTTGTTGCATTTAGAACATTGATCGGTGGGTGTGTTGATATTCTAATAATTTCTAGATCTACATTCATTTGCTCTATGACCATACTTATTACAGTTAAAACATTTTCCATTGAGTTTATAAGCATTAGGTTGTCTTACCGGTTTGATGTGATCCTGAGTATTTGCAGTACCAGAGCTTTCACCAACTTCAAAGCCAATTCTAGAAGTGTCACCTTTAGGGTTTTGATTTTTCAGCAAGATGCCAAGTTCCTCTGAGCGTTTCTTGAATTTTTCTTTATGTTGATTTGCAATTTCTAGTTCTCTTTCTAAGACTTCTTTTTGTCTCATCAGTTCATTTGAGTCATTTTGAGTATGCATCAAATCTATCTTCAACATGTCATTTTCATAGCTAAGTCTTGTGTTCTCATTTGCTGCATCACTTAGTCTTCTGGTCAATTCTTCTTCATTCTTCTTCCTATCCTCAATCTCTTTGCAAAATCTCATAGTCATATCTTGTTTCTCATTCTTTGTTGTCATGTTCTCTTGTTTCAACTTGCTTATCATATCATTAAGTGATTCCTTTTCATCATTCTCATTTTGTAATTTTTCACAAAGTTCTCTTCTCTTATTTCTTGCAACAGTTAAATTTTCTTGAAGTGCCTAAATGATATCCTGAGCTGCCCTTAAATCATCTTCTAGTTTGATATTTTTCAATTTCTTCGCATCATAGTCTGTGAGAGCTCCTTCAAGTTGCTTCATCAGATTCTCCATCTTTACCGGTGTCAAGATCTTCCTTAAGTTGTTAGGCTTCTGAAAATAGAGGACCAAGATCTGATACCAATTGTTAGGAATCCCACAGATACTAAGAGGGGGGGTGAATTAGTATCTAATCGGTATTTAATATTTCTTGAATTAAAACATGCAAAACATATTATAATAGTGTATCGGTATGCAAGAAATAATGCAATAAACAGAATTAAGAACATCCACATGAAAAGCACACCATAACACAAGATTTTAACAAGGAAACCCGGTGTGGGAAAAACCTCAGTGGGATTTGTGACCCACAATATTCACTCACTGGCCAATAAGAGAATATTACTTACAATAGGGGCCTGCACATGCAGGAAGGCCAACTGCCTAGAGCTCACTGCTCAATGGGAAGTCTCACTGACTTACAATGAGGATTATACAAATCCAATATCTTGTACTGCTTTACAATAGCATCTATAATGCTTGATCCAGTACCGATTGCTGCTCTACTTCTTACATAAAGCCTTAGCCTATATTTCGCATAATAGGTCTACCTAATATTTTTCCTTAATGGTTCCTCACTCATTACCAAAAGTCTACAATGATCTCTTTTATTTATAAGAATCATTTTACAATTTTCCAAGTCGGATTACAAAGTTTTTACAATAATAAACAAAATATAATATAACAAAATCATGTTGGCCTCTGTGCCGGTATACTTCTTTTCTTTGTGCCGATGCCGGTGTCCCGAGTGTCCGTGTAGAGTGTGATCTGCTGATGCCGGTATAATACCTTTGCTGTTATCATAGGATTGCAAGGTTCCCATCAATGACAAAACCTTCAATCACATACAATGTCTCATTGGAGTGTGCATATGCCAACAGTGATTCTATCCTTTTGAGTATTTCCCTTCTAGGAAAGGAAACGGGGTAGCAAGAAGAAAAGTCGCCTCTAAACTAGAGGAGGAGCTTCAACCTTTATGCCCAGGATTAGAGAAAGTGGGAGGAGGATATATAGGGGAAACATAATATGTTGGGGAGGGGTCACAACTTCCATGCAGCTACATGGATGGATTGCTTCCACTCCCTACCCAAACATGTTCCATTTTCATTTCTTTGCGGGCTTTCTCTCAGAACCCCCAACCATCCAGTGACAAAGTAGATGCAGAGGTTGTTCCATACTCCCCCTCTAGCAATCCTCCCCACTTTCACATCCCCTTTGGCAATAGACAACCTCACTTATGAGAGAAAAAATCCATCCGGTATCACAGAGTATATTACAACTCCATTTATAAGCTTGCTCAAACATCATTCCCCTCGCATAAGAAAATAATGCACTCAAAAAATGAAAAGGCTTCATATTCTCCTAGCAATTTGATCACCACCTTGTTATATTTATAGTTAAAAATACTTCATGAAGTAGTGCCTACTCATGAAACATCATCACTCTAGTGCACTTAATTCAACCTTCTAGCTATGGACACTAGAAATCATGCATATCATATCCACTGTATTCTTCTATCAAGGTTTATCTAATGAGAGTGATTTTATCCTAATTTTCTTCTTCCATGGGCGTACATTCTTCCTCTTCAGGATCTCTGTCAACAAGAAAATCTCTGAACTCATCAAACAAATCATGATCCATCACACTTAAACTAGAAGCTTATCCTAATCTTTTCACATTTCTGAGATATTGTCCTTGCTTTGTTGAATCAATCCTTTACTCAATACAAAATTTGAAGATAATCATCCTAAACTGAGTCAGCATCAAAATCTCCCAACTTGTCATTAATCATCCTGAGTCTACAAATCTGTATCATGTTCATCCCATCTCTTCCGTGTGGGCTATGACCAATGCCTTCAAAAATACCTCCTAATTTCACATTTGAAACTCAGCCGCAGATCCTACCCAACTTGGCAAATATAACGATCATTGCTTGTTGACATAGCATTTGACTTTCCATTTGTATCCGCAAACCCACCAAGTCCTAACAAAACAATGCCATATCATCTCTCAAGAAGACTCTGTCAGCGGCCTCACCATAGGTCTTCTTGGTCAGCCCAAGATACGTTGCATCATCTCGTGATGTTGCAGTCTGTAACTTCCTTACAACTTCCATCGCAAGGATATGGGGGTCGTCAGATCTATTCATGCTCTACTACTTTTCATAATGCCTGTTAACTCCTCCAAGATTAAAAATCGGGCACCTTTTACCTCAGGACATAACATCGTCATTCATTTTGAACACGTGCAAATTGATAGGACTGTTAGTGAACTAGTTTTACCGCCTGAGAATCGATAACACAATACCTCAACCAGTTACACCATCAGCTTGTTAGTTTCTGTTGAAAACAAGTGGCATCATCTCATGATGTCGCCATCTTTATCATCCTTGCATTTTTTACCATGGGGAAGTGTGGACCGTTGGATTCATTTTGTCTTTAGCAAGCAACCAAAATACTTAAGACTTTCAAACTTAGGAAAATATAAGTGCGGGCACAATTATTTAAAGGGAGACCAGTCATAGGGAAAAAAATTATGCACCATAGGAAAATCATATTTCATAGACCAATCTAACACAATTTAATGCTTAGGGAACAAAATGGCCCCGCGCATGGTAAACAACCCTTGGCTTTAAGTGGGAAAAGGTAATCACGTGATATATCATTGCTAGGGTTTTCTTCACAAAACATAATAAGTAATTGATAAACCCTAAACCCTAGACCTTATACCTTGACAGGAGGGTTAAATAAAACCAAATTGACCAAAGTTTTGCAAGACATAATTTTAGGTCCTATCAATGGCTCTAATTGGGGATGCTCATTTTACAGGAATGAGGCGAGAAACCAAAATCTTTGGGTGAAGCAGACCAAAAAGAAATTACCTGGATAGGGTAACTTCAATAGAAAAGGAAACTACACTACCAAAGAAAAATTAACTAATGCTCATGGATAATAGCTACATCAAGAAAAGTAGAACCTCATAAATTGTCCATGAACAGGCAATTCAAGAGGGAATTTATTAATAACTCCATTGGGCATAGAGTCTGAAAAACTTACTCTACCCCAAATTATTTGTGGCCTGAAGATTCAAACCACATGTGATGGCCCAATGCCATCTGTCAATGTCAACCAATGTTTTCCTCTATAATAAACATGATTTTCTTCTTAAAGCATCAAATGTAATTTAACAACATAAGTGGAAAACCATTTTTCAAACCTACTGGCTACCTTCATCCAACCACTATGGTTAAATTTATCACAGCAATTACTGCTGAAAATCTAAAACTTATGCAATGATATAGAATATTTGTTATTATGTGACACATATGTGTTGTATTGAACATAACACACATTCTGACTGCAACCAATATCCCATTCTGTAAAAACATCATCCAGTTGAAAAAGGAAAATCTCATATTCTAGAACATAACTGAGAAAACATGCCTCACTTGCAACATTAGCATGCTTACTAAAATAGGGACTCTCTGAAAAATCCACTTCCTTACTGATCATAACAAGTAAATGGTTATCAAGAGGAGGAAAAGGATCAGAGATTACCCCTTCATGTCATTGCAAATCATCAAACCAGATAAATACTTCATCCTCCTGCTCTGTATCCAATTTAATGTTGACAATATCATCAATGAGAGAAAACTGATCATTGTTACTTATCATTAATTCAGGCATTATACCTTCAACTTTATAATATTTCATTTCAGAAGCTAATACAATAGTGTCCAGATTCTCAATTGTTTTTCATACAAATGGTTAAGAACAATATGAAAACCCTTCTCAAAAACATTATAGCAAAGCACCAATTGATCTTCTTCTGCATCTTCATCAAATAATGCATTGATATTTTCACTAAGATCATTTCTTATCTTATCTTCAGGTTCATCATAAATAAAAGAATCGGAATCTGAACTAGAACAACACCCAACAATATAATCCTCACAGCATGAATGTTCCATGTTAAGACGTTCATAAGCCCCAACAAAGCTATCATGATCATTCTAATTCTTTTGAACTAGATTCCTTTCAAACATACAAGTCAAGTCTGGGACATTTTGGAAATGAGAGGAGTTTAAAACAGTCTGGTCCTCAATGTTAGAAATGGCTTGTTCTAAGACGACTTTCTCATTTATACACATCATGCTTCTTTCTATCCCAATAATATTATTAACTAAATTTGGTGGGATCTTATCATCTGAATTTTCATCATCATATATAACTAATTCCTAAGAGATTGAATTTGTATCATCAAAATCTTGCATGCTTGCATCAATATCAGACATAACACTTTTGAATTCTTTATACTCGTTGTTGGATCTATCTAAAACATAAGACTATAAACAAATCTCCTGTGAGGTATTCTTCCTAGAGAAATTATTGTTGTTGTCATTTAGTAAAGTAATTGACATCATATCCATCTCTACATCCAATATGTCACATAATTTCTCATTAACCTTTTCTTCGTCAATATGAGGAATAACCATTGTCTGGGACAAGTTATCTTCACTCATATTTTTATTCAAATCATAATCAATAACAGGGCTAATATGATCAACAAGGATGTAAGGACCTTGATATCAATTTTTATCTTTTGAATCATTTCTTTAACCTCTAATATCTTAGGATAACATACCCTTGCAGATAGATTCATGTATACGGTGAAATTGGATAACAACAATGATGAAAGACTAAATGAATTCAACCATAAAACCCTAGCCTAACAACAACAAAGATCCACCATAACATATGAATATTACCTAAGATAATGAAAATCAAATTAAATCACAAAGATTATGCCATCACATGTCCAATAGGGTTTGGATCTTCATTCTTCGTATCTCCATTGATCTTGCTTGATATATTTGCTCTCAAATTTTATGTGCACAAGAGCTCAACAAAGAATGGAAATGTGGTTGCAAGTAGGATCGCATATAAAAAGGGTAGTGTCATCAATTGATCAAGTAGTCAATTAGTTAGGGTTTGATAATGAAGGAAGCATCTCCTTATATAGAAGACACTATAAGAAATGGAGGGATAAGATTGAGAGGTGTAAAAGATAAATGGTCGGCTATGATTAGAGGGTAGGTAGAGAAAATAATAAAATAATGAAAGGGGAGGTAGTGTATGAATTAAGAGATGAATGACATGTGTCATAGGTAGAAAAGGTTAATGAATTAATAAATTAAATAAAGATTTATTTAATTAATAGAAGAAGTGGGATCAATTAAATAAATAAGATATTTATTTAATTTAGGAAAAGGATAATTTAAATAAATAAAGTATTTATTTAAATGAGAATTAAGGCTAGAAGAGGATAAATGAATTAATTAAATAAATAAGGATTTATTTAATTAATAGAAAAATTAGGCTAAAGCAATTAAATAAATAAAATATTTATTTAATTAGACTGGATAATTTTAGGTGTCTACATTTTGCCCCTCTTTGAGACAATCCAGCTTGTCGCGTTGTTTCAAAGAAGATAATATGAACTCATACAAAGTTGCCCCAAGATGGGAATGATATGCCCCTTCGAGAGATTGGATGAAAATATTTGGAAAGATCGTAGACAATCTCTCGATAAGAAAGAAAGGCTAGAATGGACTGACCAGATAAAGTGACAGAGTCATGGGATAAAGAAGACTGACTCCGAAGACTAGGGCTAGGGCTAGGGCGAGGGCAGTCTATAAAATAGACCACGAGGGGGAATACATCCTCATTGTCATCAACACATCCAAGAGATTAGAGTGTAGAGAGAGAATAGAGCAGCAGCAATCAGTAGCGATGGCATTGGTTCACAGATTCGATCACGTTCGCCGATTTCAGAGGCCAGCAAATGTAGGAGAGCCGGTGAGTACCACAAAATCTCCTTGTAATTTGTTGCAATAAATGTTGTCATTAATGCATCTTAGGTAGTGCAATAAGTGCACTTTAGGATAATGTCAAAAACATGTAGGCGCGTCTGCGTTGGTGCCAGGCGCATCTATGTTGGCTAGGCGCATCTGCATTTGTGCTAGGCATGTCTATGAATTCAACAGCATCTATGTCAAATGCAAACGTGTCTATGTTGTGCAGACATGTTTGTGAAATGTGGGTACATCTATGCAAGACAGGTGCATATGTGCAGAGCATAGGCACGTCTGTGTATTTCAGGTGCGTTTGTGCAATCTGTAAGCGCATTTATGTCATGAAGGTGTGTTTGTGTCTTCAAGGTCAAATCGGCAGTTCTGTGATGAACATACGATGTCGATTGGATAAGCTGCTGAGAGGATACACTCAAGAAGGTCCTCTAGAGAAGAATAGGATAGATCAAGGCACTTTATGATGAATAGTGAGTACCAAGACATAGTACTTTGTGATGAACAGGGAGTACCAATAGGAGCATCACTTTGTGATGAACAGGGAGTGCAAATATGAGCAGCACTTTGTGATGAACAGGGAGTGCCAAAACACATAGTACTTTGTGATGAACAGGGAGTGCCAAAACACATAGTACTTTGTGATGAACAGGGAGTACCACTAGGATAGATAGCAACACTTTGTGATGAACAATGAGTGTCACTAGGATAGATAGCAACACTTTGTGATGAACAGTGAGTGTCACTTTGACTTACATGATTGATTTGCTTGACTGTAGGAGTATTTGCCTATGCTAGAGTCATGAGAGAGATTCCCGTCAACGCAGAGATTACGACCAGAGCTGACATTTGAGGACTGAGCTACTATTGAGATTATGGGTCTACGTTATATTTTGTATGTGCCTGAGTTTTGGGCAAACATCGGTTTGCTGATTGCACTTGCTGAGAGATGGCACTCTGAGACTTGTACATTTCATTTGTCGATGGGTGAGATGAAAGTCACCTTGGAGGATGTTTATAGGATACTAAGGATACCGATCGATGGGCAGCTGATACCCTACAATCAAGACAGTGATAGGGAGGCCCTGAGATGAGTTTTCTAGGATCCAGGATTGGAGATGAGAGCTAGACACGTGGCATGGGACACGATGACAGTGACAGGACTAGCACTACCAGCAGTATTGGCAGGAGTGATCAGTGGGCTCTTATGTCCAGACAGGGCGACACAAGGGTTGGTTGTGGGCTGGGGGAGCACCTTAGAGACACTGGTTACATAGCATACCAGATATGCCTGGGGACCATGCATGCTAGCACACTTATACTATGAGCTGCATCAGTTTGTTTATCATGGAAACATTGGATTGGGCTGTGGAGTTACATTGTTGTAGGTGTGGGCATATGAGAATCTGTCGGTTACCCAACCAATACATTTCAGGGGCAGGGGTCATGGATGAAGCTTTGTGCATTTGTATGATATGATTACATCACAACCATGGATTGGCAGGTTGGAGCGTTGGCGTCAAGTCCTGGATGAGATTGACACTGTGATATGGAGGTCATACCATGAGTGCGAGTAGTGGGAGGATGACACAGTGGATCTACCTTATACCTTCCAGAGCAGATATCTGATTGGGTGGATGCCCTATGTATTAGAGAGATAGTTGGTTGATAGGGTATGCAGGCAATTTGGTTGTATTCAGCAGATGCCACGAGGTCTGGGATGTATGCTCGGACAGTCAAGGATCAGGCACACTTTGGGCCACTGTTGTCATATGATCAGGTCATGATGCAGCTGGTAGAGATGGTGCCTATGCCATGGCATATGTGGCCAGAGATTGAGGATGCAGGTATGGATGTAGAGTACACTGCATATTGGGCTGAGTATCCCTTTCCCTGACTGACAGACCCAAGGGAGCTGATAGATGGAGATGGTGGTGGGGATGGGGATGATGATGGAGATGGTGGGGGGAGAGGCCGACGGAGGAGATGGGGTGCAGTTGGAGGAGGAGGGTGGCTCCACGGAGAGAGGGTGGGGAGGAGAGACAGGCTCGGGTGGTGAGGGGTCATGGTGGATTGCCACTACAGGTGCCAGCAGCATAGGTTCCTAAATAGGTGCAGGGACAGGGGCAGAGGTAGGTACAGGTACAGGCATAGGCATAGGCACAGGCACAGGCACAGCCACCAATACAAGGGGAGCCACAGGAAAAGGCACAAGGGACAAGGAGGAAGAGGAGGATGAGCTGCTTGAGATGAGGGAGATCTACCAGGGATAGGCAGATGAGATCCAGGACCTGGAGAGGGAGATAGCTAGGCTCAGGAGGCGACTAAGGGACACAAAGCATGAGCGAGATCAGGCTATCCAGTGCTATACTGAGGCTGAGACAGCACTAAGGGCTGGGAGGCAGGTGACAAAGGACACAAGGGCTAGATATACCTATGTTCCATGGGCAGGGGAGGAGATAGGTTACTAGCGAGACCTATACTACGAGGCAGTGCCACCAGAGCAATAGGCGAGGAGCTTTCGTAGACCATCGCGGACAACGATGACTATGGGAGGGAGCCAAAGGAGACAGGCATCCAGTGGTGGGGTTATGGGTCCTCCACCACCACCAGATAGAGGGGGTAGGAGAGATGATCCTGGGGTGGGTCCTTCTAGAGCTCAGACTCCATCAAGGCCAGGCAGCTCCGAGGGAGGGAGTTCATCATAGCCTTAGAGGGCTCCCTATGTATCAGTTTTGTACCATTTTGTATGATGATGTAGACACCTTCGGGTGATTTTGTAGCCATATGTATTTTGACATCATTATATCATGAAACTTTTGATCTTTGCAGCAGCTATATGCATGTGTACCTATGTGATGAGATGTTTCATGATGCATGTTTCTATGTGATGATTATGATATGGATGCAAATATGTATATGATGCAATGCAATGTTTTTTTTGTTCCTTTGTGTTTTTTAAATGTTATGTATGATGCAAATGTGAATGTATGAAATGCAGATGAATATGATAATGCAAATGATTATTTACATGATGAGAATGTAAGATGTGCTAACATGTGTTGTGTGCAGGATGTGATGCAATTGTAATTGTGATATCTATATGTATGTATGAAATATTTATGTATCGTAATGTCGGTGTAACTACATGAAATGCAAATGTTTTTGGTGTGTCATTATACTTAGTCATGTGATAGCGAGCTACGCGGACTCGAGAAGGACAATGGAGGTCAATCAAGAAAGGGTGATGGAAGATAGAAGATATGAAAGTGAAACGAGCTTCTTGTGTGTTAGCATCATTGAGCTTTATTATGGCAAAATAGGTTATGACAATCGAGGCATATGTTTGACCCAAAAAGTCATTGTACCTGTTTGCATGGAGATAAGACAGTCACAAACAAAGAATGCCCCAATTCATACTAGACTCACAGTGTCCTCATATCCTTGGACAAGTCATAGAATTACTAAGAGACAATCCATAGACAGCAAAAAGAAAAATAGGTGATGATACCCCATCCTCGCCTTTCTAGTCAAAGACATCCTAGAGATAGAATCTATAGTCAGAGACATCCAAGAAAAGCTAAAAGACATGTCACCAAAAAAGATGAAATCAAAAGAAAACCAAGACTCGACACCAACATCCACTGTAGTCCTCAAGTTTAGTGTCTCTTGTCACTTGTATAAGTCATATTTGATTGTGGTCACAATGTTTACTTTCACAAAAAGGATAGATAACACTGAACCATATGTTGTCTGAGTCTGTTGAAAGATTTGATTTTTTGGAGCCCATTTTTGCTGCTGTGTCTCATCTAAAATTGACTGAATCCATGAAACTGATACTTTATTACGGAGAAAGCGAAACTTTATTGCGGATTGTGTTGCAAGTGTTTCTTTATTGTGGATTGTGCGTGGATAGACTGAAGAAGGTTGGAAGAGACTCTACTCCTCGAAACATGTGACGCTCTCAGTTCCACACCCATTACTAGACTAAGGATTAGCCTTAGCCACAGATAGGATCTGATTTATTATGAATGGAAAGGGTGAAAAAGAATGTTTTTATTATGGATGGCTAACCAATCTTAGGTAGATCAATAACAAGCCATGATGGGAATGGGTAAGTTTGTTATGAATAGATAGGTTGTGAGTGTGTGCAAAGTGAAGAATGAAGGAAATGGAATCCTGAAGGAGGGAGGAGAAATGTCTCTACACATGGCACTGGTGACCAAGTTTTCACCATTGTACTTGCCCAGGGTGCCACTGAAGTGGTTTTCACCTTTGGACGAAATGTTTTTCTTTACGATTTTTTTATGTTTTATGAATTTTTTTTTTTGTATTTTGAATTTTATTTTTATTTTTTTGTATTTTTGAATTGGGATACTCTGAAGAGCTATGTGTAAAACTTGCGAAGGTGCATGCTGTTGGTAGTATCCTCCAAAGGTTCACCCTCTATGGTTGAGAGCTGATATGCACCAGATCCATATGCTATCGTGATGATGTAAGGACCAAGCTAGCTTGGTTCAAATTTGCCCTTCTTCTCTCTGTCTTGTTGATTTTTAGGATTTTCTCTGAGAACCAAGTCACCTACCTCAAATGTGTGAGGCTTCACTTTATGATTGTAGCTGCAACTCATTCGTTGTTGATAAGCCTTGAGATGATTAAAAGTAGTTTGTCTTCGTTCATCCAATAGTTCCAATTCTTGTAAGCGAGAGACCCTGTAGTCTTCATCACTGATAATGTTTTGCAAAGAGACTCGTAAAGAGGGTAACTTGACCTCAATAAGAAAGATAGCTTCAGTGTCATAAACAAGTGAATAGGGAGTAGCTCCTATAAATGTGTAGACGCTTGTGCGGTAAGCCCAAAGTGTAGGATTAAGTTGGATATGCCAATTACGGCCAGCGTCGTTGATTGACTTTTTCAAGATTTTAAGGATTGTTTTATTAGATGCCTCAACTTGAGCATTACCTTGGGGGTAATATGGTATGGAGGAATGATGGGTAATATGGAAGTGGTCACAGAGTTCACAAACATCCTAATTTTTGAAGGGACGCTCGTGATCAGTGATGATGGAAACAGGAATACCGTATCGACAAATGATATAGTTGAGAATGAATGTAGCAATTTTTTTCTAGTGACTTGTGTGAGAGGCACGGCTTTGATCTATTTTGTGAAATATTATGTGGCAGTGATGATGAATTTATGACCATTGGAAGATGGAGGGTGAATATTGCCTATGAAATCGAGTCCCCACCGACAAAAGGGCCAAGGAGTCGCAATTGGTTGAAGTTCTTGCGTTGGCGCATGGATGAGGTCTCCATGAAGTTGACACTATTTACATTTCTTGACAAACTGATATGAATCTTTTTCCATATTGGGCCAGTAATATCCAGTCCTGATGAGTTTCTTGGCTAAGGTAGGACCACTAGAATGTAGACCACATATCCCTTCATGTACTTCACATAATGCAATCTAAGCTTCATCATTTTCTAAACATCTAAGAAGAGTGCCATCTAGACCTCGACAGTATAGGATATCAGCTAAAATGACATATCAAGAAGATTGGCGAATGAAAGTGCGACGTTGGTTATTGGATAGATCAAGAGGTAGGGTATTGTCACGAAGGTATGTAAAAAAGGAACCGTATAACTAGGACTCAGGACCAACAACACATATCATCTCAGTAGGAGTGATTTGATATGAGGGAACCAAAAGGTTATCCACCAAGAACTCATAGCGGGTCTCATTCGGTGGTAGATCAATTAGTGAAGCAATTGTCGCCATGGCATCTGTAGCTCGATTTTGCTCTTTGGGTATTTTCTCAAAGTCTATCTTCATGAGTTGTTGTTTCAAGTCATCCACCATTCTTTTGTAAAGAATTAATTTATCGTCCTTTGTTTGGTAGTCATTAGTTGCCTGACGAATTACAAGTTGAGAGTCTCCAAAAACACGAAGTTCTTGGATCTTCCATTGAACCGTAATCCGTAATCCAGTTGTTAATGCCTCATATTCTGCTATGTTATTAGTGCAGGGAAATGATAATCGATATGATTTTGGTATAGAATCCCCTTGAGGAGTTATGAAGAGGATACCAGCTCCTGCACCATGTTGTGTGTATGAGCCATCAAAGTATAGTTACCAAGGCTTTGCATGCGACACTGTTAAAATGGATTCATCTGGAAATTCTAAAATTAGAAGAACATCATCTAACATGGGAGCAACTGCTAACTGATCTGTGATAGCTTGTCCTTTTATTGCTTTTCTGTCCACATACTTGATGTCGAATTCACTCAGGAGCATCACCCATTTGGCTAGTCGCCCAGTAATTTTTGTTTTATTGAGAAGGTATTTCAATGGATCGATCCTTGCAACCAACTTAGTCTTATGAGTTACAATGTAATGTCATAATTTTTGTGAAGCAAAGACCACAGCGAGACATGCACGCTCAATTGGTGTGTAGTTTAGCTCATATCCCACCAATGTGTGACTGATATAGTATACTACCTTTTCTTTGCCCTCAGCAACCTGTTGTGCTAAGAGTGCCCCCAGTGTTGTTGAAGTAGCTAATATGTATAGTAATAAAGGTTGATCTAGAACTGGTGGATCAAAACTAGTGGATTCAAAAGATAATCTTTGAGTATCTGGAAAGCCTGTTGACAGTTATCATCCCATTTGAATTTGATGTTTTTATGTAGCAAGTGTTGAAAGGGATTACACTTATCTGCAAGTTGTGCTATGAATCTTCGTATGGACTGGAGTCTCCCTTGCAAAGATCGAAGTTGACTGATATTTCTTGGTGGTTGCATCTCTAGGATGGCCTTGACTTTTGCTGGATCAGCTTCGATTCCTCTTTTTGATTCAATGAATCCTAGGAGCTTCCCAGAGGTTACTCCAAAGACACATTTCTTGGGGTTTAATCTTACTTTATACTTTTCCAACTGATCAAATATGACTGAAAGTATGTCCAAATGTGTATCTCTGTCTATTGATTTACCCAACAGGTCATCAACATAATCTTCCACAGTTACGTGCATGAGATCATGAAAGATAGTAGTCATGGTTCTTTGATATGTAGCACTTGCATTTTTTAGCCCAAAGGGAATGACATTCCAACAGAAAGTTCCCCAAGGACAAGTGAATGTTGTTTTGTGTTGGTCCTCGGACGTGATTTTTATTTGATTGTAACTAGAGAATCCATCCATCAAAGATAACATCGCATGACCTATTGTGAGATCGACAATCAAGTCAATATTTGGTAATGGAAAATCATCCTTAGGACAAGCTTTGTTGATGTTGATGAAATCTGTACATATTTTGATACTACGATCGGGTTTACTGACAAGCACTAAGTTGGAGATCCATTCAGGATAATCAATTGGGCATATGAATCCGACATCCAATTATTTCTCAAGCTCTGCTTTGACTAATAATGCGACTTGTGGATGCATCTTTCTTAATTTTTGTTTCACTGGTTTTGCCCCCGGTTTAACTATCAAATGGTGCATTACCAAATCTGGATCCAATTCAGGCATATCAGTGTATGACCATGCAAATTTTATTTGTCGTTCTGTGAAGAAACTTATGAATTTTGACCTTTCTGACTTTGTCAAAGATTGAGCTAGGAATATGTTGTGTGGAACCTCTTCTGTGCCAATGTTTGTTTTGATAGTCTCCTCTACCAACATGGATGAATTTTCTTCATATGATGCTGGGAGAATTTCGAGCCTTCCATCTTCGGGTGCCTCAAAGAGGTTTTCGCCCTCAGATATGTCCTTTCTTTTTACTTTTTTGGGGTCAGATAGCGCCATAATGTGGTTTTCACCATAAGACACTTGATTTTTTATTTTTTTTATATTTTTGCGACTGGAAGGCCTGAAACCCTCACCAAAATATGCCACGCTATTAAGTTCTATAGTGTATCCCACTTTATGGTCCCCAGGGGGGAGATCATCTCGTATGCCAAGATAGTCAATAAAAGCTTCATCATTCTGGAATGTGTCAAACTATGTAGGTCCTTCATGGTCCTAGTCAATAAGTTGGTGGTGAACAAGTGGAAGGCCTTTGATGTCTTCAAAGTTAGCGGGGCTAAGAGTGAAGATGCAGTTATATTCAGGTATGTTGAGGTAGTTATCAAGGTCATCGTTGGCACTCTCCTCATCAGTCTCGATCATGAATGAATCCAAATTATCATCACTAGTAGCGCATTCTGGGATAGGTGTTCTCATTCTATGTGATTTCAACCTAGGACCTAGAGGCAAGGACTGTATGGGATCCTCCAGGGTTGTTTCTTGACCAACTTTGAATTTTTCATAAAATTCCTCTTCTTTTGTGGGTTCATCTGGCTCTCTAAATGTCTCGATGAGCTCGTATTCACTGGAGGATTTGTCTGAACCACATTCCCATTCATTGGAGTCTGTGGAATAGTGATTCTCTTGTTGAATTTTGGCAGCTTTGATTTGTAATGCTTCTTCTGTCCTTTGAATGTGGACCTTGGAAGTCACAAAACCAAGTTCCTTCGAGCGTTCCTTTTTGAATGTCAATTCAAGTTGTAAAGGTTCAATGATGCCTTCCTTTCTTAAGCCAAGAGGGCTTTTGCCATCATACCCAATTTTTTTTAGAATCTTGAAGCCTTTGCCATACTTCTCACATGGTATGCTGATGTGATCTTGTGTATCATTTTCAAGGTCTTTGTAAAGCATTTTGTATAAGTCTTCCTCTTCCAGTTCACCCCATCTTAGAAAGATAGTAGGGTCCCATTTGACTATAATGATAGATACCTGGTTATTAGGATGTGGTCTTCCATATTCTTTTGGTGAACTCGTGACTTGTTGTAAGTACATGGTTTGATTCAAAGTGTATTCACCCATGCCCTTGTCGTGGAATTTCCCTTTAAGCTCACCTTGTTTTGATGTCGAAGGTTTTAATGACTTGGGATCAATGGATGCAAAAGAAGGAATAGCTTCCCTATTACTTGGGATGATCATTTCAGTTTTTGGTCTCAAGTTATTGCAGTATATGAATGGATTAGGATCTCCATTAACTGTTATTTCAACTCCATTGTGAGGAAACTTGATGCATTGGTGATATGTAGATGGGACTGCCCTCATTTCATGAATCCAAGCACGTCCTAGTAATATATTGTATGTGAGATCTAGGTCTAGGACTTGACAAACCACATCCTTTGTAACTGGCCCAAATCTAAGAGGTAAGGTGACTGTGCCTTTGGATGAACGTTCTTCATCATCATATGCCTTGATGGTAATTTTGTCTGTAGAATTCACAGCTTTATCAAATTATCCCAATTGTTTAATAGTGCTCAATGTACAAATGTTTAGACCTGCTCCTCCATCTATCAGGACTTGTTTTATTTGATGTTTGTGTATGAAGGCTTCAATGTACAAAGGTGTGTTATGTGGCTGACTTACGGAGGCATCGTCAGCTTCTGTGAATGTAAGTGAGTGTTGAATAGAAAGGTATCCCACCATGGCTTGAAACTGGTCCACGTTCAGATCAGTAGGGACAGCAGTGTCTCTCAAGATTTTATCAAGAATGGCTTTATGTGTGGGGGATATGTGTAAGAGCTCAAGGATGGAGATGAGCGCAGGTGTCTTCCCTAACTGTTCTACAAGGTCATACTCAGGCTTGGTTGATGAGGAAGTGGTGTTTTAGCTGGAGCACCTTGCAAAGTGAATTTACCTCAATGGGTTGTAACATGACATTCAAAGGTAGGTTTGGAAGAAGATCCAATGCCTTTTAGGACAATTTTGGGTCTTTGGGTAGAATTCTTAGGCGTTTTTTCCTTGATGATAATGGTAGAGACATAATTGTCCATCGAGATGTGATTTATAGTTGAATCATAGTTATAAGATGCTCTGGTATAGTTGCTCTGGTCATCTGTGGCTTTAGCTTTTCCTTTATCATGCTTTGCGAATGGTTCCTTAAACATTTCATGTTCTTGATTGGATGAGTGTCCCTTGATCTCAATGTCACCTCTATTAATAAGATCTTGTATGATGTTCTTCAGTCGATGACAATTTCCTGTCTTATGACCCTTTCTCTTATGAAATTCACAATATTCATCATCATTCCACCAATTTGGTTTGACCTTTGGCTCATATGGAGGAAAATCTAGAATAGTGATTACTTTGTTTGCCACTAGCTTCTTGAAAACTGACTCAAGTGATGGGGTGTACTTCCTTCATGATCTGGAAGTTGTTTGAGTATTTAATTGATTGTTTATAGAGCTTGATCCTGAAAAAATGATTTTGGGCCGCACTATATTGGCATCAACAACACCATCATTGACTGTGTTCTTGTTTTTGTTCCAAAATCTTGGCTTATCCTTTCCTTTAAAGTCATCTTTGTTTTCCTTGAATATCTTAATGACTCCCTATTCAATTAGGACCTTTTCTGTTGCTAAGCCTTTTTCAATGACGTCCTTGAAGGTGGAAAAACAAGCTTTTCTTAGGTCATAACCAATGTCTTTGTTAACATTCTAGGTGAACATTTCTACCATTTGTTTTTGTGGAATTTCACAAGAGCATCTGCTAGCTAGATTGCTCCATCTTTGTAAAAATGATGAAAAAGATTCTCCATCTTTTTGCTTGGTGTTGCACAAAGTAGTGACCGATATGTCTGTCTCTATGTTGTATGAGAAATGTTGGATAAATGCCTCTGCTAAGTCAGCCCATGACTTAATTCCAGGTGGGAGTTGAGAGAACCATTCCATAGCTTGATCACCTAAACTTTATGGGAATAATCTCATCAAATATGTCTCTTCTGATGCTACCTCAATGCAAGCTATGAAAAATTGTCTTATGTGTGCCTTGGGATCCCCTTTTCCTCTGTACTTATCAAACTTAGCTATCACAAAGTGTGTAGGAAATGGAGGCATTGGAATGATTTTGTCAAATGGATAAGGACATATGTCTCTCATTGTGTATGTTCGCTTCGGTGTATTTATGTCCTCCATTTTCCTTTGTAAGTCCCTGATTTGTTGCTCCAAATTGTTCTTTGGTGGAGACCAACTTCTTGGACCATACCCCACACCTGAACCACCAGGTGGAGGAGGAGCATGTTGCATATATGGATGATATTGATCATACACATGTTCATATGGAGGAGGTCTATAATGATGTTGCATATATGGACCACTTGGTATAGAGTCATGATGAGGAATGGAATATCTATTTTGTCCATGTATACCATACTCTACAGGCATGTCATGAGTTTTTTCTAGTGTGTTGCCCCCAAATTTGACGTGGGGTTTCCTTGTGTCCAAATTTTGAACATGCCTTTGAATATCCAATTGCTTTGGTGGTTGATCCTTAGCATTGGTATGTGATTGAGCATATTTTTTTGTATAAGACTTCCACAATGGTCTGCGAAGGTGAGTATCATATGTTTGACCATGTATGTATGGGACCTCAGGTTTTTGAAACAAAGATGAAGGTGATTCAGGCACAACATGTGGTCCTCTATTGCTTCCACTATTAGGCCTCCTTTGATCCATGTTGGAGTGAGTTTGTTGCGAAGGTCAAGTTTCCATTATTTGAGACATGTCAAAATCATGAGGAATCTTGGCTCCACTTTGTGCCATCACTTGTAAGAAGTATTGTCTATCTCTCCTCATTATTTCCTAAACCAATCTATTGAAATGGGGATTCATAATGGTGTCTTCCACTTCTACTAAATGTACGGAGAATTTATCCATATTGTCATTGTGTGTATCATTGTTGTTTGTAGTGTCCATGTTCTCAACATTTGGAATGTTTCTATAGGCATCCATGTTAGGTAATGTAGTATGATCAGAATTGAAAAAGATATCATTGTCATACTCATAAGAACTCATGTTTGTGGACTCTTGAGCCTTTTTAGGTTCTCTCCTATATTTTTGGGAACAGGTTTCAACCATGAACTAGGTATTGACCAAGATGTGTGAGACTAGATGAAAATGGAAAGAGTATGGAAGACCAAGAGTTGGATGGAATGTAAATGAATCTGAAGTGTACTTGCAATGTCCAAAGTGTAAGACCAAGTATGTATGTAGTAGAGTAGGTGTGGCTTCCAAAAAGATGATAGTTTCTCTTGATGAGGTAAGTTGATCTTGACTATAAGTAAGACCAAATGAGACCCAAAGGTGATAGACCTTGATGAGGGACCACTTAGCAAAGTGTTGTTGTATGTAGTATGTTGACAAAGTAAGATGAGGACAAGCAAGTGACCTTTTGACTCAAGTTTAGGCAAATGTGAGTGTGATGTAAGGTGTAAAGAAATAATGGACTTTGTGAGACCCAAAGACAGGTTGAATGCTAGATGAAAACCCCAGAGAGATAACCTAGGAAGCTCAATAAGTCTGAAACTGACTGTTCTTGTTTGCTGAATTATGAAAGTTTTTAATCCTGAACACAGACGTGCCTGTATACTTCACAGATGCGCTTAAAGGACACAGACGCTATTCTGTCAGACACAGACGCGCTTAAATGACATAGACGTGGTTCTGTCAGACACAAACGCATTTCTGAGATGCTGCAATGTTGCTCAAAAGACACAGACGTGTTTCTGCCCTTCACAGACGCGTTTAGATGACACAGACGCGGGTTTGTTAGACATAGACGCATTTCTGCAAACTTTGTGCAATTTTTCCAATCTATGAAGTTGTTTTGTTGTGGCCAAATCTAAATGTTTCACTATTTTTCATAACAAGAGGACACAGTGTTCATGAGGACTCAATGTTTGCAAGTGTTTAGACTCAAAATGACTCAAAGAAAAGTGTGGTGTTTGATGTAAAATTGTTTTGCATACACTTGAAGACACAAAAGACACAATGTTTTGATGTTTGGTCTTGAATGTTTTATTGTTCAAAATAAGTCAAGCACAATTCTTATGGCTAGCCAAGACAATAGTTGTTGATCCCACATGGAGTTTCCCCTGAGGCTATGCTATTCAGAGCGGATACTTAGATGCTTGACCCCACTGGCTCCACCCTTGGCACTCACTTCTCGGGGTAGCCAAGCATGAGTCCCCATGAAAACTCCTCATGGTGAACTTTGTATCTCTACTAAGAACTGTATGTGTGTGGGCCATTACCAGAGGTCCCACCTCCTACCCCAACAACTAGAAGGATTTTGGCTTCTAAAACAAAAAGGTGCTAGTAAGGGCATCTGCTCGTGTGGCCATACATGTGGCACTTTCAGCTCTGTAAATACAGAAGGCTCCCAGCTGGTAGGGGTTACGCCCTACAAATGATCAAATAATTTTGATCAAACGGGTTTACGGGGAGACATAGTGTCGGTATGAACTAATCAGCACACGTTCTCCATAGTTTTCACCATGAATACAGTTTTTTATAGTGGTTTGGAAGAAGATGGCTTTTCTTTTGCTACCACTTGGGTCGTTCTCTCCTCACTAGTAGTCCTAATGACCACACGGGGAGACAGGCACTCTAAAGATTAAACAAAAATAGCCTATTTCTCAACACACAAAAGACAATGGTTCAATTTTAGTGCACCAATTGAAGTGTTTGCTAGTCTATGAAAACAAGGCACACAATAAAAATCAAAAACCCTTGTCAAGGACCTGCAACAAAGATTTATTAGTAGTTTGGATTGTTTGAAATAATCACCCCTTCCTGCAAGCACACAAGTTAGGTAAATTTTAGATCCAAAAGACTTTGTGAAATAGGGGCCTTCAACAAAATGATTTTTGCTTCCAAGACAAGCTGGACCACTTTTGTTAGCTAGATCTAAAAATGTTAGCTCAAAATAAACCAGATCTGAAATCCGAATGATGAAAAACTGAATCAATGAAACAAAAAAAATGCAACAACCGAACATAAACACAGTTGTCACAGACACAGACGCTGCCAGAACACACAGACGTGCCTAGATCTGACACAGACGTGGCTCCCTAATGCAAACACATTTTCCTAACGCGGACATGCCTAAAGACTTCACAAACGTGACTATGGAATACAAACGTGTTTCCTGAAATCTGCAAAAATAAAATATTATCGAATACGCAGATGCGGTTCCAAATGTCACAAACGCAGCAGAAAATTAAAAATGTGATCCAAAAGTGCGCAGACGCAAAATATCAAAATGTTGTCGAAAATGTCAGATCTGCAACCTCAAAACAAAATCTGCAACAAAAGATGTTAAATGTAAAAGGGACAAGGGTCCCACTGGGCGTGCCAAAATGTATATGGCGAAAATGGATAACAACAATGATGAAAGACTAAATGAATTCAACCACAAAACCCTAGCCTAACAATAACAAAGATCCACCATGACATATGAAGATTACCTAAGATAATGCAAGTCAAATGAAATCACAAAGATTATACCATCACATGTCCAATAGGGTTTGGATCTTCATTCTTCCTATCTCCATTGATCCTGTTTGATATATTTGCTCTCAAATTTTATGTGCACAAGAGCTCAACAATGAACAGAAATGTGGTTGCAAGTAGGATCGCATATAAAAAGGGTAGTGTCATCAATTGATCAAGTAGTCAATTAGTTAGGGTTTGATAATGAAGGAAGCATCTCCTTATATAGAAGACACTATAAGAAATGGAGGGATAAGATTGAGAGGTGTAAAAGATAAATGGTTGGCTATGATTAGAGGGTAGGTAGAGAAAATAATAAAATAATGAAAGGGGAGGTAGTGTATGAATAAAGAGCTGAATGACATGTGTCATAGGTAGAAAAGGTTAATGAATTAATTAAATAAATAAAGATTTATTTAATTAATAGAAGAAGTGGGATCAATTAAATAAATAAGATATTTATTTAATTTAGGAAAAGGATAATTTAAATAAATAAAGTACTTATTTAAATGAGAATTAAGGCTAGAAGAGGATAAATGAATTAATTAAATAAATAAGGATTTATTTAATTAATAGAAGAATTAGGCTAAAGCAATTAAATAAATAAAATATTTATTTAATTAGACTGGACAATTTTAGGTGTCTACAATAATCAATAACAAGGCTAATATGATCAACAAGGATGTAAGGACCTTGATATAGATTTTTATCTTTTGATTCATGTCTTTCTTTAACCTCTAATATCTTAGGATAACATACCCTTGCAGATAGATAACCCTTAAAGATCCCATACCTCAAGTTGTTCTCAATATTCATTGATATCCTATTAGCCTATTGTAAGGTCTTAGGATCTTTATCTCTCGATAAATAACTCTCTTCCTCATCAAATGCAGCTAAATAAACAACTAAGCACACTGCATCATTTGGTCGATAACTGCTAGGAATGTCATCCAATGCCCTAGCAAACCTTAGATTAAAAGAAGGTACTAACTCATCTTCTTTCTTCTGGATACCCATGAATGTTTTTATAACTAATCTCGGATTAATTCTTTCACCAAATTGTTCCATGAATGTTACCTTTAGCTCATCCCATGACAAGATAGAACATACTAGCAGGTAAGAAAACCAGTCTCTGGCATTTTCCTTCAAAGAATGAATAAACAACTTCATGAAAACATCATCCTGATTTATCTCAAAATCTTCCATTAATTGAGAAAACTCCTGCAAATGTTGTTGTGCTGATTCTGACCTTTTCCCATTGAATTTTGGTAATTTTTCCCTAACCTTTGCAAGAATAGGATTTGGGAGACCTTGGATACCATTAAAGTTCAATGGCTTATATCTCTCCATAAAGAAATCTCTATGGTGATTCGATAGAGGTTGCATATTTATATTTGACATTTCATAGGGAAGCACATGCACATAATACATATTTTCATTCATTTCCCTATTTATTTTCCTTTGCCATAAATCACAAACTATTACATTGCATAGCTTAAAACATACTCCATCTAACCTCATACAAAATGTAGAAACTGAATCACATGGGTATATAAAATAATCACTACCATTCCCTTCCTTAGTGTTTATTTCACACTTTAGGGAACATCTTTTCACATAATTTTCATGACAATACACTTGACTCATGAAAATCAAAATACCTGGAAATGTTGAAGCTGTTGTTGCTTTCTTTAACGTGGGACTTGCAAAATCCCTTTCAATCCTTTAAATCTTTAACACTGATCTTTGACAGAGTCACCACCTCCTTGCAGAGGACAAATACTCAAACAAATGGAATTCCTTCATAGGTTAGATTTGTTTCAACACAACACTGCAACACTTTCCTATCATCAAATGGCCTTATATGGATTTTGTCCTCAGCTTGTCAAGGTACTTCATCATAAGAGATCAAATTTGCTTCATCTTTTTTGCAAATTGCTTAGTTCTTCCTCAAGCAAATGCACACAGTCGCATAGATCTTGGAGTCTTAGAGTTGCCACTCACAACTTGTGAGGTATTACAAATAATATTGAAAAATGGAAAGATCTAGACCAAACTCTTTATAAAAGATGAACTATAGCAGATTTTTCAGCAACATTTATGCGAATTGACTCAAACCGACAAGGAACAGCCAGTTAAAAATATTTTCCACTCTTTTTGGACAAATATTTGAGTCATGCGATGCAGGAGCAACGCTCAACCATCAAATCACAAAAAACCCATATAACTTTATGCAACATTCCCCAGCAAAGTCACTAGTTTTGTTGGTGGCTCGGATGGGATAATCTCGAGTGCATATTTAAAAAATTCATACTAGAGATTCTTTACAATTCATATTGTCCCCAGTAGAGTCACCAATTTTGTCGGTTCCCAAAAATGAACGGGTTTAGACTGCCACATGGCAGAGACCAGGCTGATTCCTCCAAATATCTATGGAAAGCCACTTCCAACTATCAATATCCATCAGGCTTGGAACAAATTTAATAAGGATACAATATCCTTCTACACTTCGGGCTATGTGGAACCTGGGAGGGTGATCCCTTCAGTGAACTTCCTTCTCTCTGCAATGATACTCAGGAATTTACTGAAAACAAAGCAAATTATCTCATAAAAGCACTCAAAAAAAAGGAAGAATTCTCAAGGATGGAAAGTCCTTTAGTGATCCTCAACCTTAAGTTGGAGTAGGAGATGGGCAAGACAACTTTCAGAAAATACATAAAACTTAACAAATGATATTTTGATATTTAAGAGATTCATAGAGATTCAGAAGTTAAAAGCAAAACAAGGCTGATAAACAAAACCAGTTACAAGCATTGATTAGTGCCTTACTCCATTGGGAACCAGAAAGATATAAAACATAAACCTGAAAATGTGACAAAATTTGATCTGATAACCTAAAATCTGAGATGATACTGCCTTATAATATATCCCATTTGTGATTCCAACCCAAAACTACTTATCTAAAATCCTTGCACAAGCCCTATCATTTTGTAACTATATTTTAGCAATTTAATTGACCCCTTGGGCCGAAGCATAAACAGAAAGGTACATACATCAAAACAATGCACTAAATGAAATAAACCCTTGATTTATTTCATTTAAAAATTGATAGAATCATGCAATGGAGAGAAAAGAGTCAAAATTTGGTTTTTCTTTAAACAAAATGTTAGCTCTGTCACAAGATAAAATTTACATATAACTCCTTCAAGGATCTATACAAGATTTGACACTAAAACATTTATTTATTTTCTTTGTAAAATATTTTACAACTTGCTTGCTTCACCTAGACTCGCTATTGGAAACAGAATAGGAAAAACCCAAGGAACAAGAAAACTGAATCTACAAGATATTCCCAAAAAAATTGAACCCCTCTTCTGGCCATGATTTCATTTTTTATAGAATAAAGGGAGCAACTAGATTCCTGCCAGAAGACACATGTCAACAGCAAATTCATTCTTAATAATTATCCCTAAAAGGTTGTATGCAATTCTATTACAAAAATATTTGCATATCCATGTGCTGGCACCTAGGAATCATCGTTCTTAACTGAAAATCAGTAGGGGCAAAACCATTTGAGCCATATCGTTATCACCCTGACACCTTCGGATGAAGTGTGAGATGTTGTGATTCTGTCCTATTGAGAATTTCCCTTCTAGGAAAGGAAATGGGATCCTAGCAAGAAGAAAAGTCACCTCTAAACTAGAGGAGGAGCTTCAACCTTCATGCCTCGGATCAAAGAAAGTGGGAGGAGGAGATACAGGGGAAACATAATATGTTGGGGAGGGGTCATAGCTTCCATGCAAGTACATGGATGGATTGTTTCCAATCCTTACCCAAACATTTTCCATTTTCATTTTCTCTATCGGCTCTCTCTCAAATCCTCTTCCCATCCAGTGACAAAGAAGATGCAGTGGTTGTGCCATGTGTGGCCTTTCTTCATAAGAAAAGTTTTTCATGCCCCCTCTAGCAATCCTCCCCACTTTCACATCCCCTTTGGCAATAGACATACTCACATATGAGAGAAAAAATCCATCTGATATCATAGAGTATATTACAACTCCATTTATGAGCTTTCTCAAACATCATTCCCCTTGCATAAGAAAAAACTGCACTCAAAAAATGAAAAGGCTTCATATTCTCCTACCAATTTGATCACCACCTTGTTGTATTTATAGTTAAAAATACTTCATCAAGTAGTGCCTGGTTATGAAAAATCATCACTTTGGTCCTCTTAATTCAACCTGCCAGTTATGGACACTAGAAATCATACATATCACATCCACTATATTCTTTTGTCAAGGTTCATCTGATGCGAGTGATTTTATCCTGATTTTATTATTCCATGGGTGTACATTCTTTTGCTTCAGGATCTCTTTCAACAAGCAAATATCTAAACTCATCAGCAAACTTGTGATCCATCACACGTGAACTGGAAGCTTATCCTAATATTTTCACATCTCTAAGATATTGTCCTTGCCTTGTCGAATCAATCCTTTGCTCAATAGAAAACTTGAAGATAATCCTCCTAAACTAAGTCGGCATCAAAATCTCCCAACTTGTCATTAATCATCCCGAGTCGGCAAGTCTGTATCCTATTCATCCCATCTCTCTCGCATGGGCTATGACCAATGCCTTCAAAAATCCCTCCTAATTTCATATTTGAAACTCAGCCACAGATCCTACCCAACCTGGAAAATCTAATAGGAATTGCTTGTTGACACAGCATTTGACTTTCCATTTGTATCCGCAGACATACCAAGTCCCCAAAAAATAGTGCCATATCATCTCTCGAGTAGAATCTATTAGTGGCCTCACCGTAGGTCTTCTTGGTCAGCTTGAGATATGTGGCATCATCTCATGATGGAGCCATCGGTAACTTCCTTACAAATTCCATGACTGGGATACCGTTAACTCCTCAAGAATTAAAAAATCGGTCACCTTTTACCTCAGGACATAACATCACCATTCATTTTGAACACGTGTAAATTGATAGGATTGTTAGTGAACTAGTTTTTACTGCCTAAAAACTAGTAACACAATGCCTCAACCGGTTACACCATCAGCTTGTTGGTTTTCGTTGAAAACATGTGGCATCATCTCATGATGTCATTATCTTTATCATCCTTGTATTTTTTACCACAAGGAAGCGTGGACCATTGGACTCATTCTGTCTTTAGCAACCAACCAAAATACTTAAGACTTTCAGACTTAGGAAAATATAAGCACGGGCACAAATATTTAAAGGGAGACCGATCATAGGGAAAAAATTTATGTGCCATAGGAAAATTATATTTCATAGACTAGTCTAATACGACTTAATGCTTAGGGAAAAAAATGGCCCCACCCATGGTAAACAACCCTTGGCTTTAAGTGGGAAAAGGTAATCACACAATATATCATTGCTAATATTTTCTTCACAAAACATAAGAAATTTTCTTAAACCCTAGACCTTGGACCTTGACAGAGGGCAAAATAAAACCAACACCATCAAAATTTTGGAAGAGATAATTTTAGGTCCTATCAGATTGAAGACAACTAGTTATGGCACAAGAGGTTTTATCATATGAACTTTGACAATTTGATAAAGGTTAGCAAATCAAGTATTGTAAGAGGTATACCCAAACTTGTAAAACTGGACAATGTGTTATGTAAGGACTGTTAGATGGGTAAGATGACTTCTGTATCTTTTAAGAGTAAGTCTTTCTCTACAGAGAATATCCTTGATTTAGTTCACACTGATCTTTGTGGTCCTATGAGGATTAAGAGCTATTATGGTGATAAGTATTTTATGATCTTTAGTGGAGATTTTTCCAAGATGATGTGGGTAACTTTTCTGAGAGAAAAGTCTAAGGCATTTAGTAAATCCAAAGCATTTAAATCTTTAGTTGAGAAAAAAACTAGGAAGAATTTAAAATGTTGAGATCTAACCAGGGAGGAGAATTTACTTCTGATGAGTTTGTGAAGTTCTATGATGAATAGGGAATTAAAATGCAAATGTCAGCACCTAGAAATCCACAATAGAATGGGATAGCAAGGAGAATGAATATAACAATTGTTGAAGCTGCTAGAACCATGTTTATTCAAGGTGAAGTACCAAAGATGTTTTCAAGAGAAGCAGTTAGCATTGTTGTTTATACTTTGAACTGGGTACTTGTCAAGAGAGGTAATAATAAAACACCTTATGAATTATGGCATGTAAAGACTCCTAATGTAATTTATTTCAAAAAAATTGGGAGTAAATGTTTCATTAAGAGAGATGATTACACTGAAAAGTTTGATGCAAAGTGTGATGATGGTATTTTTCTTGGTTACTCTACAAAGAGTAAGGCTTTCAAATGTTATAACAAGAGAACTAAGAAGATCATTGAGAGTGAAAATGTGAAGGTAGATAAACTCTCTAAGAAATCTGATGAGACCAATAGATCTGAACCTGAGAATGATGAAGAAAAACTTATGTTTATTGAACCGGAAGTACAAAAGAATGCAGAAATATGTGCTCAACCGGTAAATGGAGAAAGAGATGAATAACATGAAGAAAAAGGCACAACACTAGAATTGGTGATACCAAGATACATTAGACTTAATCATCCAGAAGACCAAATAATAGGAGATAAAAATGTTGGTGTACAAACCAGAAGGAAAATCAGAGAGAATTCATGTCTGATTTCAACTATTGAGCCTAAAACAGTAAGAGACACATTGAAGGGTGATTATCGGATTAATGCTATGAATGAGGAATTGGATAGGATAGAGAAAAACAAGACTTGGACACTTGTTCCTAGACCGGAAGACAAGAATGTGATTGGCACTAAATGGATCTTTAGAAAAAAGTTGAATGAAGAAGGCAAGGTTGTAAGGAATACAACAAGATTGGTATGCAAAGGCTATGCACAAGAAGAAGGAGAAGATTATGGAGAAACCTTTGCACTGGTGGTGAGATTGGAAGGAGTAAGAATGTTACTTGCTTATGCTACATTTAAAGGATTTAAAGTCTACCAGATGGATGTTAAATTAGCTTTTCTTAATGGCATTCTTGAGGAAGAAGTATACATAGAACATTCAAATGGATTTGCTTTGTCTGAAGATAAAGATATGGTTTACAAGTTGCATAAGGCATTGTATGGATTGAAATAGGCACCGAGAGAATGGTATGAAATATTGCATGCACACCTGATCAAGATAGGATTCCACCATACCAATGAGGACAATAACATATATTTGAAATCTGATGGAGACAAAATGTTGTTAGTTAAAGTTTTTTGTCGATGATATAATTTTGGGTGGTGATGATTATTTATGTATGACTTTTGTTGAGGATATGAAGAAAGAATTTGAGATGTCTCTTATTGGTGAGATTAATTTTTTCATTGGATTGCAGGTCCAGCAACTGGATGGTGGAATATTTATCTGTAAAAGTATACAAAAGAAGTGTTGAAAACATTTGGCATGGAGGATTGTAAACCAGTTGGTACTCCAATGGTGATAGGTTGTAAACTGTCTAAACAAGATGATTCACCCTCTATTGATGAGAAATAATATAGGTCAATGATTGGTTAGTTGCATTATGTTGTTCATAGCAAACCTGATATTGCACATGATGTTGGTTTAGTTGCTAGATTTCAAAAAGATCCCAAGGAGAATCACTTTGTAGCGGTGAAAATGATATTCTAATACCTGAAAGGCACAGTGGATTATGGTTTATGGTATCCTTATAAAGGTGATTATTCTTTGAATTTGTTTACTGATGCAGATTGGGCAAGCAATGTTCATGACCAGAAAAGCACTATTAGTGGAGCTTTTCTTCTTGGAGGTAGATTGGTTGCTTGGACAAGTAAGAAGAAAACTTGTGTATCATAGTCAACAGCAGAGGCAAAGTATTTTGCAGCATCTATGAATTGTATAGAGGCAATCTGGATGAGACGTGTTAGAAGGATTTAAGTTAGATATGTTTGAACTAGTGACTATTTATTGTGACAATACAAGTGCAGTTAATATTTCTAAAAATCTCGTGTTACATGCAAGAACTAAGCACATATAATTGAAATACCACTTTCTAAGAGACAGTACAGGAGAAGCAAGTTAGAATGGAGTATGTGACGAGTAAAGAACAGCTAGTAGATATTTTTACAAAACCATTGGTAAAGACTATCTTTGAGTACCTCAGAGGTAAATTAGGGGTCATACCCCTACACAAGAAGAACTAAGATGCATGTGATGTATCAATCTAGTGGACCAATTGATTGTTCTTCACTGTGGATTGATGAGATGCAGGCTACTCCTTAGGGGGAGTAGATTAGATGAGATTTATAGACATGCTGAAGACAACAACAGTAGCAGATTTCAAGATTGGTGATGCATATGCACCTTTGGCATTGTATTCAAAGGGAGAGAAGAACTATAATACATAAGGGGAGAATTAATATGACCCAAAAGAGATGTGTAACAGAAAAGGAGAGACATATATCAGACATGTGAAATGAATTTGAACCAAGAGAAGATGGGTAGCTGGCAGATGAGGTGTAGCAGAGAATGTTCGTAACAAAGAAACATGAGTTGAGTATGATGGTGTTTATATTGGTGTTGTCATCAATGCCAAAGGGGGAGAATGTTGGCATGATTGGCATAACTGATGCAGATGGAGAATGTTGACTGAATCGGTAGCGTATTGTTGGTGATGATATTATGATGAAGAGATTGAGATTGCATGATTGGATGACTTTGATCAGTTATTTATGTTGTCATTGATTGCGACCGATGTTTGTTATGTTGTATTTTGTCATCTATTTATTTTTGCTCTACCAGAAATAGCTTACCGGTAATGAAACAAGAAATTGGGAATTAGGACCTTAACTAGTAAATGAGGAAATGTTTTGATTGGATCCGGAGATTAGTGATTATTGAAGTGTTGCGGTTTGGAAAATGTATTTGTATCATTGTTATATGTATCTAACCAGAACCACATCATGTTTTGACTTTTGGATATCATGTTTATGATTTATGATATATTGTTTCTAGGGTTTAAGGACTAGTAAAGAATTCTCTCAACCGGTAATCATTTTTGGTTTGGCGGTGATTTGCATCAAATTCAAATGTTGGAGATGATGTGGCACAACCTGCATAGAAAGTTGAATTTCTATTTTGGTGTGTTTGAAGATGGAATTTCTGGGGAAATATCAAAAGTGCTTAGTGAAATGTTCTAAGGGTTTAACAACCTATCAAATCAAGTAGTTGTGATGACTTATGCACACTCAACGGTTGATATTGTCTTGTAAAATGTTGTAATGATCTGTATGATGATCTAATCTAATCTATGATGATCTGTATTGTAAATTCTTCATGTATCTAGGGTTTAGTAACCGACAGTGGTGTAAAGGTTATTTATGTCCATATAGTTGATGTTTGTTGTGTCGGTGGTTTTTTAAAAGAGTGTGAAGCCGAACTAGAGTGTGAGAGATATGACTGAGTGTTGTGGATTTGGAGCATAATTGGATCTGATCAAGCAAGTAGTTAAGTGTTATACCTAAATCATTCACTGTTGTTCCCTAATAGTTGCAACAGATTAAATCCCTTAACCGGGTAGGTTCTAACAGGCCTTACATTGTAAATCCCCTAATAGGGTGACTCAACATCTGACATCTAAATCCTCTTGCGAGGTTGATCCTTACATGTCAAAGCTCCTAACAAGGCTCATCATCTAATCCCTTAACCAAGTGACTCCTACCAAGGTCTTCTCCTAACAGGGCATCATTGTAAGCTTCTAACCGGGCTTGGCTCCTAACAAGGCGCATTCCAAAAGAGTGGAATTTTTTGTGGGTACTAATTCCCACCGTGTTTTTTCCCTATTTTGGTTTCCACTTGAAAAACATGGTGTTCATATGGTGAGTGTCTTTGATGTGTTGTTATGCTTTACTTTCAGTTTATGTATGGTTAATGAACACTTAATGAGCAACATTGATATATCAGTAGATACCAGTACTAGTAAATGATTATGTTGTTGGTTTATGTTTGATTTGGTGAAAGTTCAATGATAGGTTTCAGTTTCAATTTTTCAAGTGGTGTTAATACTGATTCGCCCCCCCCCCCCTCCCTCTCAGTATTAACCAGATCCTCTAAGATTAACAAATCCTTCTAAGAGTAGGGGAGGAAATCAAAGGCTTATCTCCAAGTCAATAGTCCTCTTAGAAATTGATGTTTCTACCATTGGCAATGAGCCACTTCATGCCATGAGAAATAGAATCTATGTATTTGTGAATATTGTTCTATATTTTGGATCTCCTAGAGAGTCCCTCCTCATTCAAAACCAAATGAAATTTGCCTTGGTTGAGGTATTTGGCCCTCATAATCTGGCCCCAGTCAAAATCTTGGTGGATTAAACTCCAAGCCATTTTAATCACCAACGCCTTATTAAAGTGGAAGATTTTGCATATTCCCAGCCACCCACCATTGATTTTAGGATAGTAAAATTTATCCCAACTGACAAGTACAAGCCTTATTTTCTCTTCTATGCCTTTCCAAAGGAAATTCATTTGAATTCTTTCAAGCTTGTCAGCCATGGAGGCAGAGATTTTGAAGAGGGAAAGAAAGTACACCGGTATTCCCTTCAGGGAGGAGGCCAGCAGATGGAGCTTCCCAGCACTACTGGGAAATATTCCCTTCCACCCTGCCAACTTCTTTTGCATTCTCTCAAGAATGCAAACCCAAAAGGAGTTGAATATATCCTTGATAGTAAGTGGTACCCCAAGGTAGGTGCCAATAAGGGAGGCAACCTAGCAGCCCAAGATACCCCTAATTTTAGTTTGTAGTTTATCTGTAGTGTGGAAGAAATAGATGTTGATTTTATCATAATTAATATGTTGTCCTGAGGCCTCCGCATAAAGTTTGAGAAAGGATTTCCATCCCTTGGCCTCAACAACCAAATATGACCCAAAAAGTGGTGTCGCCAACAAACTGCTACAAGATAGTGGGAGAGGGGGGCAATATAGGTGAGTTTGATGCCCAAAAGAGTTCCCTAGTTGATAAGTGAATTAAAATTCTTGGCCAAGACCTCTAACAAGATGATAAAGAGGTAAGGGGACAAAGGGTCACCCTGAAAAAGTCCCCGAGATGCCCCAAAAGAATCCCAGGGGATACCATTAATCAGGATAGAGTAATTGACAGTAATGATACATTCCCTGATAAGGCTTAACAACTTGATCCCTATACCAAAATTTTGGAGGACTTTAAATAAAAACCTCCAATTCACTCTATAATAAGCTTCGGAGATGTCAAGTTTCAAAACCATACTAGGCTTATGGCTTCTATCCACAAAGTGAATGACTTCATGAGTGGAGATGGCCACATCCATGATTTGTCTACCAGGAACAAAACCCTTTTGACTTGGACTTATCATAGTATCCAAAAAAGGCTTAAATCTATTAACCAAGACTTTGGAGAATATCTTGTAGAGAGTATTGCAAAGGCTGATAGTTTTGAAGTCCTTGAGAAGGGTGGGCTCCTAAGTTTTCATGATCAGAGCAATGAAGGTGTTGTTTAACTTCTTGAGTAGTTTGCTAGATCTAAAGAAATTCTTAGTGGGAAGAACCACATCCCAGAAGTCCTAGAAAAATCTAGAGGAAAACCATCTAGGCCTGACACTTTAAAAACCCCCATGGAGAAAACAATAGTCCTCAACTCATCTTCACTGACTCGGATCATTGTGAGGTCATTATATTCCCTAGTGAGGAGTGAGGGTAGATAATAAAGGAGGGTCTCATCCAATAATGGATCCCTAGTCTTGTTAATATTCATGAATAACTTAGAGAAGTAATCAGAAGATAGGTTCCTTAGGCCCTCATCATCTTTGATTTCCTAATTCTAATCATTCCTTAGGTAGGAAATGTGGTTTCTTCGCCTATGAATACTAGTCGATCTATGAAAGAAATCAGTATTTTGTCACCTTCCTTCAGCCATTGAACCCTAGATTTTTGTTTCCAAAATCGTTCCTCCCTAATTGAGTTCTCCTTCCATTTCCTCCTCAAGATTATTACAAGCTAGGGTTGACGTTGCACCAAAATATTGACCTATCAATGCCTGATACAACCACTAGAATTATAGAATCCACATGAGGTTGTTAAACCATGTCACTAATCACTGTGAGGGATGTTGGCCCACTACCAACAATCCCCCTCCCAGTGTTACTCATCATGGCCTGCATGATTCAAACCTATGACCAAGCTTTGATACCACTTGTTACAAGCTAGGGTTGTCATTGCACCAAAAGATCAACCCATCAATGCCCGATACAACCACTAGACTTATAGAATACATAGGATGTTGTTAAACCATGTCACGAATCACCACAAGGGACGCTGACCCACTGCTAACAAAGATAGCCTCTTCTTGATGTGTGGTTTTAGGGAGGTCCCCTTTGTCAATTTTCTCCTAGATGGCTGACAATTTAGAATTTAAATCCTTTTTTGGAACAAAAATATCCCCAAAGGTATTTTTGTTACATCCTCTCATATTTCTTTTGATTAAGTCTAGTTTCTAAGCAACCTAAAACATGAGTGTTCCACCAATTTTTGATACAGACCTTGAACTCAAGATCAGTAGCCTATTAGGATAACCGGTGGACAACTTAGAGGGGGGGTGAATCAATTGTCAACAAATTATATTAATGAAACCACTTTATAACCTTTAACCAGAGCACATAAACATTGAATATCAGAATAGAAGAAACAGATACTGGTAAGCAATAAAACTTAAGAATTAAACAAAGAATTAACACAATGCAACCATACCACATAACACCATCATTTGTACGTGGAAAACCCAGTAAAGGGAAAAACCATGATGGGAAGCCTACCCATAGTCAGATGATACTTCTACAGAAAGTATGTGATACAATAAGGGTCCTGCACATGCAGGAAAGCAAACTTCCTAGAGTGTACTTCTCATTACAAAGGAGTCTCACTAACTATAGAGAGGTTATAATCACCTCAATATAATTGGACAATAATCCAGAAGAATGAACTTCCAGTGATAGAATCTACCATACCTGATTACAGTCCTAGTTAAGCTCAATACCAGAGGCCTTTGACCTCTTACATAAACCCAATTCGATCACCTATGATCGACCAAATATCCTTTGCATATGATATTTCATTCCACGACCATGACCATTACAACCATGATCTACAATGAGATCTTACATCAATTTATACAAACCCTAAGGCCTAAACCAATTAGGTTGGCCACCTAAAAGATATTACAATAAGATCATTACATACATCTATATTTCAATGATATGCCATGTCGGCTTTAGACCAAAACAACATTAACCAATCCATAAATCATCCCGGTAACATGTACAGAACACGTAATATGATATTGGTCCATAACCTAGATAGGTACCAGACCTAATTAGATTCTCCACGCCAAAGCGATGTCTCCAATCAATCGAGGCAAAATCAAGGATCACCTTCTACATCCTAAATCCCATCTAGAATCTACACCAACACCACTTATGCATCTTGTCAAATATTCTCGAAAAAAGCTCTACCTATAAAACCTTAAACCCTTACCGGTATAGGCTTACTAGAGTGTATGATAGCATCCGATCACCGGGTCAATACCAACTAACCAAAACATACTCCAGAACCATCAAACCAAACATATTACATTGATCCAAACATGTCGATAGTATCCAACTAATAGTCCCTTATGTCGGTAACACAAGTTCTTCTACCGATAACCAAAATCTGTTTGTCGGTAACCAACCATAATAGCTAGTGTTGACATTAATGACAAAACATAAATGCAACACACAATCAATTCCTTCATATTGCCAACAATGTTCCTCTTTGGCATTGATGGCAACACTAGATGTGAAAAATAAAGCATCTAAGTGCCAAGAGATGCCAAAAATTTCTCATAGAAGATATAACAATGAAAAACTAAAAATCCCAGCAACTCCCCCTAAGGAGTGCAGTCCAATCTCAAACTGATCTGAATCTCTCAAATAAACATTATTTTTCACATATAACTCTCCCCCTTTGACATCAATGCCAAAGATATGACATAGATATCAAAATCCTGTGAATCTCAAAGTTGACTACTCTCCCTGAGTAGTAGCACCACTACATCAACTCAGAGCAAAGGATAACATTGATGATGCATACAGGATTGATGCACTGTTCCATCAATTAAGCTTCTGTCGGAGGGGTAGATACCCCTAACCTATCTCTTAAATATTTAAATGATTCCTTAGACAACGATTTAGTGAATATATCTTCAATCTGCTCTTTAGTGTTCACATAAACCAATTTGACTTCCTTTTCTTCCACCTTTTCCTTCAGAAAGTTATATTTTATTGAAATGTGCTTGGTCTTAGAGTGAAATACCAAATTCTTAGTCATGTCAATAGTTGCAGAGTTATCACAATAGATAACTACCGATTCACTACAATTTACCTTGATATCCTTCAATATTTGCTTCATCCATAAGACTTGAGTGCAGTTAGTTGTTGTTGCAACATATTCAGCTTCTATAGTAGATAAAGAAATGCATGATTGTTTTTTGTTGATCCATGAAACCAATTTCTTTTCAAGAAAGAAATCTCCACTAGAATTTCTCTATATGTCATCAATATCTCCTGCCCAATCTGAATTTGTATATGCACATAAAGTGAAGTTATCATCTCTAGAATACCATAAGTCATATTATGTTGTTCCTTGCAAATACCAAAATATCCTCTTTACTGCACATTCATGATTTTCTTTAGGATTACTTTGATATCTTGAAACAATACTTATTGCATTCATAATATCTGGTCTAGACTAAATTAGATATAACAAGCCACCATTCATAGACTTATACCTTTTTGAATTTACCGGTGCAGATGTGTCTTTGATAGATGATTTCTCACTTGTCACCATAGGAGTACTTACTGGTTTGGAATTATCCATACCAAACTTCTTCAACAATTCCCTTAGATACTTAGTTTGGCAGATAAAAATGCCTTTGTCAGCTTGAGTAATCTACAAACCTAAGAAAAATCTCATCTCACCAATCATGGACATTTCAAATTCATTCTTAATAGTATTAGAGAATTTAATGCACAATTTATCTTCACCTCCAAAAATGATATCATCAAAAAATACTTCAATAATTAGAATATCATCAGTAGTGATCTTGTAATATAAATTATTGTTAGCACTTCCTTTAGTAAAACCAAGCTTCAAAAGATATTAATCCAATCTTGCATACCAAGCTCTAGGAGCTTGTTTCAATCCATATAATACTTTCCTTAACCTGAAAACCATATCTTTGTCATCTATCAGTGAAAATCCATCAGGTTGCTCAATGTATACATCTTCCTCAAGTTCACCATTAAAAAATGCATATTTAACATCCATTTGATAGACCTTATAGTTCTTGTATGCTGCATAGGCAAGAAATAGTCTAACAGCTTCAATTCTAGCTACTGGTGCAAATGTCTCACCATAATCAATTCCTTCCATTTGAGAATATCCTTTACAAACCAGTCTAGCCTTGTTTCTTACAACTTGACCATTCTCATTTAGTTTATTTCTAAAAACCCATTTAGTTCCAATAACATTCTTATTTTTAGGCCGGGGAACTAAAGTCCGAGTCTCATTCTTCTCTATTTGATCTAATTCATCTTCCATATCCTTTAACCAATGTTTATCTTTACAAGCTTCAATAACAGATGTCGGTTCAATTGGAGAAATAAGACATACCTCTTCATTTGCTAGTCTTCTTCTTCTCATAACTCCCTTGTTCTTATCTCCAATAGTTTGATCTTTAGAATGATTTAACCTTACATACCTTGGTGTCTTCTAAACTTCAGGTTCATTGTTCTGATCATCAGTCACAGTTGAATTTTTTGATTGTACCGATGTAATTGTCTCAATGTCTTGTGCCAATTGAGGCATTGTCAGTTTAGTTATGATCATTTCTACTGTCAGTTCCCTATCATATGATATAGATTGATCTCTATATTGCTCATCCACTTTCACATTTGCACTCTCCACAATTTTCTGCAATCTTTTATTATAACATCTATATACTTTTCTCTGATTTGAATATCCAAGAAATATCCCTTCATCACATCTAGGATCAAACTTCCCAATTGAATCATCCCTTTTGATATAACATTTACTTCCAAAAATTCTAAAATATTTAACAGTAGGTGTATGTCCAAACCATAATTCATAAGGAGAGTCTTACCGGTTTCACCTTTGATATGAACTTTGTTGAATGTGTAGACTGTTGTACTCGTTGCTTCTCTCTAGTAGATGTGAGGCAATTTGGCTTCCATTATCATGGTTCTTGCTACATCCAAAATGATTCTATTCTTCCTTTTCACTACTCCATTCTGTTGAGGAGTCTGGGGTGCAAATAATTGTCTCCTAATTCCATCTATCTCACAAAAACTGTTAAATTTATGAGAAGTGAACTCACCGCCTTGATCTGATCTTAGACATTTGATTTTTAATCCAGTTTCTGTTTCCACCTTTTCTTTGAAGATCTTGAATTTCTCAAAAGCTTCAGACTTCTCCCTTAGAAAAGTCACCCACATCATTCTAGAATAATCATCAATTATCAACATGAAGTATCTATCTCCTTGAAAGCTTCTGGTCCTTACTGGACCACATATGTCAGTATGATTCAAATCAAGCACATCATTAGATTTATCATGTATGCTCTTAAAAGAAGTTCTAACTTGATTTCCCAATTGACATTCCTTACATACCGGATTATGAGTCTTTATATTCTTAGGTATATCTATAACTACCTTTGTTGAGCTGATCTTAACAATACAATCAAAATTAACATGACACAACCTCTTATTCCATAACCAACTCTCATCAATATGAGCAATCAAACATGTCTTATTTCACTAATACATTTGGCCTAAAATTCTGACAGAGGTTTCCGACGGAGAAGGTATATCGTGACCAAATTAAATGTTTTTTGAAAAAATGCCTAAATTCGTCGAAATTTCGACGATAATTCCACATTTGGTTTCGATGGAGAAGGAATTGGCAATGAAAATTCTTTTTTTTTGAAAAAAAAAGTGCCCGCATTCGTCAAAATTCTGACGACCTTGGGCATTACTTAAAAAAAAAAGAGGGCAAGTCATTTGATAAATCATTAATCCCACCTAGACTTCATCCCGTCGACCTCTAGCATCCACAAAGACATTGGGCATTACAAGGATGGAAATAGAATGTTATGGATTGAGGTCACCCAAGATAGGTAGATAGGGCCTCCATAGTTGGGGGTGGGGGTGTCGCCAAGATTCAGGTGAAGAAAAAAGGTAGTGGTATGGGGCACGGACCAACTTAGAGATGTGAGCTTGTCTCTTTCTATGCAAGTGCAGTGACTAGTATATTTTCAGCTTTGCAACCTCCGAGATAATCAACCAATTCATTCACAGGTCTCATTTGATTATCTGCCAAATTATATAAGATGTTTCAATTTCTTTAATTTGTTGTCTATGTTCTGTTATCGCTGTTTTAAAATTGGATATTCTTGTTCCGTAGTTGGCTAGAAGTCTGCAAAAAATGTGTCTAGTATGGCCTCGTTGCCTCTGATTGTCTTGGGTCAGAAGAGGGTTTACTGTTTTTCAGTTTTTAACCCTTCCTATGTTTGAAAAAACCCTTATGTTCTATTTCTGTGTTACTTTTGCCACTTAGTGAAGGGTCAGTCTATCATGAAAAGTGTCCCCCCATTAGTTATTTCCCTAGGCAGTCCCTTAATATTTTAAATCTATGTGTCTTTACCTTTATCCTATTTTAATATTTTTCGGGGCCCTTAATTATTGTGCAACTCATTGTTAATCTTGCGGTTGTCATTGTTTCGCTAGGCAAAGATGCTAGCAAGTTAATGTTTGCAAAATAGCGAAAAGGCTAGCCGGGCCCGACCAGATGGATTGACCGTCAGATAAAAGGACTGCATCTTGCTTTAAATCCAACGGCTCACGTTGATTCACTAGCTCGAGATGCATGTGATATAAGTTCTGTGAATCAACAAAAGACTTGGTAGGTCCCAGAGGCGAGCGACTTCTTTGGTTAAAGGATGATCGGTTTAGAAAAGGATCAACGGCTTGCGTTGATTCACAGTCCAGAAGATGCATGTGTTCTACCTTTCACGAAGTAGCGAAAAGGTGGTGGGCCCAGGCGAGGTGGTCATAGCAGGGTAACAGACGAGAAAGTTCCTGAGATCCAACGAATATCGCTGCTTTGCGAAGATAAGTAACCTGAGTTTTAAGCTCTGTAAAATGGTGAAAGAGGTCAGTGGGCCCAAAGGACAGGCAGGTCATAAATTTAAAATCCAATTATGATTTTATCGGACGGTTGTCATGGTTTCATGGCCACAAGTCAAACAAAGATTAGTGTTCACAAAATAGTGAAATGATGTGGCAATCACACGAAGCCATGACATGGCAGGACAAATGGTTTGTTCAGTGGAGTGTAATGGTGCGTGGCTCTGAAGGGTAGTTGAGGGCCCACCTTGGTTCAATGGGCAGTTATGTGGAGAATAGTGAAGTAAAGCACGTGGCGGTTTCAGAATAGAACCCAATGGAACTTCCTAAGCAAATGGTTGACTACCACGTGGCGTTTGTTAACCGATGACGAGATAAAGCAAGTGATCTCTGAGATAAAGGGCCCACTTGAAAGGTCTAAAGCATGTTAAAAGGTGTTCATCTCATGGTCAATCCAATGGTTGTCATTGTTTCGTAGCCTGAAGATCCTTGCAGCTTAGTCTCTGGGCAATGGCGAAAACCGTTAGCCGTCAAGGTGATGCGCAATTAGTTAATAAGACTAGCGGTCGTTGTTGGAGATAAATATCGAGCAGGTAGATCATGATCTAATGGCTGGCGTTGCTTCACGAAGGAAAATTGCACAAGTTTTAAGGCCCACAAAATAGCGAAAAGAAGGTAGGGCCCATCACTAACATAGAAAGATCGGATGGAATAAAAGCAGTGCAAGTTCCCGTGATCCAGTGGTTGTCGTTGTTTCACGAAAGAAAAGTGTGAAGGTTTTAAGCTTCACAAAATAGAAAAACAACAAAACAGAGGAAATACTCGAAGAATTTATGATCTGTTGGAGCCCATTTTTGAATTCGATTTGTGAATTCAATTCTGAGGTGATGGTTGAAGAATGCGGGATTAATTTCTAAAATTCAATGCCAACTTGCCATATTAGAGTCCACATCAACTTGAATGTTGGCATCATTTCAATGAAGTCTGTTGTAGAGCAATTGGTGCGGAGTGGTTTTTCTTCAGGCGAATAACAGGTTTTTGTGCTTTTCCTTGCTAATTCTCGACGATTGTTGTGTGAATTGTTTCATTATAGGTCTGTGCAAGTCTCAATTGGTATAGTTGCATTATCAAGATGGCACCAAGAAGGGAGTTGACAGGAAAAGTGAATTACCAGGATAGAAATATTTATGATTATTTTTTGGAATAGTTAACCATGTCTACCAATGTCGAGGCCAAGGCCAAAGAATCCTCATCTGAGAATTGGGGATGGCCTATATGATAAAGGTAATTGGTTAAGGGATCCAAAAATAGGGATGTCAGGTTTAGGATTGTTCAAAGTACGTTTTCGTCAGAGACATTCCATCGCCCCTTTGAATAGCATATGGGAACTGGATGTGGGGAAGCTTGTGGTCCCTGGTGTATTCATGGATGTAGATTTTTTGACCCCGATTGCACAAAATTATGACCCTATAACTAGATATATTAGGAATGTGAAGGGATTGGCCCTTATTGAAATTAAAGATGATGAATTTAGAAATGTGTTTAAACTCAGGGAGGCTTCAAATTTGTTAGAGCCTATTGATTTTGAGTCATTAGCCCAGCTCTATAATGCACAAAGGTATCATCTTAGGAGTGGCTCATTGAAAGAGTTCTTTGTTAAGATAGGAGGGTTAACAGTTGTAGGCCCCAATACAATGGAACCCTTCTCCCTTAATCTGTTTACTCTAACAACTAAGGGTATGTATTGGGCACTGTGTCAGATTTTTGGAGAAGATGCTAAGAAAAATATGCCTACCCATTACATGCTGATGATTGCACAAATTCTAAACCCCTCTCCAGCAATAACATTTGATTATGCACCATACCTTACTGATGTAATTCAAGCAGGGCTAGTAGGGATAAAAAATGGTAAGGTGGACAAGCCGTTTGGATGGTACTCCCTTTTAATGCACATGTTTTTGTTCAAGGGTGCTGACTATTTTGCTAAGGAAATTGATTTGGTTAAGGTAAAAGATATGGAAGAGATGCATGTTCAACTTTGGAGCACTGTTTTATCCTGGGATAGAGAGGATGCTAGTTATCTAAATTTTGATAGTTGCTTTGCATTTAAAATTAGGATTCTTTTATGCACAAAAACCCTAGGATTCCTAAGGATCTCTTGGAATTCCTCAGGCCTAAATAGTTTGCTGAGGGTATTAAGATTGTTCACAATTGGGGAGATATGTATTTGTACCCTGTTTCTACCATTTTCAGAGTGTATAGTTTCAGAGGTACCCACTATCTATTGCCCTATCAAGTCCCATTGAAGATAGGGATTGCAGAAGTCTTGAGGCAAATTGGAGGTGTACAAGAGGCAGAGCTGACAAATAGGGGTAAAGGGACCATTTTACCAACCATTACCATGGCCCATCATTTTGTAATCACTAAAGGTGGCTGGAAATATTTTGAAGATTTCTTTAAGCCACATAGTTAGTCAACTGTAGTTTCAAGATGTGTAGACCTTGAAGACTTTTTCAATGGCATGTTTAGAAAGAGGGCAGTGTGTAAAGGTAGGCCTCACCAATTTCAATTCCCTAAAGATTTAATTAGGAATGAATTCAATTTAGATGAGCAAGAACTGAGGAAGGAGAAGTGGGTTGCATATAGAAGGGCTCTTGACTTTATTCATCAATTTGATAGTAGTTATGACCCTCTTTCTAGATTAACCCTTTTGAGGAGAAAGTCAAATTCTTGATTCTTTATTTTGAAGACCTCATGCAAACCTTGAACGAAAAAAGGGAGGCTATAATGTAAAATGATCCTGACAGGGTTAAACTGGTCCTAGCTAAGCCTGCCTTTGCTAAGGCTATCCCACCTGGTGATTATGTGATGCATAAGAAATCAAAGTATAGTATGGTGATGTCAGTGATAGGTGAGCCTTCCACTTCAAGAGGGAAAATAGAAATTGAAGATGTCATTGACATCCAAGATTCCCCTAAAAGGCAAAGAGTGGGGAAGGAAGTTGAAACTGGTGAACCTCAGTATTCTCCATCTCACTCCCCTATCCACATAGGAGATGAGTAAGCGGTGGCTGAACAGTTGTTACAACTAGGGAGTCTCAGGGAGATTGCCTACACATATGAGGAGACCCAAGAAGGGATGTCAAAAGAACCACCTAGTGTGAAATGAACATGACTGATGGTGACCTAAAGGGCCAAGAGTTAGACCTTACTGTTAAGCAAGCCAGTGAGGAATTCCTGGCTGACAGTAATTTTGTTACAACAGGGGCTTTCATGCAATTTGTGTGGAAGCAAAATATGGAACAATTCAAAGCTAGATGTGAGCAAAAGAAGAGTGAAAAACCTCACAGGGATGTAACTCAGGTGGAAGAAGAGGTGAAGCAAGAAATGATTGAATATTTTAAGGCTATTACTCCTAAGAAGGGAAGAGAGATGGTGTCCGAGGCTAGTGTTTTAATCCTCCCTAAATGGGATATATTTGATGCTCTAGTTCTTGAAGCAGTAAGGAAGGAAACCAAACCCATGGAAGGAGTGACCTTCAGCAAGGATAATGTTTCTCTAGTCATGTGGTCACTGAAGAAGGATGAGAATAAAAGGAGGAAAGGTGTATCAGATTCTAGTCTCCTAAGAGGCATGATTGTAAAAAGAGTCCAAGATATAGTGGTGGTGAAAGTTGCAAGCACAGTCTTGGAAACTGCAAAGTTCAGTGTGGCAGTAGCAGAAAAGGGGGCAAAAGAAATGGCTAATCTCCAATTAAAATTGGAAACCATCTTAAAGGCTTACAATGAGGCCAAAGAAGGAATAGCCAACAGGGACAACATTATTGCTAAACTTCAGAGTCACTTGGTAGGTCAACACCATCCAGGTGAATCCTCTACTCTCATGATAGCCTCCTCTCTAGCAAAGACCTCCTCCTACCAGTCCCATTATAGAATATCCCCCTTCTCCTATGCCTTCTAGTTTCTAGTTAGTTGAAACTATCCAACATGAGTTGGAAAAGTTGAAACAAGCTCAAGCCTTGTTTGCAAGCAAGTATGAAGAAAAGGTAAAAGCCACAATTTTGAAGTTTGTTGATTCGGTCAAGGCCTCTATTGTACACATTTCTATGAAAAGGATCCTGAATATCCTGATTAAATTAAGAGAGGATGAAACCACCTTGGAACCAATCCTTAATAAGTGGATGCCTAGAGGTAAGGAGTTAGAGATCATGTGTTCATCCCATGCAGATGCAAAGGAAAATGACAATCTTAGGTCCACTAGTGAGTTTATAAAAGAAATGAATATACTCTCAGAGGAAAGGGTGGGTGTAAAAAGAAAAGCCCAACTATATAGAAAAGAATATTCAGATCACAAATATAAATTGTTTCCAAGTGGTTTTGTCAGTCCAATTCAGTTAAAAGAGGAGAAGGTATGGCTAGAAGAGCTAAACCACAAATTGTCCCAAAGGGTTAATGAAATTATTAACACTGATGACACCTCCTTATTTGTCCAGACAATTGAATAAATTGAAAAGGTGAAATCACATTATGGTTTCATAGAAACAAAAATTGGGCAATTAAGGGTCACTTGGAAAAGGCTAGAAGCGATGAAACAGAAGATTATTAGCTTTTCTTGGCCAAATGATGATGTGTTCTGGGAGTGGAAGGACAAATATATCAGACAAGAAGAAGACACTACAGAGTAGATAGAAAAGGTTGCAGCAGAACAACAAATGGAAGAGGTCATTGATATTAAAAAAGACTTGCTAACTGTTTCTTGGAGAGTATCGCGGTTTGTAACAAACATTTTTAGGAATGTCTGAAGCTTGTACACATTCATAATGTTATAAATGGATACCGGGACTAGTAAAAGGGGGATCACAAGAATTTTGTAAAGAAACTCTGGCAAAATATACTTAGGTTTTTCTGGTTTCAAGGAGATGACTTTGGATGATGTAATATTTCCAAGAATGAATATGAATATATAAATCAAAGTTTCAGGCCTAAAATGTCTTTGTCTTCTGGTGTGCATTCTGCAATTTGTTAGTTTCATTTGAATAATCTAGGGTTTTTTGAATGAGCATGGATTGTAAGGTGATCTAATAGACATTATTTATGGCTTTCTTCTTTAAGAGAGGGATTAAATGTGCAAGGAATATTTCTGTCAGCAAATCTATTGTCTGTTGCCATGAATCTGATGAGTTATTTTAGTTAAATGGGAAAGGATCTATGTATATGTTAGGCATGTATGAGGTTCACAAAAGCTGAGATGATGAGGTGTATTAGAATGTTCAGTTGTTGAAAATTGTTACTTAATTTAGGTGACTCTGTGGCCTGGATAAGGCACTGGTACTTGTTGTGGAATTCTTTCTAATTTTCTTAAAGATCAATACTAAAGAAGTATATAAGTTTTTATTCAAATATTTCAGTTTATGTTGAGGTGATGAAATCCACTGGTTTTTGACACTGGTTTATTGTGGATCTCGTTTAAAAGTGTGAAAGTATTCATAGAAGGTATACCCACCAGAACTTTGGATAAGTTCAAAGTGTAGAAGGTTCTCAAAACCTTGTTATATGTTACTCTAAGGTTCTTTTTTCCTTGATCTCTTCATATGTAGACAAAGTTATTCATTTTCTTATAGGGGATAAGAGGGAAATCAGAATTTGAGACTAACATGTTCTATTCAATTTAAATTGTGAGCTAGGTTTTCTTTTAAGTTTCTTGTGGATGTGGAAGTTCAATAGTTTCATGCTTACTTTCTTGAAACCCGTAAAATATTAAGAGCCTTACATTTGAATGGTTGAATTTTTGAAAGAAACACTTTTAAAAAAAAAATCAAAAAATAAAGCCAGAGAGAATGGAAAAGAAAGAAAGGAATCAGACATATGGTGTATAGATGTATATAGCTTCACTTGAGGAAGTACTTGATTTACTAATCTGAATTAAATATTTTCCAAATGCAAATATCATATTGATTAAGTTTTGGGAAGGCTAGTTTTAGCTGATTGTCAATTGAAAAGTTCAGTATTTGAAACAAGTTAATACTCTTCATACTCTGCAACTTTTATTATTTATTTGATTAATAGTCATTGATTGGACATTCTCCCATAACTTGTGACTTATATTCTTCTATGTAATTTTATATCATCATCTTCATTTAGTGGTCTACCTTTCATTGTGCCTTTCTTCTTTTAGTTTGCACTCCCTCGGACTTCTCTCTCATTTCATTACCCTCTCTCAATTTTATTTTTTAAGGTTTGCGTTGTGTCCAAATGAGAGCATGATATTGGTATCAAAGATTGGTTTCGTACACTAGAAAATTTGGGTTGAATTTAACATACACTTAATTAAACTTAATTTGGGATTATATGATGCCACACACAATGACGATGGATCATTCATCCCCTAGTGCTTCAAGAGGAGCACATTCACATGAGGGACAAGAAGAGTCATATCACATTGAGAGTTTTCACCAAGATGAGTAGCCTGAGTATGGACCTCAAATCTTACAAGCCTTATAGAATTTGATATGTGTGATACAGGATAGGTTTTCACCCACAACAGAGACACCTCATGAGGATCCACTTGTAGTATATCAACATATACTTGAATCTTGGGAGCTTATTAGGAGTTCGCCTTGAATTTGGGAAATACACATAGAGGAGATAGAAGATTGATCAATACACATTACCAAGCCTCATCATACATAAATACAAGAGGTATAGACTATAGCAAGCACATATCATGAGCCAAAGGATCATATTCAAGAGTTGCTTCATCTCCAATCCTCTACATTTTTAAGATCCACAAATGGGGTTGAGGCAAAGTCTTGGTTACTTATCTTGGAATTATGCTTTGGGTTGCATCTATATGTGAGCAACCTAAAGGGATAATTTGCAATGCAATTTTTGAGAGGACTTGCTTCCACCTTGTGGTATTGGGAGGATAAAATGCACCAACTCACATTGGAAACCCTCTCCTGGGATACCATTTTGGAGTGCTTCAAAGTGTGTTCTATTTCAAAATATTTTTGACAGAGATGCATAGATGAGTTTCATCATTTACATAATGAGGTTTCACAGTGGCTCAATATGAGATCTAGTTTTTGGAGTTCTTGTAGTTTGTAGATTACATTTAAGACAAGTTACTTGTCAATTATTTTATTAGGGGTGGAAAGCCCAAAATTTCATTTTTCCTACACATGGCCAATCTAAATGACTTTAGGGTTTCTATGGAAAAGTCTCTTATGGAAAAGGAGGTACATGGGAAGACACAAGAGGCATGAGAGAAGTTTTTAACTTTGATCAAGGGACTAAAGTGTTCATAGGCCTCCCCATCCTTCAAAGGATAATTTAGACTTACTATAGGATTTCAAATAAAAACCCAATAGTATCAATATTAGGGACAAAGGTATAGAGCATAGTAGGAGCCATAGGGTAGTCGCATGTGACCATCATCGACACAAGGATATTTTAGGTATGAGAGACTATAGGGCTATCAATCTAGGCCTTCTACGACTCAACAACCTTTTAGGGGAGAATCTAGTGTTTTTAATAGTTAGGATCTTCTAATTATGGTGGGGCCTATCCAACATAGGGTTATATGAGAAGAACATGTTATGTATATGTTAGTATCAGACAGAGAGTGCCCACAAGGTTTCAGAGTAGGTGGACAACATCCTAGGATGTCAAAGTAGATAGTTGATATGTGGGTAAAACCCATAGAGTTTTTGAAATGATTGAGAACTAGAAAATTGACCATTAGTCCATGATCATAGAGGTTGTAGGTATGATTAATAGTGAATGAGTTAGTGTGACATTTGATTTTAGGGCATCTTATTCTTTTATTTTCCCATCTATAATGGAGTGTTGCAAGCTAGTGGGCATCTAGCTAGGATAATAAGTAGAAGGTTGATTTATTCTCAATGGATCACAAGGTGGTAGTAGATTTAGTGGTTAGGGTTCTCCAATTGGCTTTCAAGGGCATCACCATGTATTAGTGGATCTTTGAATTACACCCTTGGGATCTTACAATATAGTATCTGACATGGATTGGCTTGATGCACATTACACTATGGTTGATTGTATCTATAAGGTGACTAAGTGTTTAATGATCATGACATGATGATTATGATTTTAGGGGTGCATAGACCCATATCTCTTCAGTTTTCTATGTAGTTTAAGTAGAGAATGCATAAGGGATGTTATATGTTTCCCACATTATGGCTCTAGTCGAACCCATATCTCTAAATTTATATTTACATTTATGAAACATCTTATTTGTTATAATCAATTTGTAAATCTTTCATGGTGATTGAGGTTAATAATGAACATGTGAATGAATAGTAGTGGTTGTTCTAGACCTTTCCTTGGTCTCATTTTCATGTTAGAATTGGCAATTTTGGCATGATAAATTATTTACATACAAGGTTTTTCTAGATTTTGATGATAATGTGGGTTTAGGTAATAATGATGATTCATTTTCTCATATCCTTGTTCTATCTTTTTCAATTTGTTCTAACCTTTTAGCTTAGGCAGATTGAGAAATTGACATTTCAACTTGACTAGTGACATTTTCCCCTTGAACAAACTGGCCACATGAACACTTTGCTATCTTGCATCATTGTTACCTTGGGAGGTATGACTTCCTAGGAAATGATAAATTCTAAAGGTAAGCTAACTTAACTCAAGGGACTAAGATGGTATCCTACCATGAAAGATGATAGTTCTAAGCAAAAGACTACCTAGTGATATGAAAGTTGATGCAAGATAGTAAGGACAACAAGGAAATTTATTTTGAACCTTGACAAGATTGAATCTTTGGGTGTAATTTTGAATGGATTGATAGAAAAAAGGCATGGTGATGCAGAGAATCCAATAAACTCAACCAACTAGGGAGATATTTCTCCAAACTCACCAATTCAATTGTTAGGTCACAAAGACAACTGAGAGGGGGGGTGAATCAGTTGTCTAATAATTCAACCAAAATTAACTTAACCAAAACTTAATGCTTAATACCAGTAAACCAAAATTTATATTGGTAGACAGTCTTAACAGTTAATTACAGTACCAGTAAGGATTAATGCATGAAACAGAAAGACGATAACATCCACAACACATAACACAAATATTTGTATGTGGAAACCCTGTGAGGGGAAAAACCACGGTGGGAAGCCTTACCCACAATCAAATGATACTACTGCAAATAGTATGTGTGTACAATATGGATTCTACACATGCAGAGAGGCCAGCTACCTAGAGCTCACTGCTTAATCACAAAATGAGAGTCACACTGACTACAATTGGATGGTTAAATCCAATGATAATGTACTGCATAAAATAGCATCTTCATATGTTGGATTCAATACCGGTTTAGTTCTGATTGCCTTCACAAAAACCTTCCTTCAACCTTCAAATGATGTCTGCGTGTATAGCTCTTCTTATTTTTGCATATACCTTATTACAATTCCTTTTCCCAATCGCATATCAATCTCACAAATGAGATCTTACATTTATACCATAATCTAAGGCCAATTGAATAGGTCGGCTCAGTAAAAGATATAACAATAAAATCAATTACAAATAAATCAATATCCAATGTATGATGTCAGCTCAATGCATTTACAATAATAATAAATCATCTCCATAACGTGTCATGTTGATCTAGAAAAGATATACCTGTCGGTGCATATCTTGAACCTATTTGTCGGTAACAACAAATATGCAAAGCCAAATAAACAAATAACCAAATCGCCAAAACCAAGTGATTGAATAATATCTTCAACATAACCAAGTAGTCTCCAAGTTATTCCAAGTACCGATGAACAATATAATCTACCGATGAACCAAATACCGGTGACTGTCCATAAGTCTCTGACTTGCCTGTGAACATAACCAAAATCTCCAAGTGCTGATACGTGTTGACAAGCGATGATAGGTGTTGACATCAATGAAAAAACCAAATCAACATATCCAAAATGCCAACAATCTCCCCCTTTGGCATTGATGAAACACGAAATGGAAAAACCATCAAAGTGCCAAAACAGAAATGCCAAAAACCAAAAACCAACAATCTCCCAAGGAGATCATTAACTAGAATTCAAAATACATAATATCTCTCCCCCTAGGAATAATATCTACCAAAAAGAAAAAGATAATGTGTTTTTCCATATCAATATCTCCCCCTTTGACATCAAATGCCAAAGCAATGCAAAACCAAATACAAAATACCAACTTATTTAATATACCAACTACTCCCCCTGAGAAGTAGCTCTCCTCATCAAAGTCGGAAAAAGATTTCTCTTTTAATTCTGCTGGTTGATGACAAACATCAACTGTCTAAGTCTCTACCGGTGGGGGTAGGACTCCAAGTTGCTCTCTAAGATACTCAAATGTTTCCTTAGGCAAAGGCTTTGTAAAAATATCTGCAATCTGCTCTTTAGTATTCACATAAACCAATTTCACTTCTTTTGCTTCAACATTATCCTTTAGAAAATTGAATTTGATAGAAACATATTTAGTCTTAGAGTGAAATACTGGGTTCTTTGATATATCAATTGCTGCCATATTATCACAGTAGATAGTTATAGGTTCCTTACATTTTACCTTTATGCCCTTCAACATTTTCTTGATCAATAATACCTGTGTACAATTAGTTGTTGCTGCAACATATTCTGATTCTGCTGTTGATAGACTTGTACAACTCTGTTTCTTGCTCAACAATGAAATTAGTCTGGTGCCAAGAAAAAATGCTCCATCAATGGTGCTTTTTCTGTCATCCACATCTCCTGCCCAATTAGCATTTGTATATGCACATAAGTCAAAATTTTCATCTCTAGGATACCATAAACCAAGATTTGTAGTGCTTTGTAGGTACCAAAAAATCCTTTTCACTGTTGATTCATGATTTTCTTTAGGATTACTCTGAAATCTTGAAACAATACATACTGCATTCATAATATCAGGTCTTGTTTGTGTCAAATACAGTAAACCTCCTATCATAGATTTGTATCTAGTTGGATTAACAGGTGTAGATTCATCCTTCAAAGATAATTTATCAGTTGTAGTCATAGGTGTGCTTACCTGTTTACAGTTTTCCATGCCAAATTTCTTTAGTAATTCCTTCAAGTACCTAGATTGACATAGGAATATACCTTTATCAATCTGTGAAATCTGCAATCCTAAAAAGAATTTTATCTCTCCAATCATAGACATTTCAAATTCTTGCTGCATTTTGTTAGAAAATTCGTTGCACAAACCATCTTCTCCTCCAAAGATTATATCATCAACAAAAAATTCAATAACCAAGATATCATCATTAGTCACTTTGTAGTATAGATTGCTATTAGCATTACCTTTAGTCTAACCAAGCTTCAAAAGATATTTGTCCAATCTAGCATACCAAGTTCTAGGAGCTTGTTTCAATCCATATAAATCTTTCCTTAACCTGCAAACCATGTCTTTGTTATCTGTCAAATAAAATCAATCAAGTTGTTCAATATAAACTTCTTCTTTGAGATCTCCATTTAGAAATGCACATTTAACATCCATTTGATATACTTTATAGTTCTTGTGTGTTACAAAAGCCAATAAAAGTCTGACTACCTCAATTCTAGCTACTGGTGCAAAGGTTTCATTGTAATCAATTCATTCTTTCTGTGAATATCCCGTACACACTAATCTTTCTTTGTTTCTGATTACCTTACCATCTTCATTAAGTTTATTTCTGAAAACCCATTTAGTTCCAATTACTTTTTTGTCTTTAGGTCAGGGAACTAATGACCAAGTGTTATTCCTTTCAATTTGTTCCAATTCATCTTCCATAGCTTTAATCCAATATTTATCTTCACGTGCCTCATTAATTGAAGTAGGTTCAATTTGAGAAATAAGACATACCTCTTCATTTGCCAATCTTCCTCTAGTCATAACTCCTTGAAATTTGTTTCCAATTATCTGATCTTCAGAATGATTCAATCTTACATAGTGGGGTTTTTTTACTTCTTGTTGTTCTTCAGTGACTACTGAATCTCTAGATGATGCTGGTGTAACTGGATCACCATTTTGTACCGGTGTATTCATAGTAGGTTCATTTGTGATTATCTCTATTACCGGTTGAGAGTTTGTGTACCTTGAATTTCCTCTAAACTGTTCATCAATCTTCACATTTGCACTCTCAACAATTTTTTGCAATCTCTTGTTAAAACATCTATATGCCTTGCTCTTAGATGAATAACCAAGAAATATTCCTTCATCACTTCTAAGATCAAATTTGCCAATATACTCATCTCTTCTAATATAGCATTTACTTCCAAATATTCTAAAATATTTAAGAGTAGGAGTATTACCAAACCATAGTTCATGTGGGGTCGTACTGGTTTCACCTCTGACGTGAACTCTGTTGAATGTATAAACTACTATATTGACCGCTTCTCTCCAGTATATATGAGGTAGATTTGTTTCAGATATCATACTTTTGGCTGAATCCAAGATAGTTTTGTTTTTCCTTTCCACAACTCCATTCTGCTAGGGTGTCCGAGGTGCTGATAACTGTCTTCTGATCCCATTCACTTCACAAAATGTATTAAATTCCTTAGATGTGAATTCACCTCCTTGATCTGATCTCAAACATTTGATTTTCTTGTCGGTTTCATTTTCTACCATCACCATGAATAGTTTGAATTTCCCAAATGCTTCAAATTTTTCTCGGAGAAAAATAACCCAACACATTCTAGAATAGTCATCAATGATTGGCATAAAATACATATCTCCTTGTATACTTCTAGTTCTTACTGGACCACATAAATCAGTATGAATTAAATCAAGAACATTGTTAGACTTCTCCGGAATACTCTTGAAAGTTGCTCTAACTTGCTTTCCAAATTGACATTCCTTACATACCGGATTGTGAGGTTTAACAATCTTAGGTAAATCTCTTACCATCTTAGTAGTACTAATTTTCACTATGCAATCAAAATTTACATGACAGTCTCTTATGCCATAACCAACTTTCATCAATATGTGCAATCAAACATGCTTTCTCATTGTTGTTCAAATGAAAGATATTACCTCTAGTCTGATTACCAGTTGCAATTTCCAAACCAGTTCTGTTTAAGATTTTGCATTTATCATTCTTGAATTGTAACTAAAATCCTTTCACAACTAATTGACCAACACTCAAAAGGTTATGCTTCAAACCTTCAAGATAGTAAACATTATCAGTATTGTACTTACCATCTAAACATATAGTGTCTTTTCCTTTGATCAAACAAGATTTATCATCTCCAAATCTTACTAGACCTCCATTGTAATCCTAAAAGGTTTAGAATTTACTCTTATCACTAGTCATATGATGTGAACATCCTAAATCAATAATCCATTCATCCTTATCTTCAACTTTAGTTGTCAGGGCCTACTCTACCAATTGAACAGTAGGTGCCATTTGATCTTCTATTATAGCTACAAAAGCCCATCCATTGTCTGCTCAATCCTCATCAGAATCATCAGTAACTCCTTGATCAGCATAATAACAAGATTTGTCTCTATTCTTCTTAAACTTGTATTTTTGATAGTTAGGGTTAGGCTTATATGTTCTTTTAGCTTCTTCTCTTAATCTTGTGTGTATATCAGGGCATCTAGAAGCCATATGACCAATCTTATTACAGTTAAAATATTTAAAGGGTGCTTTACCCTCATACTGACTTCCAATTGGACCTTTAGGCATTTTCCTAGCAAATAGTGCTTCAAGTTCTTCATTTTCTCTCCTGCTTTCTTCAAGTTCTCTTGCATAGAAGGCTTTCCAATCAGATTTATCAGATGATGATGATGTTGTGGTTGATGATGGTGCCTTGAAAGCTAGATCTGTCTTGATAGTAGTAACAAGACCAAATTCCTCAAGCTCAAAAGCTGGAAGTTTTCCAACCAAAGTGTCTCTAGATACTGATGCATTAGGCATTTTTCTCAATTCATTTATAGCAATAACTTTCATTTTATATGCCAGTGGCAAAGCTCTTAAAACTTTAGAAACAATCTCATCTTCACTTAAGGTTCCTCCACAACATTGTATACCCAAAACAATTTCATTTACTCTTTCCATAAAAGTAGAAATTCTTTCTTCTTCTTCCATTTTCAGACTTTCATACCCAACCCGGAAGCATTCAATATTTGCAATTTTGACTCTAGAATCTCCTTCATTCAATGTTTCCAGTTTGTCCCAAATAGCTTTAGTAGTAGATCTATCTGAAAATACCATAAATTGTTGATATGATAATGCGCTCAAAAGTGCTTCTCTTGCTTTGCAATAATTTTCCTCATCTTTAGCCTAGTTAGGTGGAATAGGTTGACCTTGAGTAGGAGTAGTATAGCCATTCCTTGTAATGTCCCATATGTCCTTTCCAATGCAATTCAAATGTGTCTACATCCTGAACTTCCATATGCCATAGTTAGTTCCATCAAGTTTCAAAATGTCCTTCCTAAAATAGTTAGAAGACATTGGATCTCCTCAAGCTGTTAAACTTCTGCAAAAATAGGACTACGCTCTGATACCAATTGTTAGGTCCCGGAGACAACTGAGAGGGGGGGTGAATCAGTTGTCTAATAAAATAAACCAAAATTAAATTAATCAAAACTTAATGCTTAATACTGATAAACCAAACTTTATGTGGGTAGACAGTCTTAATAGTTAATTGCAGTACTGGTAAGGATTAATGCATGAAACAGAAAGACAATAAAATCTATAACAAATAACATAAATATTTGTATGTGGAAACCTTGTAAGGGGAAAAACCACAATGGGAAGCCTTACCCACAATCAAATGGTACTACTGCAGATAGTATGTGTGTACAATATGGATTCTACACATGCAGAGAGGCCAGTTGCCTAGAGCTCACTGCTCAATCACAAAATGAGAGCCACACTGACTACAATTGGATGGTTAAATCCAATGATAATGTACTGCATAAAATAGCATCTTCATATGCTAGATTCAATACCGGTTTAGTTCTGATTGCCTTCACAAAAACCTTCCTTCAACCTTCAAATGATGTCTGCGTGTATAGCTCTTCTTATTTTCGCATATACCTTATTACAATTCCTTTTCCCAATTGTATATCAATCTCACAAATGAGATCTTACATTTATACAATAACCTAAGACCAATTGAATAGGTCGGCTCACTAAAAGATATAACAATAAAATCAATTACAAATAAATCAATATCCGATGCATGATGTTAGCTTAATGCATTTACAATAATAATAAATCATCTCCATAACATGTCGTGTTGATTTGGAATAGATATACCTATGAGTGCATATCTTGAACCTATTTGCCGGTAACAACAAATATGCAAAGTTGAATAAACAAATAACCAAATCGCCAAAACCAAGTGATCGAATAATGTCTTCAACATAACCAAGTAGTCTCCAAGTTATTCCAAGTGCCAATGAACAATATAATCTGTCGATGAACCAAATACCGATGACTATGCATAAGTCTCTGACTTGTCAGTGAACATAACCAGAATCTCCAAGTGTTGATAAGTGTTGACAAGCATTGACAGGTGTTGACATCAATGATAAAACCATATCAACATATCCAAAATGCCAACATCAATTAGGTGTCAACCCTTCACTAACTCACAAGACCCCTCACAAGGCCACAAGTTACTCAAAAGGATTCAATACCCCAAAACACACCCATACTCACCCAACCATTGAATCACACTCAAATAGGACAAATAAACATGTCTAAGTCACAATCCAACTCTTCAACATTTAATCACCACCAACACCCTCAACCCTTATTCACACAAATGCTCCTTCAACTGGGTCTTCTAATCCCCCTGGTACTCAACCCATAAAATGTATTAAATATCCAAAAAAAAATGTACTTTCAGACACTCTTACAAGGACCACTTAACATATACCACCATGGGTCTTTACCCTCCCAACCACCCAAAGGTTAAAGGAAGATTCACTACTGCAACACTCACTTTTTGTAACAGTCTCAAGAACTTAGGACAGTCACTCCTTTCATAGCCATTCTTCTTCACAACACTCTCTAACATTAATTATGATGATATTTTACCTCCTAAAACCTTCCACCAACACCAAAATCACTACCAAACTCTTTCCCAATCTTGCTAATGGACTAACTCAACTCATTGTCAAATTGTTACAGTCAATGCAAGGTTTAGGACAGCCATACACCCTCATGGATTGGTGGGATTTTTTGGTCACCAAAAACTTGGATTATGTTTATAACTCCCTCAAAAATTCCCCAATCACTTAACAAGACCATTCAAGGACCCTTAATTCAATTACACAATCCAAACTCCATGCATACACTGTGTTCTCATATTAAGACACAAAAATCAACACCTTCCACATATTTACACATGCCAAAATGCTCATGAGACCCTGCAATGATTAATAAAACAAAATACATTATTTTATGGGTCATCCCATTCCTTTAAATGAATTTATAAACATGGAAATGACCCCTAATACATTTTAGTTTGCATCGGGTTACCCTAGACTAGGTTTTTGACAGTTTTCACCAATTTGGCTATAACTTTTGTAATACAGAATGAAACAAGATGAAACTAAAGGGAGATTGAAGAGGATTGACCCCTATAACACATTAAATATATTTTTCAAACAAAATAACATGCTAAGGAATTCCAAAATCCAATATAGCAATTTGCGACGTTAAAGAACTCAGAAATTGCAAGGTAAAACTGAGATATTCATTAATTATGCTTAGTTACAATGCTCAACCGACCCTTGGTCATGGAGAGTGACTTATTAAATAATTCCAAATCCTCCCTCAATGGTTATAACCACCTTTTAAACTTTTCTCAACAAACTAACACCTAATTGCTCATAAAATGCACAAAACGTTGCTTTAACAATGTTGAAAATATTAGCAACTTTGTCAACAATTGTTCCTAGACTCAACCCAAGACCACTATGACTCAGAAATTATAGAAATAGGTTCAAATAGATCTATAAGACATTTACATATCATTAAACATCACATTTGACCCATTGAGACATATTTTCAATATAGTGACAATTTTGACAATATTGATCATCATGACCCCCACTAGGACTCAATACACCATCTAATGGTCTTAATGACATTTATTACATGAAATATGGTCTTCTAACACCTTATTCATAACCAAAATCAAAAACCTTGACCTATTACTAAATTGTCTTCATGGTGGCCATCTTGTGCTAGGTGCTCTTGCCCAAAAGGATGATATGATACGGTGGAGAGAAATATGAGGGGGAGTGGTAGGAAATGTTAAGGGCGGTTGCTACGTGGAGAAAGAGGAGGGAATGGGATGTGTTGGGAAAGGGAGACATAAGGGATATAAATGATGGAAGAAGGAGATACATGGGGGGGAAAGAGGTTGAGGATGTGGGTGATAGAAGGGGTTGGAGATAGGATATGTTGGGGAATAAAATGGAGTGGGAGGTATAAGGGGGTAATGAAAGGGTAAAGGGGATGTAGGTTTTAATGGGAGTTATAAGGGGCAAGGAAAAAGGGTAAGGGGGTAGGGTGGTAGGTTAGGATAGGGAAAGGATATGGGTAGGCTAAGATGGGGATAGGTGATAAGATGGAAAGAGTAGGTTAATAGGTGTGTGGTAGAGGTAAGCTTAGGGAAATAAAGGAAGTAAGACTTATGGGATGTGGGTTAGAATGGGTGATTTTAGGGGAATAAAGGGGTAAAGAGGTAGGTATTGTGGAGGGGAGTGTGAGATATAAGGTATGAGGGGAAGGGAGATTCTAGGATAGAATAGGGGTAAGGGTAAGGTGGAAAGTAAGTTAGTGGAGGGAGGTGAGGGTGTAAGATGGAAGGGTAGGTTTAAGTTAAGATGTGAAGGAGGTTAAGGCATGGGGTATGAAAGGTGGATAAAGGATAGAGGATATGAAGGTAGGTGAGTTAGAAGGTATGGTAAATGGAAGTGAAGAGTGTTAGAGGAGGTGGAAATGGGAGGAAATGAAAATGGGAGTGATTACATTTGGGCACCCATTGACAGGGTCGACAGGAGTGGAAGGGATTATGCCTTGGCTGGGCAAAGGGAATGTTAAACCTCACTTAATTTCAAAGATAAAGACTTTGCCAAATCCTAAACTACAAACAAAAGGTTGACAACAAAGACTCGAGAACAACCAACTAAGCTAAGACAACTAACCTAGAAAGAGAAAAAGTGGGGGTCCCCATTTGTAATGGGGTTATGTGTGAATACATCACAACAGGATGTCACTCTTTTCACTTAGCTTTCTTTTTGTGAATATGCATAACACTATTTTGGAAACGATAATATAGATCCTCATCCATTAAAAAATAATTATAATGGTAAAATTAATAGACCTGTTGTAGGGTCCTCCAAGCCTAGAGTAAGGATTTTGAAGTGTAGATACATTGATTTGGACTTGTGGCCATCAATGAGTGTTGACCCAATAGGAGATGTCTTGAGACTGACAATTTTGGAAGTGTGGCATTGTTGAAAGCTAACACTTAGGTGTGAACCTTGTCTTCACAAATTATGATCAGTTTCCATGAAACCTGACCCTATCCTTATGGTGCTAGCTCAATTCATATTAGTTTTCCCAAGCCTAGAAGCCAAGTAATGTATCCAAGGGTGTCTAGAAGAATGGAGTGTATGATCATTGACTTTGTATGTTGAAACCATTACACATGCCCCTCCATTGAGGGTATTGGGGAAGATTTGGAATAGTGTGTTTTGGTGAAGAAACATGATGTGAGAAGTTTGATGCAAAGGCAAGGGTAGAACTCAGTATTTCATATTAGGACAACAACCACATTGATTAGTCAAGTCAAATAAGGTCTCTCCAATGTCTAAGATACATAAGGGAAACATTAGTCATGTAAGTATGCATGAGCATGGGAATGGATAGTTACTTTCCTTTTAGACTAACTTGGGTCTATGACTCTATATATCTTGGGTCTATGACTAACTTGGGTCTATGACTCTCAATGGGCATATCACCTACTCTAAATCACCATAAAGCCATTAGATATGTTTTGAGATGAAAAATAAGAGTTAAATGGTTTTGGTTCAATTTGCATAATTTCTATGTTCAAGTAATTTAATTTGGTATATTATACTGAAATGTGATTTCATAACTAACATTTCAACTTCTATATAACTAGTTCTATAGCCCAATTTTTTTGCTTGTGAAGAAAGACCATGTCAGACAATATCAACGAACAACAAAATAAGGAGACAATTGCTAGATTGTGGTCTAACTTGAAAAGAAAAGGTGATGGAAAATGTTATTGTCCCTGCAAAATTTGTAAGGGCTTAAAGACTAGAAGACTTCTAATCAAAACAACTAAGAAACATTGTAGGTTGCATGGTCACATTGAAGGTGGACATGATTATCATCCATTGGTAAATTTTTCATTATATCATTTTAACAATTATATATATAAGAAATCACTTGATGATGAGATCATGATCATGGTTTATTTATTTTTTTCAATTTTATATAGGTCGAGCACCCTAGAGCACATGATATGGATCAACACAACTCGGAGAATATGGTTTTCGAAGTGGAGGAACATGGAGGTGTGAATATCGAAGCTGAAGATAATGATCCCATGGAACATGATGATCATGAGGCACAAAATACAATTGAAGATGATGGTAAAAATACATTGATCCATGACACATTTAGTATTGGCACAACTGATCATTATTATGAATATGACCTTGATGTTGTTCACGATGTCCCTCTACTTGAGAAGGAATCTGAGGCCCTTTACGAAGGCTCCCAGACAACTCTTCTCTTCGTTGTATTGTTGTTGGTGAACTTGAAGGTTATGAATAGTTTATCCAACATAACAATCTCGTGTATGTTAAGGTATGTCATATATGTCATTATAGTTAACAAATGGTGAATCATGTTGTACCATTAATATTATTTATATTAACAAATTATATTTTTTTGTTGTAGATTGATAGGTGAGTTTTTGTTACCACCATCAAATATTCTACCTCGCTCATATCGAAAATTATCTGCCATTATGAAAGATATTGGAATGGAGTATCAAGCAATAAATGCTTGTCCCAATGATCATATTATATATCACAAACAACATGAATTTCAAAATGAATGCCCTGAATGCCATATCAGTAGATATAGAACAAATCAAATAACAAAAAGGGTTCCTCGCAAGGTTCTTTGCTATATTCCCATTATTCCACGTATGAAACGATTATTCAAGTGCACTAGCTTGGCACAATTTATGGATTACCATGCATGCAATAGAAGTCAAGATGACATTATTCGAATGCATGCAGATGGTTCAACATTTATGGACATAGAGGAAAAGTGGCCACACTTTAAAGAAGAACCTTGTAATCTCAGGCTTTCATTGGCAACAGACGGTGTCAATCCATTTGGAGAGTTGAGGTATGTTTACTCAGTGTGGCCTATTTTTGTTATCAACAATAACATTCCTCTATGAATGTCAATAAAGAGGGAGCACATAATATTGGCAATGATTGTTATAGGTATTTTATCATTTAATAGTCGTCTACATTTAATTATAAATATTGCAGTAAAATGGTCATAATAATTATGTAATGTTTTTTCTCATTCGATTAGGTAAGTACCAAGTTAAAGATATGAATGTATATATCGAGCCTCTTATCGACGAGTTGTTGGAGTTATAGAATGGTGTCACTATGTATGACGTCTCTAGACCAATAGGACAAAGACAATTTCAATTCCATGTGATGCTTGTATGGACAATAAATGATTCCCCAAGGCTAACACATTTTTGTGGTATGTTATAGTGTTCAAGTTGCGCATGATAATTATAATTAAAAAAATTAACATATTTAATCCAATTATACATTATCTTGTAGGTCTTCAAACAAAGGGAAAATTTGCATGTCCAGTTTGTGGTCCAAAGATGAAATCTCGTCATTCAAAAAGTTTAGGAAAGAAGGTGTTTGATGAGTATAGGCACTTTCTCCACAAAAATCATAAGTATCGAAATACTGAAAAACATCTTTTCAAAGGGAAAGAAGAGAATACATCAAAGCCACGAAGAATGACACCTCACCTATGGAAGTTGGAATATAATAGAATTAATCGTCAAGGTATTGTCATTCCATCTAATGGTTTATGTCATAAAACATCTTTTCTATTGTGTTTTGTTTACTGATAATGTGATTGATGATCCTAAAGGTCATCAAGGCATAAATAACCACCTTCCTAAGGGACTAAAAAGTTACAATTTAGTAGGTTGCCCTACTACGAGCAGTTACAAATTGTGCATTTGTTTGATACTGGGCATATTGGAAAGAATATAACAGAGACATTATGGAAAATATTGGATGGAAGGCGTGACAAAGAAAAAATTGTCAAAATTTGTAGTGACATTCAGGATTCCAATCATGCAATGAAAAATGTCATTCAATCAAATAGCCATGGAGACCAAATCAATATAAGTGACCTTCCTTGGTTATTAATGGACTAGCAAAGCAATGCTATAAAATAAGTCATACGAAAAAATTCAATTTCCCACAATATTTGTTGCGAACATGAACAATCTCATATCAAAGAAAAGTGAATTTGGGCCAAGGATGAAAACACATGATTGGAATACCTTCATTAAAGTAATTCATGTTGTTGTGTTTTTACTATATATTTGTATACTGCGCATGTACTTTTCATTGTATTATGTTAAAAAAAATGAACAGATAATTTTATAATTGTTGCAGTACATTCTACCTCTATCTCTCCTAGACGACTTCGACAATAATGTCAAGCAAGTCATATCTGATCTTGGAAAATACATGAGGTAAGTAGTGATATTTGTTCAATTCATTGTATAGATAATATATTTGTGATTTGTTTTACTTGTTATGTAATATATTTTTTTGCATCTTGAATATCTTGTAGGTGGTTGTCATGTAAATAAATCCATAAAGAAGATATAAAATATTGGAAGAGAAAAGTTCCTCATCTAATGTGTGAAATGAAAAACTGTCTACCTTCTTCTTTTTTCAATGCAGAAGAACACTACCTCATACACCAAGTTGAGGAGATTGAACTCTGTGGACTTGTACACACTGTTGGCATTATGTGAGCTGGTATGAGGACATAATGACATTATGTGTTGTCATTGATATCAATATGATGAATAGAAGAGAACCGGTATAACACTATGAACCGACATTTGTACCAAAGTGAAGCGGTGTGTTTGTTCAAGGTGAATCAACATATGGTTATGGGAACCGGTTGTATGACTACTAGTTGGTAGTCTCAACTTCAGGGTTTCCGGTTGAAGTGCTTCAAGCCTGTGTGGCTCAACCGGTGACTTTGTGTGATGAGTTAACATGGTAACGAAGAACAGATCATGTTGCCACGTAAGCCTTGTGCGCGTGAAGGATCTTGCATAAAGGAGATTGTTCCCATCTACCTCGGGAATGTGCGAAGTCTGTAAACGGTAATAACGTGTGATGGGTTACCAGTCGCCATGAAATTGGTGGAAAACGAACGATGGAGAATGTCTTGAGATTGGATCAAGACTATTACATTTAATGCAGTGTGCTCAACGGTCAAGATTGAACTATTTGAATTCCTTAACCTAAGAGGTTTAGGGTTTAAGGTTTATGCTACCGACCTATCTGTTTTCCTATAAGGTCGATGTTGTGATTCTTTCTAAGGTTGTTGGCAAAATTTGTGTGTGTGTATCCAAGAGAAGAGATACGTGATTCTTGCCAGACTAGAGGAGAGAAGTTATATCTACAGAGTGTAAGTGCAGAAGGTGAAGAGGAGCTAAAGCGGATCTACATTGGCATTGAGTGTTGTTACTAGATCACTGTAATACCTGTTGATCTCTAACCACCTCAACAGTTGGAAAATCCCTTAAAAGGGTAGCTTTAACCGGCTTGCTATAAATCCTTTAATAGGGTGACTCAAAACCATTAAGTTCTTGAAATCCTCTAACAAGGTAACCTTTAACAGGGTTTAACCCTTAACCGGGTATTCTAGCCATCCCTTAACCAGGTGATCCCTAATAGGATTGGTTCCTAACAGAACCTATTGTATTAGTCTTTAACCGGACAAGGCTCCTAATAGAGCAGACTTCTAAAGAGTTCAAAAACAAGCTTGTGGGTATTCATCCCCACTGTGGTTTTTCCCAGTTGGGTTTCCACGTGAAAAATCTATGTGTCATGTGTGGTGATATTCTTGTGATGGTTTAAGTAAAGTGTGTCTGAAGGTAAATCATGTTGATCTAGTTGTTTATATATCTTTGATGGTAGATTACCTGTTCATGCACTAGGGTGAAATGGAAAAGAAGTGTTAGATTGTATGAGAAGATAAGTGTCAACCAGTTTATGTTTGTCTCAATTATTCTGGGTTTTGCCGGTTGTACTTTGTTTAAGGACCGGTGTTACTGTTTGTTTGTCAATGCACAGTGTTTGCTGACAAACCGGTTTAAGAGTGAACCTTTTGCCTGTACTAATTTAGCCCCCCTCTCAGTACCAGTTTGGTACTATTCATTCATCATTGAGTTATCAATTGGTATCAAAGCATCGTCCAGGTCCTCTGTGTTATAAGCTTAACTGCTTGAGGTAAAGATCCCAGTCTAATGATGAAGAGGTAAGTTCCAAAGGTTAACATAGAAAATTTCAGTATATGGAAAGACAGAATGAAGATATACATCAGAAGCATGGGTGCTCAACACTAGAGCTATGTTGAGAATGCCTATGTTGCCCCTACTGGTACTCTCACCGATGACCAAAAGAGAGAGATGCAGGAGAATGGGCAAGTCATGGAAGCCCTAATTAGTAGTTTATATGACATTGACTTTATTGATGTCGAAGATAAGGTAAATCCCAAAGAGGTATGGGATACTCTTGAAAATATCTATGGCGGTGATGAGCATGTAAAACAAGCTAAGGAAGAAAGCCTTAGAGGGAAGTTTTAAGACATGCAGATGGTTGAAGGTGAGACCATTCAACAGTATGGAATAAGAATCAAAACCGTTGTTGGAGATATCAAGAGTGCAGGTGGTAAAATGGAAGATTCCACTGTGGTAAGCAAAGTCCTGAGATCCTTATTACCAATCTATGCAATAAGGGTTGCTGCTATTCAGGAGCTGAGATCAATAGACAAGACTAAGGTATCCCTAGACTCCATCATTACAAAGTTGACAGCCTATGAGCTAAATAGCTTTGATGGCAATGTTCAAAAGACTAAATCAGCTTTTAAAGCTTCTATTGTACTATCCAGAAAAGGAAAAGAAGCTAGCACAAGTGGTGAACCAAGACAGAGCAGAGAAATGGATGATGAGGAGATTCTGATGGCATTTGAAGCTCTACTTGCCAGGAAACTTCCTAAAGGAACCGGCAAATACAGAGGTAAGCTTCCTTGAAATGCTTTTCTTGTAACCAGATAGGACATATTGTTGTAAATTGTCCTAATGGCGACAACAAGGACAAACCGGAAAGGTTCAATAAATTCAAAGGAGGAAACCAGAGAAACTGTTTTGTGGCAATTGATGAAGGTGTCACAGATGAAGAATCAGAAGATGAAGAAACTAAAGACATTGTGTTTGTTGTTGTCAAGGAAGATGTGTCAGACAAGAAGGCTCTTGTCTCCCAGTTTGATAATTCCAATGAGTGGATTATTGATAGTGGTTGTTCTCACCATATGATTGGTGACCGGAGCAAGTTTCTATCCTTGGAAGAGTATGATGGTGGTGTGGTTCGCTTTGGTAATGATGCACCATGCATGGTCAAAGGCAGAGGGTCCATCTCTCTGAATGGAAAGAGTAGTGCTGACAATGTGTACTGGGTTGATGGTCTCAAACACAACCTTTTGAGTGTTGCCCAACTGAACGATAGTGGTCTCACTCTGGAATTCAAGAATGGAGTGTGCAGAATCAAAGGAAAGAATGGTGAATTGGTGGCCACCAGCATGCAGACCAAAGGTAACCTATTTCAGCTGAATGCAAATATAAGTACATGTCTTATGGCTAAATTTGATGATAGCTAGATATGGCATAGGAGACTCTGCCATGTAAACTTTGATAACATTGTGAAGGCTAGTAAGATCAAGGCAGTTAGAGGGTTGCCGGTGCTAAGAAAATCGGATAATATCTTGTGCAGAGAGTGTGAATTGGGGAAAATGTCTTCCTCAACCTTCAAAGGTAAATCTTTCACTGCTGACAATTTGCTTGATCTTGTGCATATTGATTTGTGTGGTCCTATGAAAACTAGGAGTGTGCAGGGTGATAGGTACTTTATGATTCTCACTGATGACGGCTCAAGAATGATGTGGGTCACATTCTTGAAAGATAAGTCTAAAGATTTTGTAAAGTTCAAAGCCTTCAAAGCATTAGTGGAGAAGGAAAGCGGTAAAAGGATCAAGTGCCTGAGAACTGATCAAGGAGGGGAATTCACTTCCGGTGAATTCAACAAGTACTGTGAAGAACATGGCATCAAGAGACAACTATCTGCCCCCTGAACTCTACAGCAGAATGGCCTAGCAGAGAGGAATAACCAGACTGTGGTTGAAGCAACTAGAACCATGTTGATTCAAGGAAAGGTAGCTCACACCTTTTGGAGAGAAGCAGTGAGCACTACAATCTACACAATGAACTGGGTACTCATCAAGAAAGGTAAGGATAAAATTCCTTATGAGTATTGGACCGGTAAGACACCTGTGGTTAGCTACTTTAGAGTGTTTGGTAGCAAATGTTATATCAAGAGGAGCAAACACCAGAGCAAATTTGATGCGAAATGTGATGAGGGAATATTCCTAGGGTATTCCACCAAGAGAAAAGCTCTCAAGTGTTTCAATAATAGGACTCATAGAATCATGGAAAGCATCAATGTAAGAGTTGATGAAACCTCTGAGAAAACTGAGGAAACCGGCAGTGAGTAAGTGGTAAATGAACCGGTTGTAACCTTCTGGGAACCGGTTGTCAGTTAACCGAGTACCAGTAACAGTGTTCCTACACCGATAGATGTAGATGTTGATACTGACGGAGATGAGGATGAAGAAGAAAAGCAAGAGGAATCTATCAAGACCATTCCTTGGTATGTCAAGTTGAATCATGATCCTAAGCAGATCATAGGAGATAAGGATGCAGGAATCCTTACAAGAAGAAAGGTCAGAGAAAACTCATGTATGATCTCTGAATTTGAGCCTAAATCATTCAAAGAGGCACATAAAGATGAAGACTGGATCAAGGCAATGGAAGAGGAACTTGACCAGATAGAGAAAAATGGTACATGGTCTTTGGTACCCAGACCGAAGCATAAAAATGTCATTGGTACCAAATGGGTCTTCAGAAATAAGCTGAATGAGGGTGGCACAGTGATTACGAACAAAGCCAGATTGGTGTGCAAAGGATATGTCCAAGAAGAAGGAGAAGACGATGGAGAAACCTTTGCTCCTGTAGCCAGATTGGAAGGAGTTCGTATGCTTCTTGCATATGTAGCTTTTAAAGGTTTCAAAGTATATCAAATGGATGTAAAATCTACATTCCTAAATGGTGTACTTGAAGAGGAGGTGTATATAGAGCAACCAGATGGGTTTTCCCTATCTGAAGACAGTGACATGGTATGTAGGCCATGTAAAGCCTTATATGGTCTAAAGCAGGCACCTAGAGCTTGGTATGAACGTCTGCATTCCCATCTTGTGAAGATTGGATTTGAGAGAACAAGTGAAGATAGCAATATCTACTTGAAGTCTGAAGGAGATCAGATCCTGATCTGTGAGGTATTTATTGATGACATTATCTTTGGTGGAGATGACAAGATGAGTCATGAGTTTGCAGATGAGATGAAGAAAGAGTTTGAGATGTCACTCATAGGGGAGATTAAATTCTTCATTGGACTGCAGATCCAGCAGATGAAAGATGGAATCTTTATCACTCGGTCCAAGTATGTCAAAGAGGCATTGAAGACCTTTGGCATGGAAGATAGCAAACTGGTTGGTACACCAAAGGTGACTCATTGTAAACTATCCAAAGAGGATGACTCAGCATTGGTTGATGAGAAGGAATACCGATCAATGATTGGTAAGTTACATTATGTGGTGCATAGAAGACCAGATATTGCACATGTAGTTGGTATTACTGCAAGGTTCTAGAAAAGCCCAAGAGAATCCCACTTGGTTGCAATTAAGCGGATTCTTAGGTATCTAAAGGGAACTGTTGATTATGGATTGTGGTATCCATATAGCAAGGATTTCAACTTAAAAGTATACATAGATGCTGATTGGGCAGGTAATGTAAATGACCAGAAAAGCACAACTGGTGGTGCATTCTTTCTCAGTGGTAGACTGGTCTCATGGATGAGTAAGAAGCAGAGTTGTATCTCTCAGTCTGCAGTGGAAGCAGAGTATGTTGCAGCTTTCATGAACTGCACTCAGCCAATTTGGATGAAGCATGTATTAAATGGCTTCAAAGTTCCTGTATCTGAACCGGTAAGTATATTTTGTGACAATAATAGTGCAATTAATATCTCCGAGAATCTGGTTTTGCATTCTAGAACCAAGCACTTTGAGCTTAAGTATCATTTCTTGAGGGAAAAGGTTCAGAATAAAGAGACTACACTGGAACATGTTTCCAGTAAGGAGCAGTTAGTAGACATATTCACCAAGCCTCTCCCAAAGGCTACATTTATGTACTTAAGAGGTGAATTAGGTGTGTTGCCCCTTCAGGAGGTAAACTAAAGGCATATGCTCCACATCAGTCAGGTATTGCATAGTCAATTTTTTTTGGATTGATGTGTTGAAGGATGCCACTCCTCAGGGGGAGCAACATAATGGAACAGGGAAGCTTGTGCCTCCACTTTGGCATTGTTGTCAAAGGGGGAGAAGATGTGAAGCGAAGAAGATATCTACAGAAAATGGGGAGAAGATGTGAAGCAGAGAGATATCTTTGTATATTGCCATCAATGCCAAAGGGGGAGATTGTTGGCATTATGTGAACCAGTATGAGGACATAATGACATTATGTGTTGTCATTGATGTCAATATGATAAAGAAAAGAGAAACAATATAACACTGTGAACCAGCATTTGTGCCAAAGTGAAGCGGTGTGTTTGTTCAAGGTGAACCGGCATATGGTTATGGGAACCAGTTGTATGACTACCAGTTGGTAGTCTCAACTTCAGGGTTTCCAGTTGAAGTGCTTCAAGCCTGTGTGGCTCAACCGGTGACTTTGTGTGATGAGTTGGCATGGTAACGAAGAATAGATCATGTTGCCACGTAAGCCTTGTGCGCATGAAGGATCTTGCATGAAGGAGATTGTTCCCATCTACCTCGGGAATGTGTGAAGTCTGTAAACGGTGATAATGTGTGATGGGTTACCAGCCGCCATGAAATCGGTGGAAAACGAATGATGGAGAATGTCTTGAGATTGGATCAAGACTATTGCATTTAATGCAATGTGCTCAACAGTCAGGATTGAACCGTTTGAATTCCTTAACCTAACAGGTTTAGGGTTTAGGGTTTATGCTACTAACCTATATGTTTTCCTATAAGGTTGATGTTGTGATTCTTTCTGAGGTTGTTGGAAAAAGTTGTGTGTGTGTGTATCCAAGAGAAGAGATACGTGATTCTTGCCAGACTAGAGGAGAGAAGTTATAACTGTAGAGTGTAAGTGCAGAAGGTGAAGAGGAGCTAAAGCGGATCTACATTGGGATTGAGTGTTGTTACCAGATCACTGTAATACCTGTTGATCTCTAACCACCTCAACAGTTGGAAAATCCCTTAACAGGGTAGCTTTAACCGGATTGCTGTAAATCCTTTAACAGGGTGACTCAAAACCATCGAGTTCTTGAAATCCTCTAACAAGGTAACCTTTAACAGGGTTTAACCCTTAACCGAGTATTCTAGCTATCCCTTAACCAGGTGATCCCTAATAGGATCGGTTCCTAACAGAACCTATTGTATTAGTCTTTAACCGGACAAGGCTCCTAATAGAGCAGACTTCTAAAGAGTTCAAAAACAAGCTTATGGGTATTCATCCCCACTGTGGTTTTTCCCTGTTGGGTTTCCACGTGAAAAATCTGTGTGTCATGTATGGTGATATTCTTGTGATGGTTTGAGTAATGTGTGTCTGAAGGTAAATCATGTTGATCTAGTTGTTTATATATCTTTGATGGTAGATTACCTATTCATACACTAGGGTGAAATGGAAACGAAATGTTCGATTGTATGAGAAGATAAGTGTCAACTGGTTTATGTTTGTCTCAGTTATTATGGGTTTTGCCGGTTGTACTCTGTTTAAGGACCGGTTTTACTGTTTGTTTATCAATGCACAGTGTCTGCTGACAAAGCAGTTTAAGAGTGAAGCTTTTGCCTATACTGATTCACCCCCCCTCTCAATATCGGTTTGGTACTATTCATTCATCATTGAGTTATCACACACTAGGTCACTGTGGATGGTTGAGAGGCACTTGAAATTTTTGAAGGCTTTGGTTTGACAAAGAGCATATCCTGAGGGTTCTATGGTGGAGGGATATATGGTATACTAGACTATGGTGTACATTTCTGAATATCTTCCTAATTTTGCAACAGAGATCCATGTGGATCGCATTTGGGATCCCAACCCCATTAACAAATTTAAAGGGGAGTACTTGACGGGGAAAGGTAGATTGAGGAAAGTGAGAGGTAATTATAAGATGTTATTGTAGTTAATTCATTCTTAATCTTCAAAATAAATCGGTTGTAAGACATCTATTTATTTTTTGTACAGTTGGTCGAGAGTGGGATGCATTACATTTGTATATTGCAAACAATCTTGATTGAATGATGGTATGGATTGAACATTGTCAACATTCTGCTCGCACATTAACACAGGAAGGTGTGGCTTCATTGGTTAAAGAAGCTCATCATAATGGAGATTCCAATGTTACGCAAAGGGAAATTGATTTAGCATATGGTTGTTCATAGGAAGGTGTGGCTTCATTGATTGTTCATTGTTTTGTGAAAATATATACAAGTAGATTGGGACATTAGAGTTATAAACACCGTAAATTGTGTTTGAGATCATTGTCCTAATTGTAATAGTCAATCACCATTGGCCCAAGGCCACACCAACACTGTTGTGAAACCAAGGTTTGTGCATATTGGTGTAAGGGATACTCTTAGGACATTTCATTACCATTACATATCCACACCTAGGGTCTCCAAACACAACTTGTTTGAGTTGGCAGTATCACTGGTAAAATTGTGATTGTCACAATTGGTACCCTTAGGACAGTCATTAATATTTGTGGTCTATGGCACTTTTCAATGGCTTCTAAAGGCTTTTATGGGGTGTGCAGGGGTCCCACACATATCTTCCAACATTCCATCCAAGGCACTTCACTCTCACCTATCTTATATTCCACTTTCTCTATGCTCCTATCCAAGAGGTCCGATACATGATGAATAGCAGACTAATCAATCAAATCTAGCATGTGTCTCAAAGGTTTTGGAGACTTGCAAGAAAGAGAAATGAAAATACATATTTGCAAGAGCCTTTCCAACTAGTGGTGTGAGTTTTTAATGGTGAAAAGGCCAAAAATACATTTTTCCCCACTCATTGGAAACCCTAGTGAGGGTTTTGATAGTTTTTGGAAAAATAGTGATATCTTCTTCAAATTTGAATGGATCTCAATTATACAAAAGATGAAATGAAGGTAATTCACTTTTCTACCATATCCAATAGACTTCTAATGAAAATATGATGAATTTCACAATTAAAAATAATGAGAATCAGACTGAAACATTTTTGTATGAACAAAAATCTCCAACTTCATTTAGTAAAACTTTCAAAATTCAACAAGAAAAAATTGGGTGGTGTGACAAAGGCCTATTTATGCCCATCCAAGTGGGTTACAATCTCAAACCGCCAAAAACCAACCTCCCAACCAAATTTTAAAAAGTTGTCATGACAATAATGACAAATTTTTACAATTTTTGCCCAATGGACCTCAAACTTTCCCAATTAGGTCCAAATACATCATAATGGCCTCAAATGGCCTTATTTACATGAAATAACACAAAATAAATAAAAATAAATAAATAAAAATCTCAAATTTTGACCGTTTTGGCCAAACCTAGGTCCCTAGGGTGCTCCTGCACCATCAAACCATGTGAATTAGCAAAAACAAATGTGTTTTAGAAGTTTTAATGAGAGAAGCTATAAATATTTCTACCTCTCAATAAAGAAAAAAGTACCACAAATCTCATTATTGATAAGAAAGTGTTCAGTGACTCATAGAGTTCCCCCAAACCCTTCAACAAATAAATTTAACAATCTCCCCATTGGCCTATCCTCAAGTGACAAACATAATAGACAAGTTGAGAAACCATTCTATACTGTGAAATCAAAATACATACCTTTTTCATTGGTGAGATGTGAAATTGCGCTTGTAAAATGTTTTTCAAAACCATCTCATGTTTTCACCTTTATTTATTTTGTGAATTGGAACTTGGTCTAGGAGGTTAGACAAGTTGTTTTGTAGGTTGTAGCAGTAATAAAGTGCTACAGGAATTTAGAGATAAGTATTCTTGTAACCCATTTGAAGGAATAACACAAGCATTGTTCTCTTTGGTGTGGTTTTTTTCTCACAAGGGTTTCACCATGCCAATCACATTTTCTTGAAAGATTCTACAACCTTTTTAACAAACCCATCCTATGATTATCGTGCAATCGTAACATTTCATGAGGTGACAACAACTATGAGTTTTAGGGGTGGGTACATTGAGAGTGTCATCTAGTGTTGGTTAAGCAATCAAGTCCATATTCAAAGGTTTCAAACAAAAGAGGACTTTGGAGCCATTAGGTCTATATTCAAAGATTCCAAGTTTGAGATCCTTAATAATTCTTATTCTTCTTGAGGTTCCTAAGTAGCAAATTCGTAATTTCATATGTTGATTTATTATGATGGTTTTAGGACCATTGCTTCCTACTAGATGATTTAAATGATGTTAAATTTAGGTATATTATATTGATCTTATTTTGATTATCAATATTATTATATGATGCCATGATGCAAATTGAGTGGGGTATTCATTAGGGGGTAGCTAGTATTGGTTAATGATCATGTTTTATAGATATGAGCATAATCATGCACTTTATATCACTTGAAAATTGTATGATTTAAGATTCATTCTTATAATGAGAGTTGTAAGAATCAAAATTGTGTTTATAACTCTTGGGAGATCACAAAGTGTGGTAGAGATAATCCATTCATGAATCATATAGATTGGTTTTACATTTATCACTATTTTACAATCAACATTGGTTTATGGGTTGTAGATGGACCTTTTGTTTTAGCTAGGTCATCGTCTCTATTTCACCTAAGTGGGTGGCAGTCGACGAGAAAACTGTCTAGGGTAAAGGGACCCTAGAAAGGGTTGCATACCCACTCCTTTATATACCATCATGTTAGATGGGTTTTAAATAATTTCAAGAACTATGAAGTCTCTGCGCCTTCACATAGGCAAGGCCATCTGTGATGAGCCCCCGAGAAACTAGGTCTGGCCCTTAGGTTTTGTAATTCTAAGTTTGGTTTAGTCTCGCCACTCCTTCAAAATATTATGTATTCTCTATTTAGCTTATGCCCTCTTGATTCAGTTGTGCTAGCTTTTTTAAATTCATTTCTCTATCCTTTCTATCGAATTGCTTTATCAATGTCTCGCTGAAATCTTCTAAGGTAGTGATTGAATCTTTCCCTTGGGTCATCATGCCATGATACTAACATTTGTGAGTCATCCCCTCAAGATGCAAGTTGGCAAACTTGATGGCCTCTTCTTCAAACTTAGGATTCAAAAGGAAACATGCATCCATTTTTTACAACCAAGCTCTTGTTGAAGAGCTATCAAATACAGTAAAGGTGGGAATGGTGATCTTTCCAAAGCAGTGTTGAATGTCCTTTTGGGGCTGCTCATCACATCTTCTCCTCCTATGCCCATTCCTTGTCTTCATCTCATACTATTTTGTAAATGAAGTGTCTCTTCATATGCCAGCACTTAGAGCATTGTATTTATCATGAAGTCTTGTCATTTCATCTCCCTGATTGGGTTGCTCTTCTTCCATTGGTGTTGTCCCTTCCTTTTCAAGAAAATTGGCTTTAAAGGCTCTTTTATTTGGGTTAGCTAATTCCCTATCAACACCGGAGATGCTCCATTTGATCCCATTTTTAATAGGTTTACCAATACTCAGTGGTTCATACAGTCCTCTTAGGAGCTAGACCATCTCAACCATGGTGCACCTCATATTAGCTTGAAACCAGTGCCCCTCATATTAGCTTGAAACCTATGCCCCCTATTGGTAGCTGATGGGGATAGAATAACATTCGTTGTACATATCAATGAGGTGTTCTTTACGTCTAGATAACGAGAACCACTTCTAGATATACTTTAGAGAGATGGTGTATGTATAGAGATAGTTGGTAACTATATATATATATATATATTTGAATAGCACTCTTGGCTGCCCCAACAAAGGTATGCGTAGATTGATGAGGACACCACCTGAAATAGAGTGTAGACAACACCCGCCCTCCATCTTGATACACTAGTATTCAAGAGGATCTATACTGTGGAAAACACCTCCACTCCAGTAAGTCAGACTACATTAAGTAAACACTCGGCTGATACCACCTACCTTACCCCCTGTTGCAGTCACAGTACGGAATAATCAAATTGACCAATGGCTTACAATCTCATATGTGTATTCCTTCTTTTTTTTTAAATAAATAGCCATCGAAATTCTGATGGCAACTTAAATTTGCACTAACAGCCAAACCATCGGACCAACAACATCCTCATCGATGCAAAGTTTCTGGCAGCCATCGAAATTCCAACGCCAACTGAAGAAACGTCCAACGAGAATGTTGTATGTCTAACAACACTTTCTTGTTGGATGGTCATCGATGCATATTCGTGGGGGAGCATCGGAATTCTAATGTCCATCTGATGACATTTTTGGCCGGAGGAGCAATCATGGCCATCATCGGAAGATTTCACGATGTCACAGAATTCCGACGTTAAATGGCATCGTCGAGAAGTCTGACAATGAGTTTTTGATGACTTCATTTGTCAGCAGTCCGATGAAAAGTAGTCGAAATTCTGACCATAGGCTGTCGGAAATTAGCCTTGAATGTACTAGTGTTTCTAGTGTTCAAGTGAAAGATATTACCTCCAGTCTGAGTACTGGTTGCAATTTCCAAACCAGTTTTGTTAATGATTTTGCATTTTCTATCTTTGAATTGAAGTTGGAATCCCTTGTCCACCAATTGACCAACACTTAAATATTATTCTTTAAACCTTCTACATAATAGATATTATCAGTATTATGCTTGCCATCCAGAGAAATAATACCTCTACCTTTGATCATACATGCTTTGTCATCCCCAAATTTGACTGGATTGCCATTGTATTCTTGCAGGGACAAAAATATTTTTTTATCTTCAGTCATATGATGTGAGCATCCACTATCAATTACCCATTCATCTGTGTCTTCAACTTTTTTTGTCAAGGCCTTTTCTTCATTCTTGATAGTCGGTTCCAGTTTATCTTCCTTTAAAGCATAGAACACCCATTCCTTTCCATTGCTAGATCCACTAGCAGAGTCTCTTGTCAGTTCATCCTTTGAATCATCACTTACTCCTTCCTCATCTGCTATGTAGCATTGTTTGTTTTTCTTGAATATATATTTGTTTCTATTAGGCTTAAATGATTTATTAACTCTTTCTTCAAATCATGTATTCCTTTTAGGATATCTAGATGCAAAATGACCAATCTTATTACATGCAAAACATTTAAAAGGTGATTTTCCTTCATACTTACTTCCTACCAGTCCTTTAGGTACTCTTCTAGAAAATAAGGCTTCAAGTTGCTCAAATTCTTCATCCTCTTTCCTCATATCTTCCAATTCTTTTGCATATAGGGCTTTGCAATCACTTTTTCCAGTAGATGGTGATGCATGAAAAGCAGGTTCAGACTTTGTAGCTCCAGAGGGTCCAAATTCTTCAAGCTCAAAAGCAGATAATTTCCTAATCAAAATGTCTCTGTTAACTGAAGTGTTTGCCATTGTTCTCAATTCATTAATTGCAGCAGCCTTCATCTTGTAAGCCGGTGGTAGGGCTCTCAAGACTTTAGAAACTATTTCATCTTCACTCAGAGATCCTCCACAACATTGAATTCCCATGACAATCTCATTTGCTCTTTACATAAATGTAGCAATTCTTTCATTATCTTCCATCTTCAAGTTCTCATATCTTACCTTGTAACCATCGAGTTTAGCAATTTTGACAGTAGGGTCACCTTCATTCAGAGTTTGCAATTTATCTCACATAACCTTTGCAGATGATTTTATCAAACAATTCCATGTTTTGTTGATCAGTTAGTGCACACAAGAGGGATTCTCTTGCTCTGCAATCATTTTCAATATTTTTGTCCAAGTTTGTAGGAGAAGGATTGCTAGATGTTGAATCATAAGGTGTATATCCTTTCTCAGTGATCTCCCAAATATCCTTGCCAAGACATCTAAGATGAGTCTCCATTCAGATTTTCCATATCCCATAGTTTGTTCCATCAAGCTTAGGGATTTCTAATCTGAAAATAGTTGCCGGTGGATTTGAAGTATTAGTTGCCATGGGATCTACCTCAAGAGGTTAAGCTTCTACAAAAGAGGACCAAAGCTTTGATACCAATTTTTAGGATAATCAGTGGACAATTGAGAGGGGGGGGTGAATCAGCTGTCAACAGATTATATTAATCAAACCACTTTATAACCTTTAACCGGAGCACATAAACATTGAATACCGGAATAGCAGAAACAGATGTCGGTAAGTAATAAAACTTAAGAATGAAACAAAGAATTAACACAATGCAACCATACCCATAACACCATGATTTGTACGTGGAAAAATCGGTAAAGGGAAAAACCACGGTGGGAAGCCTACCCACAATCAGATGATACTTCTGCAGAAAGTATGTGATACAATAAGGGGCCTGCACATGTAGGAAGGCACACTGCCTAGAGTGTACTGTTCATTACAAAGGATTCTCTGTTGGCATTATGGATGAATTGATTATTTGTTACATTGATGTTTTGTCGTTGATGTCAACACTAGCTGATATGGATGGTTACCGACAGACAAGTTTTGAACTTTTGGTTACCAGTAGAGGATCTAGTGTTACCAGCAACAGAGATTATCTGTTGACACTTTCGACATGTTTGTATCAGTAAAGTATATTGGATTTCATGAGTTATATGCTCCATGAGCATGTTTTGGTCAGGTGGTATTGGCTTGGTAATTGGATGTTATCATACACTTTGGTAAACCCTTACCAACACTAGTTTAAAGCTTTACTGGTAGAGCTTTCATTGAGGAATCACGACAGGATGCACAATTGGTGTTGGTGCAACTTCTTCGAGGATTTTAGGATGTTGAAGATGTTCTTTGATCATGCTTCAAATGCTTGAAGATATTGCTTTGGCTTAGTGGACCCAGAATAGGTTCGGTACCTATCTAGGTTATGGACCGGTATCATGTTAGCGTGTACTCTACATGTTACCTGGATGATTTGAGATGATTTATGGATTTGTTATTATTGTTTTGGTCTTAAGACGACATGGCATATCATTGTAAATAGAATTATGTAATGATATTATTGTAATATCTTTAGGTGGCTGACCTAATTGGTTTAGGCCTTAGGGTTTGTATAAATAAGAGATAGAAACTCTTTGTAAAGTATCATGGTTATTGGGAAGGTCATGGTCAAGAAATGTAATGTGCGGATATTGGTGATCGAATTAGATTCAGAAGAGGATTTAGACCTTCAACATTGAGCTTAACCGAGACTATAATCAAGCATGGTAGATGTTATTTCCAGCAGTTCACTATATTGGATTGTTGTCCATTTACCTTGAGAAGGTTGTAGCCTCTCTATAGTCAGTGAGACTCTTTTGTAAAGAGCAGTACGCTCTAGGTAGTGTGCCTTCCTGCAAGTGCGGGCCCCTCATTGTAACACATACTTTCTACAAAAGTATCATCTGACTATGGGTAGGCTTCCCACTGTGGGTTTTCCTTTTTTGGGTTTTCCACGTACAAATCATGGTGTTATGTGGTATGGTTTCTTTGCATTGATTATCTGGTTAATTGTTAAGTTATATTGTTTACCAGTATCTGTTCCTACCGACATCTGTTTGTGTTTTACCAGTACTTGATTTGTTTAAGGTTGCATTGTGGATTAAAAGTTATAATCTGTTAACAATTGATTCACCCCCCCCCCCCTCTTAGTTGTTCACCAGTTATCCTAACAGTCTCACTGACTACAAAGAGGTTATAACCACCTAAATATAATTGGACAACAATCCAGAATAATGAACTGCCAGTGATAGCATCTACCATGCCTGAATACAGTCCTGGTTAAGCTCAATACCAGAGGCCTTTGACCTCTTACATAAACCCAATTCGATCACCTATGATCGACCAAATCTCCTTCGCATATGATATTTCATTCCACGACCATGACCATTACAACCATGATCTACAATGAGATCTTACATCAATTTATACAAACCCTAAGGCCTAAACCAATTAGGTCGGCCACCTAAAAGATATTACAATAAAATCATTACATGCATCCATATTATAATGATATGCCATGTCGGTTTTAGACCAAAACAACATTAACCAATCAATAAATCATCCTGGTAACATGTAGAGAACATGTAACATGATACCGGTCCATAACCTAGATAGGTACCAGACCTTATTAGATTCTCCACGCCAAAGAGATGTCTCCAATTAATCGAGGCACGATCAAGGATCACCTTCTGCATCCTGAATCCCATCTAGAAGCCGCACCAACACCGCTTATGCATCTTGTCAAAGATTCTCAAAAAAAATCTCTGTCGGTAAACTCTTAAACCCTTATCGGTATAGGCTTACTAGAGTGCATGATAGCATCTGATCATCAAGTCAATACCAACTTACCAAAACATACTCCAGAACCATCAAACCAAACATATTCCATTGATCCAAACATGTCGATAGTATCCAACTGATAGTCCCTTCTGCCCGTAACACAAGTTCTTCTATCGGTAACCAAAATTTGTTTGTCGGTAACCAGCCATAATAGCTAGTGTTGACATCAATGATAAAACATCAATGCACCACATAATCAATTCCTTCATATTGCCAACATATCCCACATGATTTCATAATGAAAGGGGTAACCTTGCCTAACGCATTGGGGAGGATACACTAGGAGAAGGGGATTGTGGTAAGAAATAGTTCTGGGAAGAGCATAAATCTTTACATTAAACCCAATACCCTAGCTGCCAGAGATTAAAAATTTATCCAATTTGATCTTTATAAGGTCTTCCCCCTTCCGAAGATTAGACCAGGTGAATCTTTGGCCGATTAGGTCCACATCAAGTAATCCATTATTGTTTATGAAATACACTATATCAGTCATGTTGTCAAAGTACTCCTGAAGTCCCACAAGTTTTTTAGAAGGGAAAAGAGAGGATTTAAAATCCCTCGCAATCATCCAATGAGCATTGGTGATGTTTTGGACAAGACAAGAAATGTATTTCCAAAGAGAGAGCCAACCCATTCTGATGTTGGGGATGTAAAGATTAATGAGAAACCAAGAACCATTACTAGAAGAAATCTTAGAAGCCAGGAAGTTGGCAGAAAAGGAAAGCAGGCTGCCAGAAAACCACAAGGTGTTCCACATAGTGACCAAACCACCAAAAGCCCCATTGGCATTGCTGATGAAAAACTGAGAACCCGACCATATTTTGTCGGCAATGTTAGAAAAGGAGGTGTCAGTCATTTTGACCTCTTGGAGAAGCAGAACCTCAATCTTATTTTCTAAAATACAATTCTTCAAGGTGTATTGCTTATGGGGGTTGTTCAGGCCCCACAAATTCCATGAAAGAACCTTCACTTTTTACCTTTGATTGACATGTCCAAGGTCCTATGTCTGCTATTGGTGACTTCCCTTGCTGCTTCCTTCTGCCGAGAGAGTCTTTGTGATGGGTTTCTCGTCTTTGGTTCCATCCCAGCATCAGTCTTCATATTTCTTGTCTTACGTCTTTGCATGATCCAACCATCATCTCCAAGGAGGGGGTAGCCATTGGAGGATGCACCAAGAGATGAGAAGCTCATACAAGGAATGGGGGGGGTCCAACACACTCGTCACAACATTTGGAGGGCTCTTCAAGTGCAATGCCTTAGGGGGGTCACAATAGCCCCAATACAATTTTGGGGTTGAGGACATGTCTGCAATCTCCCCATCCTCCAAAGGAGTCATTCCTTTCGAAGGAGTGGAAGTCAATCTCTCTAAAGAACAAACCCCTTGGGCCACCAAAGAAGTCTCTTGAGGAGGTAACCCAGTATCCAAGTCTGGCAAGGAGTTGGGGGCCTCGACAGCCATCTTAGGAGGGGAGCAAAGGAGTGTGTTGATGTTCTTGGAGATAATCCTCACAGTTAGTCTTAGGACACACTATGATAATAGATTCCACTCTAACCTTTGGTTCTTTGATCTTGAGGGGCTTAGGGTTCGAGGCTTTACAATGTGAGGTGATTTGGCCTGCCATCGATTCTTTGAGCTTGAGGGGCTTGGGGTCTGGGGCTTTACAATCTAAGATAATGTGGCTCGCCTTGTGACATTTTTAACATAAGAGAGTGACATTTTCATAGACCAAACCTTAGGTCCAGCTTCCCAACTTAGACTTGAGGGTAATGAATTTAGGAAGATTCTTACTAACCGTAGCCTAAACACAAAAGCACGCATACACTAGTCTGAATTTGGTTATGGTAATCTCATCCACAACCACAAAGTGGCCAAAAGTATTACCAATCCATCTGAAGGCTAATTCGTCCCAATATTCTGTAGAAGTTGAGAAAGCCAACTTCACAAACCCCGAAGATCACCTGCATGCAAATAACCTGTCACAGAAAGAAGAGATGGAGACAAACAAGCAAGGGTGCTCTGAAAGCTAAAAAATGTATTCATCCAAGAGAGAGATAAATTACAATGATGAATCCTTATAAAAGGATATTGTGCAACCCTAAAAGAAACCCTAATAGGTAGACATTTAATAATTAATATAATTATTAAATGTCACAAATGCAAACTAAAGTGAAATCTTAAGAGAGGAATAAAGGTAATTTAATCAACATGATTAAATTAAAACCTTTACTCTAACACCCCCCCTTAAGATGAGCAAAAGTGCAGTTACAAACATGTGCAAGAAAGCAAAGGTAACTACAATGCAAGAAAGTAAACTTGGGTCCCGGCAACAAGGCCTGATCAGGTACCCAATTACAACCAAATCTCTGTAAAGTGGAGAAATAGAGAAAACCTCATGGGAAAAACTCTACTCCAAAAAGAGATGAAAGAAATAAATGCACTAATAACAGAAAGATAGGAGGTGGATAACATGATACCCCCCATAGACAACTTCTATCATATAAGTACATATACAATGGTCTCCATAGGAGAAAAAGAAAGAGACTAGAAGCCCCCCCCACAATGAAGAAACTCCTGTCGCACATATGGATGCCTGAGGTAGAATCCAAAAAGAGATCCTGAAGCGGCATATAATATTCCTCCCCTTGGGAAGAAATGGATCCAAAGGACGAAGATGAAGAAACCCTGTGAAGAGAGAAGAATCAATCTGTCTCAAGATGTGTGCCATAATAGGATGCTGAAGAATCCCTCTGTCTGAACTGAAACAAAAGATGTCAAATCCAAACTGAACTGAAGACTCAAAAACTGCAACCTCTGAATGCACAGATGATGGTGGGCTAACAGCTGGAATATGGCTATCAACAAAGAGGAGCTGAAAATCCTCAAAGTAATCCTCCAAGTCTGCAATATAGGACTCTACAAACAAAGACGAAATGCCTGCAAGATAAGAATCCCAAGTAGCCATGTCTGAAAGATGTATGATGTCCTGCTTAGCTGAATCAATAGGAGCCAAAGAAGAGGCAATATCAAACTGATCAGGAACAAAAGGAGATGATGTTGATACATATATAATCTCAGTCTGAAGAGTAGGAACTGTGAGACAATCCTCTGATTCATCAGAATATGTAAGGGTGTCTAAATATTGAAGTTCCTTTAAAGTATCATGATCAAAAGGTGTGTTATCTCTCCAACCAATGGGTACAAGACAATCTGAAGCAGGATCCTTTGGGAATGGAGAAAGACTGGGGTCTCCATAGATCTCCCAAAGACGTGTCCAAAGTGAGTGAGGACAATCAATGCCCGATATAGCCCACACAGTGTCAGAATCAACACTAGACAAAATAACTCCTACTATGTGATTTCTAATGATATCCCAAGCTAGTTTTCCCTCTAAAGTTGCTGGTTCAGGTATGAGATCATACAAATAAGGCAAAATATTAAGCCACCTACAGTGTGTAAGTATGCCCTTTGCCCATGACTCATAATTACCCCGTTCTAGAAATACAACTGAAGGGTGAGTAGAAAAACCCATGATAACTCTTCAAATTAACAAATCTGAGACTAAATGACTTTAATACTGATAAAGCAGATCAAATGAAGCCATCCCATGCAAACAAATTATTTCCAAGTCTGAAACGTCCAAGTAAGTGACAGATGTGTTAAAACACAAAGTACTGAATAAAATGTACCTGGTGCAGATTCTGGAAAAATACATGATAGATCTGGAAAGAGCACAGAACCAGCTTTCCGACGCCTATTTGCTTTCGAAAAACGGAGTCCGTATGCAAAAGATATGGCTCCTGGAGTGCAAAAAACTTGTTCTGACTTCGACTAGCAAAAAACACTACAAAACGGAAAAATCAAAAAAAAGATCTCCATCTTTTAGATCGGGCTCGGAACCAGCTTTCCAACGCCTATTTTCATTCGAAAATCCGAGCTAAAATGCCCGAGTTATACCCGATTTAGTAAAACTGCTCCAAAAAAGCCCAAATAGGCCCTTTAAGCCCTCAAGGGCTTAAAAAAAATAAGCCCCTGGTCCTCTGGGTGACCAGGGGTAGGCGCAGGAGGCGGCGGCGCGGGGGCGGCGCTGGGGCGGCGCAGCTGGCGGCGGGCGGCGCGCTGGCTGGGCGCGGGCTGAGAGCGGGCCGGCTGGCTGCGCGCAGGCGGCAGGCGGCGCGTGGGCGAGATACCGCCGGCGGCGGTGGACGCCGGGTGGCCGCCGGGCTGCTTACCGGCGGCGCGGCGGTTTACACTGGCTGCGCCCGGTTTTTTTGAAAAAACCGTGGTTTTTGTTTTTATTTTTTATTTTTCCGCCTCGGTTTTCGTGCCCTAGGGCCGTACGGCCTTGGGGCCAAAAAAATTTGCCTCCTGGTGCAACTGTGTCCAAATTGGACGAATTTTATATGGAAATAGGGGTTTTTGGGCGCTACAAGCTCAACGGTGAGGTCCGTTTGGGCTCAAAGTGCACCGAAAAAAAATACCCCCTATTCCAAAATAAAAAATAGAAGACAAACACAGATCTGATGCAACCAAAACCTGAAAGTCAGATCTAATCCTCGTAGCTACAAATTCTTCAGAAGACGAACAGGAAGCAGCAGGTCTGGAGCTCTGATACCATGTAGAAGTTGAGAAAGCCAACTTCACAAACCCCGAAGATCACCTGCATGCAAATAACCTGTCACAGAAAGAAGAGATGGAGACAAACAAGCAAGGGTGCTCTGAAAGCTAAAAAATGTATTCATCCAAGAGAGAGATAAATTACAATGATGAATCCTTATAAAAGGATATTGTGCAACCCTAAAAGAAACCCTAATAGGTAGACATTTAATAATTAATATAATTATTAAATGTCACAAATGCAAACTAAAGTGAAATCTTAAGAGAGGAATAAAGGTAATTTAATCAACATGATTAAATTAAAACCTTTACTCTAACATATTCCAAAGGGAGTCCTGGAAGACGGACCCAAATAGGAGCAGATTTATGAAGGTCAGTAGCTAGGTCAAAACCAACCTTCCACCTACATAGAGAAAGATTGCTCTTTACATAAGTCCAACAACCAAAAAGAACCAGCACGACATCCTCCTCGATTGTGAACTTGAATAGGAAAAGAGCATCGAGCATAACACTAACAGAGACACTTCCCTTAAGCCTCCATTTGGTGAAGGCCCATTTCTAGACCATCTCAATAATGGGTCGGAGAGAAAAAAAATTCCCAGCAAGGTATTACTCATGTTGAGCATGATGCGGTCCATGACTATATTAGGAAGCTCAATAGTCGTCCCTTCCTAAGTTTGTACACGAACAGGGATATAGTCGGGGTCCACCCCACCTTGAGGATTTCACACAAGCACATTATTTCAGCCTTTGACAATCATGTCATCGTCAAGGTTCCCCTTATCCTTTTCACTAATAAGTTTGCAAGATTATACTTATCTGAGAGATTAAAACAAGATATTAAAATCTTTTATAACTTATAATCCTAGAGAAACATAATACAATATTAGATTTAATAATTGTAAAAGAAATTAGATAAATTTATCAATCTTGATTATCTAATTAGTTTAGAGTCTTATGCTGGTTTATGTTGATGTTCTATGTCTTTCTAGTAGTCCCTTGACTGCCCTCCATCAATATAATTTATTTATTAATGCATTTATTCAACAAAAATATATTTTTAATTTCTTTTTAATATTGAACAAAGCTGAATAAAATACATAAAGAATAGCAGTCCAAAAGAAGCTGTAAATTAGAGAAATGTAAAATAGACTACATGACCTTAAAAGCACAACTATACAGGCTGAAAACAATGCAACCAAATCTGAGACAAAAATAATAAGTCTTATAATAATACACAACAACAAATCTCTGTACACAAACACAACCCAAAAAAACAATATTATATTATAAATTCAATTCAAAAAATTCAAACAATTAAATGTTTATTTATTTATTAAAGTTTTAAAAGAACACTTGAATATTCAACACTCTCACAAATGTGTAATTTGCCTAATACTGTCGGTCTAGCTATATACTAGAATGAAGTCCCCAAATTTTTCCTTAAAAAGAAGAAATTCGGACTTACAATTTAATGAGGAGTGATGTGAATGGAGGTGCATAAAAATGTCAGGGGCCAAGTAAAGAAGCGGAAAAGTATGAATCCTGTCTGGTTAACCGCCGGCAAAAAACAGAGTCCAGCCTGGCACAAGTGCTGTCAAACAAATGCGAAAAGGAAAAGAGGGAAAAAAATTTTAAAAATACCCGCAGGAAAAATATGTCAGGCCTCACGGCTGGCAACCAGATAAGATTATTACAGCTGGCACTCACATGTACGCACGTACGATGATTAACAGGCCTGTACTTGTTGCTGACGTGGACAGAATTTCTTTTTACTTGCCCCTGGGCCCACCGCCCACCTGTAAAAAGCTTCGCACTTTGACTTTTGTACTTTTTGACTAAACTTTTTTTTAGGGTTTTTTTAAATCTCGGAAAAGAGCCGCAAATATTGGGGTTAGTGCTCCGGCGTCTGCGGCGCGGTTTGTGATTGGGGACGGTGGTTTGGTAGAAAGCACTTTTTCTATTTTCCACTACGTGATATGTGGAGGAATAAAATGGATTTGAAATTTTTTAATTGGAGACAGCTTTATTTGAGTGTTATATAGTGAGGGTAAAATATTAGAATTATTTGATAGGAGGTGTTTTCGGTTTGTTGGAATATGAGCCATAAAAATGTAAAAAACTAAGGTAATTGATTAAATTAAGGAACATCATTGTCATAAAGAATAGATAGTTATTATATTAGGAGGTGGAAGAGAAGGCTTATATGCAGTAAAAAGAATGATTATGGACATCTTTATTTATTGATTATAATAAGAAACATCGTTGTCATAAAGAATAGATAGTAATATAAGGAGGTGCAAGAGGAATATCATTTATAGTAACAAGAATGATTATGGGTCTTTTTATTTATCTTAGAGATTCAAGATAGAAAACGACATTAGCACCTTCTATTTAATGGGGTATTCATAACATTTTTTAACGCTACCTTATATCTTTTTAGAGGGATTTGCATTAGGTGAATATAGTATATCTTAAGAATAGCAATTCTCATTATCTGAGTGATTTTGTCAATATGGAGTTACTGGTAAACATTATTTGAGTATTGTCACCAAGTAAGAATTCTATTCCTGGTATAGAATAAACTCTTCTAGAAATCAAGGAGGTCACGCAGTTGTTAGAATTCTAGTGCAACCTTCTTTGTTTATGTATGGATCTAAAAATAAGATGTAAGTTCAACAAGTTTCTCAATTAAATAATGAGGGTGGTATAGATGGAGCCAAGCTTAACTCTATTTTAGGAGATATTAAGAAGGAGATCATCTAAAACTATTCATAGGATGTTTGTTTAGAAGAATGATTATGGACCTCTCAAGTATCCTAAAATTCAAGATAGAAAACAACATTAACACCTTCCGGAAGAAGTATCAATTGGGTTTGGGGTTTCTTTCTAGGAGTATTATGCCTAAGAGTATGATCCATACCTTCTAGATGGATAGTCGAGACATATTTTGTTCCAGATTCACCATGGGGGAATCATAACATTTTTTCACACCATCCTATATCTTCTTAGATGGGTTTTCATGAGGTGGATAGAGTATGCTATCTTTAAAGGAGGCAATAATAAACAACTATAAATATGTGAGTGACTTTCTTAGTAGAAGGATATTGGTAAACATTATTTAAGTGTTATAGTCAGGTAGAATTTTACTTATAGTATACAACACACTCCCCTAACAATTGAGGGGGTCATGCAAGTGTTATAATTCTAGTGCAGCCTTCTTTTCTTACACGTGAACCTAAAAATAAGATGTAAGCACAAGAAGTTTATCAATTATAATGAGGGTGATGTGGATGGAGTCAAGCTTTGCTTTCAATTAAGGATATTAAGAAGTTGATTGAGGTGAAGGAAATGGCTCTTTAACACATATATCAAATGAAAGATTATTGATGTGATTTAATTGTTCAACTCTTTTGTTCTTTAAGATTATGGTTTTACATGTTTAGTTTCTTCCTTTTTAATGAATTTAGAAGAATCATTTAGAGAAGGGTTGATAATATGGAATAGAGAATCTTTAATTAAAATACTTGAATAAATATTTAATTTTTAAAGACGCTTCAATCTTACTTAGAAAGAGGTAATGGGTACAATTTATATTGTAAAAAAAATTATTAAGAAATTTATTAAATATGGATCATCCACATTTCATACTTGTATTTGAAAAAAAAAGAGAAACAATTGAAAATATGTTTTCCTAACTATTTTTTTATTTACAAAAATTAAAATATTATTTGCAAAGAATATTGATGGTTTTATTTAAGTTTTTGTCTATATTTATGATTGTGAACCTCAAAGTTTGACACAAACCCTAAAATCTCTAGTGAAACCTTAACTCTTTATATTATATAAAGAATTTTATGTATAACTTATCATAAATAAGAAATCACTCCCTACATGTGTGAGACTATATGTGAAAAAATATAACCTTAGTCTATGGTTAAATTATTGCATATCTACAACTCCCTAAGTGATGTAGGAGCATCTCTAGTTCTTGGCAATCTTGCATCAACCAAAAACATTTACATTTTACTTTGGCTTTGCAGTTTCATCATTCTACTCTGTGTTTTGCCACATTTGTTCATTGGATCTTGTGGAGCTGGATTTTGTTTGCGGACATGTTCATCTACCTTACCCTAGGTCTGTGGGTCGTTTGGATCTTTTTTTCGACAAGTTATCGCTTTTGAAATGTGGGACAATTTTCTGATCCATGCACCGGAGCAGCTTGGACCCATCTACTAATGGAGAATATTGTGGATCATTTTTGTAGCTTGCGGAGCCTAATTTCATACCCTCTGAGGTTACTTGGTTCGTGTTCAAACTTCCCCTGGGTCCGCACATCATTCTATGTTGTTTTCGGAGGAATTCTTTTGGTGGAGGCTAACCTTAGTTGTTCTACCTGTTACATCTTCTTCATCGGTGTTTGTTTTCATCTTTGGCTGATGTGGATCATCCTAGAGCTATGAATACCATACATATCAATGTAATTAAGCATATGAAAGACAAATCATAGAATATGGAAGAATAATCAGGACAGGAGATCTAGAGTTGGATCGCATTCTTGTTGAAGCCCAAATTTGATATTTTGAGCATGTTTTTAATTAGGCCTATGTGTCGAATCTGAAAGCCCGCATGTTGTTGGCCAAGTTTTATTTGGAATTCTATGATATAATATGTCTAATTTTGCATTGCCTCCATCACATTGTGTTGCTTCTGTTGTATTTACTCTTGCTGCATGGTCCATAGTGTTCTCCTTGAGGACCCTCCTGCCATGACTATAAAAAGTGGTATTAGAGCAAGTTTTTTGTTCCAGAGATTGCGAAGTCCTATAAGAATTTTGTTGTGGGGTGGCGGAATTGAGGATCCAACCTGCAGCTGTAGAGGACTTGTGTGAAGATGGACCGAAGAAATGCTAGAGGTGGTGGACTGCGTGGAAATGCAAATCCTATTTGTGATGGAAATGTTGAGAGGAATTTCAGCTCGATTAGAAGCTGTTGAAACCACCTAGAGAAGAGGTTGACATGTTGAAAATGTGAGTGACGATGAAGAGGAAGTAGAGGTTGGAGAAGAAGGAGCAAATCAACCGGCGAACGATCCCGAAGAAGAGAGATTTCTAAAATTCTTGACCAGAGTAAATACCAAACCACATTTTAATCCACCAAATTATGATGGCAAGTTAGATTCAGATGAATTGTTTGATTGGATCACAGAGATGGAAAAGTATTTTGATTTTGAGAACACTATTGAAGAGAAGAAAGTGAAATATGCTTGCACCAAGTTGAAAGGACATGCATCTCTTTGGTGGGACCATTTGCAGGTAGATAAACAAAGAAGAAGTAAAGAAAAGAGTAAATCTTGGGAGCGGATGGTTAGCAAGTTGAAATCGAAGTTCATGCCTATCGATTACCAAGTGAATATGTTCCAGAAGTTGTAGAATGTGAAGCAGAAAGAATATAGTGTGAAGGAATATACAGAAGCATTCTACAAGTTGAATATTAGATCCAGACATATTGATGATGAGATTGAACAAGTTGCTAGATATTTAAATGGGTTGTGGATGTCTATACAAGATGAACTCAGTTTAATCAAGTTGCAGAGTGGAGGAAGAAAGCTTATAGTATAACCTAAAGGCAAAGGAGAAGTTGAATAAAAGAAGTGAGTAGAAGCAAAGAGGTAGAGGAGGAATATTTCAAGGAGAAAAAACCTATATCGAAGGAAGAGGACCCTATGTAGATCAAAATAAAGACAAGGAAGTTAGCAGGGATGGTAATTCATACCAAAGGGATGACAAAAAGTTTTATCAGAGAAAATAAAATGATGGTTACTGGAATGAGGGTTATGGAAAAGAAGATAGAAGATAGGAAAAGAGAGTGTTTAGAGGAACCTGCTTTAAATGTGGAGGAGAAGGACAACATGCTTTTGAATGTAAGAGGACAAAGAACCGTGGAAGAGTAGCATTGGTGGAAGAAGAACCTACTGGATCAGATAACAGACTAGAGGATGGAGAGTTGTTGATGATGAGAAGAGAATTGTACCATATCGAAGGAGAGCAAGAACCCTTACAGAGGAAGAATTTGTTCAAGACAAGATGCAAAGTAGTCAGTAAGTATTGTAAAGTTATAATTGACAGTGATAGTACATATAACCTTGTTGTGGAAGAGATGGCGAATAAGCTAAATTTGGAGAGATTGAAGCACCCTAAGCCCTATCAAATAGCATGGATTCGGGATGATCATAAGGTATTAGTAAGTGAACAATGTTTGGTAAAATTGAAGATTGGATCTTATCATGATGAAGTTTTGTGTGATATTATACCTACGGATATATGTCATATCATGTTGGGTAGACCTTGGCAGTATGATAGACAAGAAATGCATGATCGAAGGAAGAATATATATATTGTTGTTGCAAATGGGATGAAACAGACCTTGTTGCCTTTGGAGGAACCTTTGAAGAGTGAAGTTTGTACTAATGCTAGAATTTGCTTGGTAGATGGAAGGAAATTCCTGGATGGGGTAAGACATGAGAATATGTGTTTTACTTTAGTTCCTAAGAAGATTGGAAATCCAAAGCATGAAGAAGAATGATTAGAGGAGATACAGGAGTTACTGACCGAATATGAGGATATCATTCCAAGCAATGTACCTAATGGATTACCGCCTGTAAGAAGAGTCAGTCATTGCATGGACTTGATTCTCGGAGATAGTTTGCCTAATAAAGCAGCACATCGGATGACACCAACAGAGAATGGATAATGGAGGATGTGTACTGACTCTAGAGCAATAAACAAGATCATAGTGAAGTATCGATTTCCTTTGCCTAGGATGAATGACATAATGGATTGTTTAAGTGGAGCCAAATATTACACAAAGATAGACTTGAAAACTGGATACCATCATATCAAAATCAGAGAAGAGGATGAGTGGAAGACAACGTTCAAATAAATGAAGGATTGTATGAATGGTTGCTGATGCCTTTTGGACTAACTAACGCACTGAGTACTTTCATGAGGTTGATGAATGAGGTATGAAATAAATTATTGGGTAAGTTTGTTATTGTGTACTTAGATGACATCTTGATTTTCAATAAGACAAAGGAAGAACATATGTTGTATTTTAGATAAGTTTTGCTGAGGTTGAGAGAGGAGAAGTTGTTGATAAACATCAAAAAGTGCAATTTCATGAAGGAAGAGTTAAACTATTTGGGATTTGTGATATCTACAGATGGATTGAAGATGGTGTGGGGAGTGGTTGTTGTTGCAACAAAATATTGACCTGTCAATGCCTGATACAACTACTAGACTTATAGAATCCATAGGAGGCGATTAAGACATGTCGCAAACACACTACTTTTGTTGCACAGAGACCAAGGGTGCACACCTTGCAACAATCCCCCCTCAACACAAGAGGGGTTTGAACCCATGACCCAACTTTGATACCAATTATTGGGAGTGGTTGTTGTTGCACCAAAATATTGAACTGTCAATGCCTGATACAACCACTAGACTTATAGAATCCACGAGAGGCGATTAAGCCACATCGCAAACACACTGCTTTTGCTACATAGAGACCAAGGGCACACACCTTGCAACAGATGGATCCTGAAAAGGTAAGAGAAATTGTTGAATGGCCTACACTGGAAAATATCAGGCAGGCAAGATCATTTCATGGATTGGCTAGTTTTTATGGAAAGTTCATCAAAAAATTTAGTTCAATTTGTAGCCCTATGATAGAAACACTAAGAGGAGAAAGGAAGGATTTCAAGTTGACATTTGGAACAAATGAGAGTTTTGAGTTGTTGAAGAAGAAGGTGATAGAACAACCTGTGTTGGCTTTACCATATTTTAGCCAAGTATTTCAAGTGGATTGTGATGCAAGTGGGAATGCAATTGGAGCAGTGTTAAGTCAAGAGGGGAGACTGGTAGCTTATTTCAGTGAAAAATTGAATGATGCAAGAAGAAAATATTTTGTGTATGATCAAGAGTTTTATGAAATAATTCAAACATTGAAGAAGTGGAGACATTATTTAATGACTAAGGAGTTTGTGTTGTATACTAATCATCAAGCTTTGCAATATTTGAACAGTCAAGGTAATCTAAATCAAAGACACATGAGATGGGTGGAGTTCTTGCAGAGTTATACCTTAGTTTTGAAGCACATAAGTGGTAAGTCAAATAAATTTGTTGATGCCTTAAGTAGAAGAAGGGACTTGTTGATAAAGATGAGTGGAATTATTGGGTTTTGAGGAATTGAAGAACTTGTATGAGAATGATCCTGATTCTACAGTTTCTTGGAGAGCTTGTAAGGAACCTATTGTGATGGATAGGAGTAGGTGGCTAGATTATTTAATTCAAGATGAGATGTTGTTCAGAGGAATCTAGTTGTGTATACCTAGGAGCTCTATGAGGGAGAATTTGATAAAAGAGAAGCATAGTGGAGGACTAGTAGCACACTTTGGTGTTGATAAGACAATAGCCTTGGTTAGTGAGAACTACTTTTGGTCTCAAATTCATAAGGATGTTAAGAAGTTTGTTCAGAGCTATAGAATTTGTCAACTTGCAAAAGGTAGCAGTCAAAATATTGGATTGTATAAGCCTTTGACAGTTCTGGAAAGACCTTGGGATGACATAAGCATGAATTTCATACTTGGATTGCCTAAGACACACAGAGTAAATGATTCTATATTTATGGTGGTGGATAGATTCTTAAAGACGGCACATTTCATACCCTATAAGAAGACAATTGATGTTGTGCATATAGCTTACGTATTTTTAAAGGAGGTGGTGAGACTACATGGATTACCTAAGAGCATAGTTTCTGACAGAGACACTAAATTTCGTTGGATATTTTTTGAGAATGCTTTGGAAGAATATTAAGACAAATTTAAAATTCAGTTCTACTTTTCAACCATGGACTAATGGACAGACAAAAGTATAAATAGGAGTCTGGGAAATTTGTTGAGATGCTTAGTTGGAGAGAAAACTGGAAGTTGGGGCTTGGTTCTTGCACAAGAAGATTTTGCCTACAATGATTCAGTGAACATGAGTATCAGTAGAACACCCTTTGAGATTGTTACCAGAGTACACCCTAGAGGCATATCAGAGTTAAGGAATATCAATATTTAAGGATAAAAGGAGTGAAAAATTGGAATTATTTGTAGAACATATGAAGACAATGCATAGATAGGTTAAACAACATTTGGAGGACATGAACAATAGGTATAAGGAGAAGGCAGATGAAAAGAGGAGACATAAGGAATTTGAAGTGGGAGATGAAGTGATGGTGTATCTAAGAAAAGAAAGATTTCCAATTAGTACCTATAATAAGTTGAAAATGAGGAAGTTTGGACCTTGTAAGATCTTGAGGAAATTTAGTTCCAGAAATGCATATGAAGTGGAATTACTTGATACCTTGGGTATTTCACCTATTTTCAACATTGCAGGCCTACATCAGTATCATAAGGAAAAAATCAGTGAATAAAGTACAATAAACTTGGAGAAGCAAATACCTTAGAGGCTATCAGACCAGATTGAAGAGATTTTGGATACCAAAATTGGGTGTAGCACCCAAGGCAAACAATACAAAGAGTTGTAAGGTAAGCACAGTGCAGAAAACACTCTCCTATTGTCAATTCTAAGGGGATTAGCAAGAAAGGAAGTTTTTCAATTTCAGTTTGTAGTACATTAAAATAAGCATAGACAAAAGATTAAGATGAACTAGATAGAATAGCACCAAAGAAAGACACCAGATATACGTGGGAAAACCCTTATGGGTAAAAAAACCCACCACCAAAGAGAGATCACTTTATTCAGTAAACAACACGATTACAATAAAGTTATCATATCCTCTTTTCCGGACTTTGATCTCAGAACTCTGTTCTCACCACATGCAGACACCTTGACTTGGCTACTTATAAAACCATCACCTCCACACAACCTTCATGCACACCCTTCTTCGCTCTGCTCATTGGTTACATCTCTGGCAACCGCCATCTGTCCAACCAACTATTCCTCTGTCAGTTTGTATAACGGCCTTGGAACGTAACCATCGAGTAACAACCTGTCCATTCATGAACTCATGGAAAACATATTATCCCACATTCATTCGAAAGTCGGGTCGGTTTGTATTCAAATACACCGACAGAAACATTCCAAGTGTCCATCTACTAGTCTTTTGGACTTCGGTCCGGGCAACCATCCGCAGTCAGATACTTCTCTATCGGCCATCGGAACCAACATTAAAAACTTTCCCCTATATCTGATCAACAGTAGACGACTTCATCGGCCCATTGGAACCAGCACTTAGAAGTTACCCTGATCCCCGATCAACAGTAAACGACTTCATCGAACTTTGGCGTAACTTTCATCTAGTCAATTCAATCGCAGAAGGCGACCTCATCGAGTATCGGTGTAGCAAACAACCAGTTCTCCCGATCTCCAAAGATACTCGATCACCAAAGTAAATTCCATCGGTTCATCAGGAAGACAACCAAACAATTATCCTGATCATCCGATCTTCCTTAATCTCTTTCTGCGCTCTACCACGTGGCACCCCCCGATTGGCTCCAGGGTCCCTACCCTGCCACCTTAGCATGACCTCACTAATCACATGGAATGAAGCTCTTCTTTGTCGTTGGGTCCCACCATGGTCACCAAGTCATGGGGAATAAACTTCATGCATCTTACCATAGCGATATAGTGACAATCGTATGATCATCCCGGACTTGCTCACTCATTAACTTGCCTGAGCTTCTCTCTTACCAGGTACCACCATTTGGTCACTAAGCTATGATGGATAACCTTCGTCCATCTCACCATAGCGGTATAGCAACAATAATTTGATCATCCTGAACTTGATCACCTATTAACTGATCATAGGAAGAAGGTTCCATTGGCCATCAGCATAACTATGAACAAGCAATCTCGATCCCCGATAAACCAAACAAGGAGGATACATCGGGTAGACCTAACCTGATACTTGTCCGCAACATGTTCATTGGCCAGAGTTACACTAGTAGGAAAAGTCCACAACCCGATACCTTCCCACAAGCTATTCCATCGGGGTAAGTTACATCGATCAACTTGAATGTTGGTCAGGAGAATTCGAGGCATATTTCCAACAAGAGTATCTTGTGAAGTGGAAGGATAGACCAATTGAAGACTCGTCATGGATTTCTCAGGCTAAGGTAGACCATCTTGGTTTTCCTCTAGCCCCCATAAAGTGGGGGACTCACTTTTTTTTATCAACCCCGAATGTCTGATGCAGGAGCATCCCTGGTTCTTGGCAATCTTGCATCAACCAAAAACATTTACATTTCAGTTTGGCTTTTTAGTTTCAACATTCTACTATGTGTTTTGTTGCATTTGTTCACCAGATCTTGTGGAGATAGATTTTGTTTGTGGACATGTTCATCTACCTCATCCTAGGTCTGTGGGTTGTTTGGATCCTTTTTTTGGCAATTTATCGCTTCTGAAATGTGGGACAATTTTCTAACCCGTGCACCGTAGCTGCTTAGACCTATCTAATAATGGAGCATCTTGCAAATCATTTATGTAGCTTGTGGAGACTAATTTCTTACCCTCCAAGGTTCCTTGGTTCATGTTCAACCTTCCCCTGGGTCTGCTCATCATTCTATGTTCTTTTTCAAAGGAAATCTTTTGGCGGAGGCTGACCTTAGTTGTTCTACATGTTACATCTTCTTCATTGGCATTTTTTTTCATCTTTGGCCGACGTGGATCATCCTAGAGCTATGAATATCATTAATATATATCGATGCGATCAAGTATATGAAAGATAGATCATAGAATATGGAAGAATCATCAGAAGGATAGGAGATCTAGAGTTGGCGCGCATTCTTGCTGGAGCCTGGATCCAGTATTTTGAGCATGTTTGTAATCAAGCCTATGTATCAAATCTGAAAGCCTGCATGTTGCCAGCCAATTTATATTTGGAATTCCATGATATAATATAAGTCTGATTCTGCATTGCCTCCATCACATTGTGTTTCTTCTGTTGTCTTTACTCTTGTTTCACAATCTAGACTATTCTCCTTGAGGACCCTCCTGTCATGACTACACCACTAAGATATAATTATAAGGGCATGTAAAGAAGTATAGACTATCTAAATCATTAGGAAGGACAATCAATTCAATTGGGTTTTGATTATTTTATTCTCTTCTCTTAATTGTAGTATCTTTGTCTAACCACCTCCATAATATTCTTAAGGTTATACTAGCTAGTTGTTCTTATAGAAACTTTGTATTTAAATATGATGACAAGGATAATGATGAATTGTTATTATTCTTGTAATTGAGTCTAATAATATGAGTTCAAGTCTCATTTTTTATTACTTCTCGAGTTTCATTCTATTTAATAGTCATGGCAAGCTAATGGGTGATATCATTATACAAATAATAGGAAAGAATTTTATTAAAATTTTTATTATATCTAATAATCATACCAATTTTCTTAGTTGTTGCATAATTATTGTATGTTTTTCATGCAACCATTCTTAGTTGCAATATAACTATTCATAGTTTCTCTTAGTTGCATTTATTCAAAAAAAATTGATCAAACACTTGGAGTGTCAAGTCCTTAAGCCATTTTAGTTAGAATGAAGTACATTGAGTTTAAGGCTTTTGTGTGAGATTTTGTGGTACGATTCATCTAGAATCAAATAATATTTTCAAACAATTGTGATATTATGTAGAAATGATCCCAATATGAAGGTAAATTTTCCTAGAAGACAAACAATTAGGGTTTAATGATTATGGATCATTACCCAATCATTCATTAGGGTGTTGGGGCCAATAAGATAAAAGAAAATCTTCTGCAACATCACTATGGAAGCTATAGAGTGTGATAGATAATTTTTAGCTATCAAGAAATGAAATAAATGTCAAGGGGCTATATATGGAAAAAATTGTAGTATATTCTTCAATAGAAATATTAACCAAGCTCATGGGGGTAAAATATTCCATCAAAAAGGGATAAGGAAATGAATGGTTTTTATAGTTTCATTTCTAAGAATAAAACCAATAATTTTCCTAGAGAAGGCATTGATAACCTTAAGAAGATATTTCAAAGTGTGACCATTGAGGTGCCTACAAGTAGATGTCTAGTTTTAGATCTATGAAAGGGACTAAAGAGGGTTTAATCATATTTTGTGTGGGACTTGGGGCCATATTATGGTGTTAAAAGTTATTATAATCTATCATTGACAAAGCACAAAAGGGTTGAGTTTGTAATTAATTAAGCTTCGTGTCAACCTATTGTAGTATGTGTCCAAACATATTTTATTTAACTTAATAAATATAGTATTATTTTTCTTGCACTTAATTTAATTTTATGGGAGTCTCTAGGCTTATATGTTTAGTTAGTCTTGTTGGCAAGAGACATTGCAATGATGATCAGATGTTGTCATTGATGGAAACATGAGTTAGATATCCAATCTGTAATTCATGATTCATTCATTCCGGAGGATTGATCGAGGCCCGACGAGGTCTGGTGAGAAGAACAGGTTATTCGGCAAAGTGTACAGTTTGGTGGTCAACGGATTATTTTGTTTGAGTATTTTTCTTTGCGGATCTCAGAGATGCATTGTAGACATATAATATGCCTTACTTCAGGTTTATGGACTTTGATGTTGTGAATTGAGTAAGTTTGAAGATCTGGTAGACGATTTTCTAGTAGAACAGTGTTTTGGTGTAGTAACTTGTGAAGATTCATTGTGCGGACTGTGCAGAGTAATATTGGTGGTTGTTTGTGTGTTCGAGTTCAATGAGCTGACATATGGGAATCATGTGGATATCTTTTTTGGTCTGATTAGTTGTTTTTGGATCGGATTGAGCCAACTTGGGTAACACATTTCATGTTGTGTGCTATGCGGTTTTTGGGTCGACATGGAATTGATCTAATTTGATGGTGTTGATATATTAGTCCAATTGATATGATCATTTGGCATGTTAATGGTGATGTAAGAAGTGTGTATGAGCAATTATTCATAGTCTCAGATGCGCAGTTGAGAGATTTGTGCTCCGATATAATGCAATATATCATAACAGAGAAGAGCATAGTGTAATCATGTGTTTTGTGCTTAACCGAAACTATACTCAGGCATTTGTTAATGTTATTAAATAGTTCAAACTCTCTTGTATCCCTTATAATCATTTTGCAAGGCAGTGAGCCTTCCAGGTTGTATCCCTTATTTTGTAATTGAGCAGTGAGCTCTAGGCAGTGTTCTTGAATGCATGTGCATTCCCCTTATGTAATATTTTTATACTTCTAACAGAGTATTTTAATATTGTGGGTTTGAATCCCACCATGGTTTTTCCTTTAACTGGGTTTCCATGTCAAAATCTTGGTGTTATGGTGTTGTTGATCTTGACTTTGTAATTTTGCACTTTGTTTTTCTTCATTTGTAGTAAGTGGTTGAAAAATCCAGTTATTAAAGTTAAAATTGTTGAACACTGATTCAAACCCCCCCCCCCCCCCCCCCGCTCTCAGTGTTCTCTTTATTCCAACAAGTCTTTCATTTGACCTCCTTAATTAGACTACACGAGTGGTAACAAATATTTCCTTATAAATAGATGTCTTGGGGATTATAGTACATAGGTTGTCCCTATGAACAAGTATTGAAATTTCAAAGAGAAGTGAGAGGACGTGATATTAGAGAGGGTGTGTCTTATATGAGAGTGTGTTTAAATCTCTTCCAACAAAAGAGCTATTGGTACAAGGAGTAATAATCTTCTTCATCAAGTGGATAGTAGATAGAGGATATTTTTAGAGTTGAAATAATCTACTAAATATATTGGGTATAGGGTACACACAATTTATTTGAGAGGAAACCTAGTTGTGGGTTGATGTGAAAGAATCCTTATCTCAAAGTGTATGAGTATTTTGGATCTCAATATTGTGTGACGATAGATGTGAGAATGTCTTCTAGAAGGAGGACTAGAGTTCTCTTATGGAGATCTAAGAGGCTTTCATTCATGTATCATAGATAAAAGGTTCTAGAGATGTTTAAAATATTGAGAGCAAAGATGGATGCTAAATTAAAGGGATGAAATTGATTGACCAACCTTAATAGAAGGGGATGGGGTATGTCCTAGCTTAAAGATTAATAAAGGGGGATGGGGTATGTCCTAGCTAAAATCTAAAAGAGGAAAAGGAAGATTATTCTTCCAATGAGCCTAAATTTAGTAATGGAACATGCTAAGTATTATGTGCATTTTAAAAGGTTGGTTATATCACTTAAATATACTTTGTGGGACCCTATTCACATTATTCGTAGTTGGGTTGTACATCGTGTAAGAATGTCTAAGTCCATGAGAAATATTTTGTCCAAAGTAGAATAAAGGTGGCCTATAATATTTTGGTCTTGTGTATGTAGGCTTTTTAGGAAATACCATGAATAATGAGTAAAATATATAATAATCATTCCAATTAACTTAAAAGTAGCATAATAATCACCATTAAATCTTTTATATCAAGACATCCTTATTGCTAGATGAAATATTTTTTAAGTTCTTGTGCAGTATTCTTCTATTTGTTATGCAACCATTATTTGTTGGTGTGTAAATATTCCTAGAGTTTTTATAAATATTCTTCGCATGTTATTCTATTAATTCTTTTTAAAACATTTGGTTTGTGAATTATCAAGCTATTTTAGCCTAAATGAAGTAAATGTGATTTAGAGGTTTTGTTTGAGTGGCAATATTTTTGGAATCAAATGGGAGTTTCAAACTCATGCACTCTCATTTAAAAATGAAGATAAATTTTCCTAGAAGATTAAAAGTTGCATTTTAATAATTGGGGGTCATTACCCAATAGTTCACTAGGTATTATAACTAAGAATATGAAAAAAAAAACTTTGCATGATCATTAGGGAAGGTACAAACAATGTGAGAAATAATTTTCAGTGAAAATGTAACCTAAAACATGAGAAATTTATAGGTTCAATAATATCTAGGAAAGAAACAACTATGATAGTTGTGAACAAATTACAATCCATTCTTGGATAAAAAATTACCTTAACTTTTGGGAGGGATAAAATATTTGATTAAGAACAAGGAAGTGAATGGATAAGCATTACTATAGTGATTAAAAATAAATAAAAAGCAATTGATTTTACTAGAGAATATATTGAAAAACATAAGGAGATAGTATAGAATGTAGCCATTAAGATGTGTAATCCATGAGGAAATTTAACTCTATCAAAAGGAAAACTATGTTCCTTTGAGAGTCAATCTCACTAAATAAACTCAAACTAAATTTAATCAATTAAAATACTTAAAAGAAATAAACTATTGATAATATCTACTACCAAAAAAATAAATAAAATGTGAAATCTATATATCTAAATGGAAAATAAAGATAATAGAGAGTCTTCGATTAAAATATGAGCATCTCAACCAAGGACACTACCACCATGTGTGAACATCTATGCATAACATTGTCATCTCATATGGAACACAAATAGATAATGCTCAAAAAATGATGAAGACCCACCTCGACATTTTATTTAACCTACAAAACCAAGAAATGATAAATGCCAATAAACATTGTACAATAGAAATGCAAAGAAATAAATCATATAATAAGATTTCAATGATTAAATAAGATGAATGCATAACAAATAAATGAATGCAAACCTTTTGTGTTGTTGAATATCTTCAATAAAACTACACATTAATAAAATGAACCTTTGTTTAGGAACTTACCTTAGTCAAGTCTCTGCTTTGGAGTTTCCACCTCCACAATAGCCAATATTGATTGATGGATTAAAAATAGATAAACATAAATTATTTGATTGGTAAGGAACGTGATAATCCCTAATATGCTCAAATATATAATATAAAAGAGGGATGTTACTTGCAAGGATTGAGGAAGCTAGAGAGAGAGTTGTGAGAATGTTGTAGCAAGTTGTAGAGATTTATGCATGAGAAAGAGAGTGAAAGTGTGATAGAGATATTATCAAATATTTGTCCAAAGAGGTTGTGTAAATGAAATATTGTTTTAAAAAGGAGAATATGAAGGAAAAAGAGGGGCAAATTAACCATTTAAAAATTATTTTTAGTGATTTTCTTTGACATGACAAAATGACAAGTGTAAAATGCTCAAGAATGCCTTTTGAATGATAAAATGTCATGAAATGCTAGTGCTACACATAGACATATGCACTACGCATTAGTGTCTAGAAAAATCATGTTAAAAAATGATAAGAGTTGATAAAACCATAAGGTTAATTCAAATTTTTCCATGCATTTTTTCTAAATTCATCCCTAGGTATATTTAATTTAGTTCTTTTGCAAAATTGGCATAATCACTAGTTAATTAGACATCCTATCTCTTTGATAAGATCTATTTTATAGGGGGTCTTAATTTTTAATATTAATTCGGATTTGAGAGGTTTCACTTCGTATATATTAAGCATTTTTTTATTGTTTGTGTTGCCCTAATGTTTGAACCATAGTTTGAGGTAATTACACCTCGTAATTATCACACATAGAAGGTAAGAATGTAATGGTTACTTTGTGTTAGAATCAATGACAGTCCCAAAGACATTGAGAGGGGGGGTGAACCAATGTCTAACCGGTTAGCAGAATATTTAAACTTATTAAGAACTTTGTATCCCAAAACAATGTACTGATAAATAAGAATTAATGCAACAAATAAGAATAACAGAGACAGCATAGAGAACACACCATAACACAAGATATTTAACGAGGAAAACTGGTGTGGGAAAAACCTCGGTGGGATTTGTGACCCACAATGTTCACTCACTAGCCAATGAATAAATATTACTTACAATGAGGGGCATGCACATGCAGGAAGGCTAGCAACCTAGAGCTCACTGCTCAATCACAAAACAAAAGTCTCACTAACTTAAAAAATGGATTATCAAAATCCAATACAATGTACTGCTTTAGATCAACATCAACTATGCCAGGTTCAGTACCTGTTTAAGCTCAGTCTATTACTAAAAACCTTCACTATCAACTATATCAAAATATCATCTTCTCTCTCTTTCTTCTTCCTTAAAATGGCCTATAAGATCTCATGCATATATATATATATATATATATATATATATATATGAGTCTTTTACAATATGTCATGTCAACTTTTACAAAAGATAATTACAATATAAAATAATAATAAAAAGTTTATTCCATGTCGGCTAGAGTGTCGGTATGCATTATTGCCACTGCCGATGAAGTGCCTACCGGTGTATGTAGAAGTCTATTGCCAGTGTCGGTAACTATCGATGGGTTGACAAATGTTTGCCAGTTGGTTGCCAGCTGGTTGCCAATTGGTTTCCAGTTGGTTGCCATCAATGGCAACATCAACTATTCTCATAAGAGTATATAATGCCAATAATCTCCCCCTTTGGTACTGATGGCAACACTCATGAGAAAAATCCAAAAATTGAAGTCCAAAAAGTTTCCAAAAAGATGTGCTCCCCCTGAGAAAATGATCTCCTCTGAAGAAGTATTTTTCTCTACACTACTCCCCCTTTGACATCAATGACAAAGGTTGTAAAAAATAGTCAAATGAGTGCAAAAATTTACCTCAAATTCTGTAACCGGTTGGTTACAATTTGAAAGATATCTTCCAAAACCAAATTCAAACTCTGCGTAAACCTTTTGTTGTCCTTCAAAGTTGCCTTAGTTTGTTGGATCGTGTCGGTGAGATAATGCATGTGATCTTCCGGTGATCGTTCTCCTTGAAGTAATGCCTTAGATATTTCTATTCTCTGGGAAATAAGATTGTCCAACTTAGGACCAAGCTTATTTTTAAGCTCTCTGGCATTAGACCTTATCCTTGCCTTTTCTTTTTCAAGTTTCTCTAATTTTTCTTCAAATCTTGCCATTTCTTGCTCAAAAATTGATATGTGAGTAGATGAACCAATTAAGTTATCCGCTATGTCATCAAGTTCCTTTTGTATTTTACTGACCTCCTTGTCCATGTCCTCTATTAGAAGGTGAGGTTTGCATGTTTCCTTGTATAGCTCTTTGTACTCCAAAATAGTAGAGTTCAGTGCCAGTAATAATGCATTCAGGTGTTCAGTGCACTTCTTTATAGTGTCATCAAAGAATTTGTTATTTTACTTTTCAACTATGTCCTTTATTGTGTCCTCATTCACTTTATCAACCGTTATTACATTGTCAACAATAAATTTGGACAATGTGTCCAATTTGCCTAAAGAATCCTTAATATGATCTATGTTACAATTAGGTGCAATCAATTTAAGAATAGGTACAGTGTTATCAATTGCCTTGTAGGCCAAATCATTGCAATCTATTATCTTTTTTATTGATTCCAAGAGTGCCTTTGTAACATTTGTAGGTCTGAATTCACTTGAAGTGTCAGAAGTCTCACCAATTGCCTTTATTACCTTTGTGCTTCCATCAGTTGTAACCATTTTACTTGTGTTTACCTCTGTGCTTCCATCAGTTGTAACCATGTTACTTGTGTTTACCTCTGGTGGATTAGTCTGTGTTTGCATCTCAACTAGCAAGGGTTTCTCAGACTATTTTGATGTCTTAGTTAATATTGGTTTCTTTGTCTCAGTATGTACCTCTTCCTCAATAGGTTTCTCAACAAGTTCTATCGGTATCTCAGTCTCTAGTGGCCCTGTACCAACATTTTTTCCTTCAGTAGGTTTCTTAGTATCTAGTGATTTCTCTATTTGGGTTGGGATCTCAACCTCAACAGTCTCTACCGGTTTCTCAGCCATGTTACCACAGCCAACATTGTCATCCTTAACCTCTGCACTGTCCTTGTCCACAACAATATTCACTTTTTGAGTTTCCACATTCATGGTGAATAGTATCTCAGATTCAGGATTAGTGTCATCATGTGTGACACCTTCAGTGTCAATAACTAGTGGATCATCAATATGTACCGATGCAGTATCCAAAGGTGGTGGTAAATTGTCAGTGATCTTGATGTTCAAAATACCACCAACTTTACCTTTTCCCTTGTCCTTATCCTTCTGATAGACTTTAAATGTTTTCTTTGGCCGGTTCATTTCCTCTTGTTTTTCCTTCTCCACAAAGAATATATCCCAATTATCAATAGTTTCATCTACAATCTCTTTTACTCTTCCTACCATTAAACTTACTTTCCAGTGTCCACTGGCAAAAACAGATCAGTTAGCCTCAAAGATTAGTTCATCAATTTCTTCTTTTGAATTCATAGGATGTACAACTAGAAGTTTCTTAACTTTTAGTTTATTATCCAATTCCATTACTACAATCTTTTTTGCTTCCAATCTCCTATACAGATCAATGGGTAAGTCATCCACAACTTCAATCAAAACCTTTTTGTATATGTCTAGATGTAAAATTATACCGTTCTCAATGCTTTCCCTCTCTAGATCATTAAATGTGTTATATAGTTGGTGTACATTGGCCAAATTTCCATCATCGGTTATTTCATTTAGTAAATCATTTAAAGAAGGGGTGACAAGTTGTTGTTTCTTCTTTGGTGTTAATTTATTTGGTGGTCCCCTTACTGCCTACTGTTTCTTCCTTAAAGTCCTTGTTCTCTTGGGTGAAGGAGAGGGTATCGGTGAAGGTTTTCTATTCCTCCTTTCTACTCTTTTAAACTCTATTGCCTTGTCAGTGTCAGTTCCAGAAGATGTGCCAACCGGTGAAATGTGTGCCTTCGGTTGCATTCCTTCAAGTTCACTAGCTGATATGCCACTGATGTTCATTACATTTTTCTTGATTTCCTTCACTTTCTTAGAAGCATCTCTAATAAATTTTTCTCTTTTCTTCATTTTCTTCAATGTTTTTACATCACTTTCAATAGTTTCAGCACTACCAAAAACTTGTTCTAATGGTTCTCTCGGTGCATCTAGTAATGCTTTAGCATATGTCTCAAGAATGTTAAGATCTACCTCATATCCCATTTCAGTCACCCATACAGTCCTAAGGAGTACAACTTCCATCCATGTCTCGTCTCTCTTGATAACAAAACGGATTTCTTTGTCATACTTGTCCACTACACTGTGGTAGCCTTTCTCTAGTTTTCATTTTAGCCTGGAAGGTTTTGAAATATTCAATTATGTTGTTTTCCTTTGTAGTTCCCATGCTGATAAAAGCTTCCTATAATTGTTTTCCTACCGATATATCATATCCAAAGTCTTTTGGTCCTATACCGAGGATTTCCTTAGTGAAATACAACATCAAACATACCAAAAGATTTCCAAATTGAAATGTCCCTTTCTTATCTCCTTTAATCTTCTTCAAATTATCAATGAGTTCATCCTTTATCCATTCACACATATCTATCATTTCATTGTTTTTGACCATCTCATAAGCACTGTTTATACAAAAACCAGAAACTGAATTTAGTCTGTTAGCATGTGTAGTCTTGTAACCTAGCACCATACTCACAAATCTCACATTGATGTCTTTGATATCATTCACTCTCAGTGATCTATTGTCAGATGTGGCTTCGGTTAGGATCATCACTTTATTGTTAGGGATCTTCTTTGTTTTGTCAGGTCTACTACCGGTTGAGGGTAAACTAGTTACTGCCCTAATTGCTTGTCGGGTAATTTTGCAAATAGAATCCAACCATAGACATTCTCCATGTTCTCTACTCAAGATAATTCTTACTACTTCTTCCAAAAATTGGGGAATGTTCAGTATCTCCACAAAACTTAGAGTTTCTATAATCTTTTGTTCGGGTTTGATAGCACCATTTTCATCACAAATCACCTTAGTATACATTTTCATCAATTCTTCAGAACCTAGTTCTTCTATATTGCAATGTATATACATCCTAGGGTCTTCTGCAAAAGCTACACCTTTAGGAATTTTCAAAAATTCCCCTATAGAATCATCTTGCTTAGCTACTTCAAGAATTATTTTAAATACGGGCCTAGGGTGTTTCACATTTTCCACAATAGTAGGGTTTCAAATAAATTTGGGGGCAGAAGAAGAAGCCATTGAAAAATACCTTTAGTTGCCTTAAAATATTCTTAATGCTTGAAAGAAATCACTCTGCATCTCTGCCTTGAATGCCTTCACTCTGTTTCCGTGCTCTCTGCTAATTTGAATGCTCAGTGAGTTCAAAAATAGGGAAGTTAGCTTATTTATAATGACATTTCTCGTACCAACCGCATTAAATGCTCGCCGGTTAAGTGAAAACTTAACACATCTGTCGGTAAAGAAGAATTTTATCTTCTCACCATCGACCGAGGGTAATCTGCATGATTTTCAACTTACTGCAATACCCCCAAAGGGTTACTTCTCAATTGGATGAAGAGTCTCCTACTGGTGGAGGATTACTTTGTTCTACCAGTATAGAGATAGTTTCATCAGCATTCTGATCTCTCTTCCTAATCCATTGTTTTGAAAATTCTTGCTTTACCTCATCCACCTTTTCTTTGCCTTTCAAACTGAATCCTTTATTGTTCACCGATGAAGTCTTGCTTTTAAAAAATTTGGCAATATGTCCAATTTTGTTACAAGCATAACAAGTCACATTATTCCTATGAATAGACTTTCCATATCCTACATCGGTTTGTGTTCTGCATTGATTAGATAGGTGTCCATATCTTCCACAAACATAGCATTTCACATTCATTTTGCAATTTTTCCAAAATTATGACTAACTTTGTTGCATTTGGAACATTGACCGGTGGGTGCATTAATATTCTAATTGTTTCTAAATCTACATTGATTTTCTCTATGACCATATTTATTGTAATTGAAACATTTGCCATTAAACTTATAAGCATTAGGTTGTCTTACTGGTTTGTTCTAACCTAGATTGTTTGTAGTACCGAAACTTTCTCCAATCTCAAATCCAAGTCTATTTGTATCTCCATTAGGTTTTTGACTTTTCAGTATGTCATCAAGCTCCTCAGAACTTTTCTTGAATTTCCCTTTGTGTTGATTTGCAGTAGCCAACTTATTTTCCAGAATTTCCTTTTGTCTCACAATCTCAGTTTTATCATGTTGCATGTGAATCAGATCTGTCTTCAACATATCATTTTCATGACTAAGTCTTATATTTTCATTTCCAGCATCATTGAGTCTCCTAGTCAAATCTTCTTCATTCTTCTTCTTGTCTTCAATGTCTTTACATAACCTCATAGTCATATCTTGCATTTCATTCTTCATATTACTATTTTCCTGTCTCAACTTGTTTGCAAGTTCATTAAGAGTTTATTTTTCATCATCATCTTTCTACATCTTCTCATAAAGTTATTTTCTTTTATTTTGTGCTATAACAAGGTTCTCCTAAAGTCCTTTAATGAATCAATGTGCAGTCCTCGAATCATCTTCAAGTTTGATATTCTTCAATTTCTCTGCATCATAATCTACAAGAGCTCCTTCCAATTGTTTTCTTAAGTTCTCCATCTGTACCAGTGTCAAAATCTTCCTCAAGTTGTTAGACTTTTAAAAATAGAGGACCAAGCTCTGATACCAATTGTTAGAATCAATGATAGTCCCAAAGAAACTGAGAGGGTGGGGGGGGGTGAATCAGTGTCTAACCGGTTAGCATAATATTTAAACTTATTAAGAACTTTGTATCCCAAAACAGTGTACCGGTAAATAAGAATTAATGCAACAAACAAGAATAACATAGACAGCATAGAGAACACACCATAACACAAGATATTTAATGAGGAAACCCGGTGTGGGAAAAACTTCGGTGGGATTTGTGACCCACAATATTCACTCACTAGCCAATGAATAAATATTACTTACAATGAGGGGCTTGCACATGCAAGAAGGCTAGCAGCCTAGAGCTCACTGCTTAATCACAAAACAAAAGTCTCACTGACTTACAAAATGGATTATTAAAATCCAATACAATGTACTGCTTTAGATCAACATCAACTATGCCAAGTTCAGTACCGGTTTAAGCTTAGTCTATTACCAAAAACCTTCGCTATCAACTATATAAAAATATCATCTTCTCTCTCTTTCTTCTTCCTTAAAATGACCTATAAGATCTCATGCATATATATATGAGTCTTTTACTATATGTCATGTCAAATTTTACAAAAGATAATTACAATATAAAATAATAAACTAAGTTTATTCCATGTCGGCTAGGGTTTTGGTATGCATTATTGCCGTTGCTGGTGAAGTGAACTCTATTGCCAGTGTCGGTAACTATCAGTGGGTTGACAGATGTTTGCCAGTTGGTTTCCATCAATGACAACATCAACTATTCTCATAAGAGTGTAGAATGCCAACACTTTGGTCTAATGGTTTATCGTCTACCTTTGTGAAAATCAACTTATTTTTTCCAAAGAATATGAGGGATTTTCTCACATGAAGAAATGTAATGAGGATATAGGCTTCAATGTTATGCATGTTTCTAATAGTTTGTTCTTCCACATTGAGGAGTGTACTACACCCAAGAAAGTATGTGATAAGTTAAAGGATTTTTTTGCATTAGTTAGTGTGGTCCATGCCATATAATTGGGGGTAGATTTTTCATTAGATTCTACTAATACTTACTAACTTTGAAGACTATTTGGTGAAATCAAGTCTTTAAGATCTAAACTAGTTAGTTTTGGAAAGGATAAAATTGTTATTGAATGCTTATTCTTGATTTTTTAGATAAGTTGATAAATCTATCTGCATACTTCTCTACTTTGTTTTATTCTACAATTTTGTCCAATTAGGTGATTCATTTTATATTCTTTATTTTGATATATTTTATGATCAATTGAATAGAGAATTAACTAAGCTTAGTCAACTTGATGTACTTCCCAAGAATCAGGCATTAAAATTGAAAAATAACCTAAGGGTAAAGGAAAGACTAACTATAAACCTAAGATAGAATCTAATGATACTCCCACCCCTTTCAAAAGAGGACAAACCTAAGAATGAGAAACACAAGTATGGATATTATAATAAACTTGGGCATGGTGAACATAATTGTTATAAGAAACAAATTTATAAGAGATGACGGAAATCCTTAAGGAGAATAGCATTGCATTGCCTTCTCATTCGTCTTGTTTACCCTCTTCTTCTTCACATCCTTCATCTTCCACATATTCAAGATTAGAATATGATGCAAATACAGATGATAAGATGAAACACAAAACTATTGTTGTGATTCATATTAGTTAGTCTACAAGATGTATATTTGACTCTGGTGCTTCAAATCATATAATAGGATCCTTAGACCACCTCTTGTCATTTAGGCCTTCATAGGTAACTAAGTTATTGGTAGCTAATAATAGCTATGTTAATGTTTATACTAAGAGAGATATTGATATGGGTAATGGATGTTTCAATTGTATTCATTTCAGTCTCACTATTTTTCATCTTCTTTTAATATATTGGATAGCACAAAGTGGTAAATCCATTGAGTTCACTCTATATTCATTGTCCATTCATGATTTGTATAGAAAATATCTTGTTGTAATGGGTAGAGCTAATCGTGATAATGGAATCTACAATTTTATTTTTGTTTCTAATGGTGAATGTTCTCAGGTGGATTCTCCTAGATTCGTTGTGGCCAATTCTATAAAGGGACATATTGGTGATTTAAGCCACACTTGTTTTCAACCATTTTATGAGGTTCCATCATCTCTTGCTTCTTCAAAATTTACTGTTGTATTGGTTTCTAGGATTGTAGTTGAGTATAATGGTTTTTTTCCTAAATTTGTCTTTATGGGATGGCTACATAACATGTATATTAGATTTGTTTTGTAATTATTCTTCTACATATTTGGAGGAAATTTTTGAGGGGGTGTTTCTCCCCTTTGATAGAACACATTCTTTGGATATTTCTCTTTAGTCTCCATATATTTTATCTTCTTCATTGATTGGGGTAACACTACTGGATATTGTTGAGAATTTTGTTGGAATGGTGTGTTGTCATTGATTTCAACATATTCTTCTCTGTATTCCAATGCTGCAGTTTGATTAGACGAGTTGGTTTAGCCTGTGTGTTGTAGATGAGCTGATGTGGTTTAATGGGTTTTGAGATACTTATCTCTAGTTGATTAAGTAGAAGTTTCAGAGGTCTACATGTTGATTTGATCGAGTTATAAGATTCGGTATTAAGGATGTTATTAAGTTATTTGTGTTATTCGATATTCTGGTTTGTGCTCTATATTGCTTCGGAATTGTAATATCTTTAGTTGTGGATGTGTGGGATGTATTCTGGACATTGATGTGTGTCCTTAGTTCGATTGGTTCATGATTTGAAAATCCACAAGTGAATCTTTCATGTTGATAGTCAGTTATGTTGGTGTTCTTGAGCTTCGATAGATAGATGATGACGATTCTAGTGATCCGAGTTGTTGCAGTTGTTGTGGTGCAATTCACGATGCTTGTGAATGTTTCTAGATCATGTTCTATGTGCATAGGTGGTCCGCATTGATTATTGTGTGTGTCATTGAAGATTTTTCTTTGTCAGGTGATGTTCTTCATGTTATGTGACATTATTGGTGTTGTAGCATGTTGCAGATGATCGAGGCGTAATTATTGCAAGTGTCTCATATTTGTGGTGGTTGTTTTGCTCCATACTATGTCATAGCCAACATTGTTTTGGTCTGCATGCATTGTTGTAGCATGTGAGGCTATTATTTTGTTATTTGTGTTGAGGGTTTACCTGACCTTGTAATATAGGTTGATGACTTGTATAATTGAATGTAATGATCATTGTGAGGTATCATGTTATGTGCGAATATTGTATCAATCATTCAGTAGCAAGGAGGTTGTACGAAGTTGTGTGAAGAAGTGTATTGCAAAGAAGATTTGACAGTGAGCTTAAATGGGACTATACTCAGGCATATGGAGATGCTATTTTCACAATTCATGTAATCCAAATTGTTATCTGAATGCTTTTGTAAGTTAGTGATACTTCATGTAAGGCAATGAGCCTTCCCTAAGGGTTGTAGCCTTTCTGGGTTTCTTATTTGAGCAATGAGCTCTAGGCAGTGTGCCTGAATGCATGTGTATTCCTCATTGTAATATTTCACTTACTCCTAACAGGGTATTATCTCATTGTGGGTATGTTCCCATCATATTTTTTCCCTTAACCAATTTTTCCACATCAAAAATCTTGGTGTTATGTGTGTTATTGATGTGGTGTCGTTTCATGCTTTAAACTGCTAATTATCAAACCCGATTTGTGGTTTAAGTTGTAGTAAGTTTTTGAGAAAAGTTATTCACCCCCCGCCCTCTTAGTTTGCTGCATTTTTTCCAACAAACACCTCTCTAAGACATACTTGAAGGAACTTGATTATATTTCAGACGCACTTTTGGAGGCATCTTGCCTCTTAATTCTTTGAGGAGATGTAGTTTCTTCAACATCTTCAAGTGGATATTTTTATTCCCATGAGGAGACTTGTTTATAGATAGTTTTTTCTTTTTTGTCTTACAAAATTCTTCAGTGGATTTGGAGGCACCTCATTGTGGTGGGGCTAAGTGGTCTTTATCTTTCTCTCCCATGGGGAGAATTTTGCATTGTATCTTCATGATAGATGTGTTACTTGGGGATATTTATCAGTCCTCCACGCGTCACTTATTTAATCACTTGTACATGATATCTTTTGCATTCTCTCTTTTGGTGAGGGATTTTTTCCATGTCATTTTTCCTTTACTTCATTATAAGGGATCTTTTGTACATGGGTACTTAGAATGGCCTCGTATTAAAGACCTAGATCTTACATTTAATCTTTGTATCCTTTGAGCATTTACATTTCTTGTTCCTCCCTAAGTTACACTTAATGGAGGGGGGTCTTAGTGTGAATAAGGTTATGGACCTAACTAATTCCTTAGTGGGAACCTATTCACATGTTAAGTTAGCTTAGGTCATACGTGTCTTTCTATAAATCTTAGATATCAATGAGATCATATCTCATTTACTTCTTGTGTCCTAATTCATTCAATATTTGTTTACATTAGTTGTCTCATGTTATAGTATGAAGGCACATGTCAATATCTTGTTTAATCCTATCACTCACCTTGCCTATGTAAGTAAGGCTATTGAATACTTTGTAATATATCTCATAGATCATCATATCAAACAAGCTCATTTCTTGCATACTCTATTGTGGAAGGTTTCTTGTGTATTTTAGGTGATCCTAGAGTCTTGAGCTAATCTTCAACTCCCACGATACCCCTACTATTAACAAAGCTATGAAATTTCAAGGGGAAGTTCAAAAGGATGTTAGCATAGAGCATTATAAGAATGACAAGTTTTAAAAAATATTGAGGATGCAAGACTACAAACTAGTGAATATCTCCATTCATATGGGACTAAAGCTTCCAATTGAGCGTTGTCCATTGACACCTAATTATTTTAAGGTCTATTTAACATGCATTGTATGCAAGTGTAGTTGGTAGCATGATACATTTTATGGCTTACACAAAACAAGACATTTCCAAGCAATGAGATTCATTGGTAGATATATGTCCACTCCAACTAAATATTATTCAAATATAGTTAAGAGGGAGTTCAAACACCTTTATGAAAATTTTGAGTGTTTTATTCATTACCTAATGGACTTGATTTGAGTATGAAAATCGATATCAAAGGATTCACTTTTTCAAATTGGGCAATAAATGTTGATATCATGTGGCCTAATATTGATTCAATCTAACTAATTCAATGGTGTAGTGATTTAGACAAGAATGAGACAATATACTTGGTTTCATTTCAATTATATGTTAGAAAGATTAACTCATCATGAAGTTGGCCACATTTAAGGGATAAACTAAGAAACAAACCAACCACAATTGAAAATGAGAAAGAAGGAACAATGTAGATCAAAATGATATGAGTGAAAATTGATATGATATAATGTACAAATAAGCCTTTCTTATATAGGTAAGAGATGATGAGGTAGTTGCAATTACCCTTGATACAAAATTAAATGCATGATGAGTAGGAAACTAATATTAAATAATGAAATACGACTTATCTCTATCTAGAATGACATGTAAGATAACTAACATGAACAATATTAAATGAGAGTTCTATGTGACAACTAAGGTATCCTAAGTAAACTTAACATGTGTGAGTAGATGCAAACTAAGAACCAGTTAGGATATGTCCTTAATCACACCAACACCCCCCTTAAGTGCAACTTAGGGAGAAAAATTATTATGCAAATGATGCAAGACTAATATGAAGATGCAATATATGGGTCCCGACAACTAGGCCATGTTAGGTACCCATGCACAACTACAATGCAATGCAAGCAAATCTCTCACAACTAGATAAAAAGGAGAAAAACCTTGTGTGAGAAAAATAATCTCCAAAAGAGAGATATACACAATATGTACAAGTGATAGATCATGTGATGTATGGAGGTATCACATCAATACCCCCTAGACCATGCATCATAAGAAAACAATGCAATCACCCCTCTAATAAAGGGGAAGATAGAAACAACATTTCCCCATTATAATGAAGTATTATCAAAACCACTGAAGTATGTTTGAGTCCAAAAGAGAATCCAATGGCGACAAACAACATGTCTTCCCTTGGGAAGAGACAAATCCAATGGTGCACGTAGAAGAAAATCCATGTCCATAATACAATGTGAAGGAAATAATCTCAATAATGAAAGAACTGAAGGAGATTCAAATGCCTCGACAAATGTCTCATCAAGGCTAGGAAAATCCCGAATCAAGGGATAAACAAAGGATGAAGGAGACTCAAGAACACCCTTCAATATGAAATCCGCAAAGAGAAGTGATACCTCCTCAAGCATGTCTTCTAAATCTGAAGTAGAAGAATGAGATGCCAAGTCAGATAGACTTGCAATGAAACCATCCTAGAACCATAAATTTGATACCATGTTAGAAAGATTAAGAGCTTGTTATGTAGTTGGCCACACTTCAAGGAATTGACCAAGAAACAAACCAACCACAATTGAACTTGAGCAAGAATGAACAATGGAGATCAAAATGATGTGAGATGAAAATTGACATGATAAAATGTAAAAATGAGCCTTTCTTATATAGTCAAGAGATGATGGGTAGTTAGAACTACCTTGACAGAAATTAAATGCATGATGATTAGGAAACTAATATTAAATAATGAGCTATGGCTCATCTCTATCTAGAATGACATGTAAGATAACTAACATGAACAATATTAAATGAGACTTCTATGTGATAACTAAGCTATCCCAAGTAAACATAGCATGTGTGAATGATTGCTAACTAAAAACTAGTTAGGATATGTCCTTATTCACACAAACATTATGAAGGTAGAGTATATAGAAAATTCTCCAGCATATAAGAAAGTATTTTGGATGAAAACATATGTTTACATATTAGGTTGAGTTCAAATATATAATATATATTCATTATGATATTCAAATTACTATCATTTTGCCAAAGAATTCTACTGTTTGTTTATCTAAAAAAATGCATTGGTGTATAATACCACTTTGTTCATGAAATGGTGGAGGACAAGAGAGCTATGATTAAGAAGTTGGATACTTTGGTGAATATTATATATGCATCAATGAAGCCAATGATAATTAAGGAGTATAAATATTTTAGGATAGGTATTTTTATTTTAACCACACTAGTTGATTCAATTTATTGGATCCCTCTTGTTGAATGAGAAATAGAAGAAGATACAAAGAACATAATCAGAAACCACAAACTCTAATTTAATGCAAAAGATCTACTCAACCAATGAATAATGAATTCAAAATGCAAATGAAACATAATCAAATCAAACCATCAAATATCGAATTTGGGAAATGTCCATTGTTCCTCTTAATCTCCTCAAGAAGGATCTTAGATTTTTAAGTATGCACAAGACAAATTGAAAGAAAAAGATGATGATAATGAGAATATATCAAAGGTGAGGTTGTCAAAAATAAGGATTTGATTCAAAATTTATACATGTTTGAGGATAGGATAGATGATCAAGATTGATTTGAACATTGGGAGATCGAGGGATAGGATCGCATGAGAAGGTGAGTTAAGTGAGTAGGAAATAGGTAAGTATGAGTGATAAGTGGAGGAGAGGAGTGAAATCAAAACGTGTATGAGGTAAGTGGAGAGAGAAATAGAAGAAGGTAAGAGTTGAGGAAAGTTAGAAATAGAAACATTAGTGATAAAATAAATAAATAAATAAAATTTATTTTTTTCACTCATAAATGAAAGAATAATTAATAAAATATTTAATTAATTAATTATGAGGGATTTAGAAATTGATAAAAAATTAAATAATTATTTAATTTGGGAGGAAAGATTAGTTAGGAGATTAAATAATTAACAAATTATTTAATATAGGAAGAGTTATTAATTAGGGTAAATTGAAAGAAATGCAAAATAAATCAAAGAAACGATGAAATAAGGAATGGAAATTAAATACAATTAAAATTATTTAATTGAAGGATAGAAGAATGGCACAAACATCGATTGAACAATAAATATTACTCGATCGATGCAGACAAAAAATTAGTAAAAATTATTGACATAGGCGACAAACAATTTAAATATAATAAAAATTATTTAATTGAAGGATAGAAGAATGGCACAAACATCGATTGAACAATAAATATTACTCAATCGATGCAGACAAATTAGTAAAAATTATCAACATAGGTGACAAACAATTTTTAGTGTCTACACCTCTTATGATATTTTAGAATGTATATAAGTGGAAGAATGCTAGGAATAAGTATTATACTCCTTGTGATTCTTACAACATTGTAGTCACTAGTTTAGGTAAATGTTGGGACCTCATGGAGTGAGGTATCACATATGGAGGGAATATCAATAATTGTTTTTGGCACATTATAGCATTCTGTATGATATTTTTAGTATTTTTCAAAGAAATAGCTTGTACAAGAGAATAATATAATAAGAAATATGTTGCAATAGTTGATAAGAATATGCCACTTTGAGGGGGCCATCTCTTGTAGCATTCATTATTAATGTGATACATAATATGATGATAATAAACTAGCCACTGTCTCTTATATATCTTAATTATGTCATGGATCCCCCCCAAGCCACATTAGCTAGCCATACACTTCTAAACAAATAACCACATAAAGAGTTATGTTATCCTTAATTTGAATACGCATATCCCCATGCATAGTGGTGCAGGAGCACCTAACACAAAGGCACAAAAGGAGTCTATAAGAGGATAAAAATCAATTCATAAGTATATTTAATTATATTTTCATTTGTACTGTCATTTTGAGTCAATATGAATCAATATATAAGGCTAAAAGAGCCCATTGTAATGAGTCGTCCAAGTTGTCCTAATAAGGTCTTGAATTAGTCATTTGGTAAAAATTGTATAAAATAACCTTTGAGGGGTACAATGGTGACAAAAATACATTATTATTCCATCCTAATATGTTTTGAAGGTTCTTTTGAAGGTTTAAAGTCATTTGAGTCAAAAATTGTAAAAGTTGTAAAATGCAACTTTTCAAAAGCTGTAAAAAAAGACCAAAATGGGAAGTTGTATCGTCATAAGAGGAAGTTGGGTAGTTGTAACTTCCATGTGAAGATGAAAAGGATATAAAACCTCTATAATGGTCATTCATAAGAGTATGTAGAAATTGGAGAAGTAATTGAAAAGTATTGGAAACATTTTGGTATCATATTTTTATTGTTTTCAATCTCTTGTTTTGTGGTCTTGAAAGTTTTTCCTCTTGTTTCCAGGCCTTGTAAGGCCATGTACAACTTGGAAACAAGTGTATTTATATAATTATAGTGTATTATATTGAATCATATTTCCATTTCTTTTTATTTCTGAGTTGATTTCATGCATTTTTGAGAAAGTTATGAGGGTGTTGGTGAAAACTGTTTGGAACTACCCAAAACCCTGATTCACGGCGATCAGTTTTGGAAAAATCATCATAACTTTGGATTTAACCGTTGGATCTTTCTATAACTTTGAGAAATTTTCTATAAATAGAGTTTATAGAGTCGGACTAGAGAGATTGTCCTCATGATGAATATTGTAAGAGTTATTAATGACTGTTCATGACTGTAATTTCATGACCAGAATAGAGTAAATTTCATGGTTTGGGAAAATTCTTGGTTTTCATTTGCAAGAAATGAATAGATGAAGGGTTTAAATGATTCATATTTAATGCATAATATATGGATCTAAAATCATGATGGATTGATATCTATGGAGAAGATTTGATAATGGTTATTTGATTGATGATTTTGTTGGGAAATATATGACAATGCCTCTAACATGTTGGAAGATTTGTGTTGATAATTGAACTTCACGAATGATTTGAGGTTCTTGGTTGGATTTTCATGATGATCTGCATCAGATGGTATAGGTTAAAGACCAACATTATCCCCAATATTTATGAAGTCTAGATGCTTCTAAAGGAACACTTCATCCTACCATGTCAAATCTTCACTATCTAGATTCTTCCACTCATCATAGTCTATGATCATCCTCATCCTCAACTTTTTAATGCATGCATGAAGAGTTATATATTGGATTTAAGCTGATTATTTTATCTTCATCAAGGTCAGGTAACACTATCTATCTTACATTCAACATCTCCTCTAACAAGTTACCAATCTCACTCTTTCGTAAAGAGAAGTAATGATATGACCTAATAGTTTGTAGTTTCTCCTTGAAGACTAGATGAATGCAATGATATTGGTCTCTTTTAAGTGGTAAACCTATTTTATCTCTTTAAATAGTGATAATTCATGGGCAGAAGATACTATTGGTTTTAGCACCATTTCTCCTTCCCCACTCCTTGTCATTGACATCTCTTTCTTCTCCTTCTCCTTCTCCTCCTTCACCTCATCACATTTCTCCTCATTCTTCTTCTTCTTGAGTCACATTATCTTTTTGTCTCATACTATTTATATATACTCTCAATATTTTATCATTCTAACTCATGTTGTGTGCATATACTCTTAGGTTTTTTGCACAACTCTTGAGAGAAGCAATTTGTGTGAGTATTCATTTGATATATTCTTTCCTAGTCACTACCAAAAAGATATATTCCTTAACCTTGTATTTAGAAGATTTAACATCCTTGGAATCCATCTTTTCCTCATTTCAAGAGACTTCACAAGCATGACCAAATTTCTTCCCTTGCATCTTCTTAAAACCCCAACTATGATGTAAAATTCACAACAAATAACTCAAAGCAATTTAAGCTAAATTGAAATTTCTAGCAAAAATTACCTAAGTGTATATCTCACTTGTGGGAAAATATCTATAAAAGAATGTTGTTTTTTAACCATAGAAGAAGAACTAGAGAAAACTATAATTTCATAACAACTCCTTGAAAATGCAGCCACATTTTGATTGTAATTGCTTCAATATGACATTTGATCAACCCTCCAAAATTTAGAAAAAATATACAATTTTGAAAGAGACGCGCTTCACAATATGACCTCTGATTTTTTTGTAAAGATCACCCTGTTTCTCTAGATGGAAAGATTATGCTCTTACCCCTTGTAATAAAATAAATTGCACAAGATAATAATATAATAGCCTAGGATATGTTGCAAATAATTGTTAGCATGAGGCCACTTGAATGGGTATACCTCTAATAATCTTCAATAAGAACAAAATATATAATATGATACTAATAAACTAAACACTATCTCTTATATATAATTTAATTATGTCATGGATGCAACCAAGGCCAAATTAACTAGTTATATAGCACCATATAAATGAGCATATAACTTAATTAATAATCATACTAGTAATGAGTCAACTAGACATCTCCATACATAATATATGTTAAGGGCATAACATATTTCAATAAAAGAGAGGGGTAGCTAGTAGTAGACCTGAAATGCATCTCTGATTAGCTAAAATAGCCATTGGTAAGAAATGTGCAAGTGTAGAATATTGATAGAATGGAGTTCAAAAAATTCATACAAATGATCCAAAAATAGTCAACAATATTTGCAAAACCTATCTAACAAGTAAAAAATTAAATGGAATAGTATGCATGCTCAAGATTTACACAAGAATAAATGATTTGTGTAGAGAAGTCTTAGGAGAGAGAAACTCATCATCAAAAGAATTTCATAGTTATATTATTTAGAATCAAGGATTCTATACAATAGGGCCTTTTATAGAGTCTTTTTTTGCAACATACTATTTTGTAGTCATTATAATCTTTCACATCAAGAATTTTCACTCTAATGCTAACCTTGCAATCTATACACATATCTAACCTTGACACCTTCATGTGAGATGATATGTATATCGACTTACATATGGAATCCTGATCATCTAATTGTATAGCCAACACATGGAATATTGAGACACACACAACTATATTCTAACCATATTATGGTGTTAATATATTACATGTATCATTCAGCCCCCACGGGTTAGAGTATATCACCAAATATGATGTATCCACATGGATAGCATGTGTATATGGTGAAAATGGATAACAATAATAACGATATTGAAAGGCTAAATGAATTCAACCACAAAACCCTAGCCTAACAACAACAAAGATCCACCATAACATATGAAGATTACCTAAGACAATGCAAATCAAATGAAATCACAAAGATTATACCATCACATGTCCAATAGGGTTTGAATCTCCATTCTTCCTATCTACATTGATCTTGCTTGATATATTTGCTCTCAGATTTTATGTGCACAAGAGCTCAACAAAGAACGGAATGTGGTTGCAAGTAGGATCGTAGTGTAGTCAATTGATCAAGTAGTTCATTAGGGTTTGATAATGAAGGAAGTATCTCCTTATATAGAAGACACTATATGAAATGGAGGGATAAGATTGAGAGGTGTAAAAGGAGGTCGGCTATGATTAGAGGGTAGGTAAAAGAAATAATAAAATAATGAAAGGGGTAGGTAGTGTATGAATTAAGAGATGAATGACATGTGTCATAGGTAGAAAAGGATAATGAATTAATTAAATAAATAAAGATTTATTTAATTAATAGAAGAAGTGGGATCAATTAAATAAATAAGATATTTATTTAATTTAGGAAAAAGATAATTTAAATAAATAAATGTATTTATTTAAATGAGAAATAAGGCTAGAAGAGGATAAATGAATTAATTAAATAAATAAAGATTTATTTAATTAATAGAAGAATTAGGCTTAAATAATTAAATTAAATAGACTGGACAATTTTGGGTGTTTACATTTTGCCCCTCTTTGAGACAATGCAGCTTGTCACGTTGTTTCAAAGAAAATAATATGAACTGATACAGAGTTGCCCCAAGATGGGAATGATATGCCCCCTCGAGAGATTGGATGAAAATTTCTGAAAAGATTGCAGACAATCTCTCGATAAGAAAGAAAGGGATAGAATGGACTGACCGGATAAAGTGACTGACTCGGGAGACGAGGGCTAGGGCTAGGGTAGTCTATAAGATAGACCACGGGGGAAAATACATCCTCATTGTCATCTACACATCCACGAGAGCAGAGTGTAGAGCGAAAATAGAACAGCAATAGTCAGCAGTGATGGCCTTTGTTCACAGATTCGACCGCGTTCGTCGATTCCAGAGGCCAGCAAAGGTAGGAGAGCTGGTAAGTACCACAAAACCTCCTTGTACTTTGTTGCATTTAATGTTTTCATTAATGCATGGTAGATAGGGCAATAAATGCACTCTAGGTTAGGGTCCAAAAATGTCAAAAAATGCCCAGGCGCATCTGCGTTGGTGCCAAGTGCGTCTATGTTCGCAAGGCGCATCTGTGTTTGTGCCAGGCACGTCTGTGTCAAAAAACGCGTCTGTGATGAAAGCGACCACGTCTGTGATGTGTAGGCGCGTTTATGCCAAGAAGGCACGTCTGTGTCGCCCAGGCGCGTCTATGCAGAGCATAGGCACGTCTGTGAAAAACAGGCGCGTTTATGCAGTCTTCAAGCGCATTTATGTCAGGAAAGCGCATTTGTGTCAAAAAAATGTGAATTGGTGTCTTCTAGGTCAAATCGATAGTTCTGTGATGAACATATGCTGTCGATTGGATAAGCTGTTGAGAGGATACATTCAAGTAGGTCCTCTAGGGAAGACTAGAATAGAACAAGGCACTTTGTGATGAATAGTGAGTACCAAGATAGAGTACTTTGTGATGAACAGGGAGTACTAAAATATGAGCAGAACTTTGTGATAAACAGTGAGTGCGAATCTAAGTAGCACTTTGTGATGAACAGGGAGTGCAAATGTGAGCAACACTTTGTAATGAACAAGGAGTGAAAAACACGTAGTACTTTATGATGAACAGGGAGTACCACTAGGATAGAAGCAACACTTTGTGATGAACAGTGAGTGTCACTAGGATAGAATACCATATGCACTTAGATAAAAAAAAGTAGTAGCATTTTGTGATGAACAATGAATGCCACGATGACTGACATGATTGATTTGCTTGACTGCAGGAGTATTTGCCTATGCTGGAGTCACGAGAGAGATTCCCGTTGACACAGAGATTGCGACCTGACCTGACCTTTGAGGACCGAGCTACAATTGAGGCTATGGGTCTGAGACATATTCTATACTTGCCTGAGTTTCGGGCGAACATGGGACTGCTGACTGCACTGGCGGAGAGGTGGCACTTAGAGACTTGTACCTTCCGTTTGTCGATGGGGGAGATGACAGTCACCCTTGAGGATGTATACAAGATCTTGAGGATACCGATTGATGGGGAGTTGATTCCCTATGATCGAGACGGAGACAGGGAGGCCTTGAGACGAGTGTTCTGCGACCCAGGACTGGAGATGAGGGCAGGACATGTGGCTTGGGACACTATGACAGCTACAGGATTAGCGCTGCCAACAGTGATAGGAGAAGCGATCAGTGGGTTCTTGTGTCCTGATAGAGCGACATGAGGGTTGGCTATGGGCTGGGGAGGTGCATTGGAGACACTGGTGACACAGCACACCAGATACGCCTGGGGACCGTGTGTGCTGGCACACCTCTGTTACGAGCTGCATCAGTTTGTGTACCACGGGTCAGTGGGATTGGGCTACGGGATCACATTGTTACAGGTGTGGGCCTATGAGCATATGCCAGTGACGAGACTGATACATTTCAGGGGCAGAGGTCACGGACATAGTTTTGTTCACTTGTACGACATGATCACCTCACAGCCACGGATTGGCAGGTTAGAGTACTAGGGGCGGGTGATTGATGACATCGATATGGTGATATGGAGGCCATACCTAGGATGTGAGCAGTGTGAGGACGATGCGGTAGAGTTTCCCTACACCTTCCAGAGCAGGTATCTGATTGGGCGGATGCCCTATGTTCTGGAGAGACAGCTAGTAAACAGGGTGGGCAGGCAGTTCGGTAGGATCCAGCGGATGCCACGGGGTTCAGGCATGTATGCACGGACTATCAGAGGTCAGGCGCAGTTTGGGCCCCTATTATCATATGATCAGGCTGTTACGCAGCTCGTAGAGATGATGCCCCTACCCTGGGACATGTGGCCAGAGATTGAGGATGCCGGCATGGATGCCGAGTACACAACATATTGGGCTGAGCATCCATTCCCATGCCTGACGGATCCAGGAGAGCCATTAGATGGAGATGGTGGTGGGGATGGGGATGATGATGGAGATGATGGAGGCAAAGGCCGATGGAGGAGGAGGGGAGCAGTTGGAGAGAGGAGGGTTGCACCACGGAGGGAGGGTGGAGAGGACAAGCAGGCTCGGGTGGTGAGAGGTCGCGGTGGATTACCGCTACAGGTGCCAGCAGCACAGGGTCCCAGATAGGTGCAAGTACAGGGACACATACAGGGACAGGCACTAGTACAAGTACCAGTACAGGCACAGGCACAAGGGCAGGCACCAATATAGGGGGAGCCACAAGAAAAGCCACAGGGGGCCGAGGTAGAGGAGGATGAGCTGACGGAGCTGAGGGAGATCTGCCAGGGACAGGCAGATGAGATCCAGTACCTGGAGAGGGAGAGGGATAGGCTCAGGAGGTGGCTCAGAGATACTGAGCGGGAGTGGGATCAGGCCATTCAGCGCTACACAGGCTGAGACCGCACTAAGGGCTAGGAGGCAGGCAGCAGAGGACACAGGGGCTGGATATGCCTATGTTCTGTGGGCAGGGGAGGAGATTGCCTACTGGCGGGATCTCTATTATGGTGCAGTGCCAGCGGATCAGCGGGCGAGGAGCTTCCATAGACCATTGTGGACAACGACAGCTACGGGAGGGAGCTGGAGGAGACAGGCATCTAGTGGTGGGGTCATGGGTCCTCCACCACCACCAGATAAAGGGGACAGGAGGGATGATCCTGGGGCGGGTCCTTTAAGGGCTCAGATTCCATCGAGGCCAGGTAGCTCTGAGGGAGGGAGTTCATCATAGCCGTAGAGGGCTCCCTATGTATCAGTATTGTACCATTTTTGTATGATGATGTAGACACCTTTGGGTGATTGTAGCCATATGATTTTGACATCATTGTATCATGACACTTTATATATATATATATATGAGATGATTCATCTTTGCGACAGCTATATGCATGTGTACCTATGTGATGAGATGTTCTTATGTGATGCTTATGATATGGATGCAAATATGTATATGATGCAATGCAATATATTTTTGTTCTTTTATATTTTATATGTGTATGCATGATGCAAATGTGAATGTATGTATTGTAGATGAATATGATAAGACAAATGTAAATTGTGCTAACAGGTGTTGTGTGCAGGATGTGATGCAAGTGTGATATCTATATGTATGTATGGAATTCTAACATGTGATAATGCAGGTGCAGCTACATGAAATACAAATGTTTTTGGTGTGTCATTATACTCAGTCATGTGATAGCAGGCTACGCGGACTCGAGAAGGATGATGGAAGTCAATCAAGAAAGGGGGATGGAAGACAAAAGATATGAAAGTGAAAGAGCTTCTTGTGCGTTATCATCATTGAGCTTTATTATGGCAAGTAGGTTATGACAATCGAGGCATATGTTTGACCCAGAAAGTCATTGTACCTGTTTGCATGGAGATAAGATAGTCACAAACAAGGAATGCCCCAGTTCATACTAGACTCAAAGTGTCCTCATATCCTTGGACAAGTCATAGCATTACTAAGAGACAATCCACAGACAACAAATCCAAATAGGTGATGATAACCCATCCTCACCTTTCTAGTCAAAGACATCCTGGAGATAGAATCATCTAGTCAAAGACATCCCGGAAAAGCTAAAAGACATGTCACCAAAAAGATGAAATCAAAAGAAAATCAAGACTCGACACCAACATCCACTGTAGTCCTCAAGTTTAGTGTCTCTTATCACTTGTATAAGTTTTATTTGATTGTGGTCACAATGTTTACTTTCACAGAAAGGATAGATAGCACTGAACCATATGTTGTCTGAGTCTGTTGAAAGATTTGATTTTGTTGAAGCCCATTGTTGCTGCTGTGTCTCATCTGAAACTGACTGAATCCATGAAACTGATACTTTATTGCGGAGAAGATGAAACTTTATTGTGGATTGGTGATGCAGATGCTGCTTTATTGCAGATTGTGCGCGGATAGACTGAAGGAAGCTGGAAGAAACTGTACTCCTCGAAACATGTGATGTTCTCAGTTCCACACCCATCACTAGACGTAGGATTTGCCTTAGCCACAGATAGGATCTGATTTATTATGGATGGAAAGGGAGGTGAAAAGGGAGGTTTATTATGAATGGCTAACCAATCTTGAGTAGATCAATAACAAGCCATGATGGGAATGGGTAAGTTTATTATGGATGAATTGGTCGTGAGTGTGTACAAAGTGAAAGGATGAAAGTGAATCCTGAAGGAGGGAGGAGCAATGTCTCTACGCATGGCGTTGGTGACCCAGTTTTCACCATGGTACTTGCCCAGGGCGCCACCGAAGTGGTTTTCACCGTTGGATGAAATTATTTCTCTTTACTTTTTTCGATTTTTCAATTTTTTTTGTGTCACAAGGCGCCTGTTTGCCAGGTTTTCACTAAGTAACGATTTTTTTTTTGTTTTATAATTTTTTTTTGTATTTTTGAATTTTTTTATTTTTTTTGTATTTTTTGAATTAGGATACTCTGAAGAGCTATGCATAAAACCTGCGAAGGTGCATACTGTTGATAGGATCCTCCAAAGGTTCACCTTTTGTAGTTGAGAGCTGATATGCCCCAGATCCATATGTTGTTGTAATGATGTAAGGACCAAGCCAATTTGGTTCGAATTTTCCCTTCTCTCTGTCTTGCTGATTTTTGGGGTTTTCTCTGAGAACCAAGTCACCTACCTCAAATGTGCGAGGCTTGACCTTGTGATTGTAGCTGCGACTCATTCGTTGTTGGTAAGCCTTGAGATGATTAAAAGCAGTTTGTCTTCATTCATCCAGTAGTTCCAGTTCTTGTAAGCGAGAGACCTTATAGTCTTCATCACTGATGATGTTTTGCAAAGAGACCTGTAAACAGGGTAGCTCGACCTCAATAGGCAAGATGGCTTCAGCGCCATAGACAAGTGAATAGGGTGTAGCTCCTGTAGGTGTGCGAACACTTGTGCGGTAGGCCCAAAGTGTAGGATTAAGTTGGATATGCCAATTATGGCCAACGTCGTCGACTGTCTTCTTTAGGATTTTAAGGATTGTTTTATTAGACGCCTCAGCTTGGCCATTACCTTGGGGGTAATATGGCATGGAGAAACGATGGGAAATATGGAAGCGGTCATAGAGTTCACGAACATCCTGATTTTTGAAGGGATGCCCTTTATCAATGATAATGGAAACAGGAATACCGTATCGGCAAATGATATAGTTGAGGATGAACGTAGCAATCTGTTTTCCAGTGACTTGTGTGAGAGGCATGGCTTCAATCCATTTTGTGAAATACTCTGTGGCAGTGATAATGAATTTATGACCATTGAAATAAGGAGGGTGAATCTTTCCTATGAGATCGAGTCCCCACTGACAAAAGGGCCAAGGAGACACAATTTGTTGAAGTTCTTGTGTTGGCGCATGTATGAGGTCTCCATGAATTTGACATTGCTTACATTTCTTGACAAACTGATATGAGTCCTTTTCTATATTGGGTCAGTAATATCTAGTCCTAATGAGTTTCTTGGCCAAGGTAGGACCACTAGCATGTGGACCACATATCCCTTCATGTACTTCACATAACGCAATATGAGCTTCGTCGCTTTCTAAACATCTAAGAAGAGTGCCATCTAGACCTTGCCGGTATAGGATATCAACTAAAATGACATATCGAGAGGATTGGTGAATGAAAGTGCGATGTTGGTTATTTGATAGATCAGGAGGTAGGGTATTGTCACGAAGGTATGTGAAAATGGAACCATATAACTGGGACTTAGGACCGACGACACATATCATCTTAGTAGGAATGATCTCATATGAAGGAACCAAAAGGTTATCCACCAAGAACTCATAGCGGGTCTCATTTGGAGGTAGATCGATCAGTGAAGTAATTGTAGCCATGGCATCTACGACGCGATTCTGCTCTCTTGGTATCTGCTCAAAATCTATCTTTGTGAAGTGTTGTTTTAGGTCATCCACCATTTGTTTGTAAGGCATTAATTTTTCATCTTCTGTTTGGTAATCATCAATTGCCTGACGGATTACAAGTTGAGAATCCCTAAAAACATGAAGTTCCTGGATCTTCCACTGAACTGCAATCCGTAATCCAGTTGTTAATACCTCATATTCCGCTATATTATTAGTGCAAGGAAATGATAAGCGGTATGATTTTGGTATAGAGTCCCCTTGAGGAGTTATAAAGAGGATGCCAGCTCCTGCCCCATGCTGTGTGTATGAGCCGTCGAAATATAGTTGCCATGGCTTTGCATGTGACATTGTTAAAATGGATTCATCTAGAAATTCTGAACTTAGAGGAACATCATCTATCATGGGAGCATCTACTAATTGATCTATGATGGCTTGTCCTTTTATTGCTTTTCTGTCCACATACTCGATGTCGAATTCACTCAAGATCATTACCCATTTGGCTAGTCGCCCAGTAAGTGTTGCTTTATTGAGAAGGTATTTCAACGGATCTATTCTTGCAACCAACTTAGTCTTATGAGTGAGCACGTAATGTCATAATTTCTGTGAAGCAAAGACCACGGCGAGACATGCACGCTCAATTGGTGTGTAATTTAGCTCATATCCCACCAATGTGCGACTGATATAGTATATTGCTTTTTCTTTACCCTCAGCAATTTGTTGTGCTAAGAGTGCCCCCAGTGCTGTTGGAGTAGTTGATATGTATAGTAACAGAGGCTGATCTGGAACTGGTGGCATCAAAATTGGTGGATTCAAAAGATAATCTTTGAGTGTCTAGAAAGCCTGTTGACAGTTATCATCCCATTTGAATTTGATGTTTTTATGTAGCAAGTGCTGAAAAGGATTACACTTATCTGCAAGTTGTGCTATGAATCTTCGTATGGACTGGAGTCTCCCTTGTAAAGACTGAAGTTGACTGATATTTCTTGGTGGTTGCATCTCTCGGATGGCCTTGACTTTTGCTGGATCAGCTTCGATTCCTCTTTTGGATACAATGAATCCTAGAAGCTTCCCGGAGGTTACTCCAAAGACACATTTCTTGGGGTTTAATCTTACTTTGTATTTTTCCAACCGATCAAATACGACTGAGAGTATATCCAAATGTGTATTTCTGTCTATTGATTTGCCCAAGAGGTTGTCGACATAACCTTCCACAGTTCCATGCATGAGATCAGGAAAGATAGTAGTCGTGGCTCTTTGATATGTAGCACCTGCATTTTTTAGCCCGAAGGGCATGACATTCCAGCAGAAAGTTCCCCAAGGACAAGTGAATGATGTTTTGTGTTGATCCTCGGGCGCGATCTTTATTTGATTATAACCAGAAAATCCATCCATCAATGATAACATTTCATGACCTGCTGTGAGATCAACAATCAAGTCAATATTTGGTAATGGGAAGTCATCCTTTGGACAAGCTTTGTTGATGTCTCTGAAATCTGTACATATTCTGATGCTGCGATCTGGTTTACTGACAGGCACTAAGTTAGAGATCCATTCAGGATAATCAATTGGGCGTATGAATCTGACATCCAATAATTTCTCAAGTTTCGCTTTGACTAGTAATGCCACTTGTGGATGCATCTTTCTTAATTTCTATTTCACTAGTTTTGCCCCCGGTTTAACTATCAAATGATGCATTACCAAATCCGGATCTAATCCAGGCATATCAGGGTATGACCATGCAAAGTTGATTTGTCATTCTTTGAAGAAACTTATGAATTTTGACCTTTCAAACTCTGTCAACGATTGAGCCAGGAATATGTTGTGTGGAACCTCTTCTGTATCAATGTTTGTTTTGATAGTCTCTTCTACCAACATGGATGACTTTTCCTCATATGATGCTGGGAGAATGTCGAGCCTTCCATCTTTGGGTGCCTCAGAGAGGTTTTCGCCCTCAGATACGTCCTTTCTTTTTACTTTTTTGGGGTCAAACAGTGCCACAGTGTGGTTTTTGCCATAAGACCCTTGGTTCGTTCTTATTTTCACATTTTTGCAACTGGAAGGTCCGACACCCTCACCAAAATATGCCACGCTATTGAGTTCTCTAGTGTATCCTGCTTTATGGTCCCTAGGGGGAAGATCATCTCGTATGCCAAGATAGTCAATAACAGCTTCATCATTTTGGAATGTGTCAAACTGTGCAGGTCCTTCATGATCCCAGTGAATGAGTTGGTGGTGAACAAGGGGAAGGCCTTCAATGTCTTCGAAGTTAGCGGGGCTAAGAGTGAAGATGCAGTTATATTCGGGTATGTCAAGGTAATTATCGAGGTCATCGATGGCACTCTCCTCATCAGTCTCGATCGCGAGCGAATCCAAATTATCATCACTAGTAGCGCATTCTGGGATAGGTGTTCTCATCCTATGTGATTTCAACCTAGAACCTTGAGACAAGGACTGTGTGGAATCCTCATGGGTTGTTTCTTGACCAACTCTGAACTTTTTATAAAATTCCTCTTCTTCTGTGGGTTCATCTAGCTCTCTGAATGTCTCGGTGAGATCGTAGTCACTGGAGGATTTATCTTAACCCCATTCCCATTCATTGGAGTATATGGAATAGCGATCCTCTTGTTGAATTTTGGCAGTTTTGATTTGTAAGGCTTCTTCTGTCCTTTTAGTGTGGACCTTGGAAGTCAAGAAACCAAGTCCCTTCGAGCGTTCCCTTTTGAATGTCAATTCAGGTTGTAAAGGTTCAATGATGCCTTTCTTTTGTAACCCAAGAGGGCTTTTTCCATCATACCCGAATTTTTGTAGAATCTTGAAGCCTTTGCCATATTTCTCACATGGTAGACTGATGTGATCTTGTGTGTCATCCTAAATGTCTTTGTAAAGCATTTTGTATAGGTCTTCCTCTTCCAGTTCACCCCATCTTTGAAAGGTTGTAGGGTCCCATTTGAGTACCATGATGGATACTTGCTTGTTAGGATGTGGTCTTCCATATTCTTTTGGGGAACTCATGACTTGTCGTAAGTACATGGTCTGATTTAAAGTGTATTCCCCCATGCCCTTGTCCTGAAATTTGCCTTTAAGCTCACCTTGTTTTGATGTCAAAGGTTTTAATGACTCAGGATCAATGTATGCCGAAGAAGGAATAGCTTCGCAATTACTGGGAATGATGGTCTCAGTTTTTGATCTCAATTTATTGCAGTATATGAATGGATTAGGATCACCGTTAACTGTTACCTCTACTCCATTGTGGGGAAACTTAATGCATTGGTGATATGTTGATGGGACTGCCCTCATTTCATGAATCCAAGGGTGTCCTAGCAATATGTTATAAGTGAGATCTAGATCTAGGACTTGACAAACCACATCCTTCATAACTGGCCCAACTCTAAGAGGTAAGGTGACTGTGCCCTTGGACGAACGCTCTTCATCATCATATGCCTTGATGGTGATTTGATTTGTAGAATTCACAGCTTTGTCGGAATATCCCAATTGTTTAATATTGCTCAATGTACAAATGTTTAGACCAGCTCCTCCATCTATCAAGACTCGTTTTATTCGATGTTTGTGTATGAAGGCTTCAATGTGTAGTGGTCCATTATGTGGTTGACTTACAGAGGCGTCATCGGCTTCTGTGAATGTAAGGGAATGTGGAACGAAAAGGTATCCCACCATGGCTTGAAACTGGTCTACAATCAAATCAGTAGGAATGATGGTGTCTCTCAAGATTTTGTCAAGAATGGCTTTATGAGCGGGGGATATGCGTAGGAGCTCAAGAATGGAGATGAGCGCGGGTGTCTTCCCTAACTGTTCTACAAGGTCATACTAAGGTTTGGTTGATGAGGAAGCAGTGTTTTTAGTTGGAGCACCTTGCAAAGTGATTTTACCTCGGCGGGTTGTAACATGACATTCAGAGGTAGGTTCGGAAGAAGATCCAACGCCTTTTAGGACAATCTTGGGTCTCTGGGTAGAATTCTTAGGGGTTTTGTCCTTGATGATAATGGTAGAGACATAATTGTCCATCGAGATGTGATTGATAGTTGAATCATAATTATAAGATGCTCTAGTATAGTTGGTTTGGTCATCTGTGGCTTTAGCTTTTCCCTTGTCATGCTTTGGGAATGGTTCCTTAAACATCTCATGTTCTTGATTGGATGAGTGTCCCTCAATCTCAATGTCACCTCTATCAATGAGATCTTGTATGATGTTCTTCAGTCGATGACAATTTCCTGTTTTATGACCCTTTCTCTTATGAAATTCACAATATTCATCATCATTCCACCAATTTGGCTTAACCTTTGGTTCATATGGAGGAAAATCTGGAACTGTGATTACTTTGTTTGCCACTAGCTTTTTGAAAACTGACTCAAGTGGTTCTCCCAATGGAGTGTACTTCCTTCGTGATCTGGAAGTTGTTTGAGTATTCACTTGATTATTTGTAGAACTTGATCCTGAAAAGATGAATTTGGGTCGCACTGTGTTGGCATCAACAACACCATCATTGACTGTGTTCTTGTTTTTGTTCCAAAATCTCGGATTGTCTTTTCCCTTAAAGTCATCTTTGTTTTCCTTGAATATCTTAATAACTCCTTGTTCAATAAGGACCTTCTCTATTGCTAAGCCTTTTTCAATGACATCCTTGAAGGTGGACAAACAAGCTTTCCTTAAGTCATAACCAATGTCTTTGTTAACATTCTGGGTGAACATTTCCACCATTTGTTTTTGTGGAATTTCACAAGAGCATCTGCTGGCTAGATTTCTCCATCTTTGTAAAAATGATGCAAAAGATTCTCCATCTTTTTGCTTAGTGTTGCACAAAGTAGTGACTGATATGTGTGTCTCTATGTTGTAGGAGAAATGTTGGATAAATGCCTCTACTAAGTCACCGCATGACTTAATTTCAGGTGGAAGTTGGTAGAACCATTCCATAGCTTGATCACCTAGGCTTTGTGGGAATAATCTCATCAAATATGTCTCTTCTGCTGCTACCTCAATGCAAGCTATGAAAAACTATCTTATGTGTGCCTTAGGATCCCCTTTTCCTCTATACTTATCAAATTTAGGCATCACAAAGTGTGTAGGAAAAGGAGGCATTGGAATGCTTTTGTCAAATGGATAGGGACATATGTCTCTCATTGTGTATGTTGGCTTTGGTGTATTTATGTCCTCCATTTTCTTTTGTAAGTTCTTGATTTGTTGCTCCAAATTGCTCTTAGGTGGAGATCGACTTCTTGGACCATACCCCATGTTTGAGGCACCAATTGGAGGAGGAGCATGTTGCATATATGGATGATATTGATCATACACATGTTCATATGGAGGAGGTCTATAGTGATGTTGCGTATATGGACCACTTGGTATAGATTCATGTTGAGGAACACCATATCTATTTTGTCCATGTATACCATACTCTACAGGCATGTCATGTTCTAATGTGTTGCCCCCAAATTTGACACGGGGTTTCCTTGTGTCCAAATTTTGAGCATGCCTTTGAATATCCAATTGCTTTGGTGGTTGATCCTTAGCCTGGGTATGTGATTGAGCATATTTTTCTACATAAGACTTCCATAATGGTCTGCGAAGGTGAGTATCATATGCTTGACCATGTGTATGTGGGACCTCTGGTTTTTGAAGCAAAGATGATGGTGATTCAGGTACCATATATTGTCCTCTATTTCCTCCACTATTAGGCCTCCTTTGATCCATGTTGGAGTGAGTTTGTTGCAAAGGTTGATTTTCCATTATTTGAGACATGTCAAAATCATGAGGTATCTTGGCTCCACTTTGTGCCATCATTTGTAAGAAGTATTGTCTATCCCTCCTCATTATTTCCTCAATCAATCGATTGAAACGAGGATCCATAATGGATTCTTCCACATCTGCTGAATGTACTGAAAAGTTGTCCATATCATCATTGTGTGTATCATTGTTGTTTGTAGTGTCCATGTTCTCAACATTTGGAATGTTTCTATAGGCATCCATGTTAGGTAATGTGTTATGATCAGTATTGAAAAAGACATCATTGTCATACTCATAGACACTCATGTTTGCGGACTCTTGAGCCTCTTTAGTTTCTCTCCTAGATTTTTGAAGACGAGTTTCAACCATGAACTAGGTATTGATCGAGATGTGTGAGACTAGATGAAAAATGGAAAAAGTATGGAAGACCAAGAGTTGGATAGAATGTAAGTGAATCTGAAGTGTACTTGCAATGTCCACAGTGTAAGACCAAGTATGTATGTAGTAGAGTAGGTGTGACTTCCAAAGAGAGGATAGTTTCTCTTGATGAGGTAAGTTGACCTTGACTCTAAGTAAGACCAAATGAGACCCAAAGGTGATAGACCTTGATGAGGGACAACTTAGCAAAGTGTTGTTGTATGTAGTGTGTTGACAAAGTATGATGAGGACAAGCAAGTGACCTTTTGACTCAAGTTTAGACAATTGTGAATGTAAAGTGAGATGTGAAGCAATGATGGACTGTGTGAGACCTAAAGACGGGTTGAAAGCTAAATGAAACTTGGAGGAATAACCTAGGAAGCTTAAGAATTCTGAAACTAACTGTGTTTGTTTGCTGGACTGTAAAAGTTTTTGAATTCTGAACACAGACGCGATTTCCCGACATAGACATGGTTCTGTTTAACATAGACGTGCTTATGAGATTTTTGCAAAATGCACTATTGATTCTGGAAACACAGACGCATTTCTGACCTTCACAGATGCGGTTATACAACACAGACGCTATTATGTCAAACACAGACGCGTTTCTACAAAATTTGTGCAATTTTTTCCAATCTGTGAAGTCGTTTTGTTGTGACCAAATCTGACTGTTTGACTGTTTTTCATGACAAGAGGACACAATGTGGATGAAGACCCAATGTTTGTAAGTGTCTAGACTCAAAAAGACTCCAAAAAAAAAGTGTATTGTTTGATGTAAAAATGTTTTGCATACACTTGAAGACACAAAAGACACAATGTTTTGTTGTTTGGTCTTGAATGTTTGAATGTTTAAAATAAGTCAAGCACAATTCTTATGGCTAGCCAAGACAATAGTTGTTGATCCTACATGGAGTTTTACCCCCGAGGCTATGCTATTCAGAGCGGATACTTAGATGCTTGACCTCATCGGCTCCACCCTCGGCACTCACTTCTCAGGTCAGCCAAGCATCAGTCCCCACGAAAACTCCCCGTGGCGAACTTTGTATCTCTACTAAGAACCATATGTGTGTGGGCCGCTACCAGAGGTCCGACCTCCTGCCCCAACAACTAGAAGGATTTGGGCTTCTAAAACAAAAAGGTGCTAGTAAGGGCATCCGCTCGTGTGGCCATACATGCAACACTTTCAGCTCTATAAATACAGAAGGCTCCTAGCCGGTAGGGGTTACGCCCTACAACCGATCAAATAAATTTGATCAAACGGGTTTATGGGGAGACATAGTGTCGGTATGAACTAATCAGCACACGTTATTCATAGTTTTCACCATGAATACAGTTATTTATAGTGGTTTGGAAGGGGTGGGTTTTCCTCGCTACCACTTGGGTCGTTCTCTTCTCACTAGTAGTCCTAATGACCACACGGGAAGACAAGCCCTCTAAAGATTAAACAAAAAGAGCCTATTGCTCAAAACACAAAAGACAATGGTTCAATTTTAGTGCACCAATTGAAGTGTTTGCTAATCTATTGAAAACAAAGCACACAATAAAAATCCAAAAACCCTTGCCAAGGACCTGCAACAAAGAGTTGTTAGTAGTTTGGATTGTTTCAAATAATCACCCCTTCCTGCAAGCACACAAGTTAGGTAAATTTTAAACTCAAAAGATTTTGTGAAAATAGGGGCCTTCAACCAAACGATTTTGCTTTCAAGACAAGCTGTACCAATTTCGTTAGCTAGATCTGTAAATGTTAGCTCAAAATAAACCAAATCTGAAACCTTAAATGCAAAATCCAAAACCGATCAATAAGCCCAAAATTTAAAACCGGTGCACATAGACGCGATTACCCTCAACGCAGATGCGACTTCTTGATGCAGACGCGGTTCTAGAACGCAGACGCGATTTTTGGACACAGACGTGTCTAAAAACACCATAGACACGACTTTAAAACACAAACGCGGTTTTCGGAACTTGCAAAATAAAATTCTGTTGACAACACAGATGCGATTTCAGATGTTGTAGATGTGCCAGAAAGTCAAAAACGCGATCCGAAAGTACGCAGACGCGAAAATATCAAAATGCTGCTGAAAATGTTAGATCTGTAACTTCAAAATGCAAAATCTGCAACAAGGATGTTAAATGCAAAAAAGGGACAAGAGTCCCACCGGGCGTGCCAAAATGTATATGGTGAAAATGGATAACAATAATAACGATATTGAAAGGCTAAATGAATTCAACCACAAAACCCTAGCCTAACAACAACAAAGATCCACCATAACATATGAAGATTACCTAAGACAATGCAAATCAAATGAAATCACAAAGATTATACCATCACATGTCCAATAGGGTTTGAATCTCCATTCTTCCTATCTCCATTGATCTTGCTTGATATATTTGCTCTCAGATTTTATGTGCACAAAAGCTCAACAAAGAACGGAATGTGGTTGCAAGTAGGATCGTAGTGTAGTCAATTGATCAAGTAGTTTATTAGGGTTTGATAATGAAGGAAGTATCTCCTTATATAGAAGACACTATATGAAATGGAGGGATAAGATTGAGAGGTGTAAAAGGAGGTCGGTTATGATTAGAGGGTAGGTAAAAGAAATAATAAAATAATGAAAGGGGTAGGTAGTGTATGAATTAAGAGATGAATGACATGTGTCATAGGTAGAAAAGGCTAATGAATTAATTAAATAAATAAAGATTTATTTAATTAATAGAAGAAGTGGGATCAATTAAATAAATAAGATATTTATTTAATTTAGGAAAAGGATAATTTAAATAAATAAATATATTTATTTAAATGAGAAATAAGGCTAGAAGAAGATAAATTAATTAATTAAATAAATAAAGATTTATTTAATTAATAGAAGAATTAGGCTTAAATAATTAAATAAATAAAATATTTATTTAATTAGATTGGACAATTTTGGGTGTCTACAGCATGCATAACCACTATCACACATTGAATCAATAATTGCTTACAAAACACTATTGATGAGTTCACGTTATTCCTATATAGTGACCATTGCATACACAATATTTATGAGAACTCATACTAACATTGCGTTAGTTGTGGCTTCTTGTAGTAATTTGTGTCTTCTATCTAACATTATCCTACTTGTAGATTATGCTACATAAACTCTAGCCGAGTCACAAGTGCTTGTACATCATTATTCATGCTTCTAGTGGATATTATTTTCCAGTAGTGATTGTAAGTTCTTCTCAAAACGACTTACAGTTATTGCCACAATATTACCACATATCAAGCAATACATATGTTGTGCCACAACGTTTGCTATAGCATCACCACATGTAAACAAACACGAACAATATCTAAAACTCATCACATTTCACTACACTGTAATAAGTAGACAAACTCTTCCAACTTGAACTTTCTACGAGTGAATAAAAACCCAAGTCCCAACAATTATTGTCTCTACAAATAACACATGGGAGTTACTTTAGATCCCCTTGGTCATTTGGTTCAAATTTCTTGAAAGGGAGTTAAATTCTATTCTAGGTGTTACTGTTAGATGGGTCACCTGGGTCCAACATAGACTTATTGCACCTATACTTAATCACAATCGTTGGTGACCTAGATCTCCATGATCCATATATTAAAGACATGAGAAAAATATCGTTTGATAATATTATCGCACATACATGATTACAAATTCACCACATATCTGAACCCAACAATTTCCAAGAACTCCCTATCAATGACTAGAAGGTTTGAAACATTACAATATCCATTTCTTTCTATCATGCTCAAATCACTCTGACCAATATTATGCATAAACAAAACACAATAAGCATGGAAAACAAGATCAAAACCTTGATGAAAGACTAGCTTATGCTTTGAAAGGTCTAAGTCGTCCCAAGGTAGACTAGACTCCACCAAGCCAATGTATGTAGGATGTGCCAAGATGACCAATCCACACCAAGTGTGGTTTGAAGCACCAACGTGTGGAGTGATTCGTCCGGCACTATAAATACACTGTGCCGTGATAAAAACGGTAGAAAATTACCCTTTTGGCACGGAGAATGAAAGTTCAAAAATTTTCTAACAAAATTTATCACGGTTAAAACTTTCTGTGACCGACCGACTCCTGAAAATGGTCTTTCTTTTTACTAGTCTAATTGTAGTAAGGTGTATTTACAAAACCCTAAAAATCGAACTTTTTACTGGCCACAACGTAATATATATAGTAGCATTCATTGTGCCTTATATATTCAAAAAAAAGTTGTTGTCTTGATATGAAATGATTATTTGGTCACATTTTATATAGTATTTATTGCATTGTTTTCTTATGATGATGTTGATACATAGTTACATATTTTATATACATTATTGTGATTACCTTTAAAATATTAAGAACAACCATACACCCACCATAACCTAATTCATATTGACAAAGTGATATGAATAACATCTAGACATACCCAATCACTACCACATTATATCACTATTCCTTTCATTCTTTAAAGTGGCTACCTAATGTTACCATACACACATTTTTTAGGGCACATATAATCATACTAGTTATTTCATGTGTATATATTGTGGGGTCTAATAGTCCTAAAATATGCACCTGTCGTATGTGTAAGGATTCTTTTTTTTCACCATGATACTCAATATTTTTATATGTATACAAGTTATGGGTGCCTAGTAGCTTCAAACTCTACACTAGCTAAATGCGTCATTACATCTTGATCTAAATTTTAATTTTACACCAATTATTTCATTTGCATACACAATAGAAGCCTAGTGGTTTTGAATTTCACACTATGATCCTTCTTACACCAAATTATCCAAGGTAACCATGCACATATGCTATAGAGGCTAGGTGGTTCTAAACTCAACATTGGTCATAAGCACCATGCCATCATGCTCAAATTTTAGTTCTCACGATAATTATACTTCATGTCTTGTGTATGCATTAAATAGTGATTATGACTTTTACAGTTCACATGATTCTATAAAGGTGCATAAGATGACATCTTACACCTTCCATATAAACCTTGTTGCATACAAGTCATAATCGTACATCCATAACAATTAATTTGATCTATTTGGCACATAAACTAACATCAACCAAACATTTATTAGTTATTCACCACTTCCCATCATTTCATTATGTCATAACAAAATTTAGGACATGTTGGCCACCCTAGACTAATATATTTGATGTAGGTGCATAGGACAACATCTTACACCTTCCATTTAAACTTTGTTGCATACAAGTCATAAATGCATATCCATAACAATTAGTTTGATCTATTTGGTACATAAACTAATGTCAGCCAAATATTTTTTTAGTTATTTGCCACTTCCCCATCATTTCATAATGTCATAACAACATTTAGGACATGTTGGTCACTCTACACTAAGATATTTTTTTTTATTGGAGTAAGCAATCTAAGAATACACTAAGATATTTGATGTTGCCTAAATCACCAAAATTCAAATTCACCTTATTGAGCGCAAAAGTTAGTCAATTTATAAAAGCAATCTTTATGTTATTGAACAACATACCCAAAAAGATAAAATAATGACCATGGTTATGTATTTAAGGACACCCCCTAGGTCACTTAAATCCTTTAGGAAAATAAAGGAATTAAAAGAAGAAAGATTCAACAAAAGAGCATTCAAATAAACTATTGTTCATCTAAGCATTATCTTGATCAAGATATACAATAGCTCCTAGCATGGGCAAATGAAAATGGTGATGTGACCTTTAATAGCCAAAACTACTTATGCAAATACATAAGGCTATAGGATGCACATATGCTCATGATGTGGCATCCTAGGTTAAACCATGGAAAAGACCAACTTTACAATCATAGTAAGGATCAAGGACAACAATCCCCAAACACACATATGTTTATATGTCTATTCTGATTTTTTTAATGCGCTAAAACGATGTGATCCTAGGGTCTTCCTTGAATGCTCTTATAGAATGTACTGAATGGCTTGAGATGAGAGATGACGTGAAATCGATGTAATTGAGTTCATTTACACACAAGCACATATCAATCAATCATGCAAATATGTGTTTACTTAGTTTATAAGCAGCTAGTGAAACAAATAGGAGTCATCCCAATTTTAATTTTAAAATTTCAAGAGTTAGATTTATGGACGTAAGATTGATCACACACCCATAAGATTGGCTTACGATAAGAGAGATGGTGTTTGTGTAGGGAATATATACTTGATCATGGAAGTTGCAATAAGTGTTAGGTGTAAGAAAAGATGCATACAAATAAATAAGATATAATTAAATACATGAAAATGTGTATAAATAGATATAGGTAAAAGGAAGAATGAACCCAACTTTACAAAAAATTATGTCATTTATTATTATTATTATATAATTATATCAAACTATTATCTTAAAATACATACAAATTAAATAAAAATTAACAAGAATATACAATTTTTAATTTTCCATACTATTTTAATTTTATATGTAACAACAATTGATTATTTTTATTTTATTAAAAATATATATATGAAATGTATATATACATTAAATATCAGTGCAAAACAATTTGCAAAATTTGAGCCACACTTTCAACTTCCTTTACATTCCTTGTGCTTTGATTGCTAACCACTTGATATGCACGACAAACTAACAAGATGTCCCTCGTACAACTTCCCACCAAATTCCTAAGATGTAACATTTGATGGGAGCTTCAAAGGTTTCTCATTCATTACAAAGATACACTCCACTAGGGTTAATGCTTCACTCATCCATGGGTTTACAACCATTATTTATATTTGAATCCAACTAAAAATCAGGTTAAGATATATGTGATGAAGAATAATTGAAAAGAGAAGTTAAGATATGTGAAGAAGAATAATTGAAAAGATAGGTTAGTATGAAAAGATAGTGGTGAAAGATTGTATATGAAAGGATCTTTAGGGGCTTTCAATGGAGGAATCAAATGAATATGTGATGGAAAGATTTAGACTTTTACTTACTTTCTTATCAACAATCGGCTGTCCTTCAAAAGAGAAGATCTCCAAATGGATTCATTGCTTTAATAATGTTGACATTTGATGACTCACTGGTTTGACTTTAGCTTCCCACAAGTGGATTTTTTATGGTTTACTAGAAGAACACATCGGCCAATTTTTTTTTGGAAAGAGTTTGGATTTTACTTTTCTAAAGTTATTCCATTAAAAAGGAGTGGCCTTTGTTTGGGAAATATATATTTATTACAATGGTGAAATGTTTATATTTATCTTAATTTTGAGGAGATTTTGATAGATTTTCTTGATATAATTATATGGTAATATTTGATAAGTATAATTATTTTTCATATTTATTTTCACATATTTGTATTATTTATTGACTTAGACTTATATATTATCTATGGATTCAATATTTCTATTTTTACATATTTGTATTATTTATTGACTTAGACTTATATACTATCTATGGATTCAATATCTCTTGTTTTGAGTAACTTATACGATAAACAGACTTGACTCAAAAATTAGATTTTGAAAATTCAAATGAGTTGACTCAAATACCCATTTCTTAAGTGATTGTGAAATGACTTGGTGCATGCTTGTGCAATGAATTATTATGTCCTTGTGTCCAAAGACATTCAGTTCATCATTAATTCATCATTTGACCATTATTCAAAATCGTAATATTCTAAGTAACATTCTTTAAAGGAAAGCTTTAATTGGAATCTTAAAGATTTAGAATATTGTATTACATCCAACATCTAGATCACTTTCATTATTTCTTCTTGTTTATTGATCATTTCATAATTGTAAAGTTGATATTTCAAGGGGGTTGAATCAGGGTAACTTAACCGTAGCAATCTAGCAATCTCTTCAAGGTATGTTAAATGTTGTCAAAGTTTAGTAGTAAATAAGGAATAGAAAACCCATTGAATCAAGTAACAAAATTGTACAATGCACCAAACCAAATTTTAGGCTACAAATCATATATGCATAATGAAGAATTAATTCTTAGACATAAATCAATCGACAAATTTTCATCTACACAAAATCACAAGTGACACTTGAGAAATTATATTGATTATTATATAGTTGGATATTTTTTGGGCTCCACCATTTTCAAATGGCTCCTAACTAGCATTTTTCAAATATCCCATTTGCAAAACGACCAAACCCATTCCTGTCCATAATACCACGAGTTCCTTGGTGTCAAAGGTACGAAAGTTGGGCTCACTAGCAATTCAAACTACAAAAGAGTGAGAATTGGTAATAGGAAACCCTCCAAATTCCCAAATAATATACCACTACCAAAAGGTGCTCCCTTCAATCCATTCCCACATCAAATTGCTTTCTCTCGTAAAAAAAAAAATATTTCATTAAAAGTTTCAACAAAGTGCAACAAAGAACCACAAATGGTTTCCTTAGTAGAAGTATGATCAATAAAAATCTCTCAAACCAGTAGCATCTGCACCAATGAATACTGAAAGAAAAGATTTGGGATTTATTTAAGTCATGTTTTTCATAACTGATGGAGATGATGGTGTGTCGGTAAAGGACTGTTGATGATGATATAATTATGATATGATGCTCGATGATCAGTTATTTGTGTTGTCATTGATGGCAACCATATTTGTCCATGTTTGTTTATGCTTGGTATGTCATCTAAGTCTATTGGTTAAGTCTAACCAGTAATGAATTGAATTGAATTGAGTTGGAAAGCAAAGCTGCTAAGTGACAATGAACCAGTAAGCAGGAACAAAGAAAGAGATGGTTGTGGTAGTGATCTGTGTTGAGTTAGGTGTTGCAGTTTGGAATGTATGCTTGTGACATCATAATGAGTCTATGGTTTCAACCACATCATAATTGGAGAACCGAAAGTCATGTTTGTAATTGACTATTGTATAATCAACTAGGGTTTGAGAACCGGTATCAAGATCTTTTGACCAGTGATGTTTTATGGTTTGGCGATGATTCTTTTCATGTTCATAAGTTGATGATTCAACGTGTCAGAATCCGTGTGAAGAGATAAGATGTTGTTTTGACACATACAAGGATTGAATTTCTTGGGAAGCAGTGAAGTGCTTAACAAAATGTGTTAAGGGTTTGACAACTTATCAGATCGATGTGCAGTGATGAGTTATGATCATTCAACGGCTGTAATTGTCTTGTAATTTGTTATAATGATCTATATGATGGTCTGTAATGATTTGTAATGATCTGATATGATCTATGATGTTGATTCATTGTAGGTTAGGGTTATGTAACTGACCTAACTGTAAAGTCTATTTAGGTCAAGTTTTAGAAGGTTAATTGTTTTGGTGATCAGAGTGTGTGTGTGTCTCACCAGATTGAGATGTCTTCATGAGAAAAGAAGATTGGAGATGACAAGGATCTATAATAGCAAGCTATGAAGTGTTGAGTCCAAATCATTTATTTGTTGTTTCCTAACAATTGCAGCAACATTAAAATCCCTTAACCGGGTAGGTCTTAACAGGCCTGATCTTGTAAATCCATTCACTGGGTGGCTCATTAATTTGGGTTTAAATCCTCCAACGAGGTTACTCCTAATAGGGTAAAGCTCCTAACAGAGCTAAGTTGTAAAATACCTTGACTAGGTGACTCCTAACAGGGTTTGCTCTTAACCGAGCATTACTGTAAAGCTCCTAACTAGGCTAGGCCTTTAACAGGGTGCATTCCGAAAGAGTGCAAATTTTGTGGGTACCAATTCCCACCGTGGTTTTTCTCATTTGGGTTTCCACGTGAAAAAATCATTGTATTCATATGGTGGTTGATTTATTTATGTGTGGTTTTGATTTCATTTCATTACTTACATATTGATGAACATATGAATGAGTGGTTTTGTAAATCTGCTTTAAGTGATTGATTGAGTGAAAACCGAACCTAGTTATGAACTGTTTTGTGAAGTATTTTGTAGATTGGTGAAAGATTGCAGTTTATTGTTATCACTGATTCACCCCCCCTCTCAGTGTTAACTGGATCCTCACAATAACAACATATGCACCAGGGAACACTGAAAGAAAAGATTTGGGAGTTATTTAAGTCATGTTTCTAGAAGCATCCCTTAATAATTGTTAGGAAAGTGGTGTCTCAATCTTGCAATAATAAAAAGGTATTGTTGATAAAAAGTTACTATCGATACGTGAGCATGCTGAGTTGCAAGGGGGATTACCCCCCTTATGGGCTTCGATCCCCCGACTTACTCAGAGTTGGGGGCAATGTGCCCTAGTGGGGGTTTTTAGAAGCAGTGCCCCCGAAACAAAATTTTATTTATAATTAATCATTATGAATCTTGATTGTTTATCATTAGGTCATAGATCTAATGATGGATATTTTGTGCACTTTTTCTTCCCAAGAAAGCAATTGTATTTTATGAGGGCATTGTATTACAACTATATATTATGATGTATTCTAATAGTTTAATAGGCATTAAGTTACCTCTGGATCTCTGTTGGTGATACTCTTGTGAGGATCTTTATCCGCAACTATATTGTAATTTGTTGTTGTTTTTTGAATATATATTAGGCAACTTTTAGAGTGTAGATTTTGTTAGACATATGAGCCTTTGTTGTCATTGATGTCAAACCTATTGTTGTGGTCTAGGATGACAAAGCTACTTGGTTCGGTTAGTCTAGTTGACTTATCGATGGTCTGATTATTGGTCTAGTTACTAGTTTGGTCCGGTTGTTGGTCCTACTGGTCCAAAATTCATGTAATATAAAAGTATATGGTGAAGTTTATGGTCTGATGTAATATATTCTACTTAAGTCCTTTATATTGGTTGTATCTGGTTGTTGGTCTAGATGTCTATGAGTTAGTAATATAATGCAAAGTTGTATGCAAATTATTGTGTAGAATGATGTGATGATCAAGAATAGGTGGATATGCTAGGTTAACTATCTATAATCTTTTTGGATGGCTATTAATGATGACATGTGTTTCCGACAGATTAATTTATTTTGTTTGGTCCAAAAACTATGATACTATCTCTGATGACTGCTCAAGTGAATAATATCTTTGGTTGGAAGTATGCATGTACCAAATATGTATTAAATGGCTATGTGGATTGAAATACAATTGACTATGGCAGACCGATCTCAATTTCTTAGTTGGATGGATGTTTTTCTATGAGTGCCATGTATGTCTGTGATTATTGTTGGTGTAGTTTCAAGAGTTTGCAGAGGAATGTTCCTTGTCTTTTCATTACCTTGAGGTTATTCTGGATCATTGGATATTGTTCCTAACATATCATGGTTCTTTCATGGTGGACAACATATTTTATTTTTTGGGTTTGGAATAAAATAGTTTGGATAAAATAGATTGGTATGAACCAGCTTATGTGTTTTGGCCCATATGGTTGTGTTTAGAACCTTTTGTTGGTATTGTGTTGTCATTGATGTCAACCGATAATGGTGTCATTGATGTCATCGGTAAGTATGGGATGTCAACTGATCATTGGTGTCACTAGTATACAAGTTAGTTTTGGAGACATAAGTTGATGTTGACTGATGAATAGGCATTGGAGATAGTTGGCATTATGGCAATGCAAACTGGTGAGTGATGAGTTGGTAGTGTGTTGTTGCCAACCGGTAAGCATGTGACCAATAAGGAAACAAGGTTAAGCAAATGGAGAAAGTGCAAGAAAACAGTATGTAGTTTGATGACAATCAACATGAATCCCGCCAGATGAAGATGTTGTCACCAGATGAAGAGAAGATTGGCAGATAGTAAGGTAGATGAAGGGGATGTCTATCGGGCTAATAGTTTTGATTGAAGATGTATCTTCTCAAACAGGGAAGTCACAGTGGTGCAACACCGGAAGCAAAATGAGTAGGTGACAAGGATCCACTCCCACCGGGTGTTGGCAAGTTAAGTGCTTCAGTCCATCTACTCCCACTGGTAAGTGGTCATACTGAGCTTATCTCTCAACATGCATGGAATGCATCATAACCCTCTAAGATAAGATAGTCATAGAAGTTGAAGACAAGTGGTTGAAGGCACACACCAGATGAACAAGGTGAAACATAATGATGCCTCGGGTGTGTGAAACTAGATATGAACACTGGATCAGAAAGTGAAGGCACAATGAGCTACCAGGACAAAGAAGCAAGAGTAAAGAAGTGATGCGTTTGTCACTTTGACAAACCAGTTGAGGTGAGATCCGAGCTAATGAAGGATAATGAAAAGCTTGGCACTTGCAGACATGGATCTACTCTGAGATGTTTATGTCAACTGAAATACAGATGTAGGTTTATGCATGACAGATGAAGTTTGATGGCATGGTGTCATCAAGGTTATTACTGGTATACAGGCAGATACATTATCGATCGGTAAGTAGGACAATCAGTGAGCTAGAAAAGAGGTAAAGTGAAAAGATCCTATCGGATGAATATGAGCACGATGTGGATTGACAAGGTTGGTGACTGGGCTGATGTGATCTCACTGATAGAATAGGTTACTGTGTGATTTGAAGGTTGATCAGTTAGGGTATAACCAGTAGGGTTAGAGAACTGATAGGTAAGCATCGGTAGTGTATGATGTGATCAGTGACAGAGTCTAAACCGACACAGGTGACTGAGCTGAGCTAGATGCCGACTAAGAGTGACATGTAGACTCCAAGTGGCGTACCTGCAGTTGATGGTGAATAGAGGACCAATGAGTTAGTTACCGAGTAGGTTGACATTTAATGCAGACCCTGTGAATCAAGGGTCGATGATAGAGGATTGCAACTCGAGACAAATTGAAAGGTTGACAATTGTGATGCAATGATCAAATTTGGTGAAGGAAACAACTGAAACATTTATGTTGACTGACAGAGCAAGTCGAAACACAGGTTACATTTTTCTATATTTAGCAAACATGTATTGCAAGCAAAAATACAGTGGAAGTGATTGATTTGTTGCAGGCTGTCAATCCCCGAGCAAGATCTGATTGGATTCAATACGAATTGGGGCAGTAGAATAAAACCCTATCGTGCCAAATTTTAAGTGATGTTTTGGCGAGAACGTGCAGAGATAAATAGGCAGACCAAAGATCTAAGTTGATTTGATCATGCTAGAGGAAGGAGGTCGAAGCAGAGAGTGTGAATGCATTAGAAAGCTAGTTAGTCAATGAGTTAAGTGATGGACTTAGAAGTGAATGAGTGCTCGAAGAGTTTAACCGGAAAGAAGGGTTTAACCGATGAGGTGAAGGCAGTTGGTGGACTGTCATTGAGTTTAACAATGGTGTGAACCGATAGTGTTAGAATTGGCAGCAGAGAGTGAATCGGTGCAGAGTGAATGTCAGTAGAAAATTGACATAACACATAGCAGGTTTTGACCGATAAGCAGGGTAACCTGTAACCAAGTGTAGATTCTGACAGTCCATCAAACTAGTAGAGTCTGAACTAGTAAGAAAGTTGCAGTAAGCAAAGGAGAGCAGAGAGAGTGTGAGAAGAGACCAGACAAGGTGAAGGCTGAGTTGAGGAAGGCTAGTTGAGAAGAGTTGAACTAGTAGAGTGATTTGATTGTGAGAGGTTATAAAGCTTAATTGTAATTGGGTTATTATTATTGTATTGTTTGTATTCATTGTAATCACTGAGTTGGTGCTCGGTGCAAGGGTTGGTGCTCCTTGGGTTGGTGCCCTAAACTTTATAATAGAATATTTATTGTGAGGCTGGATTGGAGCAGTAGACTCCAACAACATTTATCACCAAGGTTTTTGCCATGTTGGGTTTTCCTCATATATCCGATGTTATGTGATGTGCCCTTTGTGTGTGCTTGCATTTTGGTCTTCTCCTTATCTCACCGGTATATTCACTTTGTGTTAGATCTGCTAACTGGTACATACATTTAGGATTAAAAGGGTTAAGTTTGGAAACCATTGATTCACCCCCCCCTCTCAATGGCATCTTGTGTTCTACACCTTTATGAAGATAATTGGAAGGCATGCCTACTAGGTGTGAATCTTCACACATCTTCTTTGCCTTCCACATGCAATGTTTTGGGTTGATGATTAATATACAGGTTGCATCCTCAAGACAACCTAATTGAGATTAATGATGATTCAGTGGATATATAAAGATAGATCAATTGAGCTATTTTGAGAGAGAGATTAGATAGATAGAATGTGATAAGAAAATATATAATATATGAAGTGAAGTAGGATGTGAATGTGATGCAAGTTTGATGTGATATAAAGGTCTGGATATCTTATAGAGAAAAGATGCAAGATGAATCCGATGATTATTAAGTTGTGAGTTGTTATCTTCATGTTAGTAGATGTTATTTCCTTTGTAGTTTAATTTCTTATTCTCATTGTATCAAGATAGATGTTTTGTATCTTGCCCTGAAGAAGTGATCTTCAATTGAGCAAGTCTTTCTTTTGTACCTTTCCCTAAGTTTGTGCACCTTAGTCTACAAGTTCGGAGCAACGAGCTCCTTGTCCTATGGCCTAAAACATTGTAAACAAATAATACATGTATTGTGAGTCAAAATCTCACTATGGTTTTTCCTAGTTTGGGTTTTCCACGTAAAAATATTGGTGTTCTTGTGTGGATACTTTAATATTTCAATTATTTACTCTTATGTATATGTTATGAATAATTGATGTGGAATAAATGTTTTAAGTTGATCAAGTTTTAGTATATGCCGAGTCACCCCCCCTCTCAAAATTCGGTAATGTTCAACAATTGGTATCAAAGCTTTGGTTCCCAAAGAGACAATTTAACCAATGAGGTATATCTAAGATTTTAAACAATATGTTTGAAGAATAATTGAATGACATGGATGCTATGGGTCGAAGTGATTGGGATGATGTTGATGGTGTTGTTGACATGGAAGGAGATTAAGATCTACATTGGAAAATCTAAATGAAAGTAGAGAAAAATATAAGAAGGTAATTGAAAATATCATTTATTTAAGAAGCCTTCTTGATAGAGGAAAGGTCATTGATGACTTTGAAATAAAACTTGATGATAAGACTAAAGAATGTTCAAGAATTGAAGAAGTAATCAGAATAAAGAAGGAACTGAAAGATATGAATGATCATATTGATAATGGGATGAAACTTAATGGTTGTAGTGAAGTGCTTGATGTTATGGTCAACTCTCAAAAACAAAGTAAGGATAAAAGTGGACTTGGTTTTGAAGATGGTGAATGTTCTAAGTCATCTAGCAAGAAAGTTAAAGGAAATGGAAAGGTCAAGGATAATTTGAAGAGCTCTAATAAAGATCAGAAGGATTTCATTTTAGACTGGAGCTTCTAAAACTCATAGAATATCAAGAGACCTCCTGTTCTTTCCAGATATTCATCTTTTAATGGTAATTGTTTTTCATGCAATATATTTAGACATAAGATAGTGAATGCAGAAGTTAGAACAAAAATCAATTCCTTACTAAAAATTGTTAGTATTGTAATAAGTTTGGACACAAACCAAGTGAGTACAGAGGTAGGTTGAATTGGAATAGAAATGGAAACTCAGTTTTTAGCAAAGGCGTGGAGATTAAGATTTGCATTGGCAAACCTAAATGAAAGTAGAGAAAAACATAAGAAGGTAATTGAAAATATATTTTATTTAAGAAGCCTACTTGATAAAGAAAAGGAGGTCATTGATGACTTTGAAATAAAGCTTGATGGTAAGACTAAAGAATTTTCAATACTTGAAGAAGTAATCAGACTAAAGAAGGAATTGAAAGATGCAAATGATCATATCGATAATGTGATGAAACTTAAAGGTGGCACTGAAGTGCTTGATGATGTTATGTTCAACTCTCAAAAACAAAGTAAGGATAAAAGTGGACTTGGTTTTGAAGACGGAGAATGTTCTAAGTCATCTAGCAAGAAAGATAAAGGAAAGGGAAAGGTCAAGGATAATTTGAAGAACTCTAATAAAGATCAGAAGGATTTCATTTTAGACTGGAGCTTCTAAAACTCACAGAATGTCAAGAGACCTCCTCTTATTCTTTCTAAGTATTCATCTTTTAATGGTAATTGTTTTTCATGCAATATATTTGGACATAAAGCTTGTGAATACAAAACTTAGATTATAAATCAATCCTTTACTGGAAATTAGCAATATTGTAATAAGTTTGGACACAAACCAAGTGAGTGCAGAGGTAGGTTGAATTGAAATAGAAATGGAAACTCGGTTTATAGTAGAGGTGTTCAATCTTTCAATGGATATTGTTATGTCTGAAATGTATATGGACACAAAGCTTTTGAGTGCAATTCAAATAGGAATGTTGGAAGAAGTGGAAATAATAGAATAAATAGAAGTAAATATCAACAAGTTTTAGTATGCTATAACTATAATAAAAGGGGACATATTGTGAAACACTGCAAAAGAAGGAAGGAGAAGACAATTGATCTAAAAAAGAAAATTGATATCAATGAAGAGGAGAAAATGAAGATGACATGGGTGAAGAAATTAGAAGATAAAGTTGAAGAGAAGATTGAAGATGTATCCGCACCTACTATGGATTATGACTCTTCTTTCGGAAACTAATTTTGACAGCATTGTCTAAGGGGGAGAATTTAACACAAACCTTTTGTGCCCCCTCCTGGTTCGGATGCTAAGTTCTTCTCAACATGGCAGAAGTTTGGAATCTATTTTTGGTGGCTTTTGAGCAAATTTGATGATCTGAAACTTGTTTCTATGGTCTTTGGTGTACAATGTGTCATTTTTTTAGGAACCCTTTGGAAACCCTAAGTGGCAAATATATATTGCTTTTTGAAGTTCATTTTGTGAAATTGCAATTAAGGAGCTAGTGAATGTGAAGAGGATCAAAGGCATTGTTGCACATGTTAAAATGTATTTTTCAAGCTATGATCTTTTAATTAGAAATTTCTAAAATTATCAATGTTCATGATGAGGCTCGACCTATTTTTGAGAAACTTCCATTTATTTCGACGGTAGATGGTCTTTTTTATGTTTTTTCTTTTATTCCTGAAAAATTTATACATAAAGAGGATGTCCATTGTTACGTTCATGTTTCTATGGAAGAATACAATCATGGAAAGATCAATGATTTTAAGAGAATTCTTCTAGTCGACAATTTGTGTAGGTTTAAATCTGATTATGCCAATCTAGGGCATATGGAGTTGGACACATGGAGAAATTTCCCTATTTTTTGCAATGAAGAAATAATAAAGATTGTGCTGAGCAAAATACGTGAACACTCCTTATGGCTGGTTTACCATACTTGATTTCCAAGGAAGCCCAAAGGGATGTAACCAGCTTGTGTTCTATCGAAAAGGTACCCACTTTGAAGTTAGTAAAGAATGAAGAGGTGAACAGGCTAGTTGGAGTTGTACCTGATAAGCTAGCTCTTCAGATTGGCATCATTATTGATCTGGGTGAAAGGTATGCAACTATGTGAATTTTGTACAAACTATATTTGAGGAATGAGAAGGGTCGTCTTCCTCTATGGTAGTTTATGTGGCCTACCAAATGGTAAAGGAGTGTAGATGCAAAATAATGGCTATCACACATAGCTAGGTACTCAGACTAGAGACACAAGTTTCCATTGAGCAGTTATCCAAATTTTGTTCTTCTGACTCATTTATTTATCAATCTGAGGACATGTAACTTGAAATGGGACTGTAAAGTATATGCACTAAGAACATATAGGAACAAGTCTATCCTATTTTTAGGCAATTGAAAGTGATCAAACAACTATTTACAGAAAAGTAAATTTCTTAAAATCATGACTTTAAAAGATAACATGTTAGTTTCTGCTAACAAAATACCAATTCTTCAACTTGTACAAAAATAACTATTTTGCTTTGTCATGGCTGTATGAATAGTCATAGAATTATAGAATGTGGCTGTAGGAATAGACAACAAGAAAACAAATGAAAAAGAACTAAGCAACTTGAAGATCAAAGTGCATAAAAGACAACCATACAAAATTCTCACCAAGTGGGCCCCCTTGGATGAGTCTCCTAGAATGGGAACTATAATAGAAATTAACTGGTTAAGCCCACAACCATATCAGAAGTATCATATTAACTTGGAAAGTAGATACTCTTCTTTATTAGGAAATCAAATAGACAGCATAACATTACTTAATACAAAATTTGGAACTAACTAACACAAGAATGCGTAAAGGACTTATAACATTCATCCTTAACAACAACCCAAAATATTTGCTCCACTTCCTACTATCTAGGTGGAAGCTTTATTTAAAACTCATAAAATCTAGGAAAGCTAAGATAATCAGGACTCTTTTCCTTATTTGAACATTTGTAGATTTTCCCTATATCATCTCTAACATCCCTCATGATAACTAACATTCTTTATTAACGGATCAGGATCAGTCTGCAGACTCCTTATTGACTAGGGATAGTAGCGACCAAGTCTTCAACAGATTCTTGAATTCTTCATGCCTTTTTGTCCATCCTTTGTCCATTTACCTTGTTCCTTCATAAAGATGATTCCATACAGTTGCCATGCAAAGGTTAGAGCAAACATTACATCCACACATCATGATCATTTATTTTGAGCATATTCATTAGTCACACATAAAATAGTAAATACTTATAATTGCATTTATAAGGTTCATTGTTCTGTCAAAATAAAGCTTGTAGCTACAAATAATAAGAATTATAAAAACAAGCATATAAAGTCGATTAAAGTATGTTTATGAAGTCCATCAGCAAATACAAAAACCCCTAAAGATGACAAACTATCTATAAAAGAACCATAAAACTATGACTCATCACACCCCCAACTGAAGATTTTGTTGGTCCACCAACAAATGTTCCCTCAGTAGATGTCTTTTGATTTTCAATCCAATTCAACATCCTAAAGTTAGTAGCAGAAGTTTCCCCTCGTGTCTTAGCAATAAGGCTCCAGTAGAAGCCCTTTTTCTCTATGAGATTCTCCCATCTGTCTCATTCTTGTTCCACATCTTAATACTACAATTCCTCCTAGTGAGGAATAGGCCACCATTACATGGGTGAACATAAAATCAAGGGAATCCACTTTTCCTATTGTAACCACCCCAAATGTATATAGGTGGTTGCTCACCTGAGTGTTGCATGATAGTTTCTTAAAGAATGTGGCTCTACTTTCTTCCGGTCCTCAAGTAACCCATTCCATCTCTGAGCCAGATGTCCATATACTGTTCTTGCAAATGTTTCTGCCATTTGTTCAAATTTAGTGTGAGCTTCTTCTTTCAAAGATAAAATCCTTCTTTTGACCCCTAGATCGGAAGTAAGCTAGTTCTATATATAACAAATTTCATTTAGGTCCCCTAATTTAGCCCTTAATGGTAATGGGACAAATTGTTCCATATCCATATATTCTCTAGCATGTTCACCCCTCATATTTTTATTCTGAATATAGGACATAAATGTCCTAAGTTAAACATCTTCAATACAAAGAAGTGGGTTCTACTGAGGTGTGTATGGAATAACATAGTTGTGAATATAGAATTCACAAAGTAAATTATTTTTCTCGGGAGGAGAGGTTTTATAGGAATTGAAAAATTCATTGGGAGTCATTAATGATGAATTCAGTCCTGACAGCTCCCTACCTATCTTGTAGGAAAGATGTAATTCCTTCAAATAAAGAGAAAATACTCTTGGAGGAGGCCTACATTCTATTACCTGAGGTAACCGAGTATCTAAATTATTTATCCTATCCTCCATCTTGTTTATTACTACATCTTTTTCCTGCAATTTTCTTTCTAAGGCCTCCTTTTCCCTTCACTTTTGTTTGTTGTTCTTCCCGATTCACTTTCTCGGCAGCCTCGACTAGACTTACTAACCTAGTTGCAATAGTTTTATCATTATCAGGTTTATCCTGACTGGCTTGTTGAGGTCCAGAAGCATTATTACCAATGTTTAAATCAACGTTTAGATTAATTTCTCCTAACTGGCTTATTGAGGTCTAGAAACATTATTGCATTATTGTCTTGTTGAGGTTTAGAAGCATTATTATCGGTGAAAGAGTAACCAGTTCCTTTGGTTTAGATTTATTCTTTGGAGTAACTTTCTTCTTCTGATCACTGGGCTTTCTCACAACCTGTTGCTTCTTTCTAGTGTCCTTGATTTCTTAGGAGATGGAGTAGGTGCCAGTGAGGATTTCCTTTTCTTCATTTCTGCCCTTTTGAACTCTGCAGCCTTGTCACTATCAATCTCAGATGAAGTAATAACTAGTGAAACATGTGCTACTGGTTGCTGTTTAGTTTTAATTTCTTTCATGCTTTCAACAGCACCACTCATCTAATCAATTCCAAGTAATCCTTTCTTAACATCAGCAACAAACTTTGAAGAATCTTTCATTATTTAATCTCTTTTCTTCCTTTGCTTCTACATAGCAACACCACTCTCTATAGTTTCAACATTACCAAATATCTCCTTTGTTGGTTCCAGTGGAGCATCTAGGAGTATTTTAGCATATGAATCCAAGATGTGTGAATCCACCTCATATCACATCTCTATAATCCAGACATTTCTAGGTCTAACTGCCTCCATCCATACTTCATCTCTTTTAATCACAAAGCATATTTGTTTATCATACTTATCAACAATGATTTGGAGAATCCTTTCCCTTTGCCTCATTTTAGCTTGAAAATTATTGAAATATTCTTTTACCTACTTGTCATTATTAGATCCCATGTCGGTAACTGTCTCCTTTATCTATTTTCCAATAGAAATGTCATAGGCAAAATCCTTATGTCCAATGCCAAGAATTTCTTTTCAGAAATAAAGCATTAGACATACAAGTAGATTTCCAAATCTGAAAGTTCCTTTCTTGTCACCTTTAATCTTACTCATATTTTCCATCATCTCATCTTTCAACCATTCACAAATATCAATTTTATCATTGTTTTTCACCATTTCATGAGCACTATGAATGCATAGACTAGAAACAAAATTCAACCTATTGGTATAAGCAACTTTGTAGCCAATCACCATACTCACATACTTGACATTTTCATCAGTTATATCACTAACCCTAATTGACCTATTGTCATATGTTGCGCCGATTAAGCTCATAACCTCTTTGTTTGGAATTTTTTGTTTCTTGTCAGGCCTAGTGCTGGTGGAGGGTAAACCAGTAACAACTCTTATAGCTTCCTTAGTGATCTTAAATACTGACTCTAACCACATAAATTCACCGTGAACCCTGCTAAAAACATAGCGGATGGTTTCATTTGAGAATTTCGGCATATGGAGGATGTCAATGAACCCAAAAACCTTGACAATCTTGTGTTTCAGTTTAACTACCCCATGTTTGTCAGTGATAACATTTATGAACATATTCTTCAAATCTTCAGACCCTAAACTTTCAATGTTACAATGTATGTATGCCCTAGGGTCTTCAACAAATGCAAATCCCTTCAAGATTTTAGAAAATGCACCAATGGAGTCATCCGATTTTGCTATCTTAGGAATTATCTTGAAAATGGGTCTAGGACGCTTAACATTTTCCACCACAATAGGGTTTGAAATGAATTCAGGAACGGAAGATGAAGAAGACATGATATTGAATCAATACCTTTCTCTGTAAGTGAAATTATTGAATGCTCTGAAAAAACCTTTGATGCTTCACCTTTGGGATGCCTTTGCTCAATTTTGCTCTCTTTGAATGCTTGAATGCTTGGTAAGTCGAAATGAGAGATTTATCATGCTTTATAACCAAAAATTCCTGCCAACAACCGCATTAAATGCTTCTTCGGTTAAGTGAATACTTAACATATCTGCTGGTAAAGAAGAATTAAGAATTTCTACCACCATTTGAGGGTAAAGGCATGATTTTCAATTTGTTGCCTTACCCCTAAGGATTACTCCTTAGTTAGATGAAGAATCTCCTGTCAGTGAAGAATTACCCTATTTTGCCGACACAAAGACAGATTCATCAATTCTCTGATCTCTCTTCTTGATCCACTATTTAGTGAATTCTTGCTTGATTTCATTCACCTTTTCTTTACCTTTGTCATTAGATCCTTTGTTGTTCACCGATACACTCTTGCTTCTACAAAATTTTGCAATCTGCCCAATCTTGTTACATGCATAACAAGTTACATTGTTTCTTTGAATAGCTTTTCCATAACCTTGACCAGTTTGAGTTCTGCATTGATTAGATAAATGTCCAAATCCACCACAAACATAGCATTTTACATTCATTCTACAATTGTCTGAGTTATGACCATTTTTATTGCATTTGGAACATTGACCGGTGGGTAAATTTGTATACTGATTACTCCTAAATCTGCACTGATTTTCTCTATGACCAAATTTGTTGCAATTAAAACATTTTCCATTGAATTTATAAGCATTAGGTTGCCTTACCGATTTGCTTTGATCATGATTGTTTGCAGTCCCAAAACTTTCTCTATGTTCAAATCCAAGTCCAATTGTTTCTCCACTAGGTTTCTAACTTTTCAGCATATCATCAAGCTTCTCTGAACTTTTCTTGAATTTGTCTTTGTATTCATTTACAGTGACCAACTCACTTTCCAGAGTGCTAACTTGTCTCATAAGTTCCTCTTTGTCATGTTGCATGTGAATCAAATTTGTTTTAAGCATATCATTTTCATAACCAAGCCTTGTAGATTCATCAGCTCTTTCGTTAAGTCTTTTGGCCAAATCTTCTTTATTCCTCTTTCTATCTTCAATATCCTTACGTAATCTCATGGTTAGGTCTTGCATCTCATTTTTCATATTATTGTTCTCTTGTCTTAGTTTCTCTGCAATATCTCTAAGAGTTTCCTTTTCTTCATCATCTTGGTTTTGCAATTGCACATGTAATTATTTTCTCTTATTCTTTGCTATAACCAGGTTTTCTTGAAGCGCTTTGATAAATTCCCGAGCAGTTCTGAGTTCATCTTCCAGTTTGATAGTCTTCAATTTTTCTGCATCAAAATCTTCAAGAGCTCCTTCCAACTATTGTCTCAAAATTTCCACCGATACTGGTTTCAGAATCTTCCTCAAGTTGTTAGGCTTCTACAAATAGAGGACTAGGCTCTGATACCAATTGTTAGATACTTGTTCAGTCCCAAAGACATTGAGAGGGGGGGTGACTCAATGTCTAATCGGTAGATGAAAGATTTGAACTTATTTGCAATTCTACAACTAAAATTAATATACCGATAAACACATAATAATGCAGTAAAGAGAAATAAGAGAGACAACATCAATGCACACCATAACACAAGATATTTTTGGTGAGGAAACCTAGTAGGGGAAAAACCTCAGTGGGATTTGTGACCCACAATATTTACTCACTAGCCAATATGAATAAATACTACTTGTACAATAGGGGCCTGCACATGCAGGAAGGCCAACAGCCTAGAGCTCACTGCTCAACAACAAAATGGATTCCCACTGACTACAAAATTGGATGGTTAAATCCAATAATAATATACTGCACAAAATAGCATCTGCAATGCTGGATTCAGTACCAGTTTAAGCTCTATCTGATATCTCTGCCATAAACCTTGCTTCTCTCTACTCTGCTCTTATTCATTCATAAGATAATTACATCAAAATGCATATACAATTCATTCGCTATCATAACCTATAACATCTCATATATCGCTTCCTTACATTACCTAATTACATTTCAAAATGACCTACAAGATCTCATACATATATGAGTCTTTACAATACATCATGTCGGCTATACAAATATAATTACAATACAAAATAATATTATTTCAAGTTGGCTTAGAGTATCGGTATAATCTATTGTCGATGTAGATTAGATGCCGATGTGAATAAACTTGTATTGTCTGTCGATGCTGGTAGATGATGTCTTTCGCCAGTGTAACCTGTGAACCATGTTACCAGTTGGTTGCCATCAATGACAACATCAACCATTCTCATTTGAGTGTCTAATGCCAACAAGACGAACCTTGTTTCTCTTGAATGCAAACAAATGATAAAATTGGACAATTGCCTTGTTTTATTGATTTCGCTATATGTAAATGCAGAAACTATATGCTATGAAAATTCTGAATATGATGTGCTTGGAAAGAAACTATATGTGATGTAGTGCTTTGAATAAAATGTGATGCAATGCAGAAAGAAAAACCTAAACTAACCTAGCCCTTAGATATAGTATCATTTAAGGTGCATGTTGTTCATTTTGTGTAGGTAGTTCAAAGGTCTTTGTTTGAAGAATTGAATAAAGATGTCTTTTCCAATAGGATATAAGGACTCGGCTAAGTGTACATGTTCAACATCTCCAATGTTGATTTCATTAGTTTTTGGACTTTGTACATTCTTTCTTATGTACACTAAGTGAATCCAACCGAGGACTCACCAAGACTCTTAGATGTCTGGCTCTTCATATGATTTTTTCTTTTTCCTTCTCAAGAACATAAATTTGACCTTCCAAAATCAAAATTTGACCATCAATGGATGTAGTCAATGAAGTCAATCCATCAAAAGAATTAGCTATATTGGCAATTTTCTCCTAAAATTCCTTTATCTTCTTATCCACATTAATTGTAAGTATATCTGTGTTACAACATACCCTATAAATATTTGTACACTGCTTCAAAGAATTATCTATCAGTTTTAGATTTTCATCAATCTTCTTCTTCTCAGATTCAATCACTTGATCAAATGGAACTCTTTTAGCTTGTGTGAATCTGTCCAGTGCTTGTCAGTTTGAAATCTGCTACAATGATTGAAAATCCTTTGAAATATGCTCAGTAATTATCTTAAGCTTTCCGGATAGGCTCGCTTAATTGTCAATCTTTCACTTTGGGACTACTCTGTGTAAAACAGTGATAGACTGATCAATAATCCATTTATCTGTAGATCCCTCCTTCATTAATTTTTGTGCAGCCATCATCATGAGTTCAACAGGACTCATCTCGATTATGTTTTTCTTTACAACCTGCGAGGTGTCAATTGACAACAATGATGGACCTACTATCGGTTCCCTACCGGATTCCCCTTCCTTCTCCTCTAAAGATTTATTGTTTGTAGCTTCCTCACTTGCACTAGTCGCTTCACCACTTGGTGCAATCTCTGTTACTATCGATTCCTCTGCAGGAACTATAACCTCAACCTGTACATTTGTATCTAGAGGACTGTTATCCTCAATATTAGTATCTTGTACATCATCAACCTTTTCACTCTCTGTATTTGTCGGTGTCTCAACATTTGTCTGTACATTTGCATCTACCAGGGGCTTGATTTCCACTATCTTAGTGTTCTTCAAAATTGAGGGTGAAGTACCCATAATCCCCTTTCCTTTTCCTTCAATTGAGTTGTCTGTAGTGCCTGTCTTTGATTCCAGTGAAGTAAAGAAACCTTTGTTCTCTTCAAAGAACTTAACCCATGCCTTTTGAGTCTCCTTTATTATCTCATTTCCCCTTCCTAGCATCACATTAGTTATTATATGTTTGCTATTAAAGACTTTTCTATCTACCACCTCAAGTGTCATTTCCATTTCCTCTGGAGCAATAGTAACACAAACAGATAACAACTCTTGAATTTTAATATGCTTGTCTTCTTGCATTGTTGACATTCTTCTAGCATCTAACATATTATATAATTCTACCGATATTTGATTTTCAATTTCTATTAAGACTTTCTTATAAATATCCAAATATAATAATATTGTTTCCTCTACCTCTCTTTGTTCATCAACCTTTCAAGTGTTCATAATAAAACTGTACATTCTTTAACATGTCATCCTTAGTGATTTTATCTACTAACTCTGCACAAGTCTTTGGTGCAATGATAGTTACGTTACTGGATTGAATAGTCGCATCAATGTCATTCTTCTTTTTCCTTCTTGCAGTACCAGATGGAGCTGAAGGTGTTACCTTTGGTGCTTGCTTCTATGCTGGTATTTTGAATGTAATCTTCCTAACCGGTTGCTTTTTAGCTTCTACCTTTGTTTCCTTTGTTTTCTTCCTTACAACCCTCTTGAAAGCCAAGGATGTGTCATCCTCAAATTCAGACTCTATTGTAACAAGCTCAATGTGTACTTCTAGATTCTTCCTCTTCCTGCCTTTCTCTGGGACAACATCAATTAATGCTTTAATGTCATGTGAGACCTTCTCAACAAATTTGCTTTCTTTTCCTTCCCGCTTCTCTCTTTTCTTCTAGTTGAACTCTGTTTTAACCTCTTGTGATTTTTGCTTTGCAGTACCACAGGGCTTCTCTGCCTCATCAACAGGTGCATCAATCAACATTTTTGCATAGGCATTAAGGATTTGTGCATCAACTTCATAGCCCATTTCATCAAAACAAATCTTCTAGGGTGTGACCACTTCCATAAGTATTTCATCTTTCTTCACCATGAAACATATGTCGGTTGAGTATTTTTCAACAATATGCTTAGGAACCCTTTCCCTAGACTTCATAGATTTATGGAATCCCTTAAAATATCCCCATACTTTATCATCTCTCTAACTGCCTAAATTAGCAATTGACTATTTCAATTGTCTTCCTATCAGGATATCAAATGCCCATTTCCTCTTCCCAAAATCGGGAGTGTCATTCATGAAAAATAACATTAAGCAAACAATTAAGTTGCCATACCAAAAGGTTCCTTTATTTTCACCCTTAATATTTCCTAGGTTTATTAATAGCTCATCTAACATCCAACCACATAGATCCAATTTCTCATTTTCTCTCATCATCTTATATGCTGCGAAAATGCAGGAACTGGAAACAGAATTCAGTCGGTTTGACTGAATTACCTTATACCCGATGATCATGCTACCAAATCTGATGTCTGTGTTGGTAAGAGTTCTTATTCTCCTAGATCTTTTGTCATATGTGGCACCGTTGATTTTGTTGACATAATCATTTGAAACCTTCTTGTCTGGATGTTGCCCAACCTGTGGTAAACCAGTGATTTCCCTAATGGCTTCCTTGGTGATCTTGTAAGGTCTATGCTTTAAAGGAAGATGAATCGACACCAGCTATCAAAAATGAGGAGAAATCCCTGGTAGAAAATGTTGAAGATAACGATGAATGGGAAATTGACAGTGGATGCTCACACCATATGACTGGAGATAAAAGTAAATTTTTGTCCGTGCAAGAATACAATGGAGGTCAAGTCGGATTTGGAGATGACAAAGCATGTATGATCAGAGGTAGAGGCATTATTTATTTGGATGGAAAGCATAACACTGATAATGTCTATTATGTAAAAGGTTTAAAACATAATCTTTTGAGTGTTGGTCAACTACTTGATAAGGGTTTCCAACTTCAATTTAAAGCTAGAAAATGCAAAATCATTAATAAGACTGGTTTGGAGATTGCAACTGGTATTCAGACTAGAGGTAATATCTTTCACTTGAACACTAGTAACAAAACATGTTTGATTGCTCATATTGATGAGAGTTGGTTATGGCATAAGAGGTTATGTCATGTTAATTTTGATTACATTGTTAAGCTCAGTTCAACTAAGGCAGTTAGAGATATACCTAGGATTGTGAAGCATCATAATTTGGTATGTAAGGAATATCAATTGGGAAAGCAAGTTAGAAGTTATTTTAAGAGTATACATGATAAATCTAGTGATGCACTTGATTTGATTCACACTAACTTATGTGGTCCAGCAAGGGCTGGAAGTTTTCAAGGTGATAGGTATTTTATGTTGATTAGTGATGAGTATTCTAGAATGATGTGGGTGACTTTTCTTAGGGAGAAGTCTGAAGCCTTTGAAAAATTCAAGATCTTTAAGGCGAAGGTTGAAACAGAAACTGGATTGAAAATCAAATGTCTGAGATTAGATCATGGCGGTGAATTGAATTCTCATGATTTTAACAATTACTGTGAGACAAATGGCATAAGGAGACAGTTATTTGCACCTAGGACTCCTTAGCACAATGGACTAGTTGAAAGAAAAAAAATAACTATTTTGGATGTAGCAAGATCTATGATGATGGAAGATAAATTGCCTCATATCTACTGGAGAGAAGCGGCAAGTACAACAGTCTACACATTTAATAGAGTTTATATGAAAGGTGAAACCGGTAAGACCCCTTATGAATTACGGTTTGGAAATATACCTGTTGTTAAATATTTTAGAATTTTTGGAAGTAAATGCTATATCAAAAGAGATGAATCAATTGCAAATTTTGATCCTAGATGTGATGAAGGGATATTTCTTGGTTATTCAATTCAAAGCAAAGCATATAGATGTTACAATAAAAGATTGCAAAAAATTGTGGAGAGTGTTAATGTGAAAGTGGATGAGCAGTATAGAAATCAATCAATATCATATGACAGGGAACTGGCAGTGGAAATGATCATAACAGAACTGACAATGACTCAACCGGTACAGGAATATGAGATAGTCATAACGGCAATATCAAATTATTCAACTGTGACTGATGATCAGAGTAGTGAACCTAAAATTTAGAAGACACCAAGGTATATAACATTAAATCATTCTGAAAATCAAATTATTGGAGATATGATCAAGGGAGTTATGACAAGGAGGAGACTGGAAAATGATGAGGTATGTCTTACTTCTCAAATTGAAATGACAACTGTTATTGAAGCTTGTAAGGATAAACATTGGTTAAAGGCTATCGAAGATGAATTAGATCAAATAGAGAAGAATGAAACTTGGACTTTAGTTCCCCGACCTAAAAATAAGAATGTTTTTGGAACTAAATAGGTTTTTAGAAATAAACTGAATGAGGATGGTAAAGTTGTAAGAAACAAGGCTAGATTGGTTTGTAAAGGATATTCTTAAATGGAAGGAATTGATTATGGTAAAACCTTTGCACTTGTAGCTAGAATTGAAGCTGTTAGACTATTTCTTGCCTATACAACTTATAAGAACTATAAGGTTTATCAAATGGATGTCAAATGTGCATTTTTTAATGGTGAACTTGAGGAAGAAGTATACATTGAGAAACCTGATGGATTTTCACTGACAGATGATAGACATATGGTTTCCAGATTGAAGAAAGCTTTATACGGATTGAAACAGGCTCTAGAGCTTGGTATGCAAGGTTGGATAAATATCTTTTGAAGTTTGGTTTTACTAAGGGCAGTGCTGATAGTAATTTATATTATGAGATCACTGAAAATCATATTCTAATTATTAAAGTATTTGTTGATGATATCATTTTTGGAGGAGAAGATAAATTGTGCATGGAATTCGCTAACAATATGAAAAATGAATTTGAAATGTCCATGATTGGTGAAATGAGATTTTTCTTAGGTTTGCAGATTACTCAAACTGATAAAGGAATTTGTATTTGTCAAACTAAGTATCTGAGGGAATTGTTGAAGAAGTTTGGTATGGATAATTCCAAACCGATAAGTACTCCTATGGTGACAAGTGAGAAATTATCTATCAAGGATACTTCTTCACTGGTAAATCCGATAATGTATAAATCTATGATTGGTGGTCTGTTATATTTGACACAGACTAGACCAGATATTATGAATGCAGTAAGTATTGTTTCAAGATATCAAAGTAATCCTAAAGAAAATCATGAATGTGCAGTAAAGAGGATATTCTGGTATTTTCAAGGTGCAACAGAATATGGTTTATGGTACTCTACAAATGATGACTTCACTTTATGTGCATATACAAACTCCGATTGGGCAGGAGATACTAATGACAGGAAGAGCACTTTTGGTGCAGCTTTCTTTCTTCGAAAGAAATTGGTTTCATGGATCAGCTAAAAAAAGTCACACATTTCTTTATCTACTACAGAAGCTGATTATGTTGCAGCAACAACTAATTACACTCAAGTTTTGTGGATGAAGCAAATATTGAAGGATATCAGGGTAAATTGTAGTGAACCGATAGTTATCTACTGTGATAACTCTGCAGCTATTGACATGTATAAGAATCCAGTATTTCACTCTAAGACTAAGCATATATCAATAAAGTGTAACTTTTTGAAGGACAAGGTAGAAGGAAAGGAAGTCAAATTGGTTTATGTGAACACTAAAGAATAGATTGCAGACATATTCACTAAACCACTGTCTAAGGAATCATTTGAGTATTTGAGAGACAGGTTAGGGGTTTCTACTCCTCCGGCAGAGACTTGATTGATGTAGTTTGTCATCAGTCTGACATGCATTATCAATGACATTATTCATTTTGGCACTGATCAATGGTGCTACTACTCAGGGGAGTAGTCAGCTTTGAGATTCAGAGGTTTATATCAATGCTTTGTTATGTCTGTCAGATTTCTAGCATTGATGTCAAAGGGGGAGTGATAGTAATGTGAAAAATCATTCAAAACCTTACAAAGATATCATTCTTAGGTGGAGGTCTATTGATTGTTGGTTGTCTTCCACTGGGGGAGACTTGTATGGCACTTCTTGGTACTTAGATGTTTTTCACATCTAGTATTATCATCGATGCCAAAGGGGGAGATTGTTGGCATTATGGATGAATTGATTATGTGTTACATTGATGTTTTGTCATTGATGTCAACACTAGCTAATATGGCTAGTTACCGGCATCAACAGACAGGTTTTGGTTACCAGTAAGAGATCTAGTGTTACCGACAGACAGGACTATTTGTTGGACACTTCCGGCATGTTTTGATCTATGGGATATGTTTGATTTCATGTAGTATGTGCTCTTGGAGCATGTCTTGGTCAGTTGGTATGGACTTGATAATCAAATGTTGTCAAATACTCTGGTAAACCCTTACCGGCAGAGCTTTCATTGAGGAATCTTGAAAGTATGCATGAGTGGTGTTGGTGCGGCTTTTAGATGGCTTTCAAGTTGCTGAAGATGTTCTTTGATCATGATTCAACTCCTTGAAGACATTTCTTTGGCATGGTGGACTCAAAATAGGTTTGGTACCTATCTAGGTTATGGACTGGTATCATGCTAACGTGTACTCTACATGCTACCGAGATATTTTGGGATGTTCTATGGATTTGTTATTATTGTTTTGGTCTTAAGCCTACATGGCATATCATTGTAATGTGGATTTATATTGTAATATGTTTTAGGTGGCCGACCTAATTGGTTTTGGCCTTAGGGTTTGTATAAATAAAAGGTAGAAACTTTTTGTAGAGTATCATGGTTGTGGAAAACGTCATGGTCAAGGATTGTAATGTGTGAATATTATAATATCATTCAGGTAGAGGAGTTGGTCGATCATTGATGATCAAATTGGATTCATAAGAGGATTTAGTCCTCTGGCATTGAGCTTAACCGAGACTGTAATCAGGCATGGTAGATGTTATCTCTTGCAGTTCACTTTATTGGATTTTTGTCCATTCTTCTTGAGGTGGTTTTAACCTCTATAGTTAGTGAGACTCTTTTGTAATGAGAAGTACGCTCTAGGTAGTGTGCCTTCCTACAAGTGCAGGGCCCTCATTGTAACACATACTTTCTGCTGAAGTATCATTTGACTATGGGTAGGCTTCCCACCATGGTTTTTCCCTTTCCAGGTTTTCCATGTATAAATCATGGTGTTATGTGGTATGGTTGCTTTGCATTGATTATCTAGTTACGTGTTAAGTTGTATTATTTACCGACATCTGTTCCTACCAGCATCTTTATGTGCTTTACTGATACTTGATTTGTTTTAGGTTGTATTGTGGATTAAATGTTATAATATATTAACAACTGATTCACCCCCACCTCTTAGTTGTTCACCGATTATCCTAACAATTGGTATGAGAGCTTTGGTCCTCTTTTGCAGAAGCTTAATCGCTTGAGGTAGATCCTATGACTGCTAACACTTCTAATCCACCGACAACTATATTCAGAAGAGAAATTCCTAAGCTCGATGGAACAAACTATGGAATATGGAAGATTAGGATGGAGACTCATCTTAGATGTCTTGGCAAGGATATTTGAGAGATCACTGAGAAAGGATACACACCTTATGATCCGGCATCTGATAATCCTACTCCTGCAGACTTGGATAAGAACATTGACAATGATTGCAGAGCTAGAGAAGCCCTCTTGTGTGCGCTTACTGATCAACAGATTATGGGATTGACTGACAAATTATCGACAAAGGTTATGTGGGATAAATTATAGACTCTAAATGAAGATGACCCTACTATGAAAATTGCTAAACTTGATGGTTACCAGATAAGGTATAAAAACTTGAAGATGGAAGATAATGAAAGAATTGCTATGTTTATGGAAAGAGTAAATGAGATTGTCATGGGAACTCAATGTTGTGGAGGATCTTTGAGTGAAGATGAAATAGTTTCCAAAGTCTTGAGAGCCCTTCCACCGGCTCACAAGATGAAGGCAACTACAATTAATGAGTTGAGAACAATGGAAAACTCTTCAGTTAACAGAGACATTCTAAATGGGAAATTATCTTCTTTTGAGCTTGAAGAATTTGGATCTTCTGGAGCTATAAAGTTTGAACCTTCTTTTCATGCATCATCATCATCATCTATGGGCAAAAGTGATTGGAAATTACTATATGCAAAAGAACTGGAAGACATGAGGAAAGGAGATGAAGAATTTGAGAAACTTGAAGCCTTATTTGCTAGAAGAGTACCTAAAGGTCCGACAAGAAGTAGGTATGAAGGCAAAGCACCTTTTAAATATTTTTCATGTAATAAGATTGGTCATTTTGCTTCTAGATGTCCTGAAAGGAATGCAATATTTGAAGAAATAGTTAACAAATCATTTAAGCCTAACCAAAATAGATATAGATTCAAGAAGTATAAATAGTGCTACATAGCGGATGAGGAAGGAGTAAGTGATGACTCTGGAGATGAACCGACAGAAGATTCTGCTAATGCATCCAACAATGGAAAGGAATGGGTGTTCTATGCTTTAAAAGGAGATGATCCGGCACTAGCTATGAAAAATAAGGAGAAATCCCTGACAGCAAAAATTGAAGATAAGGATGAATGGGTAATTGACAGTGGATGCTCACACCATATGACTGGAGATAAAAGTAAATTTTTGTCCCTTCAAGAATACAATGGAGGTCAAGTCAGATTTGGAGATGACAAGTTGGTATTATGGATGTGTTGCATTAGTTTTATCATTTATGTCAACACTTATCCTTCTGAAGAGCTATGGTTTTATTACCAGCACATTGTGTTCACTGGCAAGGTCGATGACTTATGAACAGTCACTGGTATATGTTCACCGACAGGTTATATGGTTCACCGACACTGATGAAGACTTGTTATTGTTTGGAGATAACTTTATTATGTCGAAGACATGGTTTGGATATTTAGTTTTGGTGTTTTGGTTATTGGTCTAGTCGGGTTGACATATTTGTTGTTACCGACAAATTGGTCTAGGTTATGCCCCAACACACGTTATCTATTCTAGATCAACACAACACATTATGGAGTTGATTTGTTCATTGAATATTATTGTAAATGTATTGAGCCGACATGATGCATCACATCTTGTCTTATTTGTAATAGATTTGAATATTCTTGGCAAGCCGACCTACACATTTGGTCTTAGGCTTGGTATATATGTAAGATCTCATTTGTGAGATGAATGAAACACATAATGATATTGTAATAGAGTAAAATTGGTTTATGTGAATACTAAAGAGCAGATTGCGGATATTTTTACAAAACCTTTGCCTAAGGAAGCTTTTGAATATCTCAAAGAAGAGCTTGGGGTAAAACCCTCACTGGCAGAAACTTAGACAGCTGAAGTTTTGCATCAAACCGACAGAAACTAACAGATAAATATTTATCTGGCTTTGATGGAGGAGAGCTACTTCTTAGGGGGAGTAGTTGGTTAATTGATGTTTGTTGGTAAATTGACTGATTGAGTTGTATATTCTGGTATTTATTTTCTTTGGCATTTGATGTCAAATGGGGAGAGATATCTATGGAAAAAAAATATCCTATTGGGAGATTATTCATTAGGGGAGAGATTTATACTCTCTACATTTTGGTTTTTGACTTCTAGTATTGATCTCCATTTTGGGAGATATGTTGGTTTTTGGTTTTTGGCATTTCTGCTTTGGCACTTAGACATTTTTCCATCTAGTGTTGCCATCAATGCCAAAGGGGGAGATTGTTGGTATTATGGATGTGTTGCATTATTTTTTTCATTGATGTCAAAACTTATCCTTCTAGAGAGATATGGTTTTGTTACCGGCACATTGTGTTCACCGACAAGGTCAGTGACTTATGCATAGTCACCAGTATATGTTCACTGACAGGTTATATAGTTCACCGGCACTGATGAAGATGTGTTATTGTCTAGAGATCACTTTATTATGTCGAAGAAATGGTTTGGATATTTAGTTTTGGTGTTTTGGTTATTGGTCTAATCAGATTGACATATTTGTTATTACCGGCAAATTGGTCTAGGGTCTGCACCGGCACACGTTATCTATTCCAGATCAACACAACATGTTATGGAGATGATTTATTGATTGAATATTATTGTAAATGTATTGATCCAACATGATGCATTGCATCTTGTCTTATTTGTAATTGATTTGAATATTCTTGGTAAGCCGACCTACACATTTGGTCTTAGGCTTGGTATATATGTAAGATCTCATTTGTGAGATGAATGAAAAACAGAATGATATTGTAACAGAGTGTAGTATTTGGTATATGGGAATATAAGTTGAGCTATTCAAGCAGACATCATTCGAAAGTTCAAGGAAGGTTTGAAGGTGATTATCAGAGCTTAATCGGTACTGAATCCAGCATTGGAGATGCTACTTTGAGTAGTACATTATTCTAGGATTTAACCATCCTACTGTAGTCATTGCGACTCCCATTTGAGCAGTGTGCTCTAGGTGGTTGGCATTTTTGCATGTGCAGACCCCATTTATGTACACATACTATCTGCAGTAGTATCATCTAATTGTGGGTAAGGTTTCCCACCGTGGTTTTTCCCCTTACAAGGTTTCCACATCAAAATCTTCGTGTTATGTGTTGTGGATGTTGTTTCTATTTATGTTTCATGTATTAAGTTTCACCGGTATTAATATTAACTGTTAATCTATTAACCGGCATTAAGATTGGTTTACTGATATTAAGTATCAAGTTTGATTAAGTTATATTTGGGTTAAAATTCATTGACAACTGATTCACCCCCTCCTCTCAGTTGCCTTTCGGTCCTAATAGACAAAGCATGTATGATCAAAGGTAGAGGAATTATTTCTTTGGATGGCAAGCATAACACTGATAATGTCTATTATGTAGAAGGTTTAAAACATAATCTTTTGAGTGTTGGTCAACTGGTTGATACGGGTTTCAAACTTCAATTTAAAGATAGAAAATGCAAAATCATTACAAGACTGGTTTGGAGATTGCAACCGGTATTCAGACTGGAGGTAATATCTTTTATTTGAACATTGGTAACAAAACATGTTTGATTGCTCATATTGATGAGAGTTGGTTATGGCATAAGAGGTTGTGTCATGTTAATTTTGATTGTATTGTTAAGATTAGTTCAACTAAGGCAGCTAGAGATATACCTAGGATTATGAAGCCTCATAATCCGGTATGTAAGGAATGTCAATTGGGAAAGAAAGTTAGAAGTTCTTTTAAGAGAATACATGATAAATCTAATGATGTACTTGATTTGATTCACACTAACTTATGTGGTCCAGCAAGGACTGGAAGTTTTCAAGGTGATAGGTATTTCATGTTGATTATTGATGAATATTCTAGAATGATGTGGGTGACTTTTCTTAGGGAACAATCTGAAGCCTTTGAGAAAGTCAAGATCTTTAAGGCGAAGGTTGAAACAGAAACTGGATTGAAAATAAAATGTCTAAGATCAAATCATGGTGGTGAATTCACTTCTCATGATTTTAACAATTATTGTGAGACAAATGGAATAAGGAGATAATTATCTGCACCTAGGACTCCTCAGCAGAATGGAGTAGTGGAAAGAAAGAACAGAAGTATTTTGGATGCAACAAGATCTATGATGATGGAAGCTAAATTGCCTCATATCTACTTGAGAGAAGAAGTGAGTACAACAATCTACACATTTAACAGAGTTCATATCAAAGGTGAAACTGGTAAGACCCCTTATGAATTATGGTTTGGACATACACCTACTGTTAAATATTTTGGAATTTTTGGAAGTAAATGCTATATCAAAAGAGATGATTCAATTGGAAAGTTTTATCCTAGATGTGATGAAGGGATATTTCTTGGTTATTCAATTCAAAGCAAAGCATTAGGTGTTACAAAAAAAGATTGCAGAAAATTGTGGAGAGTGCTAATGTGAAAGTGGATGAGCAGTATAGAAATCAATCAATATCATATGACAGGGAACTAGTAGTGGAAATGATCATAACAAAACTGGCAATGACTCAACCGGTACAAGAATCTGAGACAGTTACACCAACAATATCATAAAATTCAACTGTGACTAATGATCAGAGAAGTGAACCTGAAATTCATAAGACACCAAGGTATGTAAGATTAAATCATTCTGAAGATCAAATTATTGGAGATAGGAACAAGGGAGTTATGATAAGAAGGAGACTGGCAAATGATGAGGTATGTCTTATTTCTCAAATTGAATCGGAAACTATTATTGAAGCTTGTAAGGATAAACAGTGGTTAAAGGTTATGGAAGATGAATTAGATTAGATAGAGAAGAATGAAACTTGGACTTTAGTTCCCTGGCCTAAAAATAAGAATGTTATTGGAACTAAGTGGGTTTTCAGAAATAAACTGAATGAGGATGGTAAAGTTGTAAGAAACAAGGCTAGACTGATGTGTAAAGGATATTCTCAAATGGAAGGAATTGATTATGGTGAAACTTTTGCACCTATAGCTAGAATTGAAGTTGTTAGACTATTTGTTGCCTATGTAGCTTATAAGAACTATGTTGGTATTATGGATGACTTCGTCATGTGTTGCATTGTTTTTGTCATTGATGTCAACACTTATCTTCTTAGAGGTCTACATTGTTGATTTGGCACTATGGTTATATTGGTTTATTGTTGAACCGACACATTGTGGTCCCAACATGGATATTGGCTTATGCATAGTCACTGGTATATGCTACACCAGAAAGTTACATTGTTCACTGGCAATGATTGATGACTTGTTATCATCTGGAGCTCATTTGGTTATATCAAAGACATGGATTGGATGTTTGGACTTGGTGTTTTGCTTATTGGTCTAATCGGGTTGACAGATTTGCCTTTACTGGCAGATAGGTCTACGTTATGGACCGGTACGTGGTATCTATTCCCGATCAGCATGACACGTTTTGGAAATGGTTTATTGATTGTAAATCTATTGAGCTGACATATTGTATCGCATCAAGACTTGTTTGTAATTGATTAAATTGTAATATCTTTAGTGAGCCGACCTTAACATTTGGTCTTAGGTTTTGTATAAATAAATGTAAGATCTTACTGAAGATCGATCATGATGAGTGTGTGTGAATATTAAAGAGCAAAAATAAGCAAAGCCTTGTGCGAATCACGTAGACATTATCTGAGGGTTGAAGGAAGGTTATGAAGGTGTTTGCAACTCATGTTCAAAGCTTAAACCAATACTGAATCTAGCATTGCAGATGCTATTTTGAGCATTACATTATCATTGGATTTAACCATCCAATTATGTAGTCAGTGTGACTCCTATTTTGTGATTGAGTAGTGAGCTATAGGGGTTGGCCTTTCTGCATGTGCAGACCCCATTTGTATACACTTACTATCTACAGTAGTATCATCTGATTGTGGGTAAGGTTTCCCATCGTGGTTTTTCCCCTTACAGGGTTCCCATGTCAAAATCTCTATGTCATCTATTGTGGATGTTGTTTCTCTTTATGTTTCATGCATTAAGTTACACTAGTACTGCTATAACTGTTAAACTGTTTTACCAACATTAAAGGTTGGTTTACTAGCATTAAGGTTTAAGTTGGAATAATCTATTTTGGTTTATAATTTATATATAACCGATCCACAATTAATTCACCCCCCCTCTAAGTTGTCCTTTCAAATCCTAACAAACTATAAGGTTTATCAAATGGATGTCAAATGTGCATTTTTGAATGGTGAACTTGAGGAAGAAGACTACATTGAGAAACCTGATGGATTTTCACTAACAGATGATAAAGATATGGTTTGCAGATTGAAGAAAGCTTTATATGGATTGAAACAAGCTCCTAGAGCTTGGTATGCAAGGTTGGATAAATATCTTTTGAAGCTTGGTTTAACTAAGGGCAGTGTTGATAGTAATTTATCTTATGAGATCACTGACAATCATATTCTAATTATTAAAGTATTTGTTGATGATATCATTTTTGGAGGAGAAGATAAATTACGCATGGAATTCGCTAACAATATGAAGAATGAATTTGAAATGTCCATGATTGGTGAAATGAGATTTTTCTTAGGTTTACAGATTACTCAAACTGATAAAGGAATTTTTATTTGTCAAACTAAGTATCTGAGGGAATTGTTGTAGAAGTTTGATATGGATAATTCCAAACCGGTAAGTACTCCTATGGTGACAAGTGAGAAATTATCTATCAAGGATACTTCTTCACTGGTAAATCTGACAATGTATAAATCTATGATTGGTGGTCTGTTATAATTGACACAGACTAGACCAGATATTATGAATGTAGTAAGTATTATTTCAAGATATCAAATTAATCCTAAAGAAAATCATGAATGTGCAGTAAAGAGGATATTCTAGTATTTGCAAGGTACAACAGAATATGGTTTATGGTACTCTAGGAATGATGACTTCACTTTATGTGCATATACAAACTCCAATGGGACAGGAGATACTGATGATAGGAAGAGCACTTCTGGTGGAGCTTTCTTTCTGGGAAAGAAATTGGTTTCATGGATCAGCAAAAAAAAGTCATGCATTTCTTTATCTACTACAGAAGCTGAGTATGTTGCAGCAACAACTAATTATACTCAAGTTTTGTAGATGAAGCAAATGCTAAAGGATATCAGGGTAAATTGTAGTGACCCAGTTATATACTATGATAACTCTGCAGCTATTGACATGTCTAAGAAACAAGTATTTCACTCTAAGACTAAGAATATATCAATAAAGTATAACTTTTTGAAGGACAAGGTAGAAGGAAAGGAAGTCAAATTGGTTTATGTGAAGACTAAAGAACAGATTGCAGATATATTCACTAAACGGTTGTCTAAGGAATCATTTGAGTATTTGAGAGACAGGTTAGGGGTTGTTGTCTCTCTGGTAAAGACTTGATTGATTTAGTTTGTCATCAATATGGCATGCATTAATACTGATATTATTCATTCTGGCACTGATGAGTGATGCTACTACTCAGGAGGAGTAGTTAGCTTTGAGATTCAGAGGTTTATATCAATTTTTTGTTATGTGTGTTAGATTTCTGGCATTGATGTCAGAGGGGGAGTGATAGTAATGTGAAAAATCATTTAGAAATTTATAGAGATATCATTCACAGGGGGAGAGCTATTGATTGTTGGTTGTCTTCCATAAGGGGAGACTTGTTTGGCACTTCTTGGTACTTAGATGTTTTTCACATCTAGTGTTGCCATCAATCCCAAAGGGGGAGATTGTTGGCATTATGGATGAATTGATAATGTGTTGTATTGATGTCAACACTAGCTAATATGGCTGGTTAATGGTACCAGCGGATAGGTTTAGGTTACTCGTAAGAGATCTAGTGTTACCGATAGATAAGACTATTTGTTGGACACTTCCGACATGTTTTGATCAATGAGATATGTTTGTTTTCATATGGTACGTGCTCCTAGAGCATGTCTTAGTCAGTTGGTATGGACTTGATAATCGGATGTTGTCACATACTCTAGTAAACCCTTACCAACAGAACTTTCAATGAGGAATCTTGACAGTATGCATGAGTGGTGTTGGTGCGCCTTTTAGATGGATTTCAGGTTGTTGAAGATGTTCTTTTATCGTGCTTCAACTCCTTGAAGATATTGCTTTGGCGTGGTGGAATCAAAATAGGTTCGGTAACTATCTAGGTTATGGACTCGTATCATGCTAACGTGTACTCTACACGTTACCAGGATGTTTTGGGATGTTCTATGGATTTTATATTATTGTTTTGGTCTTAAGCCGACATGGCATATCATTGTAATGTGGATTTATATTGTAATATCTTTTAGGTGGCTAACCTAATTGGTTTTGGCCTTAGGGTTTGTATAAATAAAAGGTAGAAACTCTTTGTAGTGTATCATGGTTGTGGAAAATATCATGGTCAAGGATTTTAATGTGCGAATATTGTAATATCATTCAGGCAAAGGAGTTGGTCGATCATTGGTGATCCAATTGGATTCAGAAGAGGATTTAGTTCTCCGACATTGAGCTTAACTAGGACTGTAATCAGGCATGGTAGATACTATCTCTTGCAGTTCACTTTATTGGATTGTTGTCCATTCTTCTTGAGGTTTTTTTAACCTCTGTAGTCAATGAGAATATTTTGTAATCAGCAGTACGCTCTAGGTAGTGTGCCTTCCTGCAAGTGCAGGCCCCTCTTGGTAACACATACTTTCTGCAGAAGTATCATCTGACTATGGGTAGGCTTCCCACCGTGCTTTTTCCCTTTCTGGGTTTTCCACGTACAAAGCATGGTGTTATGTGGTATGGTTGCTTTGCATTGATTATCTGGTTAAGTGTTAAGTTGTATTATTTACCAGTATATGTTAGGTCTCGAAGGCAACTGAGAGGGGGGGGTGAATCAGTTGTCTAATAAATACAAACCAAACTAACTTAACCAAAATTAATGCTTAATGCTGGTAAACCAAACTTTAATGTTGGTATACAATTTTATCAATTAATTGCAGTACTGGTAAAGTTTAATGCATGAAACAGAAAGACAATAACATCCACAACACATAACACAGTTATTTGTACGTGGAAACCCTATAAGGGGAAAAACCACGGTGGAAAACCTTACCCACAATTAGATGATACTACTGTAGATAGTATGTGTGTACAATATGGAGTTTGCACATGTAGAAAGGCCAACTACCTAGAGCTCCTTGCTCAATTACAAAATGGGAGTCACACTAACTACAATTGGATGGTTAAATCCAATGATAATGTATTGTTTAAAATAGCATCTTCATATGCTGGATTCAGTACCAGTTAAGCTCTAATTGCCTTCTTCAAACCTTCCTTGAATCTTCAAATGATGTTTGCATGTATAGCTCTGCTTATATTCACATATACCTTATTACAATCCTTTTTCACTTCTACCACACAATCTCATTAATGAGATCTTACATCTATACCAAAACCTAAGACCAAATGTGTAGGTCGGCTCACTAAAAGATATTACAATAAGATTAATTATAAATGAATCAATATGTGATGCATGATGTCGGCTCAATGAATTTACAATAATAATAAATCATCTTCATGACATGTCGTGTTGATTTGGAATAGATATGTTTGCCGGTCCATAACCTACACCTATTTGCTGGTAACAACAAATATGCAAACTCAAATAGACTAATGAAAAAATCACCAAAACAAAGTGTCCAAACAATGTCTTCGACATAACCAAGTAATCTCCAAGTCATTCCAAGTTCTGGTGAACAATATAACCTGTCGGTGAACCAAATACCAATGATTGTGCATAAGTCATTGAACATGCCGGTGAACATAACCAAAGATCTCCAAGTGTTTCTTAAGTGTTGACATCAATGACAAAACCATATCAACATATCCAAAATACCAACAATATCCCCCTATAGCATTGATGGCAATACAAGATGGAAAAATCATCTAAGTGCCAAAGCAGAAATGCCAAAAAACCAAAAACCAACAATCTCCCAAAGAGATCATCAAAATATAGATACAGAGAGTAACAATCTCTCCCCCAATGAATAATATCTCCCCAAAAGATAATGTATTTTTTCATATATATCTCTCCCCCTTTGACATCAAATGCCAAAGCAATACAAAACCAAATACAATCAGTTCAAAGAACTTATCATAGAATAACAACTTATCAATTTATCCAACTACTCCCCCTGAGAAGTAGCTCTCCTCATCAAAGCTAGAAAAATATTTCTCTGTTAATTTTGTTGGTTGATGACAATCATCAACCATCTAGGTCTCTACCGGTGGGGTTATAACCCCAAGCTGCTCTCTGAGATACTCAAAAGATTCCTTAGGCAAAGGTTTATTAAAGATTATCGCAATCTGTTCTTTAGTATTCACATAAACCAATTTCACTTCTTTTTCTTCAACATTCTCTTTTAGAAAATTAAATTTAATAGAAACATGTTTAGTTTTTGAGTGAAATACCGGATTCTTAGATATATCAATTGATGCCATATTATCACAGTAAATTGTTATAGGTTCCTTGCATTTTACCTTTATGTCCTTCAACATTTGCTTAATCCATAATACCTGTGTATAGTTAGTTGTTGCTACAACATATTCAGATTTTGTTGTTGATAAAGATGTGCAACTTTTTTTCTTGCTCAACCATGAAATTAATCTGCTACCAAGAAAGAATGCTCCGCTGGTGGTTCTTTTTCTGTATCTACATCTCCTGCCCAATTTGCATCTGTGTATGCGCATAAATCAAAGTTTTCATCTCTAAGATACCATAAACCAAGATTTGTAGTTCCTTGTAGATACCAGAAAATCCTTTTCACTACTGATTCATGTTTTTCTTTAGGATTACTCTAGAATCTTGAAACAATACATACTGCATTCATAATATCAAGTCTGGTTTTAGTCAAATACAGTAAACCTCCTATCATAGAGTTGTACCTAGTCAGATTAACAGGTGTTGATTCATCCTTTAAAGATAGTTTATCAGTTGTAGTCATAGGTGTGCTTACCGGTTTAGAGTTTTCTATGCCAAATGTCTTTAGTAATTCCTTCAAGTACTTTGATTGATTTATGAATATACCTTTATCATTTTGTGAGATCTGCAATCCTAAAAAGAATTTTATCTCTCCAATCATAGATATTTCAAATTCTTCCTGCATCTTATTAGAAAAGTCTTTACACAATCCATCTTCTCCTCCAAAGATTATATCATCAACAAAAACTTCAATAACCAAGATGTCATCATTAGTTACTTTGTAATATAGATTGTTGTCAGCATTACCTTTAGTGAAACCAATCTTCAAAAGATTTTTGTCCAATCTAGCATACCAAGCTCTAAGAACTTGCTTTAGTCCATATAAAGCTTTCCTTAACCTGCAAACCATATCTTTGTCATTTGTTGATGAAAATCCATCAAGTTGTTCAATGTAAACTTCTTCTTCAAGATCATCATTCAGAAATGCACATTTAACATCCATTTGATATACTTTATAGTTCTTGTGTGCTCCAAAAGCTAAGAAAAATCTGATTGCCTTAATTCTAGCTACCGGTGCAAAGGTTTCATTATAATCAATTCCTTCTTTCTGTGAATATCTCTTACACACTAATCTTTCTTTATTTCTGATTACCTTACCATCTTCATTGAGTTTATTTTTGAATACCCATTTAGTTCCAATTACATTTTTGTCTTTAGGTCGAGGAACTAATGTCCATGTGTTAGTCATTTCAATTTGTTCTGATTCATCTTCCATAGCTTTAATCCAGTGTTTATCTTCACATGCCTCATTATCTGATGTTGGTTCAATTTAAGAAATAAGACATACCTCTTCATTTGTCAGTCTTCCTCTAGTCATAACACCTTGATACTTGTTCCCAATTATCTAATTTTTAGAGTGATTCAATCTTACATACCGGGGTGTTTTTACTTACTGATGTTCCTCAGTCACTATGGAATTTCCAAATGATGCCGGTGTGACTGGATCAACATTCTATACTGGTGTGCTCATAGTAGGTTCATTTGTGATTATCTCAACTGTCGGTTCAGAGTCTATGTACCTTGAATTATTTCTAAATTGTTCATCAATCTTCACATTTGCACTTTTAATGATTTTTTGTAATCTCTTATTAAAACATCTATATGCCTTTCTCTTAGATGAATAACCAATAAATATTCCTTCATCACTTCTAGGAACAAATTTTCCAATATACTCATCTCTTCTAAAATAACATTTACTTCCAAATATTCTGAAATATTTAAGAGTAGGAGTATTACCAAACCATAGTTCATGAGGGATCTTACCGATTTCACCTTTGATGTGAACTCTGTTAAATGGTTGCTTCTCTCCAATACACATGAGGTAGGTTTTCTTCTAATATCATGCTTCTAGCTGCATCCAAAATAGTTTTATTCTTCCTTTCCACAACTCCATTCTACTGGGGTGTCCGAGGTGCTGATAATTGTTTGTTAATTCCATTCACTTCACAGAATGTATTAAATTCCTTAGATGTGAATTCACCTCCTTGATCTGATCTCAAGCATTTGATTTTCTTACCGGTTTCATTCTTTATCATTACCTTGAATATTTGAATTTCCCAAAAGCTTCTGATTTCTCCCTGAGAAAAGTAACCCACCACATTCTAGAATAATCATCAATGATTATCATAAAATACCTATCTCCTTGTAAATTTCTAGTTCTTGCTGGACCACATAAATCAGTATGAATTAAGTCAAGAACATTACTAGATTTTTCTGGTATACTCTTAAAAGATGCTCTAACTTGCTTTCCAAATTGACATTCCTTACATACCAGATTGTGAGGCTTAACAATCTTAGGTAAATCTCTTACTGCCTTAGTTATATTGATTTTCACAATGCAATCAAAATTTACATGACACAGCCTCTTATGCCATAGCCAACTTTCATCAATATGTGCAATTAATCATGTCTTCTCATTGTTATTCAAATGAAATATATTATCTCTAGTCTGATTACCCGTTGCAATTTCTAAGCCAGTTCTATTTATGATTTTACATTTAGCGTTCTTGAATTGTAATTGAAAACCTTTTTCAACTAATTGACCAACACTCAAAAGATTGTGCTTCAAACCTTCAACATAGTAAACATTATCAGTATTATTCTTACCATTAAAAGATATAGTGCCTTTTCCTCTTATCAAACAAGCTTTGTCATCTCCAAATCTTACTAGGCCTTCATTGTATTCCTGAAAGCTTAAGAATTTACTCTTATCACCAGTCATATGATGTGAACATCTGGAATCAATAATCCATTCATCTTTATCTTCAATTTTAGCTTCCAGGGCCTGCTCTACCAATTAAATAGTAGGTGTTGGTTGATCTTCTGTTATAGCAATAAAAGCCCATCCATTCTCTATCGGTTCCTCATCAGAATCATCAGTAACTCCTTCATCAGCATGGTAACATGATTTGTCTCTATTCTTCTTAAACTTGTACCTTTGATATTCAGGGTTAGGCTTGTATGTTCTTTTAGCTTCTTCTTTCAATCTTGCATGTCTATCAGGACACCTAGATGCCATATGACCAATCTTATTGCAGTTAAAACATTTAAATGGTGTTTTACCTTCATACATACTTCCAACTGGACCTTTAGGCATTTTCCTTGCAAATAGTGCTTCAAGTTCTTCGAGTTCTTAATTCTCCTTTCTAATTTCTTCAAGTTCTCTTGCATAAAAGGCTTTCCAATCAGATTTTTTAGATGATGATGACGATGCTACAGATGATGATGACACCTTGAAAGCTAAATATGTCTTAATAGTAGCAACAAGACCAAATTCCTCACGTTCAAAAGCTGAAATTTTTCCAACCAAAGTGTCTCTAGATACTGATGCATTATGCATTGTTCTCAATTCATTTATAGCAGTAACTTTCATTTTGTATGCCGGTGGAAAAGCTCTTAAAACTTTAGAAACAATTAATCTTCACTTAAGGTTTCTCCACAACATTGTATGCCCAAAACAATTTCATTTACTCTTTCTTTAAAAGCATAAATTCTTTCATCTTCTTCCATTTTCAGATTTTCATACCTGACCCGGAAGCATTCCAGTTTTGCAATTTTGACTATGGTATCACCTTCATTCAATGTTTCCAACTTGTCCCAAATAGCTTTAGTAGTAGATCTATCTGATAATCCCATGATTTGTTGATCTGACAATGCGCTCAAAAGTGATTCTCTTGCTTTGCAATCATTTTCCTCATCTTTAGCCAAGGTTGGTGGAATAGGTTGACCTTGAGTAGGAACAACATAGCCATTCTTTGTAACATCCCATGTGTCCTTCCCAATGCAATTTAGATGTGTTTCCATCCTGATCTCCCATATACCATAATTAGTTCCATCAAGCTTCAGACTGTCCTTCCTGAAATAGTTATAAGACATTGGATCTCCTCAAGTTGTTAAACTTATGCAAAAAGAGGACTAGGCTCCGATACCAATTATTAGGTCCCGAAGGCAACTAAGAGGGGGGGTGAATCAGTTGTCTAATAAATACAAACCAAACTAACTTAACTAAACTTAATGCTTAATACCGGTAAACCAGACTTTAATGTCGGTAGACAATTTTATCAGTTAATTGCAGCACTGATAAAGTTTAATGCATGAAACAGAAAGACAATAACATCCACAACACATAACACAGTTATTTGTACGTGGAAACCCTGTAAGGGGAAAAACCATGGTGGGAAACCTTACCCACAATTAGATGATACTACTACAGATAGTATGTGTGTACAATATGGAGTCTGCACATGCAGAAAGGCCAACTACCTAGAGCTCCTTGCTCAATCATAAAATGGGAGTCACATTGACTACAATTGGATGGTTAAATCCAATGATAATGTATTGCTCAAAATAGCATCTTCATATGTTGGATTCAGTATCAGTTAAGATCTGATTGCCTTCTTCAAACCTTCCTTGAATCTTCAAATGATGTCTGCGTGTATAGCTCTGCTTATATTTGCATATACCTTATTACAATCCTTTTTCACTTCTACCACACAATCTCATAAATGAGATTTTATATATATATATACCAAAACCTAAGACTAAATGTGTAGGTCGGCTCACTAAAAGATCTTACAATAAAATCAATTATAAATGAATCAATATGTGATGCATGATGTTAGCTCAATGCATTTACAATAATAATAAATCATCTTCATGACGTGTCATGCTGATCTGGAATAGATATGATTGTCGGTCCATAACCTATACCTATTTGTCGATAATTGCAAATATGCAAACTGGATTAGACCAATGAACAAATCACCAAAATAAAGTGTCCAAACAATGACTTCGACATATCCAAGTAATCTCCAAGTCATTCCAAGTGTCAGTGAACAATATAACCTGTCGGTGAACCAGATATCGATGACTGTGCATAAGTCATTGAACATGTCGATGAACATAACCAAAGATCTCCAAGTGTTTCTCAAGTGTTGACAAGTGTTGACAAGTGTTGACATCACAAAACCATATCAACATATCCAAAATACCAACACTATCTGTTCCTACTAGCATTTGTATGTGGTTTACCAGTACTTGATTTGTTTTAGGTTGTATTGTGGATTAAATGTTATAATCTGTTAACAACTGATTCACCCCCCACCTCTTAGTTGTTCACCAGTTATCCTAACAATTGGTATCAGATCTTTGGTCCTCTTTTGCAGAAGCTTAACTGCTTGAGGTAGATCCTATGGTTGCTAACACTTCTAATCCATCGACAACTATTTTCAGAAGAGAAATTCCTAAGCTTGATGGAACAAACTATGGAATATGGAAGATTAAGATGGAGACTCATCTTAGATGTCTTGGCAAGGATATTTGGGAGATCACTGAGAAACGATACACACCTTATGATCCATCATCTGACAATCCTACTCTTGCAGACTTGGATAAGAATATTGACAATGATTGCAATGCTAAAGAAGCCCTCTTTTGTGTGCTTACTGATCAACAGATTATGGGATTGACTGACAAATCATTGACAAAATTTATGTTGGATAAATTGCAGACTCCGAATGAAGGTCACCCTACTATGAAAATTGCAAAACTTGATGACAACCGGGTAAGGTATGAAAACTTGAAGATGGAAGATAATGAAAGAATTGCTATGTTTATGGAAAGAGTAAATGAGATTGTTATGGGAGTTCAATGTTATGGAGGATCTTTGAGTGAAGATGAAATAGTTTCCGAAGTCTTGAGATCCCTTTCACTGACTTACAAGATGAAGGCAACTACAATTAATGAGTTGAGAATAATGGCAAACTCTTCAGTTAACAGAGACATTCTGATTAGGAAATTATATGCTTTTGAGCTTGAAGAATTTAGATCTTCTGGAGCTCTAAAGTCTGAACCTGCTTTTCCTACATTCTAATTAGGAAATTATCTATCAAGGATACTTCTTCACCACTAAATTCGACAAGGTATAAATCTATGATTGGTGGTCTTTTATATTTGACATAGACTAGACCAGATATTATGAATGCATTAAGTATTATTTCAAGATATCAAAGTAATCCTAAAGAAAATAATTAATGTGCAGTAAAGAGGATATTTCGGTATTTGCAAAGTACAACAGAATATGGTTTATGGTACTCGAGGAATGATGTCTTCACGTTATGTGCATATACAAACTCTGATTGGGCAGGAGATACTGATGACAGGAAGAGCACTTCTAGTGGAGCTTTCTTTCTTGGAAAGAAATTGGTTTTATGGATTTAAAAAAAAATAGTCATGCATTTCTTTATCTACTGTAGAAGCTGAGTATGTTGCAGTAGCAACTAATTGCACTCAGGTTTTGTGGATGAAGCAAATGTTGAAGGATATTGAGGTAAATTGTAGTAAACCGGTAGTTATCTACTGTGATAACTCTGCAACTATTAACATGTCTAAGAATCCAATATTTCACTCTAAGACTAAGCATATATCAACAAAGTATAAGTTTTTGAAGGACAAGGTAGAAGGAAAGGAATTCAAATTGGTTTATGTGAACACTAAAGAATAGATTGCAGACATATTCACTAAACCGTTGTCTAAGGAATCATTTGAGTATTTGAGAGACAAGTTAGGGGTTTCTGCCCCTCTGGTAGAGACTTGATTGATGTAGTTTGTCATTAGTCTGGCATGCATTACCAGTGACATTATTCATTATGGCACTGATGAGTGGTGTTACTACTCAGTGGGAGTAGTTAGCTTTGAGATTCAGAGGTTTGTATCATTGCTTTGATATTTTTGTCACATTTTTGGCATTGATGTCAAAGGGGGAGTGATAGTAATGTGAAAAATCATTCAAAACCTTACAGAGATATCATTCACAGGGGGAGAGCTTTTGATTGTTGGTTGTCTTCCACAGGGGGAGACTTGTTTGGCACTTCTTCGTACTTAGATGTTTTTCACATCTAGTGTTGCCATCAATGCCAAAGTGGGAGATTGTTGGCATTATGGATGAATTGATTATGTGTTGCATTGATGTCAACACTAGCTAATATGGGTGGTTATCGGCACCGACAGACAGGTTTTGGTTACCGGTAAGAGATCTAGTGTTACTGACAGATAAGACTATCTGTTGGACACTTCCGACATGTTTTAATCTATGGGATATGTTTGATTTCATGTGGTCCATTTTCATAGAGCATGTCTTGGTCAGTTTGTATGGACTTGATAATCGGATGTTGTCACATACTCTCGTAAACCCTTACCGACATTGGTTCAAGGATTTACCGGCAGAGCTTTCATTGAGGAATCTTGATAGTATGCATAAGTGGTGTTGGTGTGACTTTTAGATGGATTTCAGGATACTGAAGATGTTCTTTGATTGTGCTTCAAATGCTTGAAGGCATTGCTTTGGTGTGGTGGACTCAGAATAGGTCTGGTGCCTATCTAGTTTATGGACCGATATCATGCTAACATGTACTCTACACGTTACCGAGATGTTTTGGGATGTTCTATGGATTTGTTATTATTGTTTTGGTCTTAAGCCGACATGGCATGTCATTGTAATATGGATTTATATTGTAATATCTTTTAGGTGGCTGACAATTGGTTTTGGCCTTAGGGTTTGTACAAATAAAAGGTAGAAATTCTTTGTAGAGTATCATGGTTGTGGAAAAGGTGATGGTCAAGGATTTTAATGTGTGAATATTGTAATATCATTCAGGCAGAGGATTTGGTCGATCATTGGTGATCAGATTGGATTCAAAAGAGGATTTAGTCCTTCGACATTGAGCTTAACCGGGACTATAATCAGGCATGGTAGATGTAATCTCTTGCAATTCACTTTATTGGATTGTTGTCCATTCTTCTTGAGGTGTTTTTAACATCTGTAGTCAGTGAGACTCTTTTGTAATGAGTAGTACACTCTAGGCAGTGTGCCTTCCTACAAGTGCAGGCCCCTCATTGTAACACATACTTTCTGCAGAAGTATCATCTGATTGTGGGTAGGCTTCCCATCGTGGTTTTTCCCTTTTCAAGTTTTCCACATACAAATCATGGTGTTATGTGTTATGGTTTCTTTGCATTGATTATCTAGTTAAGTATTAAGTTGTATTATTTACCGATATATGTTCATACAGGCATCTGTATGTGGTTTACCGATACTTGATTTGTTTTACGTTGTATTGTGTATTAAATGTTATAATCTGTTAACAATGGAATCACCCCACCTTCTCAGTTGTTCACTGGTTATCCTAACAAAACTTCCCATGTACTCTGCTCAAAACATACCTAATTATTTCATCTTCTAATTCTGTAATGTCCATAGTGTCGGTAAACCCTAAGTCTTCAATGTGCTTGTATGTTTGTTTGATCTTTCCAGATTCTCCCATCAGCTCACTCATGTACATGCCCTTTATTTCAGATGTCCCCAAGTCGTCAATGTGACAATGTATGTATGCCCTAACATCTTCTACATAAAAAACTCCCTCTAGAACATGCTAAAATGCTCCAACTAAATCTTCCAGGGTATCCACATGCAGATACCACTTGGAAATTGGCCTAGGATGGTCCTTGACTTCTACAATAGTCGGATTTGCAACAAAGATTGGAATATATGATGATCATGCCTCCATGTTTAAGGATAAATACCTGATGATCACTTCCGGTGCAAACCCTTAACAAACTCTTCCAGTCACTGGTGTAATCTCTCAAGAAGAAATATGATTCCTCTTAAATGCCTTTGATCACTCTTAATCACTCTGAAATCACTCTGAATGCAAGGTGATCAATAATGAAGTGAATTGGACCTTTTATCCTTCGAGAAAAACCCTAATTTTTCATTGACATCAATGATTACCGGTGAAAGATACCAGATCTTGAACAAAACAACTCCATGTCGGATAAGCATCTCCAATGTATGGAACATCTTCCAGAACCTCTTCCTGTGGCATATGCAGCATCTTCATGAATTTTGCCTACCCCTAAGGCATCGGCCTTAGTTATCAAATGAGCTACCTCTCGGTGCAGGAGCAACCTCCTCTATCAGATAAGTAATCGGTGCATTCTCATCTACTGATTGTTCTTCAGTCTTACTGACCAATCTCCGAATATGATCTTGCCGGATTTCACTAACCTTCTCTTTCCCTTTCTCATTTGATCCTCCATTGCCAACCGGTGGATTTCTCCTTCTACAGAATTTAGTAATATGTCTAGCCTAATTACATGCATAACATATAACATTGTTCTTTTGAATTGCTTTGCTAAAACTGGTGAAATTGCTTGACCTGCACTGATTAGCCGTATGTCCAAACTTTCCACATGCATAGCATTTAACATTCATTCTGAAATCTTCTATCTTATGACCATACTTATTGCATTTAGAACATTTACCGGGAGCAGAATTAGGGTTTTGATTTGCTCAATTTCTACATTGCCTAGCCATCTGACCAAATTTATTGCAAACAAAATATCTACCATTAAATTTATAAGCATTAAATTTCCTTACCAATGCCTTATGGTTTTGATCTTCATTAGCATTACCGGAACTCTGTCCTTGCTCAAATCCAATTCCACTAGAATCTCTAATCTGCCTTTGTCTCTTCAATAACTCATCTAGCTGTGTTGAACTAATCTTGAATTTTTCTTTATACTCACTTGCAGTAGTTAGATCTTCTCTCAAAATTATCATTTGTCTCTCAAGCTCTTGTTCATTACTCTAGGATTGTACTAAATCAGTTCTCAACATATCATTCTCATGAACCAACCTACCACATTCTTCAAATTTGTTCTTCAGGGTTACAACAAGATTTTCTTCCTTTTTCTTCCGGTCCTCAATCTCTTTAGACATTCTCATAGTTATATCTTGCATATCATTTCTCATAACCATGTTCTCCTGACTTAATTTCTGACATTGTTCCTTAAGTGCATCTTTCTCTTCATTATCTTGATTTTGCAAAAGTTCCTTCCTCCTAGCCTGAATAGATGATAGCCTCTCCTGTAGGACAAGAATGAATTCCTTAGCAGAATTCAATTCATCTTGTAACTTTAAGATCTTCAACCTTTTAGCATCATAATCTTCAAGTGCCATCTCAAGTTGCTTCTCCAAACCCATGTCCATGGATTCCAGATTCAGGATCTTCATCAAGTTGTTAAACTTCCTCCAAGGCACAAGGCTCTGATACCAATTATTGGAATCCAATAACACTGAGAGGTGGGGACTGAATCAGTGTTATACTGGGAAGTCCAATTTTAACCTTATTAAAACATGCATACACCAACCGGTATACTGGTACATAGAGAATTGAAAGAAGTAAAGAAACCAATAAGACAATCACATAAATGAGAACCATAACACACATAATTATATGTGGAAACCCTCAAAGAGGAAAAACCATGGTGGGATTTGTGACCCACAATATCAATCCACTGGCCATATGAAGAGATATTACAAAATATAAGGGGCCTGGACTTGCAGGAAGGCTTACAGCCTAGAGCACATTGCTCAATCACAAAAGGAGCCTCACTATGTACATATAAATCTAGACTACAATCTGAAGAAGTGTTGAACTACTAAGATAGCATCTTCTATGCCAGAAAATAGTTCTGGTTTAAGCTCTATCTGTTCTGGTCTGAAACCCTAAACCCTTTACCGAAATAACCCTTTACAGAAATATCCTCACATACATGATCTCTCTAATATATTTTGCATCATATCACATCCACATATCCTTAATCTCCTATCTCTATCAAAATGATCTAATCCATCTGACCTATATACCCTATACACCTTATCATGCCTTGAGTCAGCTTACAAAGATTATTACAATATCAAGTTACATGTCAGCTAGATAACATAAATACATGAATAACAAAAATAATTGTTGATGCCGGATCCAAGAGATGTCGGTCTTCAATATCGATAACCTTATTCTTAACCATGTCGACTTGCATAACCGATTACCAAAGAAATCCTTCTATCCTATCGATGTCAGTGCCGATGTATTGTCTATGAAGTGCCTGTCAATACACAACTAAACCAAAACATGAAGCCAGAATAAGATATCATTGTTGGCATTTTTTATGTTTATGTTGTGATTGTCATTGATAGACACACACTTGCATTGAGATCTCCTTTATATGTATGAGTTTGAGCACAACCGGTATTTGTTCCAACTGGTATGTTGTATTATAGTCTTTAGACTATTGGTGTTTTGCAAAATGTGTTTCCCGGTCTGAAGCGGCATGTTGACCCCAAGCGGTTCGTGGATACCAAGCGGTACAAGGGATTAAAGCAACATAACACATTTTTACAAGTCTTCATTTTTGTCAAACCGGCAACTGACATTTTGTATGAACCGGTAATACTCTGTGATGAGTTACCAACTGACATTTTGGGATGAGTTACCATCCACCGATTGTTTGACGGTGCTGACACTATAACGGTGCTTTTTGTGTCGTGTTACCAAGTATGTCCAGGTTAATTGAACCTAGGAAATTGTAATGTAATCCTATTGGACTGACATGAAATCAAATTCCTTTATAAGGACATCATGTCTAGGGTTTTAGGTTGTTGATGTGGATGTAGCGAAAGTTTATGTTGTTGCTAGGGTTTAAGGTGATTGAGTAGTTGGAGAGAATATGAATGTGTAGAAGACTAAAGTAATGCTAGAGTGCATTAGGAACGAGCTACCAAGGATCTAACCAAGCAATCTATGCTACTAGCTAGATCAAAAAATTGTTGATTACTCACATCTTTGACAAGTTTGTAGCCCTTAACCAGGTAGGCCCAAAAGCCTTTTGTAAATCCTCTAACAAGGTGGTTCACATCTATGGATCTAAAATCCTGTAGCAAGGTAGTCTTTAATCGAACTTATCTCCTAACAGAGATAGAGATTCCTAATAGGATCTGTTCTGGTAAAGAACATTGTAAGACCTTAACCGATCTGGTTCCTATTTTGTAGATAGTTACTTGTGAGTTCCATCTCACCGTGGTTTTTCCCATTTGGGTTTCCATGTCAAAATCTCATGTGTTATGGTGTTTGTGCTTCTGTGGGTAAATGCATTATTTGCTATTTGGTTTGCATGTGTGCTAACGGGTTTGTCTACTAGATTGTTTTACTGGTTTACTGTCAGTCTTGTAAAGTGCCTAAGTGAGAAGATTGTTGGCATACTAATTCACCCCCCCCACTCTTAGTATTCATCAATTGGTATCAGAGCCTACCTTTCTATAAGTTTAACCACTTGGAAAGAGATATGGGGGAATACTCTATAAGGGAACTTACACATCGGCTCACTCAGTCTGAGCAAGCCTATGATGATCTTATGGTCAAATACAAGGCATCTCAAGCAAAAAGGAGAGAACATGCTGAAAAGCTGATGGAGCTATCTGAAAATAGTTCTTCAGATGAAGCAGACATGGAAGCCCTAATTGCATAAGTAAATAAGTTGAATGAATCAAACTCCAACCTGAGAAAAGAGTTGGAAGGACTGACTATCTGGATGTGTCAAGAGCTTGAGAACCGGAGGAAAGCTGAAGATCTAGTGAAAGAAAGAGATCATGAGATCTCAAAGTTGAAACAAGAGATCAGTGCCCTAACTGCTCAACTTCATACAAGAAAAGTGGAAAAGGAAGACATGCAAGGAGAACTGAACGTTGCCATCTCTGAGAATGAAAACCTGTTGGAAACAAATGCTGCTATTTCCAAAAAACTCTCTAAGTCAAAGGAAATACTTGCTAAGTTCAACAAGAGTACTGTCAAGCTAGAGCAAAAGCTTGAATCTGCCAAATTGGTTAAGAATACCAATGGACTTGGTTATTCCGGTCATGAGGAAGGTGAGACCTCTGGTACAAATGCTGGAACATCAAAGAAACAACCAGCATCAAAGGATAAAGGTAAGCAAAAGTTTAAACCTATTTTCTTTAACTGTCTTAAAGAAGGACATACTGCAAATGTGTGTAGGAGTAAGGCTTACAACAATTTTCCTTATTTCTTAAATGATAAGCCTAGATCCTATAGATTTGATGGTAACTATTATGCATGCAACAAGTATGGGAATAGAGCATCTGAATGCAGGTCTGTTATGAATAACACTGGAAGATATCCTCAGAGGACTCAAGGAGTTGGTCCTAAACATTTTGTGAACCGGAATCACAACCGATTTAATGCCTTCAATCATCAGCAAAGAAGCGGTGGCTATCAAGCAGCAACCGGATGGAAAGCAAACTGTATGGTATGTCATGGTCATGGTCACATTGCTGTAACATGTAGAAGGAAGAATGGAAACATGAACAATGGACCTTGGAGAGCATCGGGATTGGTCTGCTATCACTGCAACAAACCAGGTCACATTGCTAGATTATGTAGATCAAGAAAGGACATATCTGATGATATACCAGTCACTCCAGAAGGAAACATTGATGTTGATACTATTCAAGCGGACATGAACAAAACCTGGAAGAAGAAACCAGCGGTGTTACAAGAGGAACCGATTTTTGCACCTATTGTGAAAATCACAAAATCAGCAAACTAAGCATCAGAAAATCTTAGGGGGAGCAAACGGCGAAATGTTTCAAACCCTCAGTTTACACCCGTAAAAGACCTTAACTGGTATGTGATACCTGTCATTTGGCAAAAGACCGAAAATGGTAAAAAAGGCAAATTAGGGTTTACGCCCTAATTGAGGAGCATTAATTGCGGTAGGTGAGAAATATGTTTAAAAGGATTTTTCAAATCATTTCTCACTATCAGTTTTTGAGCAAAGAAAAGTTTTTCAAAGAGCAGAGCGACGAAAAGGCGATTTGAGCGGAAATTTTGAGAAATTGAGAAACCGTGAAGGAGATTCAAATTCAAACTGCAAATAGTCAAGTGGAGAACACAAAGCGGTGATTCAACAACCGACGGAGTGTGAAGTGAAGGAGATTCTACAAGCCCTAAATCCGCGTGTTTCAAAAGGTATTTCTCGAGTTCTTAAAATTTCTATCATGGCTTCCGCATCCCATACCAGTTCTAGTGCATCTGTTGAGTCTGCAAGTTTTATTCAATGAAAGTCTAAGTATAACACCCTATCACAAGTTCCGGCTGGTGTGATAGTAGAAGAGGGAATTTCTGACTTCATAGATTGCAAGATTGAAGACCTAGGGTCTCTAGTCATCCACTCCTAGTTAGGTTTATTTTGTGGAAGGGATAAGAAGATCAAATCGGAGTATGATATTTTGGAGAAGAAGAAGCTCCACAATGTTGTTTACTTCCTGGAGGACTTCATAGAGGATCATATAAGGATCATTCTGAGCAGAGTCCATGGTGACAAGATGTACCTAGAGAGAACACATGATATCATGCCACAGGTAATTCATGTAGTCACCAGATTCTACAACACAGGGGAAGTGCCAGCCCTAAGGATGGTAAGAAAAACTGAAATGTCCAAGCTCACGAGTTTAGTGAGTGACTCATGAGGCATGACAGTCAATTCTGTCAAAGATGATCTAGTGAAGTATGCATGTATGGTGATTGGATACCGGACATTCTCAGCCAGCAGAATTAACTCTGTATGTGTTGTAGTGGTAAATGTCGATTATCGAATGATAAAGGAGGATGCATCATTTGATTTGTGCACTGGTATGCAGAGACAACTCCTGTTGAATTTGAAGTCGATCAAATAGGATAATGCACTAAGGTTCAAGTTTGGGAAACTACTGGTTGGGTTGTTCTTCTATTTCCAAGGCTACTTTCCAAGAGTAGGAGATGTCCAGTGGTCTGCTAACCAACCGGTGACCAAGCAAATCAAGGAAAGCATTGAAGCAATTGGAACTGGTTACCCTGATGTTCTGAACAAGTATTTTGATGAGTTTAGACAGAAAATGAGCCAAAGAATAAGAATATCTGGTGACATCATCAAGAAATATGAGGACGATATTTGTTTCACCATCAAGGTGGATCAATGCATAATGGAGGTTGTTGAGCCTAGATAGGAAGAAGTGGAGCCAATGGGCTATGAGGTGATGTATGATATGCTGGAAGGGTATGCCTCTACCCTTATTGCCTCACCTCTTGATCCTAAGGCAAAGAGGATTGAAACCTATCTGGAAAGGGTTACACCGGTCAAGGAACCCTCTACAAAGAAAGGAAAAGAACCTGCAATGAAGAAGGCAAAGGCAGTGCCTGCAACATCAACATCGGTTACTACTGCAACTCCAAAAGTGACCAAGTGGTCACTAGCCAAGAAGAAACTGGAACCCGCACTAGCTAAAGTGTTTGAGAGAAAGAGGAAGACAAGGAATACCTCTCCAGACTCAAAAGAAACTATGTCTGAGGAAAAGCCAAAGAAAACACATCAAGCAAAGAGAAAGACAAAGAATGAACCAGCATTATCTGCATCAGTAAATATAGATATCTCTTCCTATAAACCTTTGACACATTGTCAAAGAACAATAAAGAATATTAGGAGAAAAGTGCTACATGACTTAATTGAGTGTTTTGATGACTTTAATGATGATGAAAAAGAAATAATTCAGTATTTATGTGTTAATGACCAGTCGCCCTCAGAGATTAAATCTCAGACACTAGATATTTTATATATGTCATTAGATAATAGATGGCGCATTGCCATAGAAAAGGAATAGGAAATTAGGGAGAAAGTTTTTGCACAATACTTTCCTAACTTGTCAAATTCTGAATTATTTGATGTTATTGACCAAAATAAAGGACTCTTCTTCACTAGAAGAAGAAGACTCTGGTTGTTAGAAGGTAGAGTTGATGATGTCGAAAAAGACACTCATCACTATATGACAACTGTTGTCCAGTCTCACAAAGCGCATCTAGCCAATCGGCAAGTTGAAAAAGAACTGGTTATATCCAAACCAAATGAAGTATTTGATGATGAAGGAAATCTAGTTGTTGAACCGATCAACACCATTGATGTTGATGCTCTGGATGTAGAGGATGTTACTCAGGAAACACCATCTGAGGCAACAGGATAGGAGCAATAGGCTAAACAGGTTGATAAGCAAGCCGAGGACAGATAGGAAGTGGCAAAGGAAGAGGTCGAGCAGAGGAAAAAGGATGAAGAAGAGAAGCGGAAAAAGGAAGAAGAAGAGAAGAAGAAAAAGGATGAAGAAGAGAAGAAGAAAAAGGATGAAGAGGAGAAGAAGAAGAAAGATGAAGAGGAGGAGAAGAAGAAGGATGAAGAAGAGAAAAAGAAGCAAGAAGAAGAAAAGAAGAAGAAGGAAGAGAAAGATAAGAAATAGGAGAAGAAGAAGGAAGCAAAGAGGAAGAAGAAGGAAGAGGAAGATAAGGAACAGGAGAAGAAGAAGGAAGCAGAAAAAAAAAAGGCTGAGGAGGACAAGGAAGCGGAGAAGAGGAGAGAAGCAGAGAAGAAGAAAGCGGAAGAGGACAAGGCAAGAGAAGTAGAGAAGAGCACCCAGATGGAAACTCTAAAGGCAACCGAGAGTCAAGCCAAACCGGTTGATCTCACCAGTCCTATCGATCTCTAGACTACAAGTGAAACGGAGCTAATGCAGAGCATCAAGGTTGCTCAAGAGCACCTTGAAATTATTCGAAGGAAGAAGGAGCAGGATGTATTTGAAGCAGCTGTGGACACTCTTACCGGTTTGATACCCGGTACAAATCTTCCCAACACCAATTCATCACTAGCTAAACTTAAGCTCCTATGCACAGTAGTGGATGATCAGGTGCAGAGCCTAGAAGAGGCAGTAGAGGCAAATGTCAAAAAGGAGCATCAAAAAGCTCTTAATATATCTCTGGTGAAGAAGTTGAATGAGCTTCGATCTGAACTAAAGAAAGAACAAAGGATATAAGGGACTCTCTGGATGAGGGGAATCTGCTACTTAGCAAGATCTGCCAACCCCATCTGTTTTATGATGATGTGCTAGCTCAGAAGCAAAAGCTTCAAACGGACTTGCAGTCCTACATGAGCACGTTCAAGCCACCTTATGACTCCTTTACAACTTATGGGCAAACCATTCACCGGTTTCACATCCAGTCAGCAAAAATGGAGCAAGAGATTAGCACCCAGTCTAGAGATTTGTAGGAGCTACAACTGATTCTACTCCCACGATTGCAAATTCTTTAGAAGTGCTATCTGAACCTAGATGCCTTGACCGTTACACAGGAGATGAGCACAATTGATGCCATGGAAGAACAAGTCTCCCAGATGCAGACAGAAAAAGAAGTAGCCACCTCCCTACTTGAGTCCTGGTCTTTGTCAATGAAAAAATTCTTGTAGGACTTTAAATCTATTTTTGACAAGTATCATTCCTTACTGTCATAAACTTTTATTATTTTAATATCAAATGGAAACAGGGTTGTACTTTGTCATTGTTGGCAAAGGGGGAGAAGAATTCTATTTGGGAGAAGTATCCGGTAATCAAAATTTTGACATATGCTCTAAATATCTCAATGTTTATGCTCTATATGCAAAAGTGTTATACATTGTATTGTTAAAGGGATAGTGTATATGCTTAAGGGGAGCAATTTTGCTAATGGCATGATTTTGTTGTAAAACACTTAGATGTCAAAATTTTATTTTCCTAAGTGTTGCCATCAATGCCAAAGGGGGAGATTGTTGGAATTTTTGATGTTTATGTTGTGATTGTCATTGATGGACACACACTTGCATTGAGATCTCCTTTATATGTATGAGTTTGAGCACAACCGGTATTTGTTCCAACCGGTATGTTGTATTATAGTCTTTAGACTATTGGTGTTTTGCAAAATGTGTTTCCCAATCTAAAGCGGCATGTTGACCCCAAGCAGTTCGTGGATACCAAGTGGTACAAGGGATTAAAGTGGCATAACACATTTTTACCAGTCTTCATTTTTGTCAAACAGCAACCGGCATTTTGTATGAACAGGTAATACTCTGTGATGAGTTACCATCCACCAATTGTTTGATGGTGCCGACACTTTAACAGTTCTTTTTGTGTCGTGTTACCAAGTATGTCCAGGTTTATTGAACCTAGGAAATTGTAATGTAATCCTATTGGACCGACATGAAATCAGATTCCTTTATAAGGACATCATGTCTAGGGTTTTAGGTTGTTGATGTAGATATAGTGAAAGTTTATGGTGTTGCTAGGGTTTAAGGTGATTGAGGAGTTGGAGAGAATATGAATGTGTAGAAGACTGGAGTAATGTTGGAGTGCATTAGGAACGAGCTACCAAGGATCTAATCAAGCATTCTATGCTACTAGCTAGATCAAACACTTGTTGATTACTCACATCTTTGACAAGTCTGTAGCCCTTAACCGAGTAGGCCCAAAAGCCTTGTAAATCCTCTAACAAGGTGGTTCACATCTGTGGATCTAAAATCCTCTAGCAAGGTAGTCTTTAATCGGACTTATCTCCTAACAGAGATTGAGATTCCTAACAGGATCTGTTCTGGTAAAGAACATTGTAAGACCTTAACCGGTCTGGTTCCTATTCTGCAGATAGTTGCTTGTGAGTTCCATCTCACCGTGGTTTTTCCCATTTGGGTTTCCACATTAAAATATCATGTGTTATGGTGTTTGTACTTCTGTGGGTGAATGCATTATTTGCTATTTGGTTTGCATGCGTGCTAACCGGTTTGTCTGCTAAATTGTTTTACCGGTTTACTGTCAGTCTTGTAAAGTGCCTAAGTGAGAAGATTGTTGGCATACTAATTCACCCCCCCCCCCCTCTTAGTATTCATCAATCATGTTGCCATCAATGACAACATAGTGAAACCAACCAATTGAGTGTCAATTTACAATAGTTAGGAGCCAATCCTTGTTAGAAGCTTATATATTAATGTCTTGTTAAGAATGGATCTGGTTAGGGACCACTCGGTTAAGGGATTGACTGCAATACCCTGTTAAAGGTAATACCCTGTTAGGAGTAACCTCGGTAGAGTATTTCAAATCCAAGCTAATGGATCACCTGGTTAGAGGATTTAAACAATACCAAGCCTGTTAAAGCTTACCCGGTTAGGGGATTTAACTCTTTTAATGGTTAGAGAACAACAAGTTCTTTGCTAATCTGGAAATAACACTTCCTTGCTTAGTCAGATCCTTTTCTGCTCCTATCTGCCTTCACAACATTCTATAGGCACTCCTTCTGGTTCGGCAACAATCACACTACCATAGTTAACCAAATTGCCAACACAATTACAAACAACTCATTGACCTTAAATACCAATACAATAGGTCAGTTCCTTACTTATTCTCTTGGCTTCACCACTATGGCAAAGCATGGGGTATCCTTATCTTTGATTGTCTGCATAAACTCCTCCCTACCTACTAACATGACACTAGTCACAACATGATTGTCCTTACCATCATCCAGTAGTGGGGTCATAGTGTATTGCACACCATCTTTGGTCAACTTGATTACATTTTTCTTCCCATCATGCCTTGAGTCTACATCATATTGCCGTGGTCTCCCAAGGAGTAAATGGCAAGCATCCATCTCTACAATATCACACAAAATCTTGTTTCTATATTCACCTATTTGAAAGTCAACCCAAACTTGTTCACTTACCAAATCTTGTTGCTCTAATCCAACTTTTCTAACCATATCTATTGAAGCAAGATTATCAGTTTACCCTGAGTCCATAATGACTCTACATACCTTTCCACTTACCTTGCAAGTAGTTCTAAATAATGACTTCCACTCTGGTGGCTCCATGATGATTGGTACCTCCAAGAGGGCCCTTTTGAACATCAGACACTCCCCTTACTCTGTATCTACAAAGGTGAGTTCACACTTTGGGTGTCCTCCTCTTGTGCCAAATGAACTCTTCTTTCTCCACCTTGACTGTTAGACCCTTGATTTTTCGAGCAGCTGAATGATTGGTGGCCAACTTGATTACATGTGAAGCATCTTTTGGTGAACACATTGGTTCCTATACCTCCAAATCTACCTCAGCCATTTGGTCTTCTTCCTCAGAAACTACCCCTATGACTTGGTTCTCCTTCTAATTTCTGATTACTTGACTCTCCCTGTGGTTTAGGAGATGTTCCTCTTTCACCAAATCTGCCTCTTCCTCTAAATTTTCCTCCTCTTCCTCTACCTTGTTGGTCTCCCTTTCTTCTTCAATTTTCTTCAATTTTTAATGCCATTTGATAACAGTTATGAACTGTCTCCAGATTAAATAGACTTAGTTCATCCTAAATGGCATATTTGAGGCCATTCATGTACCTTTCCAACTTTTGCTTCTAATTCTCTGGCACCTTTTCTCTTAAGGACAGTTTGTGAAACTCCTTAGTATATCCACTCACATCCAAATCCTTTTGTCTTAGGTTGTGCAACTTCTTGTTCATTTTCACTTTGTAATCCTCATGAACAAATTTCTTTTTCACCTCTGCAACCATCCTCTTCCATGATGAGATGGGGTTCTTCCCTTCTTCTACTCTCTCATTTTGGAAGAAGTTCCACCAACTAAGATCAGATCCCTTCATCTTAGACTTAGCAGTCTTCATCTTTTGGCTCTCAGGCACATCTTCATACTCAAAGTGGTTCTCTAAGGCCTCCAACCAATCCATGACTTCCTCTAGGTTCATCTTCCCAGTGAACATAGGTAGGCTTGCTTTGTCGTCTCGGCTCCCTACTCTCTCAAGGGCTTCAAGGAAATTTCTCTGATCTGCATGTATCCTCTCTCTTTCCTACAAAAGGGAATCTTCATCATTCCATTCTTCTTCTTCATCAGAGTCTCCTTGCTTCTTTTCCATCTTACCCTTAAACTTATCCAATTCTTTTCTCATCTCTTTGTTTGTTGTTTTTTTCTCTCTTACCAACTTGGCCAGTTCAACGTTGGTCATCCTTCTCCCATCACTAGTATCTTATTCTTCCACCCTCAAGAACCTTTGTGGCTCTAATACCACCTGATGCATATTGGGCATCTAGAAGAATAGAAAGCCCAAAATCACCCCTCTATGCCTAATCCAAGGCCTAATACAACCCCACAACTAGGGTCCTACACACACTAATGACAACCAGTCACCAATTGGACTTCAAAGGGAGGTTTTGGATTGTTTCACAACTAGGATAACTCATCCTAACCTTCCAATCAATTTTGGAAGTCTCCTTTGTGCACCCGGGTCAAGGAACCTCTATTTAGGCCTAGTTCTAATAGCCCTTCCAGGCCGGTATTTCCAAATTTGTTTAAAATCATTCCAAAGAACTCTAGGAAAAATTTTCTGATTTGAGTACCCTTTTGAGACTTACATCCAATCCGAAGATATTGAGACTTGACTCTACTCTAGCACCCCTAATCACCTATTGTGGATACAAAAATAATGGGCCTAATTAGGCTTCTTTTCCAAAGCAACCACTTGAGAATGGGTTTGCAAAACTAAAATCATCACTTGGAAATGTTCCCCTATCCTCTAATGGACCAAATCCATCATCAAAATGGTCTCCATAGACTCCCTTGGTGACTGTTTGTTCATTCCTCCTTGTAGTCTAGACTAAACACATTGTCTTATTTAGCATAGGGCTTGGTGGTGACCGCACCAACCCTCACTCCCTGATTTCACCCTTTTGGAATCTCAATGTAAACTCCCCTAACTTGCATTTCCCAAGAGGGCATTGAATTCCATAATGGAAATTGCAAGTTAGGGCCACATCTTGGGTGAAACCCTATGAACCAGGGTTTTGAGTGACAGTTTCTAGGAAACTGACCACTACTCACTCCAAACAATTCCAAATGGAGTTAGACCACTTGCATTAGAACCTAAACTTGCACCACTACACAACCAATTCAAAATTTCATTAAACCAAATCCTCTGTCAGATCGTACTGTACAAGAAACTACAGGAATTGGGCAAAATCTGAGTTTTATTGTTGCTCAATCCACCAAATCTTTACATATATCATCCCACACCAACAGGGATGATCTCAAAGACCTAAATGGGCCTTCCCCCAATGGCTATAACTATTTTCAAATGGTTATGGTTGTTGGAACCTCTTTTCCACAATCGGTGGAAATGTTGCTTAGCAACTTTTATAATTTTGCATAATTGACACTTTTGATGTGCCAGAGTCCCTAATAGACTTTGTAGACCTATCCTAGGCCTAAAACAACTTAAATCAACCTATCAACATGCCTCCTACACTTTATGAACCCCATGGCCTAATTTGGTCTCTAGGTTTATAAATGACCTTAGAGCCAGTTGGCCTTACAAATGTGTTCCTTATTACATCAAGAGGATCCAAAGTGATCCAACATGCCAACCTAGGATCTAAGACCACCTATCCAACACTCAACCAACAAATGAAAACCAAAACCCAAGAGGGTGCCCTACACCAAAGACTAAGGAAAAATGATAGCTCACCTATCATTGACATCTCAAAATCCTTCTACATCTCTTCTGCAAACTTCTTACGAACATCATCATCTTCTACAAATATGATATCATCAACATATATAAGAACATTCAACAATTTATTGCCTTCAACTTTGAAATCAAGATTCTTATCTGTAGTACCTTTTCTAAAATTTTGTTGTAACAAATACCTATTCAGCCTTGCATACCAAGCTCTAGGAGCTTTCTTGAGTCTATAAAGAACCTTACAAAGCATACATGATTACTAAAATAGTATTAAAAATTCAAATATATCATTATAAAATGAAATCTAGCTCTGAATAATTCTATGAGGGAATCAACTTCCATAGACACCATGTCTAAATCATTTAAAGAGACTCTTATGATCAAGATAAAGGTTTTAAAGGAAGATTGAAAAGAAGCCAAGATATAGAAAAAATGATAGAGATGCAAAAAAATGAATGAAGCCTCTGATCTAATTGATAAAAAAAAATATCACAATATTTACTATATTTTAAATAGTATTAAAAACTCAAATATATCAAAATAGTATTTCAAACAAAGCATACATGATTACTAAACTAGTATTAAAAATTTAAATATATCATTATAAAATGAAATCTAGCCTTGAATAATTCTATGAGGGAATCAACTTCCATAGACACCATGTCTAAATCATTTAAAGAGACTCTTATGATCAAGATAAAGGATTTAAAGGAAGATTGAGAAGAAGTCAAGATATAGAAAAAATGGTAGAGATGCAAAAAAATGAATGAAGCCTCTGATGTAATCGATAAAAAAAAAATTATAATTTATTTACTATATTTTAAATAAATTAATGATGTGTGGAGTTATTTTGATAAGTTAAGGAAAGTTAAGAAGTGCTAAGTCAAATAGTAGTCACTTCTAAGGAATGTACTAAGTATATGGATTCCATAGTAGGTCACAATGAATTCAATTCAAGGATGCCAAATATAATCTTGAAGCCCCAAAGGATATAGTTTGTACAAACAAGGTGATAAGACTTCATATTGTCATTTCTACATTTCATAGCAAGTTCAACTTGTTACTAAAATAGAAGCTAGATAAGTTTAATTTCTCAAATAAATGAAAATTGTCATCAATACTAGGAATGTCACATCATAATCCTTTGATCTTGTGAATAATAATAAATATCAGTATGATTAAGACATGAGGAAGTGAATTATTTTGATCCTAGCACACCAAATCCCTAAAGATATCTTTAACACTATATTATTTATTTTAGAACAATCAACTAGGTGAATTAGAATTCATGTGTGTCTTATCCATAAGGTGCAATCATAAATTTTATATAATATTGTGGATCTAGTAGCATACATCACTAGTGTGGCTCTATCTTGAAGTTTATAACATCATACTTAATCACCCATATTAATCTACAAGTCTTTTTTATCTTTATTCTAATATATAATAATCATCAATCAAAGTACATCATCCAAAAACCTTCAATGAACAATTGAGCATATTTATATCACTTATGTTATTTATAACTAAGTTTTGAAAATATAGGTATGGAGTTCAACTAATCTAGGCCATAAAAAACTAGATCTACATATAAAACCTCTTTTCAATATAATTTTCTCCTTCATACACTACTTCATGACTAAGTGAAAGGATCATGTGCTCACCTAAGTAGGAATCAAATCAACTTACCATATATGATTCATTTGAGTTTTCATTGCATCCTTTTCAACTATTTTAACCCTATTCTAAACCATTTTGGTATACAAACCCAAGCATATTAGATCTATTTCCTTATACTAGGATTGGTTCTCACCACAAGGCCTTGTTTATTGAGTATAACAAGAATCAAGAGTACCCTATGTCCAAATAATAGTAGGTCCATCTCAACCTCATTTATCATCTACTAATAGTAATGTATTAAAATACCTTTAATGCCTATAAAATATTTAAAATCTTTGAGAATTTCATCATTCTCCCTTTGTGTGATCACCTCAAAGTTTGCATTTGCTTGGGCAAGAGCTTTGATATTTAGGCAACTACATAATTAAATACTAATATGATTGTGATTTTTTATACATGTAAATATGAATGAAACAAGTGATACTAATGGATCATAGTGTGCATGTGTGTAGGTTGGTCTAGATACACATCTCTACTTGTATAGATATGAAAGAACACAAATGGACCATAAAGAGGGGGGTGAATCAGTGGTAATTTTAAAAACTTGAACTTTCTAAATGATCTAAGCTTTAATACCATAAATCAGGAAATTGTGAGAAGAGATATTAAACATAAATGCACACGCACACACACACACACATAAATAAAACTCATAACACAAGATCTACAAGGAAAACCCACGGTGGGGAAAAGCCTCGATGAGAAATACTAGTAGAGACTACTTCTCTAATCTAGCCTCACAATGAAAGAGTTTGATTACAATATTTATGGGCACCAACCCAAAGGAGCATGAACCCCTGATCTGAGCACCCACTCAGATGATTATAGTAAAGAAAATTTATAGCTACAAGTTGAGTACCTTGTTGCAAATGAGGTTTTGCAAATCACTGTGTTATCTATGTCTGAGAATGATTTTGCTCTGTTCTACTCACAATATTCATCCTCTTCTCTTTGGTCTTTGCTAACAACCCCTTCTCTTTGTCTTTTCTTTGCACCAACTCTTATGATATCTTTTCTTTGTTCAGTTCTTCTTCTCTACCCCACTCGATGTGGATAACCTTCTGGGTTCTCTGCACCCTAGTCTTCTTCTCTTTGACTCTGTCTTCTTCACTCTCTACTCTTAGGTCTCTAGACCATGTTCTCCACCTTTGTACTCTTCTCTTTCTTCTCTTTGCTCTTGGCTCACTACTCTGAAATCTTTGTCTTTTGTCCTATGTCTTTGCTTCACTTGGTGTGGATTAACTATTGTGTTTTTTACACACTCTGTGCTCCCTTTTGTGTTTTTGCTTTTCTTTTCTGCATACTCTAATTAGCATAGACAACTCTTTTGCTTCCTCTCTCTTCACGCCTCACACACATACCAACTCCTATACTCCACACATCTATATCAATTTTAACTACACTTAGTAGTCATCATGTACACTCAGAATTTTCCCTCCAAAAAGGAAATTAAAAAATGAAAGCCCATAAGAAATCTGCCTTGTCAACTTTTCAATTTGGCAGTAGCCCACATTAAATGTTTCCCTCCTTATACTTTTAGCAACGTCTTCTTTCCTTCAATTACCCTCTATCTCGAACATACAAAAAATCATCCTGCCAAGATCAAAAATTGAGTACATATCTTGTTGTGCATGAAGACTTGATCTTCTGTAGCTTTTAGACGAATGACTACCATCATTCAATGTACCTTCTTCTATCTTTAGTCATTCTCTGCATTTAAATCAATACATTTAGTAATCTTCACCTGCTCATGGATTCTGACATCTTATCAACTGATCTTCTCGAGCCACTCGACAAATCTTCCACTAGTTCTACATTAAATGCGATAGTCTCTCATATCTGCAATTCGATCGGATTGGTTAGCTAACTATCATTTTGGGTGCATCCACATAGTTATTCTCTGTCGGAAAATCTTCTTTTTATTTCTCTCGTACTTGCCACGTCAACAACTTCTCCATCTTCCTCATTGGGTCGCCCTTAGTCAACATCCAAATGGGCCACTTTTATGTCAGCGTCACCTTTTTTCTTCTATCACTATATCACAAATGGCTTGGCTATTCTTTTATGTGGGTTTGTGAAACTGTGACAGTTTTTAACTTTATCATAAAAGACTTGGTCAACGGATGAGTTGACCTACAAAACTGTGATAACCTTTTCATTGCTATATCGCAGAAGACTTGGCGACTAGAAATATACCGCTTGCAATGCTACAGTGAAGTTTTAAATACAAATGATCAGAACAATGGTGACATACATATATGCGCCAATTGGTACCATGTTGATGTCACCACACAAGTAATCGATCATGGGATTGCTTCCATCGAAGAGTTGGTCTATCGAGCACCTCAGGAATCATGGAATAACAAAACGTGTATGCACAAATCCTAAAAGTGTGATAAACCGATATGGGACTTGTGAGGACCCCTTTGACACGACACTATCAGAAATTGAGGATCAGGTGGAACGAGACTCGATAACTACAAAAACTAGTGGCTACATTTCCATCGGAGAGTGATTAACCGATAAAGCAAGGGTGGGGTCCACATGTTGTAGGGTACAGCAACCATACCTCATATTTTGCAAGTCCATAGGTGGCCTGGCAGTAAAAGAGAGTTCACTTGCAGAGTAGCGAAGGCACTTTCCTTTATCCACAAATCCGTAGATGTCTTGACAGTGATGAAGTTTTGCCTTGTGGAGGTGCAGAGACCATGGTGATAGACACAATGCATTATGCTACACTAGTAATAATACGATGCGAGCGATAACATAGTGTGTTATGCATTACTGCAACTACACTTTTGCAGAGTTTTCACTATTTGCCCAATGCATTTACCACTTAATTACATGTGTCTTTAGCTTGCTCGCATTAAAGAAAATCTACTCACCTTATCGCAATATCGCAACTTCCTTGGTCCACACAGACGTTGACTTGCGGGATATAGCTATAAATCTCCTATCTTTATCTTCACTATGGTGATAAACACAGCGTGTTGTGCACTCCATGTAACAACATGTAGATAACATGATGGGATTATTGTACATCGATACTTTTTTAGAGTTAAGCCAATTCACACAGTGCCTTCACAGCTTCATTTCCTTGTCCTCTATACACCCACAAGTCCACAAAGCTTACCTCAATTGTCTTCTTTATCTTTTATGTGGCTTTTGACTTCATGCATATTCATTAAGTCTACTCAACTCTACCAACCTGAGATCACACCATCTCAACCAATCTTTATCTTCATAAGGGACATTCATCATGTTGCATGTATGCCCAGTGCATCACTTCAATTGTTGACATCTAATGACAATCTAATCTTTGTCCAGTGGGTGTGAGGCTATCAACCTTGTTCTCTATGACACTTATCAACTTTGCATCTCTATGTCTCTACATGTCTCTGCATCTTTGTCCAAAGCATCACATCAAATGTTGGCATCAATGACAATCTAATGCCAACAAGATAAAGATAAAGGATGTGTAATCCAAACAATATCCTTGAAAAAATGTTGGCTATATTTACTTAGTTACTTTATTTACTTTAGCATGCATTATTCATGTATATCTAGATGCACACTAAATTCAAGACAATGTAGAGAAAAAAAGTGTGTATTTATACTTATCTCCTTTAGTATTATACTTGTTTTAGTTAATTTTTATATGAAACTTGAGTTGATCTAGCATAAATAACTAATACAAAAACATGAGACCGTCCCTCTATTTTACTACACTAACCTCCATTCATTAATACACCCTTTCATTTCATTCATTGATACATTCTAGATGCAATCACATTGTGATCTTTCCCTTGTGTAACATCATTAGTGTGAGTATCCCCTAGATAAGATGACTAATGTGATCGTGACACTTAGATATGGTCACTAGTGTGATCATGTACCTAGTTTTTAAATTTCAATTACCTACAATTTTTAGCTTAATTTTTTAAATTAAATCAAGTTGTTTATTATATTGCACAACAAATTTGTTGAAACTATAATCTTGGTTATCAAATTTAAACACATTCCTCAAGATTCTAGTTTCATAACTCATGCATTGAAAATCATTCAATCAAAAGGGAAATGAGTAAAAGCATGGTAGATCCTAGGTTTGCATAATTATTCAAAGAATAGATATCATATTAATCTCTATAAAGGCATCGTACGTTATGTATTAGATTCGACCATGTCAATAATAATCAATGTGAGATTGATTAAGATATGAGGAAGTGAAGTTCTTCAATCCTATCATAACAAAATTGTTAAGACACTTGTTAATTACATATTCTCTATTTTAGATATCTTATCTAGGTGAATTAAAATTCACAAGTTATATGTGTATAAGGCACAACTATAAAGTTTGGATAGGATCATGAATCTAAAAGCAAACATCACTAATATGACTCTATCCAAAAGTTCATATCATATTCAATCACTCTTAATCATCTATAAATCTTTGGTATCTCTAATCTTATCCATAATTATCATTAGTCGCAATATATCATCCAAAATCCAATAAAAGAAATATACAAATTCTTATCCATTCTTTTTATCAATTATTTTTATATCCATATATTATATACAACTAAACTTGTTATATTAATTTAATATTTGATTTATTTAGTAAGCATTAATTAATATAATATAAAAGAAGGTAAGATGTATCTTCTTCACCTTGATCAAAGTTTAATAACAATATTGTTTCAATTTTGATTCAATTAAAATCTAATAAAATATGTATTTTTCTTTAATATTGTTAAAAACCTACAATTGAATGGACATAACAACTCCTTTTCAATATTATTTTGTAGAATTACCTAAAATAGAATATCATACTCAATTAAAACCAAAGATCTCATGTTTTCTCTACAATTTAAAATATTTGATTCCCAGATTTCCTTGCTTGGGTAACATAAACTATTTTGTCCACATGTTAAAGACATTAATATAATCTCTCTAATGTTTAGTCTATTATTAAATTAGCAAATAAAGACCCTTTAAACAATCTTATATTGGTAGAGCAAAGAGAACCACAAAGCACTTATCCTACTTTATTTCTTTAATTTTTCCTGTTTTTTCTTTTTATTTTCTACAACTCCACTATAGTTAAAAAATTTCATGTAAGACAAAGATAGAGTATGCTATTGTTGTACAACTTCTATAATAGAATCTCTTCATAGGTAACGGTCCAATTATTTTTTAGTTTAATTTTAATTTATTTATTTAAAAAAACAATCTCTATAGTATTTAACGACAAGAACATGGGTGACGAGGTCTACAAGATGGCACTTTGACTTTAATTACTTGTTCATTTAATTTGACCAAAAATTAATATATTTTATTGCTCACCCAATAGTATTCTAGGCTTCACAGATACTCAAGGAATCTATTTTTCATCATTCTTTATTAAAGTTGGCAGAGAAAAAATGACCCAAGATACCTTGCTTTGATTATATTATTTCCCCATGCACCCTAATGTTGTTGCTTAAATTTTTATAATGTCTAGTAATTTTTTCTCCTTTTGTTTTTTCCCCCATTTTTCATCATTCTTTAAAAAGGCTTGTGTGTGATTTGTTCAGTGCCATCATGGGCTTAACCTAAATTTCTAGCTTTAACAAAATTGTGGGACCCCACATACAGTACAAAAGGTGGATGCAGTAGACTTTATATGGATTATTTATTAATAAAATATTAAAAAATATTATATTTTTTTAATTATTTAAACTATTGGGTTAAGCTATCAACTTATTAAATTAAGAAAAAAATAATAATAATTTAACTAAGATATGTGATGTATGTGGAAGAAAAGTGAAAAAATGCACATATTGAAGGTAAGGATAAAAGAAAGTAGATTCAAAGTTGATGTATATGTGTGGAAATAGATTTTTCAATTCAAAATCTTATCTTAGTCTTTCCTCGTGACTCGGGTCTCATGTGATGGTTGGGCAATAATTTTAATTGATTTCTAATGTAGCTTTGGTGTATAAGGCCTTTTTCCCATTTAGGTTGTTGTTTTCTAGTGCACATATGAATGTAAATTTGTCATAAAATGAATGAAGAACCACAATCCTATTTGCACTTTGTTGTGCGTCTTTTAAGTTATTAGACATATGAGGACTTCTATGCATCAAAGAATTCTACTTTTGCTTTCCCACCTTTAGCTTTTGTGTTTTCTTCTTTTTTTGGTTTTTTTATTATTATTATTATTTATCTTATTTAGATATATCAATGGTAGATTCCATTATTTAAGTTGGTAAAATCTGGTAATTTGTTTGTTTTGTTACTGAGTTTGATTTGGAATATGCTTTCTAAATAGAGTTGTACGTATAATTATGTTTACCTTATTGAAAATCTACTTTCAAATTTTATATGATCATCTTAGGGTTTCCATTTGCTTGGCAAGAGCTTTAATTTTTCGGCAACCAAATAATTAAGTGCTATAGTGGTATAGTACAAAAACACTTTTGATTTTTTTTTATATTTGTGTGAATATGAATGAAACAAGTGCTGCTAATGGATCATAGTGTGCATGTGTGTCGATTTATTTAGAGACGCAACTCTACTTGCATGGATAAATGATGCACTAGATCTAAACAACATCCTTGAAAATTGTCGGCTACATTTACTTAATTACTTTAGCATGTATGATTCGAGTAGATTTGTATGCACATTAAATTCAAGGAAATGTAGAGCAAACAAATGTGTACTTATACTTTTCTCCTTTAGTTTGTCCTTACGTTTAGTTAATTTAATTTCAAATCAAGTTGATTTGGCACAAATAGCTAATAAAAAATTTAGACCACCCCTCCATTTTTTAAAACTAACCGTCATTCATCTATACACCCTTTCATTTCATCCATTGATACATTTTAGATACAATCACATTGTGATCTTGCCCTTGGATAGCATCATTGGTGTGATCGCCCCTTGGATAAGATCACTAGCGCAATCATGATGCTTGGACATGGTTACAAGTGTGATCATGTGCCTCATTTTCAAATTTCAATTTCCTCAATTTCAAAGCTATTTTTTTAAAATTAAATCAAGGTGTTTATCATCTTGCATACCAAATTTGTTGAAACTACGATATTGATCATCATATTTAAAGACATTCCTTAATATCTTAGTTACACAAGTCGTATGTATTGCAAAGCATTCAATTAAAAGGGAAAGGATTCAAAGCATGGTAGATCCTAGGTTTTCCATAATCATTCAAAGAATAGATATTATATAGTCTCTAAATAGGCATCTTGCATTATACATTATTTGATCATGTCAATAATATTCAACGTGCATTTAATCAAGGCAAGAGGAGGTGAAATACTTCAATCCTAGCATGACAAAATCCTTCAGCCATTTGTTAAAGAACATTCTTCATTTTATATGTCTTATCTATGTAAACCAAAATTAAAAGAAACATCACTAGTGGGATTATATCCAAAAGTCCATAACATCATATTCATCACCCATAATAATCTATAAATATTTCTTATCTCTATTTTGATCCACAGTCATGATCAATCATAATACATCATCCAAGATCTAATAAAAGAGATATACACATTATTATCTATTTTTTAACAATTAGTTTTAAATTTTTAAATTATATGCAATTAAAATTATTAAATTTAATAGTTATATGAGTGATACAAGTCATATTAATAAACTACATAAATGATACAAGTCATATATGATATCCATATTTATGGAAGAGATCGTTGAGCACAACAACTCATTTCAAAGCAAGCACACCAATTATCATCAGTACCAAGACTTAATAATTATTTAACCTCCTAGTTAATTTTCTTATTACATATCATGTTACATATGTAATGTGCCAAGTTATATAATTATTCTAGATTATTTTAAATCAACAAGTATAACAAATTTGAGTTATAATTTCATATTCAAATCCTCATGAAAATTTATTTCCATAATAAATTGAAATACCCTTAAAGAATTAGCTATCATGTACAAGACTATGCACCCAATTTTGACCCAACTTGCACACAAATTACAAAACTTATCAATATATTTATTCGAATAAATACATGAAAACAAGATGCTACAACAAAATCTCTATAAAGAACAATGCAATAACATTTGGAAATTATTCAAAACACAATTTTCACAACATTGTAAACATTGAAAAGCTCCAAATTGAAATATTATTTTCTCCACTTCTGGGGTTGACCAAAGCACACTTCTACAATAGCAAAACATACTTCTACACCAAAAATATACACTTCTATAGCAACAAACCAAACTGTAGGAAAATCCACACCAAACTTGAAACACAATCTATCATACACTCTAACAACATATCTCTCCAACTATGCCTACAAACCTACAAACAAAAATAATGGGTGCACTCAGTTTAGCAATTCTTTGGTGTAGTTCTTACTCAATTTAGCAATTCTTTGTTGTAGTTCTTTCTTCTCGTCATTTGGTATCCACTGTGATGTCTTCTTCTCAAAGCCCCATTATCTTGAATTTTCAAATAGGTCATAAATGTCACATCACTTTTGAAACTTTCAAATTTATTGTTATAGTCTTACACAATTATTTCAAGGCCTTCGACATAAGGATCTTCATAAGCTTACTCTTCATCAATTTCTTTCCTTATAAACATGGGTTTTGGGGGTTTCAAAATGGAATTCCCTATATATTTACCATTACCAGATGTTCTTACTTCACCTCGTGGGGTTTTATTCACCTATAAATTCTTCAATTCATTTAAAATGTTTGTCATTGGTATCACTAAATGTATCAAAATATCTTCTATTTGGTTTAGCCTGATGACATTTTTCTAGAGGAATTTTTCTCTTTCTTCATCAATTAATCTTATTTCTTCTCCTTTCATTTCTCCTATAGTTTTAAGGATTTTTTATGCTAAATTTTTTTTTTCTCTTTTTCCCAAATATTTGATTTCTCTTTTTCCCAAATATTTGATTTCTCTTTCACTTCGAAAGATCAACAAGTAAATTACCCTACAGGCTAGCAATATCTTGCTCTGATACTGTTGTAATGTGCCAAGTTTATAATTATTGTAGATTATTTTAATTCAACAAGTACAAAAAAATAAGTCATACTTTTTATAGTCAAATCCTCATGAAAACTAATTTTTATAAGAAACTAAAATACCCATAGTGTAATGCCCGCCAAAATACCCTAGAGAAATATAACCAACTAACTAACAAATAGAGATAAATTTTTTTCTAAAACATTAAACCAATACAATACATATAACTGTATAACCATTTACATCTACTTAAACACTCACTAACCATGCACATAATCTACATAAATCATGATCATAAGAATATAATACGCAAGTGGAAATAATTATCATCTCATCAACTAGCATTCCCTAGTGTATCTCAACACCATTGCTTAACATGAATATGAGCAACATCGTAGATTACCGTCACATTCTAATATCTAGATTCATTTTACAACACCAATTCCAAATGTTCCTAATCCCATTCTCTTAATCATTTAAGATATCATCGTTATTTCATTACTAACATTGTCTACAACATATCTAGTTCATTTTAATCAATAAGGATAGCCCAACATCTCTACATAATACCAAATGCATTACTATAACCAAGAGATGAGAACATCAAGAGAATGTCTTCCAATAAGAAACAAATACCATAATCACTATTATTGAAGTGTAATCATCTCATTGCATGAAATATCCTACAAGCATCTAATCATCTCTAGCAATATTTCAATGTCATTTACATCAACATGCATATTGTTCAATCTATGCAAATACAACTATCTCATGAATCCTACTAATATAAAGGCCACATGAAACATATTACAACTTTGAATTATATTCTAAAAATGTATACAACAATCTGTTCCAATAATCCAACTAAAAGTTGAAGAGATAAAGATCCACATCCATGCACACGAGCATCCAATGAAGAACATCCCAATGGAAGAAGGCATCAAACCACCCGACCATGTGGAACCAATGAGGAACCACTCCCTATGCTATGAAGAATGACTCAAGTTCCCACACACACTCTAGACCTATCCTGGCACCTAACAACCAAAGGACAGAACCACAACAATAACCATAACTAAAAAAATAACCACATGAACAATAACCCAAATCACATTATGAGGCTAAATCGAAAGCTTAAAACTCCCAGAGGTAAATCAACAAAACATGGCATAAGGAACAAGGACACATGTAGGGAAAAGTGTCATTGCATGCTATCCTCACATAGAAGGGAAAACCACAGGAACTACATTCGTCACCCTGATGATCATGTAGAACCATCTCAACCTATGAGATAATCAAGGGGGTATGGTTTACCATCTCCATGGTCTTCCCAAGCTCATCCCGACTCTCCACTCAAGGGCTATGAGGTGGGGCACAACAATCAAATTAAATTATCGTGATTAGATGAATCCTAATTGCCCAACCCATCTAATTAATTATTAAGGTTATCACTTATTTACACAAGAAAACTTTCAATGTGCTCCTGGTGGTCTAGACCCCAAGCATCCTTACAAGGAACCTCTTGGTAGCCTATTCTCTCATGACCCCAGCCATCACATGAAGGCCCACTCCCCTTAACCATGCTCCATGACCTTAGGGTAAACACAATACATAGAAACAACAAGGAGGCTCATCCATAACCACATAACAACATCCACATAAACATATGCAAATTCAAAACAATAGCCAAATCATGTAATAAACCAAGAGCCTCATTAAATTATCAATAATTGTAGCAAGGCATAATCCCTCTTGCCCATCCATAGTCAATACAATCCTCGACAACAAGGCACAACCATCTTGTTGGAGCCATAATAATGCATTCCTCCACAACAAGGCAAAATCCATCTTGTTGGAGCTATAAAACAATACAAACATCATTTATGATCAAATAATCAACTTAGGAAAACTCAGAAAAACTAAAACACAGCCTCTGGTACAAGGTACAGACTCAGAAAACAACATAGAAGGTCAAAAACAACTCTAAAGTGGAAATACAACAGACTGGAACATTTGCAAAATCAGACAGCGCATATACAAATAGTTTTAGCGTCTTTATTAACTAGAACAACACATTTACTAGTTCTACAGCGCATATGAAGAACAAAATAGTGCATATATCCAATAGGGTAGCGCATTTACCAACACTAACAATGCATATACACAGAGAAACAATGCATTTACAGGGAACATCAGTGCATATACATGTTTTGACAACGCATGTGCTTAGACAAGTAGCGCATTCATCTAATCTAACAACGCATTTACAGTAAACTCTAGCACATATATTAGCTTAGCACATTCACCATGGGGTTTAGCGTATATAATATATGGGACTTAGAAAACGGAAACCAAAATTCACAACCTAAGTTCATAGAAATGCCGCCCAAGCCAATCAAACAAGCACGACACAAATAATATAAGTCAAAGACTATGCAATAGTAAAATAATCAAATGCAAGGCATCACACAAGTATCTCAACACAACACAAAAAACAACTTCCAGCACATAAGATAGATGCAGAAGACCATTACGGCAACCAAAAGCAACAAGAATTCCCAACAAATAAATAAATGCATAAACCAAGATGCACAAAGCATCACTACCAGGGAGAAGACTCAGAAAATCTCAAAGCAACAATAACTCATATACAGAATTCACAGCATTCACAGGAAACAAATACAAAATCCATTCACGGCAATATACCAAGAAAAAATAATCATTGAAATACAATAGTCCCATATATGATATTTATTAAACTATATAATTAATCTTATAGCCACCCAAAATTTTAGTAGACAATCTTTCACAAATAACCCTATTCCTTAGTCAAGCAGGCAAGGTGACGATGCTTAAAGATACTCTTCAAAATTTGCCTATTTATGCCCTTAGCCTGTTTAAAATCCCCAGAAAGTTTGTGGAGGCAATTGAAAGAATTCAAAATAAATTCCTTTGGTTGGGAGTGGAAGACGAAAATAGAATTCCCCTTGTTGCTTGGAACAAAATTTGTACTCCTAAGGCTTTTGGGGGGTTGGGTTTAAGGAATATTGTTTCTGTGAATAATGCCTTGTTAGCTAAACAAATTTGGAGAATGAAAGGGGAGGAAAGAGAATGGAATTTAATTTGGAAAAAGAAATATCTTTGTATGCAACCATCTGAGGAAGAATTTTTGGAAAACTCTTTTTCTATTGAAGGCTCGACAATTTGGAATGCAGTTCAAACGGCTAAAAGTTGGGCTGCTGTTGGAAGAATGTGGAAATTGGGGAATGGAAGAATTATTAGATTTTGGGAAGATATATGACTTTTGGATAAACCTCTGGAGGGTATTCCTATCCTGAAGGAATGGAAAGACTGGTTCAAAAATAGGTATGGTGGCTCTGTTAGAGACTATTGGAGAAACGGGAAGTGGATTGAGTTCAGCCAGCAATATCCAGAATTAAAGTTTCTTGAGATTCTGCTTTCTTCTAAAAATTTTAGGGTCAATGAGGAGGATAGTTTGATTTGGAGGGAGACTTCGGATGGGAATTACTCTGTGTCTTCGGTGGTGGCTATTCATAACAAAGCTCCGGAAGAAATTCTTTTGTGGGCTAAAGTGTGGATAAAGAAGTTGATACCCAAAATTAATATCTTCTTTTGGATTTTTATGCAAAACAAGGTGTTGACTCTTGATAACCTCCAAAAGCATGGATTTGTTTTTCCTAACAGGTGTTCTCTTTGTTGCAGCCCGAAGAGGAGTCTGCTTGTCACATCCTCTACTAGTGCACTTTCAGTCAGGAAATCTGGAATATTATTTTTAGTAGGTGGAAGTTGAGCTGGGTTTTCCCAAACTCTCTAGGGGAGTTCTGGCAGCAATGGTACTATCCTAATTCCAACTCTAAGAATGTTGAGTTGTGGAAACTTACTCTCCCTAATGTGATATGGAATATCTAGAAGGAGCACAACAACAAGATTTTTAGGTATAAAAGTGCTAACCCTGAAGTTGTGGTGGATAAAATCTATAGAGGGATATTTGAATGTTTAAATGGAACTGATCATGGTTTAGCTGCTAAAGAGGAATTTAATGATAGATGGAATCTCTCTAATATCAAATCTAGTAAGGAGAAGAGTAGGGATGGTCTTGTTTGGTGCTTTCCGTCTTAGGGATGGATTAAGGCCAACTTTGATGGAGCGTCTAAGGGGAACCCGGGTAAAGCTAGTTATGGGGGCATTGTCAGGAATTTTGCTGAAGGTTGCCTTGTGGTAGTTGTTGGCCCTTTGGGTAATCAAACTAGTCATTATGTTGAAGCCTCTGCAGCTTTGAATACTTTGATTATTGAAAAAAATCTAAATCATGATAACTTATGGCTGGAGGGAGATTCTCTAAACATTATTAAGTGCCTGAAGGGAGAAACTAAGCCATCTTGGTCTATAGAAAATATAATTTTAAAAGCTAGAGAAATTATAGCTAGCTTTAAATTTATTATAATTGAACATGCCTTTAGAGAAAAAGATTTGGTTGCGGATGGTCTAGCAAACCTAGGCGTAATTTTCGAAGCTCAAAGTATTTGGTATGGGGAAGGCAATATTAATTTTAATATTAAAGATCTTTTAAGAAAGGACAGATTCATGGGGAAAGATGGATCACACAATTAATCATGAAAGTTTTAATGAGTCATCTTCACATTTATAGAAAGGTAATGATGATTCGGTAGAATAACAGAATCATAATCAAAGCTATTAATCTTCCGCACACTTTGTGGGTTAGCATTTTCAAAATTTCAAGAGTCATTTGGAAGGAAGCTTCGAAATTGTAGAAGAACAGACTTGGTATAACGAATTCGAAAATGGAGGGGGGATCTTAGGAGAGAGGAACTAGATAACATTTCTAGATGGAAGGAAATGCCAAAGGTATGGACTAAGATAGAAAAAGGGTTCATGATGAATTTCATGGAGAAGTTGATCGATTATGACAAAGGCAAAGTCAACCTAGTAGTCACCAAAATCACTGAAAATTGGATTAACGGTTTTTTCAAAATTCATGGTGTGAGGTTTAAGCTGGATGCGGAACTCATAGCGACGGTAATAGGTATGCCCCACTCAGGTCTAAATATTTGTAGAGACTTGAAAGTTTTGAATAATGTGGTTAAGCTTTTTCCGCGCAAAGAGAAGGAGAGGGCAAAAATTGGTAAAGCTACGGGGGGTATTATGATGCTTCCAACATTAAGAAAATCTAGGGTTGTGTGTTGAATGCTATTATGGAATACATTACTATAGAGGGTCATTTTACTAGGGTCCACACATACTATTTTGTGATGTTAAATCATTTTAGGCATGAGAAGAGGATTTAATTGCCCTACTACCTCTTCAGGTCTTTGTCGAGGTCTCTTAACAAGCATAGCAAGAACCCTTCGACTCCGGTGCTTCATTGTGGCCTCATTTTACTCATTTATGAGCACTGCAAAATTCTTGCTATCCAAGAAAATAAGAGATTGTCTGTGTCTTCGAGGAAAGGCAAGAGGAAGATGGAGGAAGGCGGGCCTAGCAAGGATGAGACGACTCAGAGCAAAAAGAGCAAAAAAGCTACAGGGTTGAAAATTCAAGAGGACAAGGATAATCGAAAGGAAACGAAGATTGACTCAGAGGATATCGAAAAAGATGGTAGTGAGATGGAAACAGATGAGTCTGGAGGAGAGGAAAGCTGGAAAGAAGAGGAAGTGGGGGAAGAGGAAGGAGGAGCTGAGGACGTTTCCGATCAAGATAGTCCTACCCACAGTGTTATTTTAGGCATTGTCAATAGCTAACCAATGGAGGAGAAGGAAAATAAGATTAAAGAGGAAAAAGAAATGGATTTTGAGCAGGAAAAGAAAAAGGAAATTGAGCAGGAGATGGACAAGGAGAATCTGAGCAAGGATAAGGATTATGCTGGAGAAGGGTTAATTCTGGATAATCTCAAAAATCTATCTGAGGCTAGAATGGGTTTTGACAGGTGGGCTTATGAAGGAATCAAGAATCTGGAAAAAAAATGGGAAGCAGTGGGAAGAGAAAAGGAAGAAAAATGATAGGGACCAAGAGTAGTGGAAGAAGGATATGGAGGAAAAAGCAAAGAAGTTGGAAGCTCAGATTGGTAACCTGGAGGAAGGAAAAACTGCTATGAAAAACCTTTTGGTAATGATTCCGGATATCCTTACCTCTGTTACTAAGAACTTAGAGGAAATATCTAAGGTCCTTGAGGGCTCCAACATTCCCAAACCTATCGTGGACCTTGAAATTGATGAGGATACTATTAAGATAGGGACTATGGAAAGTGCACCTGGTGGCACGGCAAAGAGAACAAGGGCGAGCATGAAGAAAGTTGTTGTGGCCTCTGCTAAGGAAATCCCTAATCTTAGGGATAATATTAAAGAATTGCATGGGATTAGTGGAAATCTGGCTAATGCCCTGAAAAACATTAAGTAGTTTGTTTTTTGTCTTCTGTTTGTTTTGGCTGGACGTTGCTGATTCTGTGAGGCTTTTTTGCTGGATACTGCTCATTTCTTTGCTGGTTTTTTAGTTGTTTGTTTCTTCTTTTGTCTTAATGCTCTATTTTCTTAAGGATCTTTTGTAAAGGGTTTCGGGGTCCCTTCAAAACTTTCTTTTACCGTAATCAAAAACCTTATTCAAAATAAATTCAAGGAGATAGAATTTCCACCAACTTGGAATATTGAAGCTATGGACAAAGAATTCCAAGAAGCGCAAATCTAACCCACAATCCAACCAAATCAAAGCCAAGCTCCAAGCAATTGAAAATTAAATTCTTCAACAATATAGAAATTTTTCTAGCAAGCCAACTCCAACAAATCCTCAGAAAACTAAATTTATAAAAATTAAACCAAAGCTATGCAATCTCTCGGTCAATCAAAATAAATCAAGAATATGATATTTCCTACCAACCATACCCAAATTCAAGGTGGAATTTAATAAAAAGTATTTTTTAAATCCCCCAAATCTCACAACTAATCATAAAATAGGGTAGGTAGAGTAAATAATAAATAAATAACCCAAAGGGTTAAAAAGAGATTAAATAAGAATTGCCTAATAATAAAATAATTCATGAGCATAATAATATAAATACCCAATTTAAATGTAAAACCACAAAGCTCAATAATATAAAATCAACAATTTGTCTTCGAACATGTAGTGTCGCGGTTAAAACACTTCGTTGGTGAAACAACCACCAAGGTTCAAACCCCTACTAGGCCATTGTGCTCGCAGGTTTGAACAAGTGAAGTGTGGGGATGAGCTCCCCCGTTTGTGGCCTCACTGATTCATAGCTTCGAGTCAAAAGTGTTTCATGTGGAGCCAAAGGGCGTGTCATGCCAAAGTCGCTACTCACATTAAAAAAATTACCAAGCATTAAATTTGAAATATATATATATATATATAAAATCAACAATAATTAATCAAACAATAAATAAATAATAGTAAATCTAATAAATCAAAAGCTCGATAGATATTAATCAAAATAACATCAATAATATTAATCCTCAACAATTAAACATGCAATAATAATTAAATATTGAAACCACATATTAAATTAATTTTAATATTAAAAATTATATGAATAAGATATTAATTAATTAATTAATCATAACCCTACAAAACAACCCGACATAGGGTCAACAACTCATCACAAGATGCTAACAAGACATTGCACGCTAAAGACATTAACTTGACAAGGGTATCAACTTAAGCCTAGAGTGTGTAGAAGGAACTCATGTCACCTTCGATCAGCTTGCCATTGGGCTAAAGACACACTCAGACCTATGAGACCAGATGGATTCAATGTCTAGTACCTACAATCCTGTATCCACCAATATCCACAAGACAATATATACATTGCATATATCATAAATAATCAGACAAGTGAGAGAGAATCACGATGTCATGTATCATGCTTGCAACAAGTGGTATGACATTGTCTCTATAACGAATACAATAGTAACGCAATCACAACCGACATATCATCATCTCATCCAACATGATCATGGAGTGGGGTTAGTACTAACAAGATGCCATCATATCTTCATAAGAAATATAATCCATCCATGAATAATGAGTGCATATAAATCATTAAATATAAGTCCATCCATCATAATAATCCAGGATATATCATCATCCATATAATGTATCAAATGTCAATATAAAATGTCTAGCATCATCTATAAGCATCTGAAATATAAGTCAATCCATAAGTATCAACCAAACATCATAAAAGAGTCTAAACAAGTCTATTGGTGCACAAAAGAAAGATGAATCTAGGAGGGACACTGTACATAAATAATTAGCAATTCTTTACCAAAATATGCACCCAATTTTGACCCAACTTGCACATAAACTCCAAACTTCTTAAATTAATTTTCATGGGTAAATAAATGGTAATAAGCTTCTAAAGAAGAAAAAACTCCATCACGATCAACAACAATAACATATAGAGATTATTTCAACAAAATATCTACTAGGGATCATGATTTGCACAACATTGCAAACATGAAAAGCTCCAAATTGAAAGATGATTTCCTCCACATTTGGGGATGACTAAAACACATTCTATAGTAATAATCCACACTTCTACAACAAAAGACCAAATTCCAATTAAATCCACACCAAATTGGAAACACAACCAATCACACACTCCAACAACAAAGCTCTCTAACTGTGCCTCCAAACCTACAAACAAATAACTCAAAATACTAAACAATCTTATGCAGTCTTTTAAGCTTCAATGCAACTCCAAATTAATTTTTTTCTCAATAACCAAAGGGTTTTCTTTCTGTACACCAATTGTGAATATCCTACAGGTTTTCATGCAGAGAAGAGGCTTGAACACAAAGTGCTCAAGAAGGTAAAATGGCATGACAAGAATGAATTGTAAAATGAAATTTTACAATATATATCTGCCCAAATTCCCACACCCTCATTTGGGAGAGAAAATAAATTTATACTTTCCAACTCAAACCACACATAAATTATTAGCCAAATAGAGTGGGTTGATTCTTACCAAAGATGCTCAATAAATGAGTGTTAGATGCTTCTATAAATTTCTATCACCCATCATAGATGGAAATATTAAATTTAATATTTAATTTCTCAATGGGATGTGAATAATAATGATAAAATATTAAATAAATTATTTCCTTATGATCTTTCCTATTAACTCGCAGGAAAAAAAGATGGGTTAATGAAAAATTGCAAATTTATTATTTTTGAAAAGGGGAAATGACAACTATAAGATGAGGAAAATGTTGTTCACTAGTATAAACATGCAAACTAGGATTCAAACCCATTCACATCAATTCACATTAAGGAAATGACCAATGGACCCAAGTACAAACCTATTGGTAGAGCTGGACAAAATGAATTGGTGATTTCCTAGTTGAGAATGCATGCAATTGGATAAGATAGAATGATCAAATGCAACAACTAGGGCTAATAATGCAAATTAAGAGTAATCAACATAAACAATAAGTTACAAATCAAATATGCAAACTCTAACTATAGATCTAGAAATGAGAATCAAAGAGGAACCTGTGTCTACAATTTAGGCCTAAAAGTGTTAGACTATATGGCTACATGATCTATTCTTGTAGGTGTTTGTTGTGGATATCATAAACAAATTCAAGATCAGGATGTCACTCTTAATATCTATGTAAAATTTTGTCAAAAAAGTGTCAGATTGTGTCTAATCCATAGACTCCATGGTTTTTTGCTTCTTCAAAATATGGTTCTCTTTGTTTTAGTCTGCATTTTTTTGAGTCTATATTCCTTTTGTATTGAACTTGTAACTTTCATAATGAGAGAGAAAAAATGGTGCTAGGTTGATAGGGGTTTTCCTAGGTCAACCCTGGGTTTGGAATTAATCCTATTATAATAAATAAATATAAAAGAGAGCTTACTCTTGCAGGGTAGAGGCTATATCTGGAATTAAATGTTAAATTGAAATGTTATACCTTCATTTATGAATCTCCTTTTGGCTTAAAGTATTCATAAAAAGTTTGATGTTGCTATGTTTGACTCATGTGTGCCTCCACATAAATTTGATCTTGAATACCATCTTGAATGCTTGAAAATCTAAATATTTGACCTCTCCTTTATTGCCTTAATGATGCTCGATTTCTTGCTCATTGGAATTGATTTTTTGCTAAGTAATTGTATTTAGAAATTATTGAGAGATGTTTCAAATGAGGGGATAAGATTTTCTTTTATACCTAACCTCATGAAATGTGTTAAAAATTACAAAGAAGGCCAACATCAGGTTTCATTTCCCACTCAACTTTTTTAGACCATTGAAGGATTCAAATTTGGGACACTTTGGCCTAGACTGTGGTTTCTAGCACCCTAGTCCATTCCTTTTGGATTGGGAAAAGGTTGGGAAGCAACAACAAAAAGAAAAGACCATGGACTTGGGTTTGGTTTGAGAAAAATTACACATAATCAGTAGCAAAGAAGGTAGAAACACTAAAGTGAGGCCTAAGTGAGCATGAAATTGTATGAGGATACAATTTACAAGACTACATTTAGCCCCCACTTTAGTCCGAGTATGAAATTACACTCATACTCTTAGTAAAGTACAAGATCGTATTAAAATACTTTCACCAAGACATTAGAGAGACAAGAAACACCAAGCCCCCAAGGACATAGAATCTCACGAGTCTAAAACATCAAGATAAAAGGAGCAACAATGATTAAACACACAAAATATGTAAAAAAGAAGAAGAGGATATGGCTTCTAGGTCTAGTAAGGAACTGCATACTATGAGCCATATGAGAAAAGAGACATGAATTCTTCTTCTAGTAAGGAACTTCTTGCTATGAGTCATGTTAGCACAAAGAGAGATTACAAGGCAAAAAATTGACTACAAAATGGGTGTTGTAATGTGCACCAAACAAAAATATTACAAAACAAAGCCTCTTCTTGCAAAGTAATATAAATAAAAAATCAACTGCAAAATGAGTGTTGTAGCATATACACCAAACACATCATGGTGTGTGATCAAAGTGTACAAACCAAACCCCGTGGTGTGTGCACAAAGTGTAACATAGAGAAAAGTTTATTCCCCCATATTAAAGTGCTTGTGTATGCCTTACCGGGAGAAATTGCTTAAGATAGCATACATACATCCAAAAGACAAGCACTTCACAATATTGAGATGCCCCAAAGCATAGGAAAATCAAAGGTGATGATTCACAAGACACAAAAGAGGGCACATTATGTTGGCATTACACACTCAGATAAGAATGGTTGATGTTGTCATTGATGGTAACCAACTGGTAATAGGGTTCTACAGGATTCTATTGATTATACCAGCAATAGACTTCGCATATCGGCACCAACAGCTACACAAATTTCATTCACATCAGCATCCAGTTTACGCCGGTAATGAATCATACCAGCACTCAGGCCGACATAAGATAAAGTTTTGTTTATGCGAATTATATTGTAATGTACTTAATTATTTGTAGCCAACATGATGTATTGTAAAGACTCATATATGTATGAGATCTTGTAGGTTATTTTCTATGTATGTATGGTTTGTAAGCAAAGAAAGGTTTATGGCAGAGGTATTTGACAGAGCTTAAACCGATATTGAATCTAGCATTGCAGATGCTATTTTGAGCAGTACATTGTCATTGGATTTAATGATCCAATTTTGTATTCAGTGTGACTCCTTTTTGATTGAGCAATGAGCTCTAGGATGTTGGCCTTCCTGCATGTGCAGACCCCTATTGTATCAGTAATATTTATTCATATTGGCCAGTGAGTAAATATTATGGGTCACAAATCCCACTGAGGTTTTTCCCCTATCGGGTTTCCTTGCCAAAATATCTTGTGTTATGGTGTGCATTGATGTTGTCTCTCTTATTTCTCTTTATTGCTTCATTGCTTATTTACCAGTACATTAATTTGGGTTATAAAGTTGCAAACAAGTTTAAATATTTTATATACTGATTAGACATTGATTCGCCCCCCCCCCCCTCCCCTTCTCAGTGTCTTTGGGACTAATCAAGTATCTAACAATTGGTATCAGAGCCTAGTCCTCTATTTGCAAAAGCCTAATAACTTGAGACAACAGTTAGAAGGAGCTCTTGAAGATTTTGATGCAGAAAAATTGAAGAATATCAAACTAGAAGATGAACTCATAACTGCTCGGGAATTTATCAAAGCACTTCAAGATAACTTGGTTATAGAAAAGAATAAGAGAAAAGAATTACATGTGCAATTGCAAAATCAAGATGATGAAGAAAAAGAAACTCTTAGGGATATTGCAGACAAATTGAGACAAGAGAATAGTAACATGAAGAATGAAATGCAAGATTTAACCATGAGACTATGCAAAGATATTGAAGATAGGAAGAGGAATGAAGAATATTTGGCCAGAAGACTTAATGAAAGATCAGATGAATCTCAAAGGCTTAGTTATGAAAATTATATGCTTAAAATTGATTTGATCCACATGCAACATGACAAAGATGAACTTTTGAGACAGGTTAGCACTTTGGAAAGTGAGTTGGTCACTGCAAATGAATACAAAGACAAATTCAAGAAAAGTTTAGATAATCTTGATGATATGCTGAAAAGTCAGAAACCTGATGGAGAAATAGTTGGACTTGGATTTGAACATGGAGAAAGCTCCGGGACTTCAAACAATCATGATCACAACAAACCGGTAAGGCAACCTAATGCTTATAAATTTAATGGGAAATGTTTTAATTGCAACAAATTTGGTCATAGAGAAAATCAGTGTAGATTTAGGAATAATCAAAATACAAACTTACCCACCGGTCAATGTTCCAAATGCAATAAAAATGGTCATAACTCAGACAATTGCAGAATGAATGTGAAATGCTATGTTTGTGGTAGATTTGGACATTTATCTAATCAATGCAGAACTCAAACCAGTCAAGCTTATGGAAAGTCTATTCAGAGAAATAATGTAACTTGTTATGCATGTACCAAGATTGGGCATATTGCAAAATTTTGTAGAAGCAAGACTATACTGGCAAACAACAAAGGATCCATTAACAAAGGCAAAGAAAAGGTGACTGAAATCAAGCAAGAATTTTCTAAACAATGGATTAGAAAGACAGATCAAAGTAGCGGTGAATCTGTCGCTGCACCGGTAGAACAGGGTAGTCCTGCATCGGCAGGAGGTACTTCATCTAACTAAGGAATAATCCTTAGGGGTAAGGCAACAAATTGAAAATCATGTATTTTACCCTCGATTGATGGTAAGAAGTCATATTTCTTCTTTACCGGCAGACATGTTAAGTTTTCACTTAACTGGAAGCATTTAATGCGGTTGTTGGTGAACCTTTTGGTTATGAAAGCATTTTAACCTCTCATTTTGAATCACAAAGCATTCAAATTTATGAAGAGCATGAAGAGAGCGAAGACATTCAAGAGGCAAAGCAACTAAGACATTTTCAGGGCATTTCAAAGGATTTCACTTGCAAAAAAGGTATTTATTTTAGTATCATGGCTACTTCATCTTTTGTTCCCTAATTCATTGCAAACCCTACTGTGGTAGAGAATGTTAAGCGTCCTCGACCCATTTTTAAGATCATTCCTGAGATTGCTAAGCAAGATGATTATATTGGTGCATTTTCTAAAATTCTGAAGGGAGTTGCTTTTGCTGAAGATCCGCGAATATATATTCATTGCAACATAGAGAATTTAGGGTCTGATGATTTGAAAAACATATACCAAAATGTTATAGCTGACAAACAGGGTTTAATCAAGCCAGAGCATAAGATTGTTGAGGATTTAGGATTTGTTGATATCTTGAACATTCCTAAATTTCCAGATGAGATAGTTCAACTTGTACTTAGCAGGGTTCATGGTGAATTTATGTGGTTAGATTCTATTTTCAAAATCACTAAGGAGGCAATCAAGGCAGTCATTGGTTTACTCTCTACCAGTACTAGGCCTGACAAGAAGATGAAAAATCCCAAACAAGGTGGTTATGAACCTAACCGGCACCACATCTGATAGCAGATCTCTTAGGGTTAGTGATATCACTGATGAGAATGTGAAATATGTGAGTATGGTGATTGGCTACAGAGTTGATCATACAAATAGGTTAAATTATGTTTCTAGTTTGTGTATACATAGTGCATATGAAATGGTGAAGAACAGTGCAAAGATTAACATTTGTGAATGGCTAAAGGATGAACTAATAGACAATTTGAAGAAGATCAAGGGTGATAAGAAAGGAATCTTTAGATTTGGTAACTCACTTGTATGCTTAATGCTTTATTTTACAAAGGAAATTCCAAGCATTGGTCACAAGGACTTTTCTTATGACATCCCTGTTGGAAGACATGTTATGGAAGCAATTACCGACATAGGTGTTGATGGGGACAAGTTGATAAAAGATTATTTCAAGAACTTCCAAACTAAGATGAAGGCAAGGGAAAGGATTCCTCAAAGTATTATGGAAAAATATGACAAACAGATATGTTTTGTAATAAAGAGAGATGAGACATGGATGGAGGTTGTTACTCCTTGAACCATTTGGATAACAGAGATGGGCTATGAAGTAGATTTGAACATTCTTTAGTCTTATGCAAAGATACTTCTTGATGCACCAAGGGAACCGACTGAGAAAATATTTGGCATAGATGAAACAATTGAAAGTGATGTATCCATGATGAAGGAGAGGAAGAAAAGAGACAAATTAATGAGAGATGATTCTAAAGTAGTTAAAGAGTTAATAAAAGGTCTAATAAATATCAGTAATATTGCTGCTAAAGTAAAAAGACAATCAGAACAGCAACCAGTAGCTCATGTTTCCCCTTATTGTTACTTCTTCTGAGATAGAAAGTGATAAAGCAACATAATTTAAAAGAGTAGAAAGGAAGAAAAAGAAACCTTCACCGACACCTACTCCATCTCCAAACAAGTCAAGGACACTAAGGAAGAAACAACAAGCTAGGTGTTAGAAAAAGAAACTTACACCAAAGAAACTGACACCTAAGGTATCAGATATTCTATCCCCAGAAGAACTTATAAATGAAATTACCCAGGATGGAAATCTCAACAATGTCAACAAATGTTATCATACTTTCAAGGATTCTGACAAGGAAACAATTGAGGAAAGTGTCATTCTACATCTTGATATTTACAAGAAAGTTTTAATTGAGGTTGTTGATGATTTACCTAATGATATTTATCTGAGACTTGAGGCAAAAAGAATGTCTATAATGGAATTAGATAAGAAATCAAAGGTTGAAGCATTGTTGGAGATTCACCCTGTCAATTCCCAGCAGGAGATTGATGAATTGATTGCAGAAGCCAACCGGTCAGTTTTTGCTAGTGGTCACCGACAGGTTAGCTTAATGGCTAGAAGAGTTAAAGAAATTGTTGATGAAATGACTGACAAATGGGATATTCTCTTTGTAGAAAAAGAGAAGAAGGAAGAGGAGGATAGACATAAAATAGACAAATCTTTCACTAAAGTATATCAGAAAAGTGATAAGGGTAAGAACAAAGTTGGTGGTATTCCTAACTTCACCATCAAGGATAACCTACCCCCACCGACTAATGACACACCACCGGTAGTGACAGAGAAACAAGATGAGAAACAAGCAAAGGAACAGGTTAAAGAACAAGTTGAGGTAGAGGTTGAACATGAGGAAGAGAAAATAGAGGAAGTGAACACTGAGAATATTGATCCAGAGTCAAACATTCTTTTCACCATGAATGTGGTCACTCAGGATATCAATGTAATTATAGATAAATCTTCTGAGAATGTTGAAGAAAAGAAAACTGAAGCCACAAATATAGAGATCTTTGAGCCACCGGTCAACACTCTTGACTCTCAGAATATTATGGAAACAACAGAAGTTAAGAAAACAGATACCATCTCTGATGCTACTCCGCCTAACATAGAGAAATTGGAAGAAGCACAAGCAGAAGCGGAGGAAAAAGCAAAAACTAAACACATAAATGTTGACATTCAGAAAAAGGTAGAGAAACCAGTAGAGAAAGAACCTGAACAGAGTATAGCTGAACCGACAGTCAACAAGACAGAAAGTAAGGATGATAGTAAGATTATAAACACAGTTGACACACAGAGTGATAAAAAGGAAGAAAAAATGAATAAAGATGAGGACAATGATGGAAATACGGAAGAAGTGGTTAAGGCAATTGGACAAGTATTTGAAGAAAAGAAAGTTATTGTTGAGCCTAGCCCTTCCACCATGGACTTCAGACCTACAAATGTGACAAATGTTTTATTAGATTCTATCAAGAAGATCACTAAATGTAATGCCTTAGCATTTAAGGCTATTGATGACACCTTACCTATTTTACAACAGATAGCACTGACATGTAAGGTAGATAATATTGTAGGCTCTATTGGTAAGTTAGACACATTGTCTAAATTCATTTCATCTAATATTCAGTCGATTGATAAGATTAATGAGGAGACAATTAGAGAAAGGATAAATAAGAAGAAGATAGATTTCTTTAATAAATCTATTGAGGACTGTATAGGAAAGTTAGATTCCTTAATACCGGCACTAAATTCAACAATTTTGGAGTTTAAGGAACTGTATAGATACATTTGCAAGCCACATCATTTGACTATTGATATTGATGATCAGATTAAATAGACATAGAAGGAAATTGATGATGTAGCAGATAACCTAATTGGTTCTTCTGAACTCGCTTCAGTTTTAGATCAAGAAATGGTAGTATATGAGGAGAAAATAGAAAAAATTGAAAAGGAGAAAGCTCGATTAAGGTTAAAAGCCCGGGAGCTAAAGAACAAACTTGGTCCTAGATTGGACATTCTGTTGACACACCGGAATGGACTATCTAAGGCTACTATTCCAGGAGGAAGATCACTGGAGGAACAAATGCATCATCTAACTGACATGATCTGACAGACAGAGGATATCATTTCTGATAGTTCTAAATTTTTGCAAGGACTTAATCTAATTGTAGCAAATATCTTTCAGATTGTACATAAAAGGTTACAAGCAACGAGGTAGAATTTTGAATTTTTTATTCTTTTTTACAACCTTTGTCATTGATGTCAAAGGGGGAGATGATAGAGATACTAAAGGATATCATTTGCTCAGGGGGAGCACTTTTGATTTTTGGCAATTTTGGTTTTTAATTTTTCTCATGAGTGTTGCCATCAATGCCAAAGGGGGAGATTGTTGGCATTACACACTCAAATGAGAATGGTTGATATTGTCATTGACGGCAACCAACTGGTAATAGGGTTCTATATGATTCTATTGATTATACTGGCAACAAATTTCGCATACTAGCACCGACAGCTACACAAAGTTCATTCACACCGGCATCCAGTTTACACCGGCAATGAATCATACCGACACTCGGGCCGACATAAGATAAATTTTTGTTTATGCGAATTATATTGTAATGTAATTAATTATTTGTAGCCGACATGATGTATTGTAAAGACTCATGTATGTATGAGATCTTGTAGGTTATTTTCTATGTATGTATGGTATGTAAGCGAAGAAAGGTTTATGGCAAAGGTATTTGACAGAGCTTAAACCGGTACTGAATCTAGCATTGCAGATGCTATTTTGAGCATTACATAGTCATTGGATTTAATGATCCAATTTTGTAGTCAGTGTGACTCCTTTTTTATTGAGCAGTAAGCTCTAGGCTGCTGGCCTTCCTGCATGTACAGGCCCCTATTGTATCAGTAATATTTATTCATATTGGCCAGTGAGTAAATATTGTGGGTCACAAATCACACCGAGGTTTTTCCCCTACTGGGTTTCCTCACCAAAATATCTTTTGTTATGGTGTGCATTGATGTTGTCTCTCTTATTTCTCTTTATTGCTTTATTTCTTATTTACTGGTACATTAATTTGGGTTATAAAGTTGTAAACAAGTTTAAATATTTCATATACCGGTTAGACACTGATTCACCCCCCCTCTCAGTGTCTTTGGGACTAATCAAGTATCTAACACATTAGGGATCCACTATATGGGATTAGTATGCATATTAGATAAATTAGTTGCAATATGCCCTTTTGGCTTGTCATTGATGTCAATCCCCTTTTACCATAGGTCATTCGGTACTCCTACATGGTTTGGTTTTTTTATAAATTTTGTAGAGTCATCTTCCAGATATTCATGTTTTATCTTTAATGGCCCAAAAGATCAAATAAATATATATTTTTAGTTTTTCAAAGTATATGGTAATCACTTTTTGGTCTAGATAAAGAAATAACGTATAGAGGTTGAAGTCGGTAGCATACACATTTTTGTGTGTTATGCATTAATCAAATTGAGTGGTTTTGGTTTGATGGTAATATACATGTTACCTCTCTTTCCAACCAACTTCATTGTACATGATTTTTTATCTAGATGGTATAAGAAGGTCAGAAATGCTTTGTAATGATATGGTATGATGTGTGGATGCAAGAAAAAATGAACAGAGTGAAGGTGACATAGATTTGGATCAAATCAGATATTCAAAGACCTAGCAGATGAATCAAAGTGTGTTTTAACTGGAACTACTATTAGCATTATGTAGATTCTCTTTGTATAATTCAAATATTTTTGCATATTGTGCTAGATAGTTTTTTGTATCTTGCCCTAAAGAAGTGATGCCTAGCTAATGAAGTCATCTCTTGTATCTTTCCTAAGGCTATGCACCTTAGTCTACAACTCCAAAGAAAAAATCTATTTGTTCAGAAGCCACATTTATTGTAAATAGTATATATACATATTGTGAGTTTAATTCTTGTAGCATCATAAATTATCACCGATCCAATTTACACCTCATGTTTGTGTCCCTACTTTAACATGTCTCCCCTTCATATCCTATCTAGGTTCGTTCAACGCCTTAACTCTAATTTTTATGCCATATGCACCTATCAAAATATTCTCTGGAGGGGTGTACTCCTCTCTAGGCCTTAATTTTGGTCCCTAATTGAGGAGGACCAAGGCGCTAGCGTCTAGGTTCCCCTCAATGGGACCTAATTTTTAAGAGAGGGATGAGACCTATCTCTCTGGCGGGAAATGAAATCAGTGGCTCTATATGACCATTGGAGGTTGGCCTAATTGGTAAATTACCTAGGATCTCCTATATAAAGACATTTTATCAACCTAATTTCATCCTAACAAGCATTCAAAGTCTTCATATCCAAGCAATAAAGCATTCATTCATCATCAAGCATTTTCAGATATCTTCAAGGTTGCATACTCTTCATTCAACCATTATGGAGCAAAATTAAATCAATCATATGTAAGCATGTGTGTGTGATTAGGGTTTTATCATGTTCATGTCATTTCATACAACATATGTGATTACATTCAAGAAGCAAAGCATCATTATCAGTCAATGTAGATTTGAGGTAAATCTTTCCATTGTTTATTTCAGTATTTGCAATATTTCATTCAAGGTTAATTCCTCAACTAGGGTTTGACTTAGGTAAACCCCTATTCCCAACCTATTTCCCCTTCTTTCTCATTGTAGGAAGTAGGTATAGAGCTATGATCTTCACAATAAGCTTTATTTACAGTGACAAACATGTTCTCCTTTGGATGGAGAAAAGTGCTTAGGACCGATGTGACAGGCATACCAGTCTTGACATTTCAAGAGCTCCTTCTAGGAATAGATCCAAATACACATGCATTCCTTAGATCTAGGTTTGTATCTCAATCCAACGGCTGTAGCTCACTGTTCACACACAATTACTTCAATTCTAGCATATTTACCCTAATTTCAACATTTTCACAATTCAACTTAAAAGATGGTAATCAATCCAAATACTGGTAAATCCAATAGTATTCTCAACCCTATCCTTTCTGATTTGTGGCTAGATCTATTAGGTTTACCCCTCTTTAATGTATTGGTCCCTAAGGCCAAAATTAGTGGTTTTCATACATCTAATTGTGCAAACCCTAATTTTTCACCAATACAATTCTCATCGTGGTTTTTCCCAGTTTTTGTTTTCCATGTAAAAATTTGGTTTTATTGTATGGATTTATTTGAGATTACTACTTTGATTTCCAGTGGTTTAATGCAATATCACTTTAATTTTGTAATGTTTGTTTGTGTTGATTCACTCCCCCCCCCTCTTAGCATTTTAGTGAGTGTTCAACAAAATCATATATATCAAGTATGATTGTAATGAATTGACCTCATCATTCAATGGTAGTGGAACTACAAGCATAATGGAAGATGAGCACATAAGATGAAAAACACAAGTCTTTTCAAGTAAAAAAGGAAGAGAATAAAAAGAGAGATATGAATTCTTTGCATCATTCCCAAGTAGACAACACAAAAGCATATTTACGACAAGATCACATTAATGACACAACATGTATACTACAAATGGAAGAAGTGAGATACAAATGGAGGAATGCCACAATAGGTTTGGTCCCTTCATGTTTCCTTGCACAAATGGAGGGACAAGGTTCATCCAAAGATATCTTAACAAAACACAAAGACATGCCAAGCATCACATCATGGGGAACACATCACATGCGAGTAAACACACAAAAGAATCTATTGCACAAGTCAAGCTAGTCTAGAAAATCATCCACCTCCCAATAAATTACTTAACATCATTTAGATATTGTGGAGAATATGCAAGAAGATTCATAGCAAGTATGATAGATGGAGCTATCAATAGTTCCAAACAAGGACCATGCTCTAATGATGAATCATTATGTGTGTCACTAGGCGCTAAAGTTAAAACTTTGACAATCTCAAAGATAGCTCATGATTAATCTCAACTTCATACATATCATCAAAATCATTAGTATCTGCATTATTAGTATCAACATCATAATCAAAATTAATCACAATAGGAGATATCATGTGTGAAGGAGATGAAGAAGAAGAACCATTTTGCATAGACAATTTCAATATTTGATGAGGATGATTAAGATAAAGTTCCTCCCTCGGACTAGGTGAATCTTGGTCAAATGGAACCGAGTCAACATTCAACTTCTTAGGGGAGGAAACACTATGGAAAGAAAGCTCATGAGCCTTGGCATGATATATTCATCAATGTTCTCTCACACTACGATTTCTCTTATTTCAACTTGAAGCTTGTCAAGGTTGGGGATCACTCAACATAGGCTTTTTTTCTTCCTTTGTAGAAGGAGGGATGGAAGAAACCTCACTAGGTTGAGAGATACAAGATGTTGGGCAAATTTCTCTTTGACTTGTATAATATTTAGGAGGTGGAACCACAACATACATAAGAGGAATAGGAGTAGGAAGAAGTCCAAGTCCGAGATGAAAAGGCGGAATATCACTATATATAGTGAAAAATCATTAGGTTTACTTAAGGTTGATATCCTTTCAGATTTATACTTTTGATAAGATAGGAAAAGGACATCTTTATGAGGTTGCAAGGGTTGAGGTTTTTTAGGGCAAAGGAAATCAAGGGTGAAGTTTCCATATTTTACTAAGGGTTGATAAAGACTATGATTGATTGTTATAATATGCCCATTATGAGGAAACTTCAAACACTTATGAATGGTAGAAGGTATAGATTTCATGGAATCAATCCAAGGGTATCCCAACTTCACATGAAATTGGTCTGAGGTAGGGTTAATGGCTCCAAATTTGTATATTCAAATGTTAGCTTTGCACCCTTAATATGTCCTTATTGTCGACCTATCCTAAATAGTTGTTTACAAAAAACTTGTGCAAGACACATGTGAATGTGACTCCCTTCCTCATTTGAAAACTCTCTTATCTCTAAGGCCTAAAGAATCAATCTATAAATCTATAAAGAAATCAAGATCTATCAAGCTAAGAAGTTTGAAGCTATCATTAAGCATATAATGATCTATTATGAAGTGTTGTTTATTGCTTATTGTTTGTTGTTATGAACACGTACTAACATCTTGTAGGACTGAGAGAAATCTATCACCACCTTACATGAGATCTAAGCAAGGGTTTTATGCACAAGTTAATCATTGTTATTTATATTATTTGTTTGCCTCTTCTCCCTTGAGAGCATGTGATTGTTATCATAATCATCATCAATGCTCTTGTGGAGGTGTGAACATCAACATAGGGTTTGAATAAGGAAATCCCTTATACAACATAACATTTTCCCCTCTTTCATGAATGCAGGTGTAGATTTGAAGGTTTCAAACTACAATAGAGGCACCAACAAACCAAACACACTATGATGAAAGTTCCAAAATTTGGACAAACTAGAATCCTAGGACTATAGCACCCAACACTAGCATCCTATTTATTTGGCTCCATTTTTTGGATAGCTTCCTAGATTCATGCTCAGGCCATCTCCGATATTAGCTCCCATCTACACAGTGTTGGAAAGCTATCACCCAATATTGGAGTCTTGACCAGTCAGCCTCGTATTTTAGTCACAAATTCCTCTATGTATCTCATTCCCAGATCTATTACTCTCTTCTTCACTTCTATTTTGTATTTCATGCATTATTTTATACTTGTTTGATTTAGCCATCTTTCACCTAGTTCATTACATGTATGTAATCAATCTCCATCACAAACAACATAAAATAGAAAAGATGTGGATACAGGTTTTCTTGGCTCTCCCTTGAGGACTATATTCAAGCCCATTTACACCTTCTTCTAATGATTTTGTATGTGAAAAAGGATTGATTCTAGCTTAACGCACCTATTAGTCTAGGATCACTTTTCAAACACATCAATAATATCTTGAAATTTCTCATCTATCGCAACTTGAGGTATCACCTAGAAGATAATTCGATGTCTACTCTACCTAAAACCTTCAAGTGTCACATAAGTAATAGTTTTGGGTTTCTCTAGACAATGAGTTATTATATGGGTGACACCTTAGAGATTCCCCAAACTAAAAAATATCAACAAGGTGATAACTTCCCTAGAGATCTCAATACTATAACTTTCAAAATCCATATCTTTTTAATACAAACTCAAAACAAGGTGCCTTTATTTTGAATTTACATAGATAGATGGATAAACATATGCAATATTTTAAGCTTTCCAATGTCTCTCTTAGGAAACACATTGATATTTTCCTTCAAAAGGTTTCTTACATCTTCTTTTTCCACTAAGCCTCTCCTAGAAAATACCTTGATACTTTCCTTCAAAATATTCTCCTAAGAGCCATCTTACCTCTTCTTCTCTACTAAGTCCCTCTTAGGATATACCTTAATCTCATTTAGGTGCAAAATATTTTCCCAAAAGATATCGTACCTCTTTTTCTCCATTATTGTTGATTAATTAATAATTTTAGATGTTTTCTCCCCCTCCTAGGTTTGACTAGATAACAACTTATCCTACATTTTCCTTTAAATTAGGTATCACCTAGGAGATATCTTGTCAAATTGCCCTTTCCTAAGATCTCGCCTAGTTGGTAATTTATCATCTCTAATCCCTTAGAGGTGTTACCTAGATAATAGTTTGTGAAGTCCAATAAAATTACAAAGGAGCTGTCCATGATACTAGCATCAAGTTTGAATAGATTTCCAATGTAAACCACCTTTTACCAAGACAAATTCCTCTAATTATACTATATAATTTTCTTTGTTAAAACTAGCATGCACTATTGAATCATTCATCTTGTCGATAGAATGATTCCCTTAAATTAGGTATCACCTAGGAGATATCTTGTCAGATTTCTCTTTCCTAAGATCTCGCCTAGTTGGTAATTTATCATCTCTAATCCCTTAGAGGTGTTACCTAGATAATAGTTTGTGAAGTCCAATAAAATTACAAAGGAGTTGCCCATGATACTAGCATCAAGTTTGAATAGATTTCCAATGTAAACCACCTTTTACCAAGACAAATTCCTCTAATTATGCTATATAATTTTCTTTGTTAAAACTAGCATGCACTATTGAATCATTCATCTTGTCGATAGAATGATTCCCTTAAATTAGGTATCACCTAGGAGATATCTTGTCAGATTTCTCTTTCCTAAGATCTCGCCTAGTTGGTAATTTATCATCTCTAATCCCTTAGAGGTGTTACCTAGATAATAGTTTGTGAAGTCCAATAAAATTACAAAGGAGTTGCCCATGATACTAGCATCAAGTTTGAATAGATTTCCAATGTAAACCACCTTTTACCAAGACAAATTCCTCTAATTATGCTATATAATTTTCTTAGTTAAAACTAGCATGCACTATTGAATCATTCATCTTGTCAATAGATAACAAGTTTCTCAAGTGTCAACTTTGGTATATGCAATGCACTAGAAAGGGTCTTGACACTCCCATCTCTAAACATAAGATTGATCTATACATGACCAACAATTTTATGAGATATTTTAACTCCAAAATAAAACTTGACCTCTATAATAATGCTCATATTAAAAACACTACTTGTTTGGAGTCATATGAAATTAGCCACCATAATCCATTACCCATGCATCCTCACATGCATGTATAATTAAAAATTTTATAAACATATATTGAGATTCTTTTGGAGATAATTTTTTAAGTCGTCTCTAAATCCATTTTTCCTCTTCTTTTCCTTGCAACCCTTTTGATGTGGCCAATTTTATCACAATTTTAATATGTTGCCTTATATTTTAAAGAAACTTTGAGCTACCTTTGCAATTTTATATTTTTCTCCTTTTCTCTTTCCAATTTTCGTTGTCGCATGAACTCTAATGTAAAAATATATCCTTTACAAAATCCTTAGATTTCTACCTAATTTCCTCAAACAACAAAGATTCAATCACCATTTAGAAGTGGTGTTACCGATCCTCATTACAAAGTTATCCCATGAAACTAATGAAGAACATAAATGTTTGCATTATAAAAAGAATACAATTCCTTGGATTGCATAACTTCATAGATATTTCAACAGGCACTAGGAACTGAATAAAAATCACAAACTGTTTATACTTATTATTCAACACATAACCTACTTTGATAACCTCCCATGGAGCCCAATTAAAAGCATTAAATCTCATAAATCTTTAAAATTTTGGACACCTTTTCTATATAAATATAAAAACATGTCATGGAAAGCTTATAGCAAGTGGTTGATTGTGATATGTGATGAGTTTATTCCACCATATTGAAGTAGAAGCAAAACTAAAACCATGCTGCAAAGAAGAACCATTCCAACTCAGAAACTTGCAAACGTTTTTGCCAAGCTTGCCATATTGATTGTAAAGGAAATGAAGCCCTGATTTTAAAGAAGGGAGACAATAGTAATTTATCTAACCAAATTATAGCTTGCCATTTCTTTTTGACTGAAGCCTCCATAATTCGGTGGTGAACTAATATTTTCTAAGGTTCATCTCCACTAGTAGCTCTAGTAATCCATTTAGCAGCAAGACAAATTCCTTGGGTTTTGGGCTCTACCAAGGTTGCCTTTCGCTCTCGGCTGAATGCAATTATTCCATGAAGAGGTAATGAAACCAACATTGCCATCCCACTTGGACTACAAGAACTTGCAGATTATTCTATTTAATTCTACATATCCACATTTAGATGGCATCCGACATGAGGAATAGTACACATGTGAAGCAATAAGGATTTTGTTAGCAACTCAAATTTTTTCAACTAAAGATAAGAATTTATTACCAAAATTGAATAATTTCTTTTTTAGTCTCTCCAAGAACCAAGCCCCACATATCAAAAAGTGAGACCCCAATTCCAAAGGGGATACCAAGATATCTAGTAATTTCCCTATGCTTGATTAATCTCCATTCCTTAGGAATCCACTGAGGAATAGTGTCATGTTGAGACATTAAAAATTCAATTTTGTTATGTGAAAGATGAGAACCAGAAATATAGCAATATTGATTTAAAATCTCCAAGGTATTATTGAATTCCTCCTTCGAGTTTTGCAGAAACAACATACTATTATCAACAAAGTGGGAATTAATAACCACTTTACTATGAGGGATAGAAATACCTTTGATAAGTTTCATGTGTTGAGCTCTTTGGAGAAGATATCCCAAGGCATCAACAATGAGCACATATAAGAATGGAGACAAAAGACATCCTTGCCTTATAGAATGTTGTAGTTCAAAGGAGTCTGAGATAGTCCTATTTACAATGATGTGGGCATTAACATTCTTGAACAACATTTGAACATGTGTTTGTATTCTCAAACCAACACCAGCCATTGTAGCATTTTAAGGATGAAACTCCAGTGAATTCTATCATAGGCTTTGTCAAAATCTCACTTGATCACCATTGCATTTTGGCCTGATTGTTGGGCCCATTCAAGAGTTTCCCATGCCAACATTAGGTTGTCAAGTATACATATTCCTTTTAAAAAACCTTATTGTTTAGCCCTTACTATGTTTTGCACAATAGGTTCGATTCAGATTGCTAAGGCCTTAGGGATAATTTTATAGGAGGTGTTCAACAAAGTAATAGGTCTCCAACCAGCAATCGTATCCTCATTCTTTCCCTTAGGAATAAGTTTGATTATGCCTTTATTAATGTTAGAACCTAAGGAACCACTTTGCAATAATTCCAAATAGAGCATATAAAAGTCATCTTTAATATGATTCCACATAGCTTGATAAAACTCAGCTAGGAGACTGTCAAAGCCAGGACTTTTATAAGTTTTCATAGAGATTAAAGCACCTTCAAGTTCTTCCAAGGAGAGAACACGGTCTAAAAATTTGGTGTATCCTGCATTGAAATCATATTGGGTATGCATTGTTGAATACCTTCTTCCAAAATTTGTTGAATATCAGGCCAACTACCTTCTTCTTTAAATAACTTTTCATAAAAACTACGAAACAAACTAATAATTTTAGTGGGATCTGTATGATTTCCATTTTCATCTATTATACAATTAATTCTCTCCTTTTTGTTTTTATAATTGAGATATTAAAAAAAAATGTGGATCCTTTATCTCCTTCCTTGATCCAATGAAGTTTGGATCTAATTTTGACCCCTTGCTTTTTATAGTGCTCTAATTTCTACATTTAGGTAGAATCCCTCTTCTGGCTGTTACTCCACTACTCTTTCTGATCACTTTGCTTTGTCTCAAATGACACCTTCCTCTTCTCAACTTCCATTCAAATATATCTCTTCTTAAGAATAATGAATGTGTTTCCCTTGAGGGAATTTGGAAATCTATTCCTAAACCCCAAGAAGGTGAGTGGTGGGTTCAACCTTATCTCTATGTGTTTCTTAGACGACAATTTTGGAATTTTTAGTTTGGTTTGAGTTAGAGATGTCACTTTTAGAAGACCTATTTTTACTTTTGGGCATTATGGTCTTGTTGGGTTAATATGGATAATCTATATCGAAAGTTCAATGATTTAGCAAAGGTACAAGATTTGTGATCTCAACGATTGAGTGGGGGTTTAAACCTTGGTAGATTTGTCAACATGCCATGTTTTTAACTATCACACTATGCCCTTCATGGTGTTGATTTAAGTGGGTTTTTATTTTCATAAAAAAATTATTTATTTTATCGAATTGAGGTTGATCGATTGGGAATTGAGAAATTTTATTAATTTGAGGTTAAAATAAGTTAAAATAAATGTGATGGAATAAGATTTATTTGGAAACTGGTTACTGTTAATATTGAATATTTAAATGATGTGACATAAATCTATGAACTAAAATATAGATTTGAATGAGTGATTTGAAGCATGTGATAAATGAATCATGAATTTTTAGATGTTGAGACATGAACTTGTTGCAAGGTGTGTGCCCTTGGCTTCCTTGTGTTGTGCAACGCAGCGCTCGAGTTTGTGACATGGCTTAACTAACTCCTGTGGATTCTATAAGTCTAGTGGTTGTATTTAGGCATTAACAGGTCGATCTTTTGGTGCAACGACAACCACACTTGTAACAAGTGGTATCCGATCTTGGTCACAGGCTCAAACCCATCGCTTGTGTTGGGGGGGGGATTGTTGCAAGGTGTGTGCCCTTGGTCTCCTTGTGTTGTGCAGCGCAATGCTAGGGTTTGTGACATGGCTTCACTGCCTCCTATGGATTCTATAAGTCTAGTGGTTGTATTGGGCATTAATAGGTTGGTCTTTTGGTGCAACGACAACCACACTTGTAACAAAACTTACCCTTGACATCATCTAATTTGTATGATTGTGTCTTCTATGGATGAGTTTGTCTTCAATATCTATCAATATTTGAAAATGGCTCATTAATGTGTGTACTTGTGTCTAAGAAAGTGGTTTTTAAAGAGTTGGGAAAATGTGTGTTGTTCAAGTTGCATAATGCTTATAATGTAACAATAATTAACTTGTGGTGCATTTTGGTTAATAATTACTTGTTAAGAATAATGTTGCATTCTTTAAGAGTGAAAAATGATTGATTTAATTAGAGAAAATTTCAATTATTTTTCTCCTTATGATATCTATCTCATCCTGATGATGGATCACAGAGTGTGATTCGAAAGGTTGATGAAAAAAACACTTACACAATCAAATCCAGAAGCAACACACATACAGTAATGGATTGTGGAAATCTACTTGAACTGAATTTAAATTCTTTCAACATCTTAATAAGTTAATTAGCACATATTGACATAAAAATGGATAAGGAGATGGTTGTCTTTTAGTCATTTCAATCATATTCCCTTGAACAGGGTGTATACTTGTACTCTTCGTAGCTGGTCCCCCACTCCTCGGCTTAACCGTAAATGGAAGTGCAGATTTAACTCCAGGTTTTGGAACAAGTTGAGTGCCCAAGTTTGGAAATCTTCAGCTGATTTTAATACTTGGGTGTTGGCCTAGAAAATATTACATTGAAAACTACATGTTGGGGATAGGTTGAAATGTATTATGGTTCAGCCAGCTAATTGTCCATTTTATCAAGATCTTGAAAGTATGAGACACGTTTTTTTGGGACTTTCCTTATGCTAGAAAACAGTGGTTTGTTGTGTTCAGAAAAATTTATGTTGTATTTAATAATGATTTGAATTGGAAAGAAACCATTTTAGGTGTTGGATTGCATAACAATTTGATTGTTGATTATATTAGACAAATAATTCTTATGCCAAATAAGAGCCGCAGAGCATTCGATTTATGGCAAGCGCATAGCGGAACAAATGGCATGAGATCTTGAAAGTATGAGACAAGTTTTTTTGGGACTTTCCTTATGCTAGAAAACAGTGGTTTGTTGTGTTCAGAAAAATTTCTGTTGTATTTAATCATGATTTGAATTGGAAAGAAACCATTTTAGGTGTTGGATTGCATAACAATTTGATTGTTGATTCTATTAGACAAATAATTCTTAAGCATATTTGGCATAATAGATGTAATGCTGTGTTTTCTAGCAATTATCACCATGGGATTGTTGGCCATTTGGTGGAATTGAATATGTGTTGCATTGATGTTTTGTCATTGATGTCAACACTAGTTGTTTGGATGCTTTACCGACACCCTTCAGGTCCCGATAGGTTGAGGGGTTTTTTGTTAACTTAGATCCGGCATGATCAAGTTGACTTCGGTATAATCTAGTGATGGAATTGACCTGTTCATAATGCTTATACTCATATTTGCTCAATTGATTTTGGTCTAGTGATTGGATGCTATCCTGCTTGCTATGAAGATTATTTTTTGGTTCCGACGAGGGTTTCATCGATAGAGATTTTTGTGGAGATCTTTGATGCATTGCATAATTGGTGTTGGTGCAGCTTTTGATGGAGTTTCAGGATGTTGTTGGTGATCATGTTCGAGACTTGGCATTTGGAGATCATTGTTGAAGTGTGTGGACCTATACTTGGTCCTGGTTGATCTAGGTTATGGACCGGCATTGATGTAACGTGTGGATATGACCTATTGTTGTATTTCAGGGATGTCTTATGTGTGGATATTATTTGTTTTGGTTTAAGGCCGACATGGTTTGTAATTATGTAATTACTTTATTGTCTGGTGGCCGACCTGATTGTTTATGATCGAGGGTTTGTATAAATAAGATGTAAGCTCTCATTGTAGATCATCATGGTTATTGTAAGAGGTCATGGTCAAGGAATGTAATGTGCGAATAATGTAATATCTTTCAGGCAGAGGAGTTGGTCAATCATTGGAGATCGAATTGGGTTTGTGTAAGAGGATTTAGTCCTCTGGTATTGAGCTTAACCAAAACTGTACTCAGACATAGGAGATTCTATCTTTTGCAGTTCAACACTTCTTCGGATTGTAGTCTGGATTTGTATGTAGTCAGAGAGACTCCTTTTGTGATGAGCAGTGTGCTCTAGGTTGTTGGCCTTCCTACAAGTGTAGGCCCCTTCATTGTAAATTCACATACTTACTGCAGAAGTATTATCTGACTATGGGTAGGCTTCCTACTGTGGTTTTTCCCTTTACCGGGTTTTCCACTTACAAATCTTGGTGTTGTGTGGATGGCTTTTATTATGTGATTATTGTTTATGCTTAATTGGATTAACTTCTCTTCTGGTATTATTGTTTTGGGTTCTGGTATTGTTGTTTTAAATTGCTAATACTTCTGGTAATTTGTGACAACTAATTCACACCCCCCCCCTCTCAGTTGTCTTTTGGTTATTTGAACTGTCTAACAGAGATTGATGTTCGAAGGCTTTACTCTAAGATACTTCTTTAGGTGGTTTTTCTTTATTCGTAGTCTCATAAGTTTGGCAAGAAGAACACTAAGTTTTTTGAGCAACTTCAGCGTATCAAGCAACATATTTCACAGTTTTAGCAAGAGCATAAGTCTATTCAATGTAATTTTGTTAGTCAACTCATACACACTCATATGAATGGTTATTCTCTTTGCTATTAGTAACAATATGCACCTTTGTTAGTAGTATTATATGTGCTCTTGTTACCAGTTTTGTAACTGTTAAATTATTTATTTAATTATTTTCAGCAACCTGCTTGCTTACTCTATGTAATTATTTCAACTTAATTCAATATTAAAAAAACAAATCTAAAATTGAAGAAAAGAGAAAGCAATCACTTGAATGAAAAGTGTTCTATATCTTTCTAGTGTTATCTAGAATAAAGTATCCTTTATCTTTTCATTCTTTTCCACCGAGTGACTCTTCTCTAGCCCATTCATGGAAGCTTTTCTCATTCTTCTTTACTTTATCTATCTATCTTCTTTACTTTATCTATCTTAAACTTTTCTTATTCTCTACTGAACACACACTTTTTGCCATGGGGAATGATTTTCTTTACATTGTACCCCCACATTTGTCTTATGATCTCCATAACAAATATGGTGCAATAAATGCATCTTGTGACAAGTGTGTGACAAATTTACTTCTCTTCTACGCCATCTTAAATTCCCTTTACTTACACTCATTCTAAATATTTAACTCTCATGAATGCATCTCATTATTTACAGTCTATCCCCCATTAATGCATTTCATGAGAGGTGCGTGATATAATATACTTCATCTTTCATCAATTAAATTTTATGACAGTCATAACATTTCTCCATTGTTTCTCACCACATATGTCTAGGTATTTATATGAATTTTAAAACCCAATAATAAATTCTCAACACTTGCAAAATCTGACAAGAAGTTATCAAACAATCTTTTGAGGAGATATTTGTTGCAGCTTTCTTTGTTTAATGAAGGAACAAACAAGTTTGATAAAGTTGGAGGGAACAAAGAAAAGCATTTCCTTAACTCAAGCATTTTTATGTCTAAATCATTATTTTTTAGAATATTAAATTATTATTTAAGAATAAAAAATTGTGGGGACCCATTGCTTTTGGGTTGGATTTCATTCATGGCATGGTCTTTGGAGGGGACATTGCTCTTAATGTTCCTTTTGTGTACGGTCTTCATAATGAATTAATGTTTTGAACTTTACAATTGAAATTAATTTTTTTTAAGGTAAAAGCTAATAATAATGATATCAGGAATGTTAATCATCACTTTTAATAATAATATGTGTATTGAATATTTGAAATAATACTTATTAAGAATTTTGAAAAATATAATTTGTTTATAAATGTATTTTCGAGAATGATGAGCTTTAAGAATGTCATTATTTGCACTCTTTCTTAAATTGAAATTTAAGATTTAGATGGTAATTGAGAGTGTAAATATAATTGAATGTTGTGGTCCAAATATTTAATAATATAAATATTCATGTATATGATAAGATTCTTTTTTGAAGGGTATAGGATAAGATTCTTGTAGATAAAATAGTTGGTAAAGAGCTACAACTAATTATTTCCTCTTAAATTATCAGCATTACTCATTTGAAGATAACCACAAGTCATTTCAAGGCCTTATAATTTCTTACATAAGAATGCCTACTAACCCAACCCCTATAATTTTTTTAGTAATAACCCAAACCATGTAATTTTTAGGGAGAGTGGTGTACCTCCTTTAAAGTTTATTTTAACATCTGAGACTAACATAACATTGTTGGGAATCAAGTCAAGGACCAAAGGAACATGAGGAATCAACGTGAGGGAGAGTTCAATATCAAGAGGGACCATAGACCTAGGAATAGTGAGAAAGGGTTGTAGACAAGGGGATGAATATGAATTAGGACCTAGGAGAGAAAATAGATAGGGAAGTTGTGAGTATTGAGCCTAGAGAAAGAATCAAGACTATGAGTGAAGAGCCTAGGACTACGAAACTAGATAGAGCAAGGTTTATGAATTCATATGGACTTAGGAATTGGGTATGGATCTAGAGGTGTAACATCCTCCCAGAGGTTTGGTCTTCAAGGGAATAAAAGAAAGAATATCAAGGACATAGACACATTGAAAGGAACATGGACCTTGAAACTATGTTCCAAGCTCCCAATTCTACGCGAGGACCCACACCTAGTAGAACATAGAATATATTGGGATAGGAGTATCGAGGTTCTAGGGGGAATCTATAACTCCATGACAATATGAATGAAAAGTACCAAGGACCTTGGAAGATAGTCCCCCAGTTCTAAGTCTATTTTTGGACTTATGGTTTGAGAAATATAATAGAAAATTACAAAGGGGTAGCGTCAAGTTTTGGGTGAGCTTGGAACCTTAGGAATTGGTCCTTATATCCTAAAAGTTCACCTACAAGCCCACAACTTAGGAAAGACATAGTTACCCCCAAACATAAACACACTTAGGATTTACTTGATCACATGTAACCACAACACATGGAGGGACCACTTAGAATTTCTCATATTGATAATTACTGGTAGGTAAATAAGAAAAGTGTAGTAAAAGGGGACACAAACCTAGCCAATTATGAAAATTTTGAGGCTTGCAAATCTAGACACCAAAATAATCCACTCTCCAATACAAAAGGAAAAGAAAGGTGTCACACTCAAAGAGGGTAACAAACAATTTGATTTGAATATAGGAAAATGTGACACCTATTTATTTCATTATGATGTTGGAGGATATTATGATGAAAGTGTTGGGAGATTTTTTTGGAGCTATGCCAAAAGAATAATAAAATAAATAGTGGAAAATACCATTAGGGAAATAAACATGCAAACACCAAGTCAAAGAGAGAACAAAGCTCACAAGATATTACACTATCATTGAATGGTAAGAGTATGCCATTTGATACTTGGATAGTGTTAGGACTATGTGATCTACACATTGCAAGTTCTAATGTTTTGTATGAGTTTAATTTAATTATAATATTGAGCCGTCATGAAATGAGGTGCCATGCATGGAGAGATTTTGAAGATTCCTTAAGTGACACTCTTTTCTATTTGGTATGTATTATATGATGTGTGGGAGCATATATGGCATGTAGTATTTGTGAGATCATCCATAATGTGTAACTTGCATACAAGAGAATCTATGACCCATGTATAAGCATGTAAGAACATTGCAATAGGAGGGTTACATAATTGTCTTGGAAGAAATTTTTAGTTGTCCAATAATAATTGTGCAAAACAAATATAAGAGGTAACTATTGATCTTATGAGGGCACTTAGGAGAAAGACATATGGCCTCTTAGTCATATGGGTCAAAGATAACATGGGAAGAGTTACATACTATTTAAAGGGGCTTTACACATGTGGATGAGGCACATGGGTCCAACTTGAACAAGTTGGACTAAGGTTTGGTTCATGGTTTGAGTTTATGGTCTTCAAACCTTATTTTGTTAAACATACCCCAAGACTGAGAGGGGAGGTGAATCAGTCTTGAAAAATCACTTAAACTTTATACCACAAATAAATATCAACTTATCCTTAATCTTATCAGCAACAATGAATGATAAAACAATGAACACCATGCATAAGAGAATAACAAATTTACATGGAAAACCCAAAAAGGGAAAAACCACAATGAGAGTTAATTCACAACATATGAACAAGACTGCAATATTTATTTTAGGCACACTGCCAAGGAACTCACTGCTCCCATAATGACTTGTAGGTTGAGGTACACTACCCCAAGGAAATATACAAGGGACTTGTAGGCTGCACACTGCCTTAGGGCAATATACAAATAACTTTCTAGGGAGAGTCACTATCTTTGAGCAAGGTACATAAAAATATGAATAAAAATTTAGCATACTGCCTCCAAAAATCTCCAAGCATGAAGTTTTCCTTGAATCTCTACCTCAAGCGACCAACTTCAAAACATTCACCACACACTTTCTCTACCTCAACTTCTCATCACATACTCTACAATTGATATGATCATGTAAGCACTCTAATCCACACAATCATGCCACACAATCATATTGACTTTATCTTCTTTATATATCATCCTATTCATCACAAAACATAAATTAGGCTAGCCAAAATAGGGGACAAACATAAGTCTTATCAAGTCGGCCACCAAACACAATTGTGGTGAAAGCAGTCCAATCCAGGAGATATAGTGGACCTAAACATCATATCACATCTTTCAAATTAGTTCCAAACATTACACGCGCTAGCACATGTCCTCCAAAAGTTGGCAACAAGGTGACATGTAGATAAACCATGTAGCACATAACTAGTCGGCCCAAAAAACATATCTTCCAAATGATTATCTCAATGTGAATCCCCACAACCTAAAGCAATACCCAAATGCAACTTATGAAAATCTCCAATGTTGGTGAAGACACCCAAGGATACACAACAAGCAAGAGAATAAACTCTATCAGCCAAACCACAACAATTACCTTGAAAATCTAGCACCAAATAAAATGCAACACCAAACTGATCATCCAACATGATGCAAAGCACATAAGGAAGTTCCTTGAACATACAATAATATTCCCAAATACTTATTTCTTACTATCACATCAAAAAATGCTAGTGCAACACCAACAATTACAAGACACTTCATTCTAAAAGGCCAGAAGACCTTGTGATGAACAAAACATCATTATCAACTCTTCCAGATCACATCAGCACTTGAAACTTAAACTGAGACACAACACCATCATTAAAGGCATTTCCTCCAAGCCACAACAATAGAAACATCAATGCAGAGAAATACAAAATATTTTCTAGACCAATCCTAACAAACAACCAAATTGCCAACAAACTACAATCACCAATCACATCAGTTGCAACACTAGGGACTTGAAAAGATAAGAGTGTAACATCTATAAAGAATACATATTATGCTCAAATTTTCAAGATCATATCAACAAATGCAGAGGAATGAGAGAATTCATCCAAACTATCTTCAACATACATTCCTTCAATTACTTATTCCATCAATCTTCCAAGGACCGGAATGTCTTGAAAACATCATAATCTACCATCATGTAGCATACACAGATCATTATAGTCATATCCACTTTATTTATATGCTTTTAATCCTCATATTGATATGATATGATCATTATACCATCTTTGTAGCTTTAATCAAGAGCATCAACACCAACACTGCCATAAACATCAACATACAAGGCCAAGCCTCATATAAAAATATTTATTATTATTGTTATTCAATGCATCATTATCATCATCATTGCTCCACGTCATTAGGATCATCCCTCACTTCTTAGGTACGAACATCTAACTAGGAACATCTCTACACCATAGTATATAGCCATTTCATCATAATGAGTGTAGACATTAGAAAATATGATCATCATTATTAGGCAACCCAATTAAGGACTTCAACTACATCATTGCCATTTGACACAACTCGTCATTATTGGCATCAATAGTGTCAATCATGACACCATAGCATGTTGGATATCAACACCAAAAGGGTGGACATCAAACATGAACACTTGCTCAACTCTCATTTGCATTCTTCATAAGTATCAATAAAATCTACAACAATCCTCTACATAATCTTCAACAAGAACACCATCTACACATTCACCTAAACTCATTGTATCAATACCTGAGATATCAATATGTATCAACGGTCAGCAACATATATTTCATCAATAATAGACCCAATCCACATCAGCATGTGCTTCCATCATTACCGACATCAATAATACAAGAAAACAACATCAACATATCAACAATGACAATATCTAGTCAATAATAATAATAATTCTAACAATATTCATCTTCATATCTTTGCACTTAACTGCACCATGTGACATTAATAACAACACTAAATTGAGGGCTGACATCAATGACCACTAAGACAACAGTTGCCAAAAATCTCCCCATTTGTCATTGATGGCAACACTCACACAATATTTTCTCCCCCTCTTTGACATCAAGGACAAAGTGCACAATACTTTACTTCAATCTCTTCCTTTCTGCACTTTTGATCTCCTCCTCACCCTTTATTCATCTATGCATTTCTCTCCTCTCTTCTTCAAAATAATCAACTATACATTATCTTCCCTTCATTTGTATTATCTATCCCTTTTAACAGTAACCAAAAAACTACATATTCCCCTTGAAAGCAACAATCATATCAATTTAGGAGACAAAGGATATACCTATAATTTCTCCCCCTGGATAGGTGCACCAACATATGCATCTAGAATTTGACTATTCACTATGCAACCTTTTATCATCTATAACATCTCCTGAATATTTCTTTCATTCTATTTTATTTAGGACCCTGTCATATTATCCTCAAACATCTCTTAAACATAACCATAACTATTAGCTTCAAAAATAAGCCTCAACACTTAGGGATATAAATATATGTAGTGAATAATTCCTTCTAACTCTATGCTTTCTTCTTCAATTATTGGAGGACAATTCTATACTGGGCAAAAGCTTATATACTTTAACTACTTCATTTGAATACTTCCACATCTCCTTCATCTTCTTCTTTTTCTCGATCCAGATCAAACTTCTTTTGTGGAGCATAAAATCTCATTTTCTTCCCTCTATAGAGCTTAGCAATGTGTCCTAGTTTATTGTAATTGTAGCAGGTGGTACCATTTCTCCTAATATTAGATATGCACTCAACAACCCTATGAACAAACATGTTACCTGTGTAGCAATATCCATTGAAAGAATGAGAGGTCATATCATTATTATTACTCCTGTAATTGTTCCTCATCCTACTTCTACAATTATTAGCCTTGTGACCAAACTTATTACAAACATAGCATCATCCATAAAATGAACGAGAGTGCATTACATTGTACCATGGATTCATACTCATCTTGCTTCTACATCCAATAGTTGTATGCTCAAACTTGTTGCAACAATAATTATTATTATTAAATGATTTATAGTACATGATTAGAGCAATTTAATTTGGAGTAGGTATTCTAAAATTCATCTTCCAGTTCCATATTTGTCTGAATTGATTCTTCTCTTCATTTGTCTTCTTAGATGCATCATCTTCCTTCTTCTCACTCTTGTCTTCATCCAAACTTGATTTAGAGCTTTCTCCCTTTTCAAGGCTAGGATTACCCTAAGTCTCTATCTTCTCTTTTGCATTTTCTAGTTCTTTTCTTAGAGTAACAATCTCATCCTCAAGCTTAGATCATTCAGCAATTTTGTCATGAAGCTTTCTATCCAAACAATCAACAATCATCTCACCTTCATCAACTTGAATCTTTAGGTTTACAATTTCATATATTTTGAGTTTGTATTCATATTCTTTGTTCTCTTTCAACTTGGCAATTCATTTTCTACATCTTTGAGTCTGACTTCACATTATTTTCTTCCTTCAACTTAAGCTTTCATATTAACAATTGTCTTCTTTTTCATGCTACCTTTAATCTAGTACTCTCTGCACTTTGCCCTTGCATCATCTAGGTCATCAACAACAAACCGAAACTCTCCTTCAAGATCTACTTCACAATCATCTGGATCAATATCCCAAACCTGTTGCTCCCTTGCCTCTAGATCTTATTTAGGATAAATTATATCATTAACCATTGTTTTGGTTCCCATTTGTTTAGGTGCAGGATCTTCCTCAGCTATTGCATTCAGATCAATGAAAGAGTTGGTCTCCTTTAGGTGAGATACATTACTTCATGTTCTTGTTCCTTATGCTACTAGTCTTCTAGTGCATGCTCTAAAGTAAGATGTTATTCTTTGTTGCACATCTAACTTACACAGAGCGTATTATGTTTTAATCTCTTGACATAAATAATATCTTCTTTTTTGTGCTTCAAATCAATTGTGATGGTTCCTTTTCCACACATTTGAGATGCCTCTTCACCACCAAACTTAATTGATACAACATTCCACTAATTAAGGTTGATGTACCTTCTTTTGTCACTATTCATGTGGTTAGAACACCCACTATCGATCGCCTAGGAATTTGGTTCCTCTTTTGTATGGAAATTAGTCCATACAACCATTGATTTCTCACTACTCTTGTTGGTTTGCATAGTTCCAAACTGTCTATGCATGACGATCACTATCAATTTTACATCATTAACCCTAGTTCATGCATTCAATTCACATCATTTTAATAATTACCCTCAAATCAATCAAGGAGTAGCAAATTCACCTTGTGCTTAGCCCTTTTGTAATAAGTTTGAGGTTAAGCCTATTGAATCCATTCCCCTTCCAAATGTGATTGTTGGAAGTAGGTTTGATTCATAGTTTGCATGCATAAACTAGTGAACCCTATTTGTACCCTTTACATTAGCAAACTCTATTGACCATACTGAACACACAATTGGATATCTCTTTAGCCTTTTATTTGTGTATCGATGGGTAGATAGAGGAGGTCAACTACATATTGGTTAATCTTTTGCATATTCTCAATAGTGTACATTAAAATAAATAACATGCACAAGGGAAGAATACCATAGAAATTACCTGGAAACATAATAGGAATTATTTATAAATGCTTAGTCATAATCAACCACTTTGAGGGGGAAATATCCAAAAGTATTCAACAAGAACATAATTCATAATATTGTAATAAACTAATTATTACCTTCCATATATATCATGTAGATCGCTCATTGTAACCTAACTACCTATATAAAACTAGAGAAATGATAATATAAGTTAATGAAAATTATTCTACCCACAAATTGTCTACACATATCCCCATGCATGCTACTAGTTAAGGGAATAAGATGCCCCTCCCCTTAAAACCGATATTATCCTCTTTGTTCCTGATCCTTGGATCCTTTTGTAGAATGTTGCATGCATATTACTAGCCAAATTCTTTCACTTGATCAAATACATTTTGAACTCATCCTTGACTAAAAACCCTTAGTGCTTATTTTAAGGATCCCCTTATGTTATAAAATAATCCTACTTTCCTCATCAAGCCATAGTAGTATTTGTCTTTAATAACCTTTTTCAAGTAGGAAACATGGAAGACCAAATACATTTTTATTGATTTAGGTAACTCTAGTTTGTAGGCTACAACTATAAAACCTTATAAGGACCATAATAGTTGGGTACAATTTTGTTGTCCTTATTTTTAGCGGCATCTACTTATATGGTTGTAATTACAAAATGATCCATTCTTCTACTTCTAAATATCTTTCACTTCAATGTTGATAAGCTTATCACTTCATTCTATTTTGTTTCATTGTCAAGTTCTTCCTAATATTAGAGAGTACCTCTAGTTAGATTTGAATGCATTTCTTCAATTTCTCTAGCCTTCAAGTGTGCCTACAATAAAGATGTGATGGATGATGGTTGGTACCCATAAATTATAAAAATTAGACATTTTGGATAAAATGTTATACCATCATACTAATTGTGGCAATCATTACACCCATCTCTCATATTTATCTAGAGAAAAATATTTAAGAGAATTCTCCAAGCACTTTTTGAACCCATTAATGTTTCATCTAATCCAAGCTAATATGATGAGCAAAAAGGAAGATGAGTGCCTCAACATGAGATTAAGTTAGTCCAAAAATTACTAGTAAATATAGGATCATGATCACTCACCATGTGATTTTTAGTATAGTGTATAGCTTCTAAATTTTATCCATAACACGTTCTTGCTATAATACTTGATACAAATGAATGTGACAAAGTATAAAAAAGTGTATTTTTGGTGAGTCAATCTACAACAACCATGATGATATTTTTCCTTCAAAATTGAGCAACCTGGTAATGAAACCCATGGATGCCTCTTCCCTATTGGAGTAAATAATTCATATATTAATTATTCACTTAATTGCATTTATTCATTAAATAATTTATTATTTAGTTAATTAATTAATTATGAATAATTTATTAATATGTATCTCCATGTATAATGCAAACTAGGAAAAGAAAACTATGTTTAGATTTTTGAGAGTTTCATGATTAATTAGTCTATTATGCTATTTGTGCATACATGACTGATTCATGCATTTTGTTTTAACTCTCAGTCTATCTTGTAGACTCCACCATTTAGGGTTTCTATCTTTAGAGTTAGATTTCTTTATAAGGATGTAATATCCTTCATTGTAACTCAAGAAATAAGCAATGAGCAACTTCAAAGCAATACATTCAATTATTGTTAATTGTTAGGACCCGAAGGCAACTGAGAGAGGGGGGTGAATTAGTTGTCTATTAATTCCAACCCAAATATAACTTAATCAAACTTGATGCATAATACCGGTAAACCAAGCTTAATGTTGGTTGACAGTTTAACAGTTAATAGCAATACCAGTGAAACTTAATGCATGAAACAGAAAGAGAAATAACAACCACAACACATAACACAAATATTTGTACGTGGAAACCCTGTAAGGGGAAAAACCACAGTGGGAAACCTTACCCACAATCAGATGATACTACTGCAAATAGTATGTGTGTACAAATGGGGTCTGCACATGCAGAAAGGCCAACTGCCTAGAGCTCACTGCTCAATCACAAAATGAGAGTCACACTGACTACAATAAAATGAGAGTCACGCTGACTACAATAGGATGGTTAAATCCTAGATAATGTACTGCTCAAAATAGCATCTTCGTATGCTGGATTTAGTATTGGTTAGGCTCAAATTATCTCCTTCATACCTTCCTTGAATCTTCAAATGATGTCTGCGTGAGTAGCTCTGCTTATATTCACATATACCAAATATCACAACCTTATCTCATCTCCTATCCTATATCTCAATCTCACAATTGAGATCTTACATATATACCAAAACCTAAGACCAAAGGTGTAGGTCAGCTCATTAAGAATATTACAATTAAATCAATTACAAATGAATCAATATGTGATGCATCATGTCGGCTCAATGCATTTACAATAATAACCAGTCTATAAATCATCTCCATAATGTGTCGTGTTGATCTGGAATAGATAACGCATGTCGGTCCATAACCTAGACCAATTTGTCGATAACAACAAATATGCCAAGTCGATTAGACCAATAACCAAATGACCAAAACCAAGTGTCCAAACCATGTCTTCAACATAACCAAGTAACCTCCAAATGATAACAAGTCATCCTTTGTGCCGGTGAACAATATAACATATCAATGAACCAAATATCGGTGACTGTGTATAAGTCACTAAACATGTCGGTGAACATAATGTGTCAGTTCAACATAACCAAATATCTCCAGAAATATAAGTGTTGATAAGTGTTGATATCAATGACAAAACCAGTGCAACACATCCATAATACCAACAATCTCCCCCTTTGGCATTGATGACAACACAAGATGGAAAAACCATCTAAGTGCCAAAGCAAAAATGCCAATAAACCAAAAACCAACAATCTCCTAAAGAGATCAATTACCAAAAATCAAAATACAGATGCAGAGAGTAACAATCTCTCCCTAAAAGATAATGTGTTTTTCCATAGATATCTCTCCCCCTTTGACATCAAATGCCAAAGCAATTCAAAAACCAGATACAACCAGTTCATAGAACTAATTACAAATACCAACTACCCCCCCTGAGAAGTAGCTCTCCTTCATCAAAGCCGGAAAAAGGTTTCTCTGTAAATTTTGTCGGTTTGATGCCATTCTCCAACTGTCTAAGTCTCTACCGGTGAGGGCATAACCCCAAGCTACTCTCTGAGATATTAAAATGTTTCCTTAGGCAAAGGCTTAGTAAAGATATCTACAATCTGCTCTTTAGTATTCACATAAACCAGTTTCACTTCTTTTGCTTCAACGTTCTCTTTCAGAAAATTGAATTTTATAGAAACATGTTTAGTTTTGGAGTGAAATACTAGATTCTTAGATATATCAATTGCTTCCATATTATCACAGTAAATAATTATAGGCTCTTTGCATTTTACCTTTATGTCCTTCAACATTTGTTTAATCCATAATACCTTAGTACAATTAGTTGTTGCTGCAACATATTCTGATTCTGTTGTTGATAATGATGTACAACTCTGTTTCTTGCTCAACCATGAAATCAATCTGCTACCAAGAAAGAATGCCCCACCGGCAGTGTTCTTTCTGTCATCTACATCTCCTGCCCAATTAACATCGGTGTATGCACATAAATCAAAATTTTCATCTTTAGGATACCATAAACCAAGATTTGTTGTGCCTTGTAGATATCGGAAAATCCTTTTCACTGTTGATTCATGATTTTCCTTAGGATTACTCTGAAATCTTGAAACAATACATATTGCATTCATAATATCAGGTCTTATTTGTGTCAAATATAGTAAACCTCCAATAATAGATTTATATTTTGTCAGATTAATAGGTGTTGAATCATCCTTCAATGATAGTTTGTCAGTTGTAGTCATAGGAGTACTTACCGGTTTAGAGTTTTCCATACCAAATTTATTCAGTAATTCCTTCAAGTACTTTGATTGACATATGAATATACCTTTATCAGTCTGTGAAATCTGCAATCCTAAAAAAGAATTTTATCTCCCCAATCATAGACATTTCAAATTCTTCCTGCATCTTATTAGAAAAGTCTTTACACAATCCATCTTCTCCTCCAAAAATTATATCATCAACAAAAACTTCAATAACCAAGATGTCATCATTAGTCACTTTGAAATATAAGTTGTTGTCAGCATTACCTTTAGTGTAACCAAGCTTCAAAAGATATTTTCCAATCTAGCATACCAAGCTCCAGGAGCTTGCTTCAATCCATATAAAGCTTTCCTTAACTTGCAAACCATATCTTTGTCATTTGTCATAGAAAATCCATCAGGTTGTTCAATGTAAACTTCCTCTTCAAGATCACCATTCAGAAATGCACATTTAACATCCATTTGATATACTGTATAGTTCTTGTGTGCTGCAAATGCTAGGAATAGTCTAACTGCCTCAATTCTAGCTACCGGTGCAAAGGTTTAATTGTAATCAATTCCCTCTTTCTGTGAATATCCCTTACACAATAAGCTTTCTTTGTTTCTGATTACCTTACCATCTTCATTAAGTTTATTTCTGAATACCCATTTAGTTCCAATTACATTTTTGTTTTTAGGTCGGAGAACCAATGTCCATGTGTTATTCTTTTCAATTTGTTCCAATTCATCTTCCATAGCCTTAATCCAATATTTATCTTCACATGCCTCATTAACTGATGTTGGTTCAATTTGAGAAATTAAACATACCTCTTCATTTGTCAGTCTTCCTCTTGTCATAACTCCTTGATACTTATTCCCAATTATCTGACTTTCAGAGTGATTCAATCTTACATACCTAGGTGTATTCACTTGTTGTTGTTGTTCAGTCACTGTGGAATTCTCTAATGATGCCAGTGTGACTGGATCAACATTCTGTACCGGTGCACTCTGTATAGGTTCATTTGTGATTATCTCAATTGTCGGTTCAGAGTCCATAGACCTTGAATCTCTTCTTAAGTGTTCATCAATTTTCACATTTGCACTCTCAATGATTTTCTGCAATCTTTTATTAAAATATCTATATGCCTTGCTCTTAGATGAATAACCAAGAAATATTCCTTCATCACTTCTAGGATCAAATTTACCAATATACTCATCTCTCCTAATGTAATATTTGCTTCCAAATATTCTGAAATATTTAAGAGGAGTATTACCAAACCAGAGTTCATGAGGTGTCTTATTGGTTTCACCTTTGATGTGAACTCTGTTGAATGTGTAAACCGTTGTATTCACTGCTTCTCTCCAATATACATGGGGTAGGTTTGCTTCTGATATCATGCTTCTAGTTGCATCCTGAATTGTTCTATTTTTCCTTTCCACAACTCCATTTTGTTGGGGTGTCCGAGGTGCTGATAGCTGTCTTTTGATTCCATTCACTTCACATAATATCTTAAATTCCTTAGATGTGAGTTTACCTCCTTGATCTGATCTTAAATATTTGATTTTCTTACCTGTTTCATTCTCTACCATTGCCTTGAATAGTTTGAAATTCCCAAAAGCTTTTGATTTCTCCCTGAGAAAAGTAACCCAACACATTCTAGAATAATCATCAACGATTAGCATAAAATATCTATCTCCTTGTAGACTTCTAGTTCTTGCCGGACCACATAAATCATTATGAATTAAATCAAGAACATTATTGGATTTTTCTGGAATACTCTTAAAAGTTGTTATAACTTGCTTTCCAAATTGACATTCCTTACATACCGGATTGTGAGGTTTTACAATCTTAGGTAGATCCCTTACTGCCTTAGTTGTATTGATCTTTATAATGCAATCAAAATTCACATGACAAAGTCTCTTATGCCATAACCAACTTTCATCAATATGTGCAATCAAGCATGTTTTCTCATTTTTATTCAAGTGAAAGATATTACCTTTAGTCTGATTACCGGTTGCAATTTCCAAACCAGTTATATTCATGATTTTGCATTTACCATTCTTGAATTGTAACTGAAATCCCTTTTCAACTAATTGACCAACACTCAAAAGATTATGCTTCAAACATTCAACATAATAAATGTTGCCAGTATTGTGCTTACCATCAAAAGATATAGTGCCTTTTTCTCTGATCAAACAAGCTTTATCATCCTCAAATCTTACTAGACCTCCATTGTATTCCCGAAAAGTTAAGAATTTACTTTTATCACCAGTCATATGATGTGAACATCCAGAATCAATGATCCATTCATCCTTTTCTTCAATTTTAGCTGCCAGGGCCTGCTCTACCGGTTGTACAGTAGGTGCCGGTTGATCTTCTGTTATTGCAACAAAATCCCATCCATTGTCTGTCGGTTCTGTTGGCAATATAACAAGGATATTGAGAAGGTTGTTGATGATTATGGACATAACTGATTAAAGATGTTTTACTGTCTTGGTATTATTATTTTGTCATTGATGTCAAGAAATTGATTTTCTAATTCAGTATGATGTTACCATATCTTAAGAAATATGATATGAAGATTATAAAGAAGTCGGTAAAGACACAGGAAAGAATATGATGAATAAAGGGATAAGTTATTCAATGGGCAACTCTACCGAGTCAGACAATGATGAGATCTTGATGTTCTAGATTGTTTTAACATCATACATATGTTGTAAAATGTAAAGGTTAATGCTACACTATGTTATCAGCCAAAGAACATGGTTGGTAAACCCTAAGGAACCTAGTCGGTAAACCCTAAGGTTATCGCAGTCGGTTAATGAAGACAGAATGTCTACCGAGTAAAGTTTAGTATTCATCGAGTTGTAACCGAGCTATAACAGAATGCATTAAATGGTTACATGTGATATTTAATGAAAGAAGCTGACGAGCTAGAGCGGATCAATGATTGGCAAGCCATGGAAGAAGTTTGTTAACAAATCTAAGGCAATGGAAAGTCGGCAAGAAGATCTACAACTCAGATTGAACCGCATTACCCTAACACAAGTTCCAAGATGATTGTGCAAGTTCTGAGGTAGGGTAAAACATTTTTCAGATCATAAGATACAATGAACTTGGACAAGATTGAAGATCTGATGGCTATGATTGATCATGGGAAATGTGATCAAGGAGATTAAGCAGTTAGATGATTGTTTATAAATAGGAAACTGTTGATAAACAATGTATGCGGGCAAGTGTATGCATAGGGATGCTACATAGTGATCGCCAAGCACAGAAGCTTGAAAACCTGTTGGAATAACAGAGTATTTATGCCCAGCAGATAGACGAGAATAGTTCTATGTCTAGATTGTGTTGAACAAATAAGAATCTGCTTTAGCATTTTAGATGTAAAGTTGCAGATAGATTGTATTACTGTTAGCTTGTGAAAGTAACAGGAAATCTCTTAACCGAGTGGACTTAACAGTCTTATAAGTAAATCCTCTAACAAGGTGACATTCTAAATGAGTGTTTGAAATCCTTTGACAAGGTCACTTCTAACAAAGTGAAGATCCTAACAGATCTGAGGGAAATCCCTTAATCGGGTCACATCTAGCAATGTCTTTTGTAATCTTTAACAGCATTGGCTTTTAACCGAGCATACTCTAGAAGAGTATATTTCTTAGTGGGTCCGAAATCCCACAGTGGTTTTTCCCTATTTGGGTTTCCACGTTAAATCTGGTGTTATGAGGTTTATATTGTTCATATGCTTTTGAGTTTGCATGTTTGACAATTTTTATTCTATGACTGATATATGTTACCGAGGTTGAATCTGTTGTTTTCATTAATGATTAAGTTTGTATGATTCACCCCCCCTCTCATCTTGTTGGCTATCAGATCTGTACTTATATTAAGTATCAGAACTATCAATTGGTATCAGAGCTTTGGACTCTGAAAGGAAAGTTTAAAGGCACTTGAGTTAAAGATCCAAAGATTTATAAGAGGGATGCACCTAAGCTGAATAAGTCAAGTTTCTCTACATGGCAGAAAATGATGAAGCTACATCTATCAGGAGTTGGAGAATATGCTATATAGTATCCGGAGAATGATTTTGTTGCACTGAGCACCTATCCATTGACTATGGAAGAGATAAAGGCAAAGCAAGAACACATTCAAGCAATGATTGAAATAACATCTGCATTGACCGATTCTGAGTTTAATGATCTAGAAGGCTACAATGATGCGAAGGCTATGTGGACTAAGCTCATATCTGTATATGGAGGAGATGAACATGTTCAAAGAGCAAAAGTTGATAGTCTAAGAGGACAACTTGAATCTATGAGGATGAATGAAGGTGAGAACATAACCCAGTACAGTACAAGACTAAAGGAGATTGTAAATCAAATCAAAGGAGCAGGAGGAACTATTGAAGAAAAGGATGTGACAAGTAAGTTGTTAAGAACCCTTCTACCTGCCTATGCAATCAGAGTCTCTACAATCAATGAATTGAGGTCTGTACCTAATATGCCAGTTTCCTTGGATGCTACTATTGGTAAGCTACATGCATTTGAGTTAAGTAATTTTGATAGCAGTGGGTCATCGGTAAATAAAGTTGAATCTGCATTTAGTTCTTTTCATCTAAATGAATCTAATGATTACAATGAAAGAAAGTATAAGTATTCTGAAGGAAATCATAGTGGAGCAAGTGAAAGATTTCAGAAGAACATGGAGGAGGTACACAAACTGTATGAAGAAATCAGAAAGCAAAAAGAGTTTGAAGCACTATTGGCCAAAAGGTTACCAAGAGGCAAAGGTAAGTATAAGGGAAAACTACCCTTGAAATGTTTCAATTGTGATAAGATTGGACATATGGCTTCTAACTGTCCTAACAAAGATTTTACTAAAAAGAGAGATTACCGAGATGACAGACAGAAAGATAATCATTACAGAGGTCACCGAGACTTCAGAAGAAGAGATAGAAAGACTTGCTTAATTTTCGATGAGGAATCTGAAGATGATAAATCAGATGAGACTGATACAGAGGAAGTTGTTTATGTGGCTATCAAGGATGGATCAGATGAAGAAAGGTATGAAGAAAAAGCCCTAATATCTCACATAAACACTAATGATTCTTGGATTATAGATAGTGGATGCTCACATCATATGACAGGAGATAAACACAAGTTTGTTATGTTAGAAGATTATGATGGAGGCTATGTTAGATTTGGTAATGATGCACCATGTCCGGTAAGAGGTAAAGGATCCATAACACTTCTTGATAAAGCAAGATGCAATGATGTTTATTGGGTTGAAGGTTTGAAATATAATTTGTTGAGTGTAGCACAGCTAAACAACATAGGTTACCAAATAGAATTTCAGAAAGGAATTGTCAAAGTTCATGACAAGAATGGAAAGTTAGCTGCTACCGGGACACAAACAAAAGGTAATACATTTCACCTTGACTCAACTCACAATAAGTGTTTGCATGCAAAGATTGATAACACCTGGTTATGGCATAAAAGGTTTTGTCATGTTAATTTTGATAATCTAATCAAGATAAGTAAGAAGCACAGAGTAAGAGGTTTACCGAGTCTTGAAAAACCTAAGAATGCTATGTGTCGAGGATGCCAAATGGGCAAGATGACAAGATCCAGCTTTACAAGTAAGTCCTACACTTCTAAGGGAATTCTAGATCTTGTACACACTGATTTTTGTGGTCCTATGAAAGTTCAAAGTTATTATGGTGATAAGTATTTCATATTATTTGTGGATGATTATTCAAGGATGATGTCAGTAATGTTTTTAAAGGAAAAATCAGAAGCTTTTCAAATGTTTAAATGGTACAAGGCTAGAGTTGAAAATGAAATAGGAAGACAACTGAAATGTCTTAGATGAGATAGAGGAGGAGAGTTCACATCTGATGAGTTCAACCTATTTTGCAATGATCATGGTATTAAAAGACAAGTCTTTGCACCGAGGACTCCACAGCAGAATGGAATAGCTGAAAGAAGAAATAGATCTATTGTGGATTGTGCTAGAACACTGATGATTGAGAAGAAGGTTCCACAAAATTTTTGGAGAGAAGCAATAAGCACAACTGTTTACACCTTGAACTGAGTTCAATTGAAGAAAGGTACTTTGAAGACACCTTATGAAATCTGGTATGGCAAGAAACCTAACGTAAGTTATTTTAAGATCTTTGGAAGCAAATGTTATGTTCATAAAGATGATAGAAATGGCAAGTTTGATCAGAAAAGTGAAGAAGGAACATTTCTAGGATATTCTAGAAGCAAAGCATTTAAATGTCTGATCAAATCGTCTAACAAAATAGTAGAAAGTGCAAATGTAAAAATTGATGAATTTGCAGAAAGAACTGATGACAGGAATTCCAAAGAACCAGAAGACTATGATGAATTTGTCTATGTGCAACCGAAAAGTCCTACCGAGATAACTGTTGAAGGAAATGAGGAAGATATCTAGTTACCGAGTGATGAAGAGGATCATACACAGCCTACCGAGCCTGTATTAGCCAAATATGTCAGAAGACATCATGCACCAAGTCAGATTATAGGAGATAAGGATGATCCAGTGATGACAAGGAACAAACTGAGACAGAACACATATTTGATATCTGAATTTGAACCAAGAATAGTAAAAGAGGCATTCAACAATGAAGATTGGATAAATGCTATGACTGAAGAGATTGATCAAATCAAGAAGAATGACACATGGACACTAGTCCCAAGACCTAAGGACAAAAATGTAATCGGTACAAAGTGGATCTTTAGAAACAAGATAAATGAGAAAGGAGAGGTCATTCAGAACAAAGCAAGATTGGTTTGCAAAGGTTATGCCCAAGAAGAAGGAATTGATTATGGTGAGACTTTTGTACCTGTTGCTAGACTTGAAGGAGTTAGAACATTGTTGGCATATGCTACTTACAAAAACTTCAAGGTATATCAAATGGATGTCAAATCTGCATTTCTGAATGGAATATTAGAAGAAGAAGTTTTCATTGAACAACCTGAAGGATTTGTTGAAGACAATAATAAAGATTAGGTATGTAAATTGAACAAAGCTTTATATGGTCTGAAACAAGCACCTAGAGCATGGTATGAAAGACTGCACTCTTATTTGATTAAGATTGGTTTTATAAGGACAAGTGAGAACATCGACATGTACATGAAGAATGATGAAAATGGAATACTAATCTCAGCCATATTTGTTGATGATATTATATTTTGTGGAAATGACTCTTTATGCAAGAACTTTGGTAATGAAAGAGCAAAGAATTTGAGATGTCATTAATCGGTGAGATAAAGTATTTTATAGGCTTACAGATACTGCAAATGAAAAATGAAATTTTCATTACTCAATCCAAATACATAAAGGAAATCTTGAAGAAATTTGGAATGGAGGATTCAAAGCCAGTAAGTACTCCTATGACTACAAACTGCAAACTATCAAAGAATGATGAATCTGCATCTGTTGATGAGACACTCTACCGATCCATGATTGGAAAACTACAATATGTTGTTCACAACAGGCCTGATATAACACATGCAGTAGGTATTGTTGCAAGATTCTCTGCAGATCCTAAGGAAATATAAATGACAGCAATCAAAAGAATTTTTAGATACTTGAAAGGCATTGAAGATTATGGCTTAGCATATTAGAAAGGAAATGATTTTGATTTGAAAGTCTATACTGATGCTGATTGGGCAGGCAACATTGATGACAGGAAAAGTACAAGTGGAGGAGCTTTCTTCTTAGGAGAAAGACTAGTGAGTTGGCTTAGCAAGAAACAAGGATGTGTTTCTCAGTCAACAACTGAAGCTGAATATGTTGTTGCAACACTGAATTGTACCAACATTGCATGGATCAAACAATTGTTGGAAGGTATAAATGAGAAAGTTACCAAGCCAATAACTATATTCTGTGACAATACTAGTGCCATTAATATTTCAAAGAACCCTGTTATGCACTCTAAGACAAAGCACATATCTATCAAATATCATTATCTTAGAGAAGAAGCTCATGAAAAGAAAGTGGTGTTGGAATATGTTAACACAAAGGAACAAATAGCTGATATCTTCACCAAGCCACTACCAAAGGACACTTTTGAATATCTCAGAAGTAAGTTAGGGGTCCTACCCCTATCTCCTACTCACTGACCAAGTTCGGTGAAAGCATCACTTCGATGAATCTATTGAATATCTTTTAGGGAGTTGATGCTGGAGTGATACACTTTAAGAATGCTTTTCTAAAAGTGTACTGGAACAATATTGGGATAATATAGAAAATGATACAGGGAACAAGAATTGTAAACAAATGCTCTGACCGAGACTCAGTTGATACACATCAGCAGGAAATAACTTCTTACAAAAACAACTTATGTTTTAGTTCTTTTCTTTTTTGGCATTGTTGTCAAAGGGGGAGAAGACTACCAGGAGGAGAAGACCTACCCAAGGGGGAGAAGACCTGCCAGGAGGAGAAGACCTGAGAAGATTCAGAGAAAACTAGAAGAGAAGTCTGATGTATGGGGGAGAGCATTTCAGCATTTCAGAATCACAGCAATCTGAATTCTTAACAGTCAAATCAATTGGTTTTGCCATCAATGCCAAAGGGGGAGATTGTTGGCAATATAACAAGGATATTGAGAAGGTTGTTGATGATTATGGACATAATTGATTAAAGATGTTTTACTGTCTTGATATTATTATTTTGTCATTGATGTCAAGAAATTGATTTTATAATTCAGTATGATGTTGCCATATCTTAAGAAATATGATATGAAGATTATAAAGAAGTCGGTAAAGACACAGGAAAGAATATGATGAATAAAGGGATAAGTTATTCAATGGGCAACTCTACCGAGTCAGACAATGATGAGATCTTGATGTTTTAGATTGTTTTAACATCATACATATGTTGTAAAATGTAAAGGTTAATACTACACTATGTTATCAACCAAAGAACCTAGTCGGTAAACCCTAAGGAACCTAGTCAGTAAACCCTAAGGAACCTAGTCGGTAAACCCTAAGGTTATCGTAGTCGGTTAATGAAGACATAATGTCTACCGAGTAAAGTTTAGTATTCGTCGAGTTGTACAGGAAATCTCTTAACCGAGTGGACTTAACAGTCTTATAAGTAAATCCTCTAACAAGGTGACATTCTAAATGAGTGTTTGAAATCCTTTGACAAGGTCACTTCTAACAAAGTGAAGATCCTAACAGATATGAGGGAAATCCCTTAACCGGGTCACATCTAGCAATGTGTTTTGTAATCTTTAACAGGATTGGCTTTTAACCGAGCATACTCTAGAAGAGTATATTTCTTAGTGGGTCCGAAATCCCACAATGGTTTTTCCCTATTTGGGTTTCCATGTTAAATCTGGTGTTATGAGGTTTATATTGTTCATATGCTTTTGAGTTTGCATGTTTGACAGTTTTTATTCTTTGACTGATATATGTTACCGAGGTTGAATCTGATGTTTTCATTAATGATTGAGTTTGTATGATTCACCCCCCCCCCTCTCATCTTGTTGGCTATCAGATCTGTACTTATATTAAGTATCAGAACTATCAGGTTCTTCATCAGAATCATCAGTAACTCCTTCATCAACATAGTAACATGATTTGTTTTTATTCTTCTTAAATATGTATCTCTGATATTCAGGGTTAGGCTTATATGTTCTTTTAGCTTCTTCTCTCAATCTTGCATGTCTATCCGGACATCTAGATTCCATATGACCAATTTTATTGTAGTTAAAACATTTAAATGATGCTTTACCTTCATACTTACTTCCAACTGGACCTTTAGACATTTTCCTTGCAAATAGTGCTTCAAGCTCTTCAAGTTCTTCATTTTCTCTTATGATGTCTTCAAGTTCTTTTGCATAAAGTGCTTTCCAATCAGATTTCTTAGATGATGCTGCAAATGATGATGATGATGCTTTGAAAGCTAAATCTGTCTTAATTGTAGCAACAGGACCAAATTCCTCAAGCTCAAAAGCTGAAAGTTTTCCAACCAAAGTATCTCTAGATACTGATGTATTAGGCATTGTTCTCAATTCATTAATAGCAGTTACTTTCATTTTGTATGTCGGTGGAAATGCTCTTAAAACTTTAGAAACAATCTCATCTTCACTTAAGGATCCTCCAGAACATTGTATACCAAAAACAATTTCATTAACTCTTTCCATAAAAGTAGAAATTCTTTCATCTTCTTCCATTTTCAGATTTTCATACCTAACCCGGAAGCATTCCAGTTTTGCAATTTTGACAGTGGTATCACCTTCATTCAAAATCTCCAATTTATCCCAAATAGCTTTAGCAGTAGATCTGTCTGATAATCCCATGATTTGTTGATCTGACAATGCGCTCAAAAGTGTTTCTCTTGCTTTGCAATCATTCTCCTGATCTTTAGCCAATTTTGGTGGATTAGGTTGACTCTATGTAGGAGCAACATAGTCATTCTTTGTAACATCCCATATGTCTCTTCCAATGCAATTCAAATGTGTCTCCATTATGATCTTCCATATACCATAGTTAGTTCCATCAAGTTTCAGACTGTCATTCCTGAAATAGTTAGTTGCCATAGAATCTCCTCAAGTTGTTAAACTTTTGCAAAAAGAGGACTTAGCTCTGATACTAATTGATAGGACCCAGAGGCAACTGAGAGGGGGGGGGGAGGGGGTGAATCAGTTGTCTATTAATTTCAACCCAAATATAACTTAATCAAACTTGATGCATAATATCCGGAAACCAAGCTTAATGTCGGTTGATAGTTTAACAGTTAATAGCAATACCGATGAAGCTTAATGCATGAAACAGAAAGAGAAATAACAACCACAACACATAACACAAATATTTGTACGTGGAAACCCCGTAAGGGGAAAAACCACAGTGGGAAACCTTACCCACAATCAAATGATACTACTGCAGATAGTATGTGTGTACAAATGGGGCCTGCACATGCAGAAAGGCCAACTGCCTAGAGCTCAGTGCTCAATCACAAAATGAGAGTCACACTGACTACAATAGGATGGTTAAATCCTAGATAATGTACTGCTCAAAATAACATCTTCATATGCTGGATCAGTACCAGTTAGGCTCATATTATCTTCTTCATACATTCCTTGAATCTTCAAATGATGTCTGTGTGAGTAGCTCTGCTTATATTCGCATATACCGAATATCACAACCTTATCTCATCTCCTATCCTATATCTCAATCTCACAATTGAGATCTTACATATATACCAAAACCTAAGACCAAATGTGTAGGTCGACTCACTAAGAATATTACAATTAAATCAATTACAAATGAATCAATATGTGATGCATCATGTCGGCTCAATGCATTTACAATAATAACCAATCAATAAATCATCTCCATAATGTGCCGTGCTGATTTGGAATAGATAATGCATGTCGGTCCATAACCTAGACCAATTTGTCGGTAACAACAAATATGCCAAGTTGATTAGACCAATAACCAAATCACCAAAACCAAGTGTCCAAACCATGTCTTCGACATAACCAAGTAACCTCTAGATGATAACAAGTCATCCTCTATGCCGATGAACAATATAACCTACTGGTGAACCAGATATCGATGACTATGCATAAGTCACTGAACATGTCGATGAACATAATGTGTCGGTTCAACACAACCAAAGATCTCCAGAAAGATAAGTGCTGATAAGTGTTGACATCAATGACAAAACTAGTGCAACACATCCATAATACCAAAATTAATTGTCTTCAACTATTATTTGTTGTCCAATTCTCTCTTTATGCGTGATAGGTATTCTTGTAGAAGACAACTGGGCTTGTGGGATTCGCATTTCACGAATTCTAACATGGTATCAGAGCTCTAGATCTAAAGATTCATGTTTAATTTTTTTTAGATTATTTGAATTTACATATAAAATTGTTCACCTTGGGTTAATTTGGATCTCACCATCAGTTATAGAAGGCTCAGGAAAGTCAAGATCACCTTTCGTTTCGCTGAAATCCGATACACATAGTCCATTTTGCAGGGGTTCGAAGTTCGAGGATTTTTCTCTGTTCCAGAGGGTACTTGAAAATTTGAAGCTTTTTGGGCCCAAAAGGACCTCACAATTGGATTCATAAGGCTAATTCCATGAATTTTGATATATAATTTGCCTATTTTTGGTGACAAGGGCATCTAGGGCATGATTTTTTATTGGCATGTTTTTTGAGGCACGAAAATCCGTACAACCATACTTGCACCTGCCTCAGAAATATTTTCCAAAAAAATTAAAAAATTAACTAGTTGTAAAAGTACGTTGCATCAGTTTTGATGTCAGCATGACGTTATGTTGATGTCAGCGGTACAATCAACAATACAGTCAACATGCATGCCCCTCTTTGACCCTCCTTGTGCCCTTAAAAGAGGGGGTTGGTATTTTATTCATAACTTGAGCATACGGAGTCAAAATTGCGCAAACCATATACCTTTGGAAATCTCTTTCCAAGCTCAATTCAGATACGGAGGTATATTTTTTTGATTTTTTCATTTCACAAGGGTTTTTTCTAGTTGAAGTCAGAAGTTGTAGTTTGCACTCTCGAGGGTATATCTTGTGCATCCAGACTTCATTTTTTGCAAACGAGATATCATCGAAAAGGCGATTTAGAGCTCTATCTAGATCTCAGGTCCATTTTTGCAGATAGATTTCTATCTAAATATCTCTTCCTTCCAAAGTAATCAGTGACTTCCTGGCCCTATTCTGCCCTCCAGTGATCCGAGCTCCATCCTTTTGGCACATATTTTTTTTTTAGCATCATGGAGAATAGAATTTAGATTACCAGTACCTGTCATACCTATCCCTTGTCAACATTATGGGGGGGTTTCTATTGTTGGTGCTAATGCTTCCTTGGTCTTGTGTTAGAGTGTTATATGTATTCAATACTTGTTCCTATGTACTAGGAGATGCAGGGCCATTTACCCATGCATTGTCTGTGAGATGGAGCACTTATGTACTCGTTCCTATGTACTATGAGATGCAACGACCATTTACCCATGCATTGTTAGTGAGATGGAATACTTACCATATCGACTCTCTTGCATTCCTATTTCTAGAGGTTAGATTTTCGACATCATCGCACTCATTCTACGACAATGTTTGCAGCTTCTTCATGCTTGTCTTTTGTTTCTCTTTTGGAGAGGATTTTTGTTCCCATTCAAGGTTTTCTCCTTTTCTTTGTTTTTGAGAAACTTGCATGTTTGTTCTTGGGTACCTCATCAGGCTTTATGTCGGGACCCATCATGAATTCATCTTTGCATGTTTTTTTTTCCTGCATCTTTTTTGCCTCTCTCCCCAGTTGTGCATTCAGGGGGGGTGTTGGAGTAAATAATTCATATATTAATTATTCACTTAATTGCATTAATTTAGTTAATTAATTAATTATGAATAATTAATTAATATTTATCTCCATGCATAATGCAAATAGGAAAAGCAAACTATGTTTAGATTTTTGAGAGTTTCATGCATTAATTAGTCTATTATGCTATTTGTGCATACATGATTGATTCATGCATTATGTTTTAACTCCCGATCTATCTTGTAGACTCCACCATTTAGGGTTTCTATCTTTAGAGTTATATTTCTTTATAAGGATGTAATATCCTTCATTGTAACTCAAGCAATAAGCAATAAGCAATTTCAAAGCAATACATTCAATTATTATTAATTGTCTTCAACTATTCTTTGTTGTTCAATTCCCTCTTTATGTGTGATAGGTATTCTTGCAGAAGACAACTGGGCTTATGGGATTCACATTTCATGAATTCTAACATTCCCACCTCTAGTTTGGAATAATTAATGCTTGAAAAAGCCCATATCTTCATTGTTTCTCCTTTATTTGATTGGAATACCATGCATTCTATCATAAATTTTGGATATCCCCTCTGAGTCCACTCCCAAATATCCTTCTCAATTATGTGCCAAGTCTTTAAGAAGCCTAAATTCTCACCTATTAGAGAAGCATCAAGCTTTGTCAAAACCTTAAACTTAAAATGTCTAAGTTCTCACATAGATATAGCTCAAGTCCTTGTACTATAAAGCTTCTCATTTTCATTTAATTTTGTTGACACATTTGAATCTTATTGGATTTTTCAAACTAGTGTTTGTGTATCCATGTCCTCCCATCTTTTTAGGTCTTATCCACCTAATTTTCTTGCAATGTAGAAATGACTTACACTAGTGACTTTGTAGTTCATCCCTCCTAAACAAAGCATTAACCACACCACTTTCTTTTCCCTTTCTTGTATATGATCTCAAATACATATCCTACCAACTTTGTAACCCATTTTTATTGCTCTTCAAATGATAACCTTTATTCCAAGAAGCATTTGAGACTAGCATTATATGTATTTACTTAATGTATCTTACCACTAGATAAGGTTTTCATTTAAGATATCCATAATTTCCTTCTCATAAAAAAGGTATTAACGAATTATTACTTTTGAATTAGTGACTCTCAATTTCTAGTTGTCTTCCCTCTTATAGGATTATTGCTCTCATGCCATAACCAAAAATATCACATTTCATAATAAGGCTTTAGAAAATTTGAGGGTAGCTAGAACTTTAGTTACACACATGGATTCCTTTGTATTCTCAATTATTGTGGTGGTTGCTTCACTCTAGTAGAAGTTTTAATTCAATAATATTGTGAGTAATATTGATATGATACAATAATGAGCTAACAAATTGACAATAGTAAGCAATAATACTTAAGAAATCTCATAGTTTCTTAGGGGTTCTAAGAATTTTCTATTCTATTGCAACCCTGATCTTATGAGGTTCCACTTGGACTCCCTAATGTAAAATAATATGACTAGGTAAAACACCTCTTTGAATAAAAAATCATAATATTTGCTTAGCATAATTTTGATGCTACTCAAGAATTCAAAACCTCATACACATGTTATAATTTTTCCTCTTGAGTTTTGCAATAATAATTAATATGTTGTAAAAGGAAACCAAATTGTTTCCCCTTAGATATGGTTGACATATAGAGTTCATCGAACATTTAAATATATATGGTGTATTTGTGAAGCTAAAAGGGATCACCAAAATTTCATAGTGGCTCCCATAAGTTTGGAAAGTTTTTATGTACATCCTAATCTCTAATTCTATTTCGATTATAACTAAGATGAATATCAAGTTTGGTATAATAAATATCACTATTTACCTCGGATTCTAATAATTTAACGATTGTCGAAATTAAAAACTATCTTTATCGTATACTTGATAAGATCCCTATAATCAAGATACATCTACTAGGCGTCATCTTTCTTGTAAACCATTACTTAAAGGGAAGAGTTTAAGCACATTAACTGGGCTTGAAAACACCTTCATATAACATCTCTCACGTCATCTTCTCAATCTCACTTATATATATATATGGGTACTTATAGGGACTAATGTTGGGTGATTGGCTCCTTGTTACTAGTTGAATGGTATTATCATGAACTCTTTTTGGAGGAAAGCCTTTTGGCATCATCTCTTAAAACTACGAAGTGGCTAATTAAAATTTCTTACAAATCTAGCAATGTAGGGACCTTTTGTTTTTTCAATTCTAATTAAAATGATTAGGCTACAACCATATCTACCCCCTTATTAATCATATTTTATGTTAATGGAGCTTGCTAATTATGGGATTTTTTTCCACAACCCTCTAAATTGACTATCCTATCCCTTAAGTGAAAATGTACGAAAATATCCTAGAAGCGCATCTCAATTGTTCCAAATAGAGTAAGTGATAACAAATGTAGAGCAATCTAGTTAGTGTTCTCCCATGTAAATTTTAATGTTACAACATTTCATTAAACAACTAACTCTACTATCATTTGCAATCATGGTATGAATTATGGGGTTGAGTAGATAAGACAATTTAGATAAGAAGTGTTTTATTAAATTATTATTGATGAAGTTGTGAGTGTTTCCTAATTCCACTGAGATTGTTACTCCCTCTTTTCAAGAATATGACTATATTGGAAATTTGTGGGTGCCAATTCCAAAGAGTTTGTGATAAAAAATATTTGGTTGGGTATTGTTTGATTCCCCTTCTAGCTCTTCAATGACCTATAATGCTTCATATTCATCATCTTCTTCCTCATTGGTCCCTTCAATGTGTAATACTTTATTTTTAATACATTTATGTCCTCAACTGCAATTGCTAGTTTAGTTAAAACTTTTGCCCTTTTTTCTTCAATTTGTCAAGGAGTCGATCTATTAGGCTAAGGGAATGGTTGTGTTGGGAATCTCTTCTCACTTATGCTATTGAACCCCTTCCTTCTAGGACCCTATTTTTTACTTTTCTTTACATATGATGATAAAAGAATTAGATATAGTAAGGATTAAACATGCACATGACATATTGGATACGATCCATGAGCCCATAAATAAACAAGTCATTAGAGTTCTCCTTTGTAATTGTTTTTACTTGCAATGATGGGTTTTAAAGTTATTGAATATAATTCCTAATAAATCATGTTTTTTTATAGTTTGGCTAACTAACCAAAATAATTATCTTATACATTATTACATTCTTTTATAAAAATTGACCGGGTGACATTGAGAATTTTCTTCTTCTTTTGAGCACAAACCCATATATAACAAACTTGAATTGCTCAAATCATAGATACATGGATGCCATTGTAATCTTTAATTTAGATGAGATTTGGTATATATACAAATATTATCCATTTGGTTAATCCAAGTGACTAGATCATTTTCATTGGACTTCCATATGTCTACTTTTGGTGCCAAATTTGAGATCCATAATAAGTGATAACATTTAGATGTCTGAATGACCCACCTTGATTGATTGAAACATTTGAGTGGGCTATATAAAGGGGTTTGGTACTTGGTTGTGATTATGATAGCATCTCAATTAAATATTTGATAGATGATACTATTTTATGGATGTTCACTAAATTTCCTTGCATGTTAGCTAGATTTCTCCTCGCATGCCATTCTAATTGGAGCATTTTATCATCTAATGGATTTGACATCATGAATCAATTCCCACATGAGCCTAAATTCAAATATATATCTTCTTTATTTAGAGTTTTCTTAATGTATAACAATTCTTTCCACAATCTACAATTTGTGGCCTTGTCATGTTAAGGCTTAAAAATGTAAAATTTGATTTTCACCATTGATCCAACTTTGGTTAGATAGTTTAGGAATTATGTTAGCCCCAAAATAAAAAATTCAAAGGGTAGAAACTTAATGAATTTTATGAACTTTCAAAAATTGTAAACAACTTCCAAATATTATAAAAAATGTGGTTTCTAGTGAATTTAATAAAAAACCTAACATTTTAAAAAATCATTCAATATTAATCACTAAAAGTTAAAATTTTGATTGTAGCTTTCTTTGAATTCTCCTCCAACTCTATTATTTATTTTAAGATAAATTCATAGCCATTTGTAAGATCTAGATAAATTTTCAAAAATGACGATGAAACTCTAATTCATATTAACTCCTTAGAAATGCTTAAAATGACCTCCAATCTAGTTTGTAGTTGTTGGAATATATCCTTAATCAACCCTATATGTTTTACAAAAATGCTAAGATGAGAGAGATATGTTCTTGAGAACTCAACATTTTAAATCATTTCTTTTTATCTTGTTTAATAGTCAATCTTAGAATTTTTGGGTGTTTTGGGCTCAATAGGAAGGTCCATCTTTATCTAGGATGCATTGATTTCTTGCTTAAGATTGAATATCTCAAAAAAGACAGAAAATCACCTAACTCTGATACCATGTTTGAGTTGATTCCTCAACCCTATAACTTGTAAGGATCACCTATAATCAAACACTTGTCACAAAAGATAGAAAAATTAACAAAATTGCTATGAAGGTCAAAGAGGTGATTCATCTTAAAAAAACATGAATCGTTATGATATACAATAACAAATCTTTATAATAAAGAAAATGAAAAAGAAATGGCCCTAGATGAAACTTTAGGTGTGGATTAAATTAAAGTAGATGACATATACCCTCATCTTATGCTATGAGATAGAAAAAACACATGACCTAACTTTAGCTTAAATATGTCAAAGTAGAAAAAGGGATATGATAATTAATTAGATGATTTTCTTATTTTACTCCAAAAAAGTACACCATACACTTGTGACAGCTATCAACATATTGTTGAGGGGCTATTCAATGACCACTTGTATAAAATCTTGCCCTATATAAGGCATAGGTTGAGAAGAACCTAACCCACAACTCAATTACACACGTCATTATACAATATACATTTCTCTTCAACGTAACAATTTAAATTGTAAAAAATGTCTTATACTCTTTTCAAATGTGAGTTTGCATTCTAATCTAGGGGCTATTCAATGACCACTTGTATAAAATCTTGCCCTATATAAGGCATAGGTTGAGAAGAACCTAACCCACAACTCAATTACACACGTCATTATACAATATACATTTCTCTTCAACGTAACAATTTAAATTGTAAAAAATGTCTTATACTCTTTTCAAATGTGAGTTTGCATTCTAATCTAGGATTTCATTTGAATATTCTCTATATCTTATTCAAATTGATCCACTAGAGAATCTCATTATTAAACTACTATATTTTTATAATATAACACTATTAGTTGTGACTTCAAACTTTAGTCTCTTGACTATTATTCCCAATAGATAAATAAATTGAACTCAACAAAACAAAACACATTAAAAAAATTAAAAAGTAAATCATATGATGACACATGGACACCCTAAAAGAACATGACTCAATATACAACTATTACATTTCAATTTTCTCTATATTTTATGACACCTCAACAAAAAAAAAATACTCATGTAACATCATATTTGATAATGTGAACCTAAATATCAATTCTAAACAATTTATTTCTCAAATAAATTATTACAAAAATTAATTTATAATTCCACCACATAATCATGACCCTAGTAATGTTGCTTTCTATATTTACCTAGTCTATAAATAACTAAAAATCTCAGATTGTATACTCTTAACTCCAAATCTCTCCCAAAATAATCATATTCCAAAAAAAATAAAAATTATATTCCAATTAAAAAAAGAAAAATTAAAAAAAAATCATATTCCTTAAAATATATTAAAAAGTACAAACAGCCCCTACCCACCCACCCACCATACGACCGTTACCTTTAAGATCGGTTGACTCGTTCTTCGCCAATCGTGTAAAGGGGGAAAAAAACAAAATTCAAAAGAGAAAACCAATTCAAATTAAAATAAGAAAAATTATTAATTTTTTATCTCGACTTTTGTGCCGGCCGGCCGGTCAGCCGGAATGCAGACAGCGGCCTTTTACGGCGGCACCACATCACACCTTTTTAACATTTCAAAAACACAAAATATTTTATATATTTTATTTTATTTTATTTCTCGAGTCCGGGAAGGAAGCTCACGCTTGGCACCCGATATGCCGGTCACTTTCACCGGCCTGGGGATTTGACGTGAAAATAATAAATTAAAAACCTCATAATGTTTTTTGACGTCCACTGATTTGATTTTCGTGCGCAGTCATTCGCCGGCTTGGGAAAATTTCCCCCGTTTCACGCACGTCGCCGTCAGAAAAATCAGATCCGTCACTTTGAGTTTGAACAACGGTTAAAAAATTGAAAAAAAAAATGTTAAAATATCTTGTGCCGACTACCGGGGTTTTTAAGGGGTGGAGTGGGACCCGCTGCCGCTTTGCATCCGCGTTTATACTGTAGAAAAATTTAGGGTACAATTTAGAAGCCGAGGGCCCCGCCAAAGTTGGCGGGGACCGGCAGCTAAAGTTGGCGGGGGAGGATAAATGTCTAATTTGGAGGAGTTTTATAGATGGATACTATTAATTTAGAGGATGTTGGATATAATTTTTTTGGGTTATAAGATATTGAAAATGTTGGGAAAGGATTTAGGTTTTTATATGTTTTTTATATTAATCATTTAGATTATATTCATGTTTGTAAGGATTTAGATGATGTATTATGGATTAATTAAGAAAAGATTTAGGTTTTGTTTATATGTTCTTAGGATTGGATGATTATTATTATGTTAAGATTTTTAGGTGTGTCTTTGTATCTTTTTTAAATGGAAAGTTAAATGAGACATATTCTTTAAAAATAAAAAATAATAATAATATGTTTTTCTTATGAATCATTTAGATTTATTTTATTTTATTTTTTTATTTTTTTGAGATTTTCAATTACAATGAAATGTGCCAACATAATATCTTTAAATTATTATTAGCATATGTATCTTTATGAAATCTATATAAAATTAAAAAAATTCATAGATTATAATATAGTTTGACAAGAATTTTAGACTTATCATGTTAAAAATCATTGATATATATTTTTTAAATAGTCAAATTTAGAATGCCAAGCTATTATTATTAGAAAAATTTATTTTACCAAAATTATTTATAAATTAATGTAATTTTTAAAATATTTGTATTTATTAGATAGACTAATATATTATTATTCTTAAATAAGTTTATTTTTACTTGTAATTGTTACTTTATTTCTCACAAAATATTATAGGTAAATTAACATTTATTAAATAAATACTATTCTATCATAATAGTTTGATTTATACAAAAACTATATTTAAATTTGTTTGAATTTAAGTATTCTACTAAGAATTTTAAATAAAATATTAGAGGGAATTATATATTTGCATTTTAGGACATCTTCATATTTTGACTTCAAATTTTATTTATATATTAAATATAAGTTTGATAAGAGTTTTTAAATTTTAATAGAACACATATTGAATTTTATCTCAAAACTCAATAAAAAAAAAGTATTAAAATAATTGATATTAAAATTTTAACTAGTTTTATTTGAACAACTTTTTCAACTCATACTCATGTTTTTAAGTAGATTCTATTAGATATATTAGATACATAATTAAGAAAAGAAACCATATATTTGAAGTAATAAAACTAAAATAATTTGTATCAAAGATTTGGGTTGAAAGCAATTTCTATTATAGAATGTGATTTCATTAGTAATTACATTCACTCACAAATAACATTGATCTATTGTAATTAAAGTTTTTAATTTTTTTTCTTATTATTTTCTTTTATATTTTTATAGTTCAGATATTGAGATATAGGTTTTGGGTCTACAGTTGACTAATATAATATATGAGACTACTTCAACTAATATATAACTTTACTACAAAGTTAGACATACATATCCTATCCTAACTAGAATTCCATATAAGAGGCATCTAACTTTGCTATCTCGTATTTCTACCTTGTATTTCTTGTAAGAGGCATCTAACTTTATCACAACGAGGCAGGTGTACATACCCTACCCTACCTTGTATTCCATGTAAGGGGCATCTAATTTTACTACCTCGTATTTCATGTAAGAGGCATCTAACTTTACTACAAACTAGGCCTACATAAGTGAGGTAGAAGTAGAGATAATCTATCTAGAATCCAAGGCCCTTAACCAACCACATCATTTTTTGGGACTTTAACATATAATTTGACGGAGGAAGAGAGAACCCATCTTGAGATTTATATGAGAAGAATCCAAATCCGTACTGCCGTTTTAAACCCAGAATAGACGCGTCCCAACAATCTTAACATATAATTTGTTATAATATTAAATTTACATTAAAAAATACTAAATTATTCATTTAAAAAAATAGAATTCCTAGAAACCTATAATATTACATTTCAACATTCTAAATATAGGAAAAAATTCTATTCAAATATTTAACTAAAATTTATAAAATATTTTTAATAACATTATATGAATAGAAACTTTTGAATCAGTGGGAAAAATTTCTAGGAAAAAATTTCTAACTCCACCTAAATGCATTCTAAGTTTGGAAGCGAGCCGTGCAATTTTATCACTCAGTTCAAGTTCCCATTAGAAATCTTAGTGGGATATCAAAAGAAATCAAATTTTGGTGGAAAATAAGGTGGGTTCAATTCATCGACAACTGCTCTTGATTGAACTAGCTAGACCCAATGCCAAAGAAAAAAATAAAAATGAAAACTCGTTGCAACATATGGTCAAGTATTTCTATATTCTTGGGACTCCTAAGAGTTTTTAACGGTTATATTGGCAGATTGTGCAGAGGATTGCCACGCAGGCATGGTCCATGGGGACGTGGTCAGTCTACCTGGCCTCAACTACCTGTTGTAAGAGGTCGGTAATCGGCGGTTTTAACTTTGGAGGGAGAATCTATTATCTAGGGAATGAATGATTAGGATTTAGGGCTTACCGGTGTGGCGCATTTGCTACGGAACGGATAACATCACTAAATTTGCGAAGCTTTTGGCATTGATGGAATGTTGATATGTAGTGTGTTGGCGGGAATATAGAGAAATCTATGATGGCCAAAACTGTCATTGATGGTCAGCCATGTGGGTACGGTAGAATAGAAGGGACTTTTTTGAATGAGGGGGCGGGCATGGAGATTTAGAGATTCCTTGTAAGATGTATAGTTAGTGGGGGAAGTGTGGAAGGAGGTATGTGTGAGGAGGATTACATCTGGCAGGCAGGGAGCAAAGGAGACAACAATCTGAAAGCACCACTTGGAAATGGAAGACTCTGTCTATGTGGATATTTTGTCCATGTTCAACTTTTTTTTTTTGGGTTTTCCATGTGAAATGGGAGTGCCAGCAGGGATGTAAGTTAAGTTAACAGTAGAAAGTAGAAGACAACCCACGAAACCTAAGAAGGGCTTATGCTATATAAAGCTGTTTGCATTCAACTGCACAAAGACATTCCTTACTAGGAAAAAACTGGTTTTTCCAAATAAATTAACGACTCCTTTTGACAGTGGTCTGTACTCTATAACATGGCACCCAAGTGCCTGGCTATAATCAATTCATTGGGTCCCTATGGGAAACCCCATGATGTTTGATATGATATACTTTCCTAAGGCCTGTTCTGTATGGGATCATGGGGAGGAGTGCTCTATTATCCATTGAGTGTTATTATTATTATTATAATTATGGCCCTTAGATCTACAAATCTTTACTTCTCTTCTCAGCAAACACCACTGCACAAATCTATTGCAGTTGTCTTCCACTGAGCTTCTCCAGTCATTACTTCAGTCCCTGAACCTTAAAGTTCAAAACTTGGTTGGGGTTTATAGATGCAATCAAGTACCAGGAGTAAGAGTGTATTATAATTTTACTCAAACATTGATTTGGTAACTGATTTGGGCTTTTAAGGGAGATATGGATATTCGGTGTTCCCAAAACTTGGATGATGGAGAGCTATGGCTGCCTTCTGATTTCCTAAGTGATGAAAGCCCGCCGAAGGAAAGAGTCATGCAGAGCAATAAAATCAATAAGCCACATATTCTTTATGAGTTACCCTATGAGTGGAACTCCTTTGGGTTTCCCCTGGATTCCTCGTCCTATAACTCCCCTGTTGAGTCAGTTGTAGGCTCAACTGAAACAGAGAGTGATGAAGAAGACGAACATGTCGCTGGTCTAGCACATCAGATTGCTCATTCCATGCTTGATGACGACGATAACAGTTACAGAATTCCTGATTTGCAGTGGGCATCCAAGCCGAATGTCTTTGATACATGCAAGGTAGTACCTATTTCTTCTAACCTTGTTTAGTGGTTGGTTTTCTTGAATCTTGAACATCAGACCTAATTTTTGTTCTCGTTTTTTGTTCACTGCAGTCCAATACAATGGCCAGGTCTCCGCAATCTATCTTGTCGGCAGCGGGTAGTTGGTCTACAGTAAGCTCCAAAGGACCTTCACAGGTCTCATCCCCTCCTACAACTCCCCTGATAGAGAGCACTGATGCATCATTGGATTTAGTGTATGCTGCAGCTCGAGAAGTTGTGAGGCTGGACATGGACGGTCTAAGGCAAATACCCACATCCCAAATACATGCCCAAGGCATCATAGGAGCTGTTAGACGGCATAACGCCCCTGCTACACATCCTTCAACTCTTTTCAACAAGGACTTCCAGACCGGGAGCAACAGTTTCTCAGGATTTCCTTCCAAGGATAGAGCTTACTCGTCTCAAACACTTCAAAGAAGTTGGAGTGATAAGGCCAAGGAAGAAGATAGGAAACATGTTTCTTATCAAGTAAATAAAGCCCTTTCACTTGTTTTCGATATTCTGTTGATTTCAACTAGATCCTAGGCCTATTAGGTATATGGGGACTATCTTTAACAAGTGGTACTTTTTAATGTGTTTTTCCCTAACAGTATAGGCAACCGAAGAACAATAATACATCTGCTTGGGGAAGACAAGCAAAATCCACACCCACACAAGTTCAGCACTTGCAATCCAGGGCAGGCAGCAAATCTGGTGTTGGCAACCGGCCTACAAAGTGTGTTGACTACTCTTCTTCTCCATGGCCTCCCCTGCAGCAAGCGGGCGGGTCTGGTATGAGAGCCGTTTTCCTTGGACCAAATGGCTCAGGCCGAGAATCCGGAGGCACTGGCGTGTTCTTACCTCGGCGTGTTGGTAACAACTCTGATTTAAGGAGGAAGCCAGGTAGGAGTTGCTCTCAGGTCCCTCTTATTAACATGGTTTTAGATCTTAATGTGGGATTATGTAAGGTTTTCAAACTAGGGTTTCTTAACGGTCTCAGGGGCCAAGGCTCATACGTGCAAGCTAGGTTTCATGTTTTTTTATGATGTTCAGAGTTGAGTTCTGACGACTTGAACTTTTGGGCGCTTTTTGTTTCATAGCTGAATTTTAATTTTGATTGCGGCTTCAAAGCTAAGTGTCATATTTTTTGATGTTCAGAGTTGGATTTTGATGGCCTAAATACATGGGTTTTGTTTGTTTCATAGCTGTATGTTACTTTTGTTTCGATGTGTCCTATATTTGCTGTTCGGTTTTGTTCATGATTGGGACTCTAGTCAGGTTGAAAGCAATTTTACTTAATTAGTGCTTTTATCCTTTGTAAACAGCTAAGTTTGTGTCTGGTTTTTTAATTTGTACGGCAGAGCTCATGGTTGTAATACAGCATAGCTGTATGTTACTTTTGTTTCGATGTGTCCTATATTTGCTGTTCGGTTTTGTTCATGATTGGGACTCAGGTTGAAAGCAATTTTACTTAATCAGTCCTTTTATCCTTTGTAAACAGCTAAGTTTGTGTCTGGTTTTTTAATTTGTACGGCAGAGCTCGTGGTTGTAATACAGCATAGCCGGTGGCTTACTGATGCTTCTTTTGGATGAACATGGCTGTAATCTTTAGGTTGCTTTTTTCATGGTTTTCTTCTTCTTTGTATATTCATGCTCGGATCCTATCCGAGTTTCTTTTCTGGTACTGTTCATGGTTAAATCTATGTAGGTTTTATTGTATTGCCCATTAGTTGGATCCTAGCAAGGGTGGATTAGTTTTCTTTTATAATCTGCTTCATTAGAATCATATCTTGGTTGGAAACGACTTAGGTTGCTGTTATACTTGTCTGCCTTGATGTTTTTTTATAGTTGAACCCTATCTAATATTGTGTCATTTTGCTTATTTGATTTTGTATGTCTCTTCGACTGTGTTTTGTTCAACTGTTTTTAAGTTGCCCTGTTAATGGAATACCTTGTCAAGTTTTAGCCTCTAGTATTTTTGTCAAAAGTAGATTTATATTTGTTGTATAGGATTTCTGACACTGATTTGTTATACGTCTGCAGCTTGTTCCACTGTGCTGCTGCCCTCTAGGATTGTGCAGGCACTGAACCTGAATGTTGAAGACATAAATGCTCAAACAGGGCTGCAGTGTAGTATTTCTCACAACTATCGTGGTGAGTTATAATTTATGCCCTGTTGGTATCTGATCTTAACTTTAGTTGTGTGTTTATTTGATTGACTGGTTTGTTTGATATTGCAGATGCTTTGACATCAACACCTGCAATTCATCCATCAGCACAGTATGTTGGGAAACCTGTTGATCATTGCAAACTTGCCCCTAAAAATGGTTTCTCTGAGCACCAAATTAACACTTTCTATTCGGCGACTTCTCAGATCCAGGCTGCACCAGCAGAAATAAGCTTACCTCAGGAGTGGACTTATTAATTTTTACCTACTACTGCTAATCTAATGCTTATTTAGGATCTACAGATAATTTCTAATCTACTCGATTGAAAATTTAGAAGTTTAGGATTGTTTTGGGGGGTGGAACTACTCAGACCGGAGAGTAGTCTGGTAGTTTTTATGTTGTAAAACACATAATAGAAGTGACAGGTCATGGATGGTGGCTTGTATTGTACTTGGTCAAGAGTTCTCCAAGTTCTTATCTGGGCTGTACAGTAGTGAAAATTTCCGGGATAGATTAATTTGGCATTGTTATAAGCATCATTGCATCAAAGGGTGCTAGTGGAGCACCAGCAAAGTATTATCCAATAATGTGGCGTGTTTCCAAGGCCTCAGTGGAAACAGTTATTGCATTTTGTAATAAATCGAATATAATGAAAATTCATTACAGTAAAGGTTCTTTCTAGCGTTGGTATGAGAATTTGTGTTATTACCGACTCAGAAAGCACAAATTTGTTCATTGTTTTGATTCATGGTTGCAGAAATTCTGATCTATTGTGATAGATCCTTGCAATTTTCAGAATTATTTGTTATTGTAATCCTTGATTTTGCTTTATTCAATACAAAAAATTAGTTCTTGCGATTTTTTTGATTCAACATGAATTTTTGAAGCATTGCAATTTAATCCAACTTGCCTAAAAATTAGGGTGGCTGTTTCCCCTTTTTGGGTTTTTGATTTCCTTTTTCTAATTTTTTTTAACAATAGTGTTGCTTTGTCAAAAAAAATTAGGGTGATTGTTTCTTTTTTGGTTTTTGATTTGTGTTGCTTTTTCCTTTTTACCAATCCTAATTCGAACCCAGTTATTATTGACTAATAGAATGATTTACTGAAATTTTCTTTTTTCTTTTTGGCTATGCAACAATTTAGCCCAATTTTCCATAAAATTAGGATTTGTGATTTTGGTTTCTGGTTTGTTTTGCGATTTTTCTAATCGTTGCCAACCCTAACCTCAACCCAATTAAATGGATTAAATTAGGGTTTCTTGTTTTTCGATGGATTCCAGAAACTGTACACATTGATTGAATGGATTGTGGAAATCGAATAGCTCTGACTAATCCAGATATTCCAAAAAAAATAGGGTTTCTGTTTTTTTTTTGGTTTTTAATTTCTGTTATGATTTTTTAATACTTTTTTTGCCAATCCTAACTTAAATCCAATTTTTTTGGATAAATCTTGATTTATTGGAAAACAAGTTTTTTTCAAATATAGCAAATCTAATTACATTTCCAAAAAATTAGGGTTCTGATTTTTCTAATTTTTTTACCAACCTTAACCTAAACCTAATCCATGTGGATCAAATCCTGATTTATTGAATTTTTAAATTTCTAGTTTTGCTAATTTTTGCCACTTAAATATATGGAATATGTAGTAAAGAACAATTTGACAGAGAAGTTTTCTATTAAAAGCCTATATATCTACGATATTTTCTAGTAAACCTTATCAGAGATGTTTGACATGGTTTATAAATAGTCATCTTAATTATCCGTTGGACTTTATTGCAGATAAACATGCGGGTGAGTGAGGAAATCAGTGTGAGAAATATAATTAAGTTGTTTGCGTGAAGTTGAACTAGAAGTCAATACAATGAGATTCTCTAGATGCTGCTTTGTAGTAAAGAAAAATTTGATAGCTTTCTATTAAAAGCCTAGAAATCTACAATAATCTACAATATTCTCTGCTAAAGCCTAGAAATCTTAATTATATGTTGGACTTGTTACAGATGTTTATGCGGGTGAGTAAGGAAACCAGTGTTTGCGGGAAGTTGAACTAGTAGAAGCAACTATAATGAGATTCTTTAGAAGCTGCTTGTTGCTGGCAAATATGAGCTATGAAATGTCTGTTAAAAGGTTGTCTTATTGATGAGGAGGATTTTCTCCTTAACCTTCTGTTTTTAGTCTCGGCATCTTGCCTTGTTAAATTGCAGATGAAGGCTGAATTTCGGAGAATCATATTGTAATTGGGGTGTTATTAAGGCATTTTTTTCCAAGCCTTTTATGGGGACTTTAGCTTAATTGGGAGCTCTGTGCTTGTGGCAACCCTATCTTGTGGCTATAGTGGTAACTCTGCATCTATAGGGCCTTTGAAGTTGGGGAAGCAGGCCCTCAAGTAGAACATCTAGACTGTTATTCAATAGAGCCTTTGGGGTCAGTGTCCCACTTGTATAGAGGACATTTGATACTGCAATGTGCTAGACTATCCTACAGGCTTGTTGTTTGAGAAGATTAGGGCGATTGTGACGGTTAAAATTCCTTTTCCTTTAGCATTCTTTTGGGTAGGGGGAATCAGTGATTTTACTTGAGTAGTACTGTACAGGCTTAATATGTATTGTCTGAGAAGAGTAGGGCGTTTGTGATACCCCCAAATGCCGTTGCGTTAGTATTTTGTTGGGTAAAGAATCAGTGATCATTTAATGCTAATTACTCTAGTCAGCGAAAAATATGTATTGTTTCGAGTGGATTAGAGCAGTTGTGTTAAACTATTCTACAGGCCTGTGTTGTTTGAGAAGATTAGGGCAATTGTGATGCTTAACATTCCTTTGCTTTAGCATTCTTTTGGGTAGGGGGAATCAGTGAATTTACTTGAGTAGTAAACTACTCTACAGGCTTAATATGTACTGTCTGATAAGATTAGGACGATTGTGATACCCCAAATGCCTTTGCGTTAGTTAGCTTTCTGTTGGGCAGGGAATCAGTGATTACTTAATGCTAAACTATTCTAGTCAGTTAAACAAATGTGTTGTTTTGAGTGGAGTAGGGCAGTTGTGTTAATCACATGCATTTGGTCCAGTCTCTGTTTGGTAGCTAAATATGTATTGTATGAGTGGACCAGGGCAATGGGTTACTGAACAACCTTTGGATCAGTGTCTGTCTGGGCAGAAGTACAGCATAAAGGTGAATGACCCAAGTTTTTAACTACTCTACAAGCTAACAATATGCTGTTTCTGGATTGGATTGTGTGAGAGTTTTTAGCATCCGAAACGTTGATTCTAAAATCTCACACAATTGGATCCAGAAACAGCAGATTGTCCACATAATAGATTGTAAAAATCTAATGTACTCTGCAAGTTGTATATCTATTTGTATGAGTGGCCTAGGGCGATGGATTATTCAACAGCTTCTGGAACAGTGCTAACCTGTTCAACAGGTTAAACATACCTTGTTTGGTGACTTTATTTCCAAGAAGCAACTTTCAAGTGATAAAAAATCATGTTCCAAGTTGTCATCAGATCAAAAGGAAGGTGCCAGGAAAATCCAGCAATAATGTGGGATCCACGAAACAGAATAAATTAGTGGACACTCTCAGCCTCTTCTTCAACCATTTCCATGTTCTTTCCTAGATCAAGTGATGGAACGAAATCCTCCCTAATGTGATCTGAGTCGTACTGAAATGACTGCCCTCTTTCTCACTCCAAAAAGGAGGCTTTTACCAAGGGGGTCTGTTAATCTCCTGCTACTGTACCTTGACAGTTGGTAGACCGTCATCTTTCAAGTTCAATGTTTAACGGGAATGGAAAAGGTTTTCCCATTTACAGTCATTGTACTCAATAATTGGGGAAAATTTGGAAGTTTATGGGCTTAAATTTCAAACAAACAAAACCTTCAATTAAGGCTATTGGTGTCTCCCGATTTGGTGCCTCCGCAGGCTATTTAAATATTTGATAAATATATAAGAGGAACTGATTTATGATAATGAATGTGATCTGTTTGTCGGCGTCAGAAAGTTTTTCTGTACGATCTAAGAAAAGGAGCGTTTTCCATATTTGTAAGTACGCTGTCTGTTGGGCGTAAAGAGCTCTTCCTAACTGATAAGCAATATTTTACCCACCTTATTTAGACATATCATCCGTGTGAAGCAAAGGGGAAGAAAGAGATCGATACTAACCCAATTAAAGCTCCTACAAAATAACTTCAATCTTAAAATCTATACAATGATCTTTCAAGATCAGATCCAGTGGTCCCCTGCAGATGGATTTGTGATTTAGGGGTAGATTTTTTCAATCGGGCATGGGGGATCTATCGGTGATATTATCAACATATGAAATACTAAGTTAATAACTGTAGTCACATAAATCTGTCCATTTTAATTAAATAAATATTTCGTATTTATTTGATTAAAATCCACTAGCCATCAGTTAATTAAATTAATATTTAATTAATTCATCTCCAAATATTCTTCTATTAATTAAATAAATTATTCAATTTATTTTAATTAATTCATTAAATCAAATTTCAATCAATTAAATAAATAAAATCTATTTATATAATTAAAATCCCCTTTTCCTCTTTTAAATAAATTAAATAAAACATTTATTTAAATCATTATCCCCACCCCACTTGCATTTTCCTACAAATGCAACTTGCACACATTTATTGGAATAAATGAATTTTTATTTTAATAAATTCCTATTTTTCCTCACCCACCAAATCCGCTTGCAAAATCTAATCCCCTTCTAGATTTTTCTAAACCTTTCCTAATTAGCCTAATCCATCCTCTAAACTTTGTCACATCCCTAAGCAAAGGGAAGTCACTTTTCAAAACCTCAAAGTCTTTGATAACCATTAAAGGCTTCAAGTCTTCAACCACTAAATGGCTCAAAGTCTTTGATAACCTTTAAAGGCTTTCAACCTTCAACCACTTAATCGCCAAAGTCTCCAATAACCATTAATGGTTAATTCAAACCCTCCCACATGGTTAAAACATTTGTTTTGACTCAACCTCTATCCAACCCAAGGGTCTCATCAGGGCATTAATGCTTTGACCATGATTATCTCTTAAACATTTGCACAAAGGTTTATCTTTGGATTAACTCTTAATCCAGTGGGTAAGCTTAATTTAGACTTGACCCTTAGCCTTTAGATAACCATGAGGTCTTCTCAGGTCTTTAATGCCTCCAACCTCTTTTCTCAACCCAACCTTATGTTGACACTTGTCACCATTTCATTGGTGCCAATTGTGCACATGGATCCCCAACTTTCAAACTCAACCCTTGATTGAATCTTTCAATCTCAACCATCCATTGCTCCATTTTTCCTATAAATAGAGCCCATTTCTTCATAATCCAAATCCTGAAAACTTGTATGCATATAAGCTATAGACATTTTAGAGAGCATTCTTAGCATAATCCTCTAATATCTTGTTATTTTGGTTAAAATATATTAGTTTAGCATCAATAGCATAGCATTAGCTTTTTATTTCACATTCAAAGCTCAATACTACAATCTCAATCCTCCATAAGCATCCATAGTGCAAAAATCTGCTGAGAGCTACACTATTTTGGAATTTGGAGAGGAGAGGAATAAGGGAGAAGAAGCCAAGAGCATGTTAGGAGGCATTTGGAGATGCCTCATCGTATTTATCTTCCTAGTTAGACATTCTATCATGCTTTTGGTATCTCTTTTGATATGCTTGTGTAGGAAAGTGTTTGGTTTATGATTTCTAACACTAACAACTTGGCTTTTCTTCTTATTTGTGTTGTGTTATCATTGACTAACCTGATCCTTTTTGCAGAGCATCAATAACCATTAGTAATCTCGAATTTGAAAATGGCTGTTAGTTCCCAAGATGCATCAAGGCATCCATGTCCTTATATCATAATATATGTTTTGGTGCGTTTTAGGAGTTGGATAGTTGTTGCAGAACTTTAACTCTCTATTTAGGTGGACAATCTACTGAATTCATTTATGCAACTAGAGTGAACTACTTAAGCTCAAAAAGTGCTACATTTTGGATGATATGATTGTTTTCTATAAAGTTATGGAGTGTTATCCATTGTTAAAGGTATGGAGTGTACTCCAATGTTGAACATAATAATTTTCTTTCAACAAGATTGATGTATAGAAGGTATTGTATTGAATAATTTTTTATTTTATATATAATTGGTTCTTTGTTCTTTTCAATTGTGTAATATTCTTGAAGGTTCTTAACGTTTTATAATTAATGGGTATAAATATCAATGATACATTTAAAAAAACATCTATCAAACAATGTTCTTTTGATATTTGATATGTTCTTGTTGAGGCTTTTGAATTTTTTAAAGGCAAGAGATTCCAAGGTGGTTCCATAGGATTAATTGTTTAAAGAAAGGAGCTCACTTTGTCAATGACTATTTTGTTGATGATTCATTTCTTGCTCTTATAAAAATGAAACTTTTGTTACTAACAAGATAACTTGATTCTATAGTTTTTGGAGGCCTCTAATTGTATTGTTTAATGATAAAAAACTTAGTACTAAACAAAACCAGCTTTTAATTTATCACAAACAACTAAGAAATTTCTCCTACCATTGTAATGTCTGTGATTCCTGCCCAGGCATTTTCAAACAACCCTCGTGCCGCTGCCGTTGCGAATGGTGCAATTGCTAGGGATGCCGTTGTTGTGGGTAGCGGTGGGGGCTGCTCTGCACCCTTTACTGTTGCCTCTCCTCTCCTTTCTATTGAGCGTTTTGTGCGAGATGCTCCCCTGGTGGTGGGTTGTGTTGGTTCCCCCACGACTGGTGTCCCTGATCCGGTTTTGGAATTGGATGCCCTTGCTGTTGCTGCTGCTGCTGATGCTCAGGTTAATAGGGACTTGTTGGCATTGCACACTCCAATGAGAAATTGTAGGTGATTGAAGGTATTGTCATTGATGGCAACCTTGCAATCCTATGGCACTGGCACCGACAAACTCTACACCGACAAATAGTTTACCGACAACGACAAAGATGATTACCGACACCCCAGCCGACATGATTTTGAATATTGCATTTTGTATTTAATTGTAATATCTTTTGTAAGCCGACAAGGCGAATTGTAATAGGATTCATTTATAAGTATGAGATCTTGTAGATCATTTATGATGTGGACATGGTTAGATTATTGCAGAAGTAATATGCGAATATTAAGGTAGATTTTGGAGTAAGGTTTATGGTTATTGTGTGAGCTTAAACCGGTACTGAACCTGACATAGCAGATGCTGAACCGAAGTAGTACATTATATTGGATTTGCATAATCCATTTTGTAAGTCAGTGAGACTTCCTTTTTGTAATTAAGCAGTGAGCTTTAGGCAGTTGGCCTTCTTGCATGTGCAGGCCCCTATTGAAAGTAATATTCATTTATTGGCCAGTGAGTGAATATTGTGGGTCACAAATCCCACCGAGGTTTTTCCCACATCGGGTTTCCTCGTTAAAAATCTTGTGTTATGGTGTGCTTTTTATGTTGTGCTTATTGTTTTTATTTACTGCATTAATTCTTGTTTACCGGTACACTATTTTAGAATGCAATTTGTTTAATAAGATCAGAAAATCTGTTAACCGACAAGATACCGATTCACCCCCCCTCTCAGTATCTTTGGGAATCCTAACAATTGGTATCAGAGCCTGGTCCTCTTTTTTCAAAAGCCTAACAACTTGAGGGAGATTCTGACACCGCTACAAATGGATAACTTGAGAAAGCAATTGGAAATAGCTCTTGCAGATTATGATGCAGAAAAGTTGAAGATGATCTGAAGGCTGCATAAGAAATCATTCAAGGATTTCAAGAAAATCTTACTATTGCTAGAAGCAAAAGAAGAGAACTTCATGAGAAGATACAGAATGATGATGATGAAAAATAAACTCTTAATGATTTTGTAAGCAAGATGAAGCAAGAAAACATGACCTTGAGGAATGAGATGCAAGATATGACTATGAGATTTTGTAAAGACATTGAAGACAGAAAGAAGAATGAAGATGACTTGGCTAGGAGAATCAATGATGCTGGAAATGAAAATCTAAGACTCAGTCATGAAAATGATATGTTGAAGACAAATCTGATTCACTTGGAACATGATAAAACTGAACTCATGAGATAGATTTTTTTTGGAAAATGAGTTGGCTACTGCAAATCAACATAAGGAGAAATTCAAGAAAAGTTCATAAGAACTTGATGATATGCTGAAAAATCAGAAACCTAATGGAGATACAAATGGACTTGGCTTTGAAGTTGGTGAAAACTCCTAACTACAAACAATCATGATCACAATAAACCGGTAAGACAACCTAATGCCTACAAATTTAATGGGAAATGCTTTAACTATAACAAGTATGGTCACAGAGCAAATCAGTGTAGATCTAGAAACTATTAGAACACTAATGCATCCACCGATCAATGTTCTAAATGCAACAAAATTGGTCATAATTCAGAAAATTGCAGAATGAATTTAAGATGTTATGTTTGTGGAAGATTTGGACAATCTAATCAATGCAAAACACATACCGACATAGGATATGGAAAAGCTATTCAGAAAAATAATGTGACTTGTTATGCTTGTAACAAGATTGGACATATTGCAAAATTTTGTAGAAGTAAGGCATCGCCGACAAATAACAAAGGACCCAGTTTGAAAGGTAAAGAGAAGGTTGATGAGGTAAAGCAAGAATTTTCAAAACAATGGATTAGAAAGATAGATTAGAATGTTGATGAGGCTATTCCTTCACCGACAGAACATAGTATCACTCCACTGGTAGGAGATTCTTCATCTATCTATGTGTGGGGGAAAAAGCGAGACTAGGTCAACATACCCTAATCCTACTCTTTGACACACATTACGGAATACGAAAGAGCCTAGAGATATCGCACAATTGGCTACTTCTTTTGGTGAAAGAGAGAGCCACGGGATATCTATTAGGATTCCTATTCCCTTGTTAAAATTGTAAGATCAAGTAATGCAAGTTCAAACCCTAATCTCAAAATGCAAGTATGAACTAATAACAAGATTGCAGAATTGAGATTAAACAATGAACAGCTGTAAGTACAAGGATGAGATAAGAATGCAGATATGTACCTAGAGTCAAAATCGGACTGAAAATGTTCGGGACGGGGGCGCGGGCGCCACTGTCCTAAAAACTGCACCGGAAACCACTGTTCTGCACTCCAAAACACTGTCTAGAGACTGTCTGTCCGGAGGACCAGGGCGCCCAGCGCATCTGTCCCAGGGACCAGGGCGCCCAACGCCCCTGTCCTGGCAGGACCAGGGCGCCCAGCGCCCCTGTCCCGGTCTCCTGCTCTGCAATTTCACACAGAGTGCTGTCCCAACTTTCTCTCTCCGGATCTGTATCCTGCGGCGTCGTCCGAATCCCGAAACCTGCAATAATATCTGAAAAGGGGGAGGGGCGGCTATATAGGGTTTTGCCTTAGTCAAACCCCCGCTTCGGTGATTTCCACCTCCACGAATAGCCAAGTTGTTTTGTAAAATATATTGTGTGTGCAGACCTAGTGTGTGTGCAAGGTCCAAAAATGCAAGAAAGCAAACTAGAGCAACCTAGAAAGTAAACCCTAATTGCTTGCAAATGATAATGTAAATGCTCTAAATCAAGATGCAATGTGATCTAAAGCATGAATAAATGATGTATCAAAGCTTATGCAAAGACATGAAAACAATACGAAATCATACCCAACCCTCAAGGGAGGAGTACAAGCCAATCTTCAGTCGGTAATCTCCTATTGTTCTTCAATGTCTTCCAAGCCCTAAGTGAATGAATGAATTTGATAGATGCTTGATAGAAAGATGTTGTAAGATGTTGAAGTCCTCAAAGATCTGCTCTTTCGCTGCATATGAAGTTCCTGGAAACAAAAATCCGATTCTTTCAAATGAGGAAAGAGAGCCTTTTATGTATGAAACCCTAGATCGTAAATTCGTATTTTGGCCGACCTAGAGATTGAATATCCCGCCAATTTCTTCGGGTTAAGCTTTATTTTATGATTGGATCGCGCTCCTAAAATTTTGGGAAAAATGTCTGGGACCATGTGCACCGGGCGCCACGCTCCCGGCAACTTTTCACCAAATTTTCAGGGCCGTCGGATATGATGATTTTAGAGAGAATCCCGAAGTTACAGGTGATTTCGAGATGTTTTGACCCCGAAACCAAGCCCCCAAATTCGGAATAGGACTTAATTAGGGTTTTTGATTAAGTGATGCATTGAAGGAATAAAATGCGAAGGGCGCGCTTTAGTGAAAGGGCCCAACTTTGTGATGTAAAGAATGATGAAATGGAACCTTAGACCTAATTAATTTGATTAATTAAGTGCTTAAGGAGAAATGCAATGCAGAATGCAAAATGCACTAAGGCAGGTGCTAAACTAGGTGTGAAATTGTACCACCCTAGCGAGTGCGTACAATTTACGACGCTACATTTAGCCCCCACTTTAGCGGTCATATGAGTACTACGTGCATATGCAAGCTAAAGTACAGAAAAGTAAACATCATTTGAAAAAAGGATATATCCATAAGTTGTCGGACGAAGCCCCCAGCGGTATCTGCAGTACACAGTTAGGAACCGCACCCTACAAAACAAACGTTAGATCACAAAATCACCTAATGCTTACTAGGGAAAGTGATGAAATCTGTGAGTAGCTATATGCCCCCCTTGTTTCGACTTGCTTATTTAGGGAGGTGAAACAGGGTAGCATGTTTACTTGCGACAAATTGTGTAAGAGAGTGTTGATGAGGGGTGTTCGCGAAATAGGCTTCATCAGAGCACTTTTTTGGAACATCCCAGGAGTAAGAGAAGGAAAATACGATTCCAACACAACGAACGGCTCGAAAATCGCATCTCCCAAACTCAAGTTATGATACAATGAATGATAGAGGAAAAATTAGGGTTTCACAAAGTAAGAATAAACGAACAAGAGTATATACTTCGAAAGTGACACTTGTATTCGTCACTTTGTCAATTTCAGGATACTATTCAGTGTAGCGGAGCCCACCTAGCCATCACCATGCCTTCACGACGACCGGAGCGTCCTACGAGGATTGAGAGCCTACGCCAGGCCGTGATCGACGACGAGCCACTGGACGAGGTGAGTTGACTGAACGTTTGACTTTTGATTTTTCGCATGTTTGACTTTTTCGTGATCGTATGCGGGCCTCGAAGGCTGACCGGGGCCCACCCAGGGCGCCATGGTCCCTGAGGGGCGCCCTGGTCCCCCCAGGGCGCCATGGTCCCTGACAGGGGCGCCATGGTCCCTGCAGGGCGCCATGGTCCCCTCAAGGTGCCATGGTCCCTGACAGGGCGCCATGGTCCCCATCAGGGCGCCATGGTCCCCAATCAGGGCCTGGCGAGGGGTTCGGGGCTTGCATACGATGTGCGACGGTTTGCATTTGCGATTTCGATGATCGAGTACTGATTATCGTCATGTTTTCGTTTGCAGGGTCTCCCGTACATGAGAGAGCACACAGCGAGACATATTCTTCGCACTTTGCGAGATCAGATTCCACGGCTGACTCAGTCGGAGAGAGGCACACTATCGATTGTAGGATTGTGGTACGTGATTCTGATGCCGACCATTCGATTTCATCCTACGATGCTGATGGCCTTGATGGAGCGATGGGATCCTGACACATGCACCTTTCACCTTCCAGTAGGAGAGCTGACGGTCACACTCGAGGATGTGTACCGTATACTTCGTCTTCCTATCAGAGGAGCGACAGTTACATACGCGACCGATCGGTCAGCGGAGGATCATCAGAGAGAGCAGGTGTATTGCATAGGGAGAGTTATGCCGAGCGAGATGAGAGGTCGCATCATGGTCAGCTGGCTCTTACATCCTACAGGGGAGGTACCACTTCTGAGACGCCTTATGATAGCCATCATAGCACTAGCCGTCTGCCCTAATGGGCGAGGGACACACATGCATGGGGGCCTCACATGGTGTATCAGAGCGATGGAGAGACACAGGAGAGTGTATGCCTGGGGTCGGAGTATGCTTGCGCATCTCTATCACGACCTTGAGGAGTATGTATTCGGACAGGGTTGTAGTTTGATGACATGCACACTTCTACAGGTGTGGATTTTAGAGCATTTCACATGCACCAGGCTCGTCGGCTTTCCACTGAGTACAGCGAGCGAGCGACCTAGGGTGTTCGCTTATCCACTTACCAGAGAGTGGAGATTTGGCGATTTGTTGTATTGGAGAGTGATTGTTGACAGACTGACATCCGAGGTGATAGTGTGGAGACCTTACCTACTGATGCACAGATGGGATGGTATGGAGAGACAGTTAGCATGTCTACAGAGGAACCGCCTACTGTGAGGACGATATGCACACATCATAGTCCCTTTCTACTTTGACCGAGTACGGAGGCAGTTCGGACTAGAGCAGTGTGTTCCAGCCGATGTGCCCATCTATACTCGACACTCACAGGTCCTTCCCAGACCTGGAGCAGTAGCGAGATCGACGGTAGATGATATTGAGACGACAGACTTAGAGGGATCTGATCAGGATGTAGTCACCGACTATTCTGCAGAGCCTGGAGCACAGCGTAGATATGTTTCATGGTTCATGAGATCATATCCAGGTCCTATCTTTCCACCAGATCATTCGATAGGCTATCCAGGCCCATGGAGACATGGAGACCGAGACGAGGACGAGGGATCTAGGTCAGAGGAGTCAGAGGAGGGAGAGGGTCACGAGGAGGCGGGAGATCCTGATCCACCTACAGGCGATCAGCCCAGTGACGAGGAGGAAGAGGATGAGGATGCAGATAGAGAGGAGGACGAGGAGGATGTAGGTGATGATGCGGATGAGGACGAGGATGATGACGACGAGGAGGACGACGAGGAGGAGGATCGAGATGATGAGGAGGAGTCGGATGCAGCTCCCCACCATTCAGGAGACGATACCATAGCTCTGGATCCACCTCTTATTCCCCAACAGGGGGAACAGGAGGCGATACGGAGACCTGTCACCAGTATCGTCCAGCCTACACCCATCATGGATAGAGTATACGAGCGAGGGGAGCCTAGCGGTTCTCAGTCGCAGATACTACCATATCATGATCCCTACTGGCGCGAGGGAGATCCAGGTATAGTAGGTTTATATTGATTGATTAATGTTTTGATGACATAGAATGGTACTAACAAAAATCTGTTCTGCTGCCACAGCTAATGTGCAGGAATGGCGTTCCTTGATTCAGCAGGCAATGACAGACATTTCCATGATAGCACAAATCCCCAGTTCCTCACAGATTGCCTATAGGCCTCAGGGGAACGCGGGTCGGCATGGGGATTTGTTTTTCCCATTCCGAGTACAGGTAGATATATGGAGGGAGAGAGAGAGAGTCCTATCAGAGGACCTTCAGCAGGCGCGACAGAGAGAGAGAGTCCTATCAGAGGACCTTCAGCAGGTGCGGCAGAGAGAGAGAGTCCTATCAGAGGACCTCCAGCAGGCGCGGCGAGATCTAGCAGCGGCTCAGACCGAGGCTACCACCTATCGCGCGATCCTTATGGATAGGGATCGCAGGAGTTCCTCTCGGAGTCACTCACGATCTGTATCGCGCTACACACCCATGGGTCCACCTTCACGGCCAGATCAGGAGGGAGCGTCCAGTCGACACTCTCCAGCCACTAGCCCTAGGGATAGGAGATGATTTTATGATGTAAAAGAGAGGTCACATTTTGGATGTACAGTGACCTATATTTGTATACGATCCACACATATATATGTATATATACATGCTTCTCTTTTGTCTCAAATGTGTTATCTTTGATGCTTAAAACAATGTATATTTTGTTTTGATTAAATCTAATACATTTGGTAAATGTACATGTATGTTCAGAATTTAATTTCCATGTGATTGACTTCTCAATGCTCCATGATTAAATTGATACATGTGTGACTTAATTAAATGTTTAATCAAGTACTACATTGATAATAAGGAAGAAATATGCATTAAGCCTAAGAATCATATAACTAATGCGATTTAATTCTGAATTTAAACACAACATGATACGATTCTACTTAATACATAAAGACATTGTATAATATGCTAGCATAATGAGAAATGTAAACCTTTTACAATTTACATGAATTCAAGACAAACTATAAAGTAAGGAGACACGCTTGTCAGGAACGAAGCAATATAGATTAAACAACATAACATTTAATTCTATTTTGCTTTAATTAAGAGATACTAACATATTATCCAATGTTGAAGAATTGAAAAAGAAGATAGATGAAGAAGAATTAAGCATAATATCTACGCAAGTGCATAGCATTTATAGGTTCTTTTAGAGGCGTACCATCTACATCCACTATTTTGTAAGCACCTGATCCATAATCCTCAATAACGATGTATGGTCCAAGCCAATTAGGACTGAATTTTCCCTTTTCAGCAGGCAAGGCATTCACATTGCGCTGATTCTCATAAAGGACTAAGTCACCTACTGAGAAGGAACGTTGAATAACCTTGTCATTATAGCTTCGTTGTAGAATTTTGTGATACGCTTGAATATGCTCAAGAGCGTTTATGCGCTGTTCATCAAGCATCTCAAGCTGTTGAAGTCGTTGTTCCCTATAAGAGTCATCATCTACTATACCTTTGAGAGAAACCCTAAGTGATGGAATCTCTAATTCTAAGGGCATAATAGCATCAGCACCATAAACAAGATTATAAGGAGTAGTTCCCGTAGCAATTCGTACACTCGTTCGGTAGGCCCAAAGAGCATAGATCAGCTGGTTACTCCAATCCTTACCATGCTTATTCACAGTTTTACGAAGAATTTGTTCAATTATCTTATTGGATGATTCGGCTTGGCCATTTGATTGAGGATAATATGGTGTAGAAAATCGATGTTTGATATGATACTTCTCGAGGAATTTCTTCACATCCTTGTTTTTAAACGATGTCCCATTATCTGAGATAATAGTGGAAGGTATCCCAAATCGAGAAATGATGTTTTCTAGAAGAAATTAACAAATCACTTCAGCAGTAGTAGAGCGAAGAGGAATAGCTTCTACCCACTTCGTAAAGTAATCTGTTGCAGTTATAATGAAGGTGTGTCCTTGAGATGAAGGAGGAGAAATTTTTCCAATAAGATCCAAACCCCATGCGGAGAAAGGCCAAGAAGCTACTTGAGAACGAAGTTCTTGGGCCGGAGCATGAATCAGATTATTGTGTTGTTGACATTGATGACATTTTTTAACAAATGAAAAGGAATCCTTCTGCATAGTTTGCCAATAGTATCCCATACGAAGCAACCTATGAACCAGGGATTTGCCCCCAAAATGCCCCCCACAGGCACCTGAATGTGCCTCTTCAAGAGCAACGGGGATTTCCGACTTGTTAAGACAACGAAGGAGAAGACCATCATAACCCCTTCGATAAAGGACATTAGAAAGGATGATATATCTAGCAAACAGCTTGCGGATTCTAGCCCTAGTGTTCCTATTAGCGGAATCAGGAAAGGTACCATCGGTCAAATATCTTACGATATGCGAGAACCATTCATCTGAGTCTACAAAGTCACAACATGTTATCAAGCTAGAATCATCTTCAATAGCCGGAGAAATAAGATTGTGAATAACGAAATTAAGATCGACCATAGGGTCCTCTAAAGATACTAGAGAAGCCACACATGCCATTGCATCCGCATGTCGATTATCTTTTCGAGGAACGGGTTCCATGGTATAAGAATCGAAATTTTGTAATAAAGAGATAGCGAGATCTTTATATTGTGATAATTTGTCTTGTTTTGCTTGATATATTCCTGTTACTTGTCTTATAATCAATTGCGAATCTCCATAGATATGTATGTGTTTTATATTCAGAGCCAAGGCTGCCTTTATTCCCACTATAAGAGCCTCATACTCAGCAATGTTATTGGTACACAGGAAATTTAGATGATATGATAAAGGAATGGGTTTCTTTGTAGGAGAAATTAGAACAACACCTGCCCCCGATCCCGTACGACACTTAGAGCCATCAAAGTATAACTCCCAAGTTTCATCTTTCTCTATAGAAAGAATGAAGTCATCAGGAAAGGACTCAGGGTTAGGGAAGGAGAAAGGCGAAGGGGCCTCAACTAAGTGATCGGTCAACGCTTGTCCTTTAATTGCTCTTTGTGAAACAAATTTAAGGTCAAATTCAGTTAACATCATAACCCACTTAGCTAGACGTCCTGATAAATCAGTTTTAGAGAAAAGATGCTTCAAAGGATCAAACTTAACCATGACGTGGACTTCTGAATTTAAAAGATAATGTCTCAATTTCTGAGTCGCAAACACTACGGCCAAGCATTGTCTTTCTATCGCAGAATATCGGGTCTCATAATCGAGTAAGGTACGACTTATGTAATAAACCGGACATTCCTTACCATCTTTATCATGTTGTGCTAACAATGCTGCGAGAGCATGAGAAGAAGCAGCTGTATACAAAAGAAAGGGTTTAGAAGGTTCGACTGGTTGAAGAATAGGAGGACTAGCCAAATACACTTTTAAATCTTCAAATACTTGCTGACAAACCTCATTCCATTGAAAAGTGATATCCTTTTTAAGAAGTTGAGTAAAAGGAAAGGTACGATCCGCAAGCTGAGACACAAACCTACGAATAGCTTGAATCTTTCCTTGTAAGCTTTTAAGTTGAGACACATTTCTAGGAGGTGGCATGTTAACAATAGCATCTATTTTCTTAGTATCCACCTCAATCCCACGATGCGAAACTATGAACCCTAATAGTTTTCCACTATCCACACCAAAAACACATTTTCGGGGATTCAAGCGCATGTGATATTTACGAATTCTTTCAAAAATTTGTCGAAGGATTTTAACATGATCCATGCGAAGAAAGGATTTGGCCAAAATATCATCAACATAATCCTCTAAAATTTTATGCATATAATCATGAAAGATAAGGGTCATCGCTCGTTGATAAGTTGCACCGACGTTTTTAAGTCCAAAAGGCATCATTATCCAACAAAACGTACCCCAAGGAGTAGTGAAAGCAGTTTTGAATTGATCTTGAGGGTTTATGAAAATTTGATTGTAGCCTGAAAAACCATCCATGAAGGATAGCAAGGCATGTCCTGCCGTAGAGTCAACTATCATGTCAATGTTTGGAAGAGGGAAATCGTCTTTTAAAGAAGCCTTATTCAGATCCCGAAAGTCGGTACACATCCTTATTTTGTTATCTGGTTTAGTCACAGCAACAATATTTGAAATCCACGGGGAATAGTCAATAGGGCGGATAAATCCAGCCTCCAATAATTTTTCAATCTCAGCTTTAACAAGCAGAGCCACCTTAGGATTCATTTTTCAAATCTTTTGTTTCACGGGCTTAGCGTCAGGAACTAAGACAATATTATGAATAACGATCTTAGGATCTATACCAGGCATGTCAGAATATGCCCAAGCAAAGATCTCAGGGAATTCATGCAATAGTTCTTCATATTGTTTCTGTTCCTCTTCATCCAAACATTTCCCAATTTTAATAACTTTCTCTTTGTTGCAAGGATCCATCTTAACATCAATGGTGTCACTTATGAGAAGATTACTTTGTTGAGGAGTATCCTTTAACTGAGGGAATTCTTTCACAATCTCATCTTTATCAATCTCTTTTCCAAAATAGGCTTCGGTGTTCAAACAATAAGGGAGTCCCCTATTGTGATGATAACGAGGAAGAGTGTCATAAGCTCCCAAGAACTCAGCTAAAGCATCGTCGGTAGGGAAGATATCCAAAGCACAGGCACACGAAGGATCCCCATCAATATACTCAGGATGTTGTATTGATAAAGATGTAGAGATAGCATTAACACTAATGCATGGTCTTTTAGAAGCTTTAGTACGTCTGCAGGGATTAAAGCCAAGTCCAAAGGCATAATTGTGAAAATTAGTCTCTAGAGGAACTCTTATCCCTTGTTCATGAGCACCACAACCTTTTCCATGATACCCATGCTTAGCAAAAATGCGAAAACCACGACCATAACGATCAACCATTTCAGGAAGAGAAGGTGGTTTTTCATAAGACAAAGAATCAAACTCTTCATAATTATAGATGTGAGGAGAAGAAGTTTGAGAAGCAGCGACAAAATTATTACTCATAGATTCAGGTAAAGTTGATTGATTTTTAGTTTCTTCTTTCTTTTCAACTTTATGATTTTCAGCTTCTTCCTTCTTTTCAATTTTAATTTCTCTAGAAGGAACCTTATATTCACCCACAAAGGTAGGGTTAAAATCAAGAGATCCCCAATCATCTTCTGCGAAGACCTTCTCAGGATCAAAATCCTTTTTATGTGTATTTTCAAGTCGAGAAGGATCTTCTCCAGGAGTTCCAGACTCATTCGAAGGATTTTGATCATCGGAGAGCGAAGACTCATCGATAGGTTTCTTGTTTAAAGAGTCATCACTAGACGAGGATGGCTTAGAAGACTCTCCTTTGGAATTAGATGTTTGTAGACAAGCTTGAAAATTAGTATCACCCATCAAAGTGTATGTCTTATTGTTATAAACGAATTTAACTTGTCTATGCAATGTAGAGGGGACAGCTTGCATGCTGTGAATCCAAGGCCTCCCTAATAACAAGTTATATGTTAAATTTCCCGGCATAACATGGATAGGAGTAGGCAAAGTAACAGGTCCCACTATGAGAGGTAAGGTGATGATACCTAATGAAGTCTTAGCCACATTGTCAAAGCCACGAATGGGACGAGAGTCAGGCTCCATAAGAGACGTATCCACATTCATCTTATGCAATAAATTAATGCTACACACATTGAGGCCAGAGCCATTATCTACTAGTGTTCGTCTTATAGCAGTGTCTTTCATGACAACCACAATCATCAAGGGATCATATTGTTGTTGGATTTCACTAGTAGGCAACTCCTCTTGAGAAAACACAATTTGAGCTTTATGATTCATCACAGAGTTAACAAAAGATGCTATATTACTAGATGTGTTCGGTGGAGGAACATTCAAATCTTTCAAGGCATCTTGTAACATTCCATGATGGGCGGAAGAAGTTTGAATCAAATCCCATAGGGATATCTTAGTAGGGGTAGCTTTAAGTTGTTCTATGAGATCATATTCCTTACCCATAACTTGCGAAATACGGGGAGCTTGAGGAAGAATTGGTTGAGGATTAGGAAGGGAAACTGGAATAACAGGAGGAGGATTAGGTTGCCTATTATTTCTAGTATGATAAGTATGGGCAACCGCATGATAACTCTCTCTAGTTATTTGTTTAGCATAATTGTAAGGACTTATAGGTTTTCTCCCTTGTACAGTGATGATTGGTTTATTCGGGGTACGAAAGGAATCATGATCATACCTCCCTTGGACAGTAAGGAGGGGTGATTTAGGAATTTGAAAGGTAGGAGAAGGATAAGCACCTTGGACTTCAAAGAGAGGCTTATTATGTTCATTCAAATTTATCATGTTAACCAATTTAGAGGTCTTGTTTTTGTTTATAGGTTTCGACAAAGCCACAAAGTCATCAAGAGCATCCTCCAACAAAGCATGATCATATCGGTTAAAAGGTTTTTTTTTTGATTCAAAAGGAGACATCTCCTCATATAGGGGATTATTGAAGACAACAATGCTACTAGATTCAGGGGAAGAGTTGATAGGAATGTATCCTCGAGAGGAATCATTCGACTTATCTTTCTCATCACACCTAAATGGCATAGTAACAAGGTTTATGAGTTTTTGGTAAAATGAAGGTTTAGCATCCTTAGGGTTTAAAAACTCATCTAAAGCTTCATCTAATTCATCTTGGCTATACTCATAATAATCATCAAAAGCATGAACATTTTGTAAATAAAAATCTGACATTTTGAAAAGATTGCATAAAATTTAAACACCCAATGCAAAGAAACACACTCTTTTTTTTTTTCCTTTTCTCTTTTAATGAAAATGAAAACACACTAAATCTAGATCTAGATCTAACAAATGTAATGCAAGAGGAAGCAATGATAGTTTCACGTCGGGTTCACCAAAATGTGTGGGGGAAAAAGCGAGACTAGGTCAACATACCCTAATCCTACTCTTTGACACACATTACGGAATACGAAAGAGCCTAGAGATATCACACAATTGGCTACTTCTTTTGGTGAAAGAGAGAGCCACGGGATATCTATTAGGATTCCTATTCCCTTGTTGAAATTGTAAGATCAAGTAATGCAAGTTCAAACCCTAATCTCAAAATGCAAGTATGAACTAATAACAAGATTGCAGAATTGAGATTAAACAATGAACAGCTGTAAGTACAAGGATGAAATAAGAATGCAGATATGTACCCGGAGTCAAAATCGGACTGAAAATGTTCGGGACGGGGGCGCGGGCGCCACTGTCCTGAAAACTGCACCGGAAACCACTGTTCTGCACTCCGAAACACTGTCTAGAGACTGTCTGCAAATTGTCTGTCCGGAGGACCAGGGCGCCCAGCGCCTCTGTCCCAAGGACCAGGGCGCCCAGCGCCCCTGTCCCGGTCTCCTGCTCTGCAATTTCACATAGAGTGCTGTCCCAACTTTCTCTCTCCGGATCTGTATCCTGCGGCGTCGTCCGAATCCCGAAACCTGCAATAATATCTGAAAAGGGGGAGGGGCGGCTATATAGGGTTTTGCCTTAGTCAAACCCCCGCTTCAATGATTTCCACCTCCACGAATAGCCAAGTTGTTTTGTAAAATATATTGTGTGTGCAGACCTAGTGTGTGTGCAAGGTCCAAAAATGCAAGAAAGCAAACTAGAGCAACCTAGAAAGTAAACCCTAATTGCTTGCAAATGATAATGTAAATGCTCTAAATCAAGATGCAATGTGATCTAAAGCATGAATAAATGATGTATCAAAGCTTATGCAAAGACATGAAAACAATACGAAATCATACCCAACCCTCAAGGGAGGAGTACAAGCCAATCTTCAGTCGGTAATCTCCTATTGTTCTTCAATGTCTTCCAAGCCCTAAGTGAATGAATGAATTTGATAGATGCTTGATAGAAAGATGTTGTAAGATGTTGAAGTCCTCAAAGATCTTCTCTTTCGCTGCATATGAAGTTCCTGGAAACAAAAATCCGATCCTTTCAAATGAGGAAAGAGAGCCTTTTATGTATGAAACCCTAGATCGTAAATTCGTATTTTGGCCGACCTAGAGATTGAATATCCTGCCAATTTCTTGGGGTTAAGCTTTATTTTATGATTGGATCGCACTCCTAAAATTTCGGGAAAAATGTCCGGGACCATGTGCACCGGGCGCCACGGTCCCGGCAACTTTTCACCAAATTTTCAGGGCCGTCGGATATGATGATTTTAGAGAGAATCCCGAAGTTACAGGTGATTTCGAGATGTTTTGACCCCGAAACCAAGCCCCCAAATTCGGAATAGGACTTAATTAGGGTTTTTGATTAAGTGATGCATTGAAGGAATAAAATGCGAAGGGCGCGCTTTAGTGAAAGGGCCCAACTTTGTGATGTAAAGAATGATGAAATGGAACCTTAGACCTAATTAATTTGATTAATTAAGTGCTTAAGGAGAAATGCAATGCAGAATGCAAAATGCACTAAGGCGGGTGCTAAACTAGGTGTGAAATTGTACCACCCTAGCGAGTGCGTACAATTTACGACGCTACAATCTGAAAAGAAATCCCTTGGGGATATGGCAACTGATTGAAAACATGCTAGTTTACCCTCGGTTGATGGTAAGAAGATGAAATGCTTCTTTACGGGTAGATGAGTTAAGTTTCACTTAACTGACAGGCATTTATTATGGTAGTTGAAGGAAATGACATTTTAAAGCAAGTGTTTTCACTCTTTTTCACTCACCAAGCGTTCAAATTTCCTAAGAGCGCGAAAAACCCGAGCGAAGGCATCCACAACGAGAAGTGAAGCAAAATATATCAAACATTCAAACCTAAAGGCAGATTAAGGTATTTATCAAATGGCTTCCTCCTCTACACCTGAATTCATTGCAAACCCTACTGTAATTGAAGTGGTTAAACGCCCTAAGCCTGTATTTAAGATAATACCTGAAGTTGCGAAGCATGATGATACCCTAGGAGAATTTTTTAAAATACCCAAAGGAGTTTCTTATGCTGAAGACCCTAGGATTTACATACATTGTCATATTGAGGAACTTGATGCTGATGAGATAATGAACATGTATAGGACTATAATTTGTGATGGAAATGGTAATGTGAAACCGGAACACAAGATAATTGAAACCCTAGGTTTTGTGGAAATACTTAGCATTCCTGATTTTCCCAAGGAAGTTGTAAGAATTGTACTTAGCAGAGTTCATGGGGAATTCTTTTGGCTAGATTCCATCCATAAGATTACAAGAGAAGCAGTTAGGGCAGTGACTGGCTTACCTTCCACCGGTAGCAGGCTTGATAAAACTAAAAAAGTTTCAAACAACATTGTGATGACCCTAACCGGTGCAACCCATGACAACAGATCCTTGAGAGTAAATGATGTAAAGGATGATAATGTAAGATTCATTAGTATGATACTAGGATACAAGACTACACATGCTAACAGATTAACTCTGTTTCTAGTTTATGTATCAAGAGTGCTTATGACATGGTGAATAGTAACACTAAGATTGACATATGTGAATGGCTAAAAGATGAATTGATTGACAACCTGAAGAAAATCAAGAGTGACAAGAAAGGCACATTCAGATTTGGTAACTTACTTGTATGTCTATTGCTATACATCACTAAGGAAGTTCCCGGTGTAGGTAGAAAAGAATTTGGTTTTGACATACCGGTAGGCAAACAACTTTTGGATATTTTTACCAACATGGGAGATGACAAGGAAAAGAACATAATTGAATACTTTCAGGTAGTTAAGGCTAGAATGAAGACTAGGGAAAGATTATCTCAATCCATAGTTGACAAATACCAAAAGGAGATATGCTTTGTTATAAAGAAGGATGAAATTTGGATGGAAGCAGTGGTTCCTAGAACAATTTGGGTAATTGAAATGGGTTATGAGGCTGATGAAAACATAATAGAAACATATGCTAAAGCCCTCCTCGAAGCCCCTAGAGAACCTGAAGAAGAAGTATTTGGAAATGCTGAAACCATTGAAAGCAAAGTACAAACCATGAAACAAAGAAAGAGAAGAGAACTGGCAAAAGAAATCAAGGAAGACTTGTTGAATAAGACTGGTATCAAGGAAAGTGACCTGGAAGGGTTACAACCGGAAGCACATCTTTCACTGGTTGGTATCTCCTCCGATAGGGAAATACCGACAAAGTTTCAGAGAGTGGAAAGAAAAAGGAAACCTTCACTGGTACCCTCTCCTGCACCCAAGAGAACAAGACAAAAACAACAGGCAGTAAGGCCCCTGACAAAGAAAATAAAATCAAGGAAGAAGAAGGAAAAACAAGTTATTCCTCCACTTGATAATCTTCTAAATGAAATTACTGAAGAAGGAAACTTGTCCAATGTCAACAAATTGTATAATACTTTCACTAATGAAGAAAAGGAAAGCATAGAAAACAGTGTCATTCTACACTTAGACATTTACAAGAAATTTTTGATAGAAGTTGTAGATGATTTACCAAGTGATTTGTATAGGAGACTAGATGCAAAAAGATTAGTAATTGTGGAATTAGATAAGAAGATAAAGGTAGAAAAATTACTTGCAGTTCACCCAGTGAAATCAGCAGAAGAAATTGATGAACTAATAAGTGAGGCTAACAGGACTGTATTTTCCACTGGTCACCGACATGTAGCTTTAATGGTTGGTAGAGTGAATGAAATCATTGAAGAGACAACAAACAAATGGGATATATTCTTTGTGGAGAAAGAAAATCAAGAACTTAAAAAGGCCCAAAGCCTTCAGAGTTTATCAAAAGGATAAGAATAAAGGTAAAGGCAAGGTAGGTGGTCCTCCCAGCATAAAAGTAACAGACAATTTGCCCCCACCTCCTTTTGATACTCCACCGGCACAAACTATTGATACACCACCGATAATTGATAATATCGAGAGTATGGAGACTACACATGAAGACACAAATCCTAATTCAGAGGTGTTATATACTATGAATATTGATACACAAGAAGTAAACATTGTGGTTGATAAGGAAACCGATGAGAAGAAAGATGTGGCAACTGAGTCATCAACTGAGAATATTGAAATGGAAACACATGTTGAGGATACAATTGGAAATGCTGAGATTGGGGTTGAAACACATGCTGAACAATCAATTGACCCCCTTGGAAATGAAACGGTGACAGATACCACTGGTGCACACATTGAAAAACCCACTGATTTAGAGAAACCGACTGATAACACAGAGAAACCAATTGAGATACTGGTAGTGGATAGTTCAGAGGTGCATACAGATAAACCGACAATAAATACTGAGACTTCATCAGAGAAACCGACAGAAGAAAGCACCGAGAAACATACTGAGGTACATTCTAAGAAACATGTAGAGAAAAAGGTTGAGACAGAGAAAGTGCCACCAACAACAACTGAGAAACCTAAGCCTTTGCTAGTTGAGATACAGACACAAACTGACCTACCAAAGGTCAACATAAGCAAAGAGGTTACTCACATCGACGGAATGCAGATTGTTAAAGTAGTTGGACAATAGTCTAGTTCTTCCTTAACATAATTCAGACCGACACATGTAATAGGTATTATTGGACTCCAACAAAATCACAGATTGCAATGCACTTGCATATAAGGCTATTGATGATACAATTCCTTTATTGAAATTGATTGCACCCAAGTGCAATGTGGAAAATAAGGATTCTTTGAGTCAACTAGACACATTGTCTAAGTATATCACCGACAACTTATTGATAGTTGATCAGATTAATGAGGAGACATTTAGTGAGAAAATGAACAAGGAAAAGGAGAAATTCTTTGATGAGACAATAAAGAAGTGCACGGAACACATTGACACCCTCCTACAGGCACTAAACAAAACATTAATGGAATTTAAGGAATTATACAGAGACACATGTAAGACAAATATTTTGACAGTGGATATAAATAAGGAGATTAGCACAATACAGACAAAAACAAATGATATAGCTGACAATCTCATCGGTTCATCAGAACCCATATCAGTTATAGAGATGGAGATAGCAAGTTTTGAAGAAAAACTTGAAAAATTGGAAAGGAAAAAGGAAATAATACAATACAAGGCAAAAGAGCTTAAATGTAGACTTGGTCCGAAACTTGACATCCTCATCTCTTTGAGAAAAGAGATATCAGAGGCACTTGTTCTAGGACTTAAGACACCAGAAGAGAAAATGCACACCCTCACCGGTACAATTCAAAGGACAGAGACAACATTAAAAGACAGTGAAAGGTTCACTGACAGCTTAAATTTTTTACTGGCAGATCTATTTTAGATTGTAACCAACCGGTTACAAGGATCCAGCTGAGAACTACACTCAGTTGATATTTTTGACAACCTTTGTCATTGATGTCAAAGGGGGAGTAGTATGAATGAGAAAAATAATGGACAAAAGAGATCATTTGCTCAGGGGGAGCACACAATTTTGGCAAAATTTTTGGACAACATATTTTGGATTTTTCTCATGGGTGTTGCCATCAATTCCAAAGGGGGAGATTGTTGGCATTGCACACTCCAATGAGAAATTGTAGGTGATTGAAGGTATTGTCATTGATGTCAACCTTGCAATCCTATGGCACTAACACCGACAGACTCTACATCGACAAATAGTTTATTGACAACAACAAAGATTATTACCGACACCTCAGCCAACATGATTTTGAATATTGCATTTTGTATTTAATTGTAATATCTTTTGTAAGACGACAAGGCAAATTGTAATAGGACTCATATATAAGTATGAGATCTTGTAGATCATTTATGATGTGGACATGGTTAGATTATTGCAGAAGTAACATGCGAATATTAAGGCAAATTTTGGAGTAAGGTTTATGGTTATTGTATGAGCTTAAACCGGTACTGAACCTGGCATAGCAGATGCTGAACCGAAGCATTACATTATATTGGATTTGTATAATCCATTTTGTAAGTTAGCGAGACTTCCTTTTTGTAATTAAGCAGTGAACTTTAGGCAGTTGGCCTGCCTGCATGTGCAGACCCCTATTGTAAGTAATATTCATTTATTGGCCAGTGAGTGAATATTGTGGGTCACAAATCCCACCGAGGTTTTTCCCACATCGGGTTGCCTCGTTAAAAATCTTGTGTTATGGTGTGCTTTCTATGTTGTGCTTATTGTTCTTATTTACTGCATTAATTCTTGTTTACCGGTACACTGTTTTGGAATGCAATTTGTTTAATAAGATCAGAAAATCTATTAACCTACAAGATATTGATTCACCCCCCCTCTCAGTATCTTTGGGAATCCTAATAGGACTCTCCTCATACTAGTGGTGCTCCTGACGACCCTCCTGTGGCTGCTAATGCTCTGCCCCGACCTTCTTTTGCTGGGAATTGTAGCTTTACTCGTGTGGCCAGATCTACTGCCCATCCTTCTAAGGGGGTTTGTCCTCTTCCTTGTTCCAAGACTTCTCTTGTTGTGGTCTATGGCTAGGAGGTTGTGAAGAATATCGATTTCTACCAACACAGGACTTTGGTCTGCAGATTTGCTGGGTTTTGGCCTTCCCTTCCAGACCTTCATCATTGGGTGAGTGATTCTTGGAAGCCTTTAGTTGCTTATGGCATTGAGAGTTTCCTGTGTGCTAAAGATTTTTTCATTGCTTCTTTTACCTCTACTCTTGACCGTGATTTGGTTCTGGGAAAGTTGTGGTCTTGGGGGGATCACCTTCTCTCCATTAAGCCCCGATCTTCTTCCTTCAACCCCCTTACTGAATCTCTATCTATTCGTCTGATTTGGGTCCGCCTCCCCAATCCCCCCCTCCATTTCTTGGAGCCTTCTTTCTTTGAGGCCATTGGTAAATCCATTAGCAGTTTCTTGAAGGTTGACGATGCCATGACCTCCATGGGTCACTCTACCTTTGCTCGCCTATTAATTGATGTTGACATATCTTTGGCCCTCCCCAGGGATGTGGTTCTTATGGTTGGGGATAAGCCATGGGCTCAATCGTTGGATTATGAGGGCCTACCCTTTCGCTGTCGAAGGTACTTCTCAATGGGCCACTTAGCTTCAAACTGCTCTCTCTCCCGCTGTAGAGGCAATGCTACTTGGTGGAAGGATGCTATTGAAGATCACTTGACAATTAATGCTTCTGACTCTGTCTTAGTTGAATCCTCTCGAGATGAGGTGCCCCTTACTGCTGATGATGCCTTTGTTGAGGTTACTACTGTTGTAGACTCTTCTGTCCCCTTGGCTCCTACATCCATTGCTCTTGATCCTTAGCTTTTCTCTTCTCCTGACAATTCTGTTCTTCTTCAGCAACAGTCTATTGTGTTTCTCTGCAACAACAATCTACTGGTGTTCTGCTGTAGTAGTTTGGCAGTGTCTCTGCGGGGTCTCCCCTGCCTAATTTATCTTTGAATATTCCTAATGATAGTGTTTCCTGGATGGTTGTTTGTCGCAAGTGGAAAGGAAAATCTATCCCCCTTCCCCAACCCCCCCTTCATCAAGTTGTGGATTCTCCCCACTCTTGAGCTTAGTTGGTTTGTTGATGGTTTGACAGGTGGGTTTGTTTGGCCTGTCTAACTTTGTTTGTTTGGGGTTTACACCCCTGCTTGGTCTGTTTATTTCAATTAGCCCATTAGCTTTGTAAAGGGTTAGTGCCCTTGTTATCATTGCTTTATTTATCAAAAACAAAACCATCTTTTCTTCTAGATGACTTTCTTAATATGATTGGTCTTAGGTACTTTGAAGAGCGATTTTCAAAATTATAGGGTTCTTTGGTTTTTTAGGCAACTCCCTATTTTTCATGGTAATAAGTTTCTCTATGATTGAGTAGAAACTCTTAATCTAGATCATAAAGCTCACATTGTTTGCATCCAAGTTTCACATTTGTACTAAGGTTCATTTTCTATTCATGAATATTTATTTTTGTTTACATTTTAATCCTTTTAAAGCTCTTTATGATATTTATTAAGCTCTTGAGGTTTTTTCGTGTGCTATCATGTTTAAGTGATTTAAGGGCTTTCTCAAGGTTGCTTTGGACATATGCTACTTTCTAGGATTAGGTTGCCATCTCACCATTGTTTGTAAGACATTCATAAGGGGTGATGAGTTTCACTAGTAATGGTAAAAGTGGGTTGTAAACAAAAATATTTATTATTGTTTTTACCATTTATGGATGTCTAGAATAAGATTATTAATGACTTAAGAAAGTGGAAAAAGAGTGACCTATGGGCTTCTCCAAGTGGGAGTATGGAAGAGGTAATGCTTATGTTGCAAGTATAGTGTCCCTATTGGAGGCAAGGTATTAGAAGCTAAACTGATGTCTTTTTAGGTTTCGTGGAGGCATTCCAAGGGTTGTGGCTGTGAGTAATGAGGAGTCTTCTTTGGGAACCTTTATTGGTGGATTTGTAGCTCTTGCCATTCTATAAATTCAGCCTTTGGATGTAGATTTTATGTGCAATAGAGTGTGAAACAATTGAATGTAGTTTTTTTGGTAGGAATGAATAACAAATGAGAGGCATAAGGAGGTTGTTCACATGTGCATAGGTGCTGCTATGGTGGAGGAAAAGAAGAGAATGAAAGTGATTGTATTGTAAGCATTTTTATTGTTGTTAATGCATGCTTGTTCTCTCTTCTTGGTGTAGTTTTTCCCCACAAAGGTTTCTCAATGTAAATCTTGTGTTATGTGTGGATTTTATGTTGCTAATTTATGCTTTATTGTTGCTATCTTATGCTGATGTTAATCATTATTTATTGATGTTATAAATTCACATAAGAGGTTTTTTTTTTTGATCAATAAAGGGTCGAGGCTGGAAATATTATATTAATATAAACATAAAATACATAATTAAAGTTTAAAAGTAGTCTAATAAAACACACCCAAATTAAAATATACAAGAATTGCCCGGAAATCAATAGTGGCCTAAACCAATAACCTTCCTCAAAACAAAGTGTCTGACGGAAAACCAAAGAACTATCTTAAACTAAGACTACAAATGAAAAACAAACTAAAATAGCCTAACTCGGCTATGAAGAGCAGCTGTAGAGCTGAAAATTCATGAAGTAGGAGATGAAGGACTTGAGGTAGGTGAAGAAGGACTCGATGTAGGCGAAGAAGGACCCGAGGCAATAGAAGTGTCCACCCAGTTGACAATCATTGAGATCTTCTTTTTTGGGGTTTCTGGAAAGCATTCAATATTTTCTATTGGCTCGGGGCCCCCATGAGACAAGACTTATTTCAATTTTGCTTCCCAGTCTTCCACTCTCTCAGCCAGAGCTAATTCTGATAGACCATGAAATTCTAAATACTTCCTAATCCAATTTTCCTCAGTGGTTTTTGTCAGCTAGAATATACCCCAAGGAAATTGACATTCTCTCTTATGATGAATTTCCTTGCTTTAAACATCTTTTCATCCTCAAAATATAAAATGGGAAACCTAGGGGGAGGTTTCCCATTTCTGATAGTAACATTGAAATCTATTGGCAAAGGGAGTGTCAAATTTTCATCGATATTCTCTAACACATTTCTCAGACCACTAAGCAAATACTTTCTTGCAGAGCTTCTCTATTTTGTCCATTGGCAATGCAAAGTGGAGAGAGTAGCTACAAACATTGTCAGGATTTCCATATTGATCTTGTACTTGTGGTTTGTTCTCATTAACATATCACCCAATATTTGTTTAACTGCTCTGGAAATGACAAAATGTGATTCAAAGAGAACCTCCTTCAACCTTTTTTTTGGTAATTGCTTCGAAAAAACCATGTCTCCTGGATGAGAGAATAAAAATAGGGGTATCCATTGACTTTTCTCCTCTCTGGCACTTGTAGTCATAAAGAAAATCGTCTACAACAATACTCAAAGAAGACAAACCTTTAGCTGCGAAGAGAAATTTTATTAAGAAAGTTTTGAAATATGTCCAACAAAAGGCTTGATGAAGAAGCTAAGAAGCTTTCAATTCAGTTTAAAACCCTGAGGAAAGCCTCGACTCAAGGCAACTTGCGATGTCATGTCCTTTCCCTGCTATACTCCATCTTTTCTAATTAATGCTCCTTTTTTCGTCACTTTAAGTAGCCATGTCCATTATGCTAACTTAAAATCCACTCTCTCCTACCAATCCATCATGCCACCAAATATATTGACTATCTAAATTCAACTTTTCATTAGGCCAATAACCTCTACTTTCATTTAGCAGGGAGTTTGACAGAACCCACCAAATCTCGAAGATCTGCCATTTGATGGTTAAATATTTGATATCTACTAATGATTGCATCAAAATCATTTAACTAAGCACTCCACCTACCCATCCGATGCATTTTATACTTTCCTGTCGTTAAAACCTTTTTGAAATTCAAACCACTAGCATTAATCCCTTCCAGTAATGGAATAATCTCAATATAATAATCCCCCAATCCCATCAAAATCCCACTGTTGAGGGCATCTACTCCGATAACAGGAAAAACAATTATTTTGCTTAAGATTTAGCTTTTGTATAATAGTTGCTCTAAATAACTAACATATACCACCCTCAGATGAGATCTGTAGAGCAAAATTATGTTACCGCTCTAAAAGAGTGACAAGTCTCAAACTTCTCCCAGACTTATACCTACTTTCTTTATATAATTCTTTCAGAACAATATAATCTACATATATTCATTGAGGTAGAGAAGACCAAAATCTCTAATATTAAAAGAATGAATTACTCTTTACCTGGGGCTTCAACCTCCAAAGGATAAGAAGCTCTAATAAATTTCTTGTTAACTCCATCTGCTCCCTTGTTGGCTAGCAGAGCTACCTCTTTATTTGCTTATCTAAAGTTATGATTAATAGTAAAGGCTTCAAAATTCTTAAGTAATTCAATAGCTCTACTTAAAAAGGAATTAAGTCTCCAATTTGGTGTTTTACATGTCTTTAGAGAATTAATTATAATTGTTGAATCACCTTCAACTTCCATTTTTTTGAGACCAAGTTCCCTACATAATGCCAACCCTTCAATAATTGCTTGAATTTCTACTGCATTGTTAGTGTCCTCTACTGAAGCTTTGGCTAATTTAGCTTCAATCCCTCCATTTGATGAATGGGTTATGCATCCTACTCCAGAAGCACCCGAATTTCCTCTAAAGGTTCCATCAAAGTTCAATTTAAACCATCCATCCTTTGGAGGTGCCCATACTAATGTAGCTCTTTTGTTAACTACTTCCTCTCCTTCTTTCCCAACAAAAGGAGGAGTATTTAATCCAAACCAGTTTTCTTTCATTTTACCGTCCTAGTAGGAGAAATGGGATTTATCTGACACATGGAATAAAAGTCCACTATTCACTATTTCTACTATGGCCGCTGCTAACTTGTTTATAAAAGTTTCCCAAGACATTTTTCCCCTTGGAAAATTCTTCTATTTCTTTCCTTCTAGATCTCCCAAATTAAGACTGATGGGGAGGATATCCATAATTAATTAAATAGACTTGAACTATAAAGATTAGGCCAACTTTTGAATAGGTTCAAATTGTCATTTGGTAGGGTAGACTACCAACCTAATTTTGCACATAACCATTGCCAACATTTAGAGGCAAAAGGACATGCCAATATAATATGATTTGTTGATTCTTCTTCAATTTCACATAGAACATACTTTGATGGGCTTGAGTAGCCAATCTTCTTGAACCATTCCGCTATTAAAATTTTGCCCTGTAAAGCTGCCCAAGCAAAATGACCCGCTTTTGGAAGATATTTCTTGTCCCAACATAGAGAGATGGGAATTTCAGTTCTTTCAAAATTTTGTTTATCAACTATTATTTTATATCCGTCCCTTGAATTATAATTACCTGAATTTGCTCCAATCCAAATTATCGTTCATCAGTCCCTTCTTTTAAACCCAATGATCTCTTCTGAAGAATATCTGTTAGTGTTTTTACTTATGCTCTATTTGCTGGGAGAACTTCACAAATTTTCCATTTCCATCCCAACAAAAGGTTTTCATTTGCCATCTCAATATAGTCTCTCACAAAGAGGCCCCACCTTGCCTCTGAGATTGCCTTTAAATTACTTTTCCCCATCTCTTTGTCTAAAGCTGATACCCACCCCATGAATCCGACCAAAAAAGAGCTTTCCCTCCATCCTTCACATTCCATGAAATTTAGTCTGTGATAAGTTTTCTACAATTCAGAATGAATTTCCATACTCTAGACCCTTTTGGAAGATTTCAGACTCTAAAATATCTTCCAAGCTCATATCCTCCAAATATTTACCCTTTAGGATTCTTGCCCATTTCCAATTAGAGTCCTTATAAATTTTTCATACTAATTTAGCTCCTGAAGCTTTGTTTTGCCAGAGTTGATACTTCAAATCCACACCCCCAAAATTTTTGGGTTTACATATCTTAAGTCCCAAGCCATCAATGCCATTTTTCCTTTCTCATCCATACCTTGCCAAAAGAAGGATACCATTTTCTTCATTAAATTTTAATTAACACCAATTGATAGGGATAAGCAAGACATGAGATAAATTGGGATGGCTGATAGAACTGTCTTCAACTTAATAATTTTGCTTGCCCAAGAGAGCCATTTTATTTTACAAGACTTCATTTTTTTGTCCATCCTTTCACCCACCGGGTTCCAAAATTTGGTTGTTCTTATACCTTTATCTAGTGGCAGACCCCGATAAAGGCAAGGAAGTTTCCCTACTTTAAAATTCAACTGAGAAAGAATCTCATGCTCTATCCTTGTTTTGACGTTAAAAAAGAAGACCTCTAATTTTTCTTGATTTACTAGTTGACCTGAGGCTGAATTATATTTACTGAGAATCTTCTTGAATTTGGTTGCTTCTCTTTTGTCAGCTTGCCCAAATAGCATAGTCTCATCTACAAACTGTTGATGGGTAACTGCCTCCACTGCATTAGTTATATTTATTCCTCTAATTTGAGTGTTTTGTTGATAGTGATAGAAGGTTCTACCCAAGGATTCCAACATGATAATATAAAGGAAGGGAGAGATCGGGTCTCCCAGTCGAAGACCTTTAGAAGAATTAAAAAAATGATGAGGAGATCCATTCAAGAAAACTAAAAAATGTGGAGTTGAAATACAATAAAAAATTAAATTGATCCTCATTTTTGAGAATCCAAATGCCTCTAAACATTTGCATAAGAACCTCCAATCAACTTTATCATATGCCTTACTGATATCCAATTTTATGAGCATGCTAGGTCACTTGTTGATTTGAATTGAGTGTTAACAGGCCAAATTTTGACATCATAAAGAAGAAAGATCTAATGACGGGTTTTCCTCAATTAAGGCAACCTAATTTTTAGATTTGCATATGAGTTTCAATTTTTCATGATGCTCCTATTCAAGCCTTGAATCTCATCCTTTGATTAGTTTATTGGATAGAGACCGATTTCACAATCTTTGGTATTGAACTTGTTTATTTCTCAACATTTGGTATTAGAGCTGAAGGCTACTTGTTTAGGGTATTCCTCTATTTTTGGTTTCTTATCTTGGCAAGCTTGTGGGAATCATTTAGAAGTAATTAAAGGTTGTTGGGAGGCTTATGGGGTTGCAATGAATGTTCTTTGAGCTAACTATGTTTTGTAGATTTGTGAAATTGGAAACCATGGATATTATCAATGTGATCTATGCTAGGCATTTGAAGCTCATGCTTATGGATTTTCATGGATTTTATCATGCTTATGGATCTTCATAGAGTTTGATAATACATATGTATCCTCTTGTTTGGTGGTTTTGTTCCTTTACCTTGTGGTCATGTGTAATGAGAAGGTGTTCATGTTGGATGAGTATGGTCATCCTAGTCACATGGAGATACACCAACTGTTTGGACTACATAATGGTTTTATTTATTTATTTATTTTTTTATGTTGGGTTCATGATTTTAGCCCATGGTTTCATGAAATCACTGGAAGATAAGCCACTGACCACTTTGAGAGTTGTGGAGTTGATATGTTTCATATGGTTTAAGCTCCTGGACAACTTTCCTTTCCTTTCTTGGGTTGCAGTGATCGCTTGTTTTCAGCTATTGGGTTTTTTAGATATGTGGTATGTTAGATACTTGAACAGTCCCAAAGACACTGAGAGGTGGGGGGGGGGTGGGGGGGTGAACTAGTGTCTAACCGGTTAATAAAAGTTTTAAGCTTGTTTGCAACTTTATAACCTAGATTAATATACCGGTAAACAAGCAATAAAACAATAAATAGAAATAACAGTATAACCATCAATGCACACCATAACATAGATATTTTTGGCGAGGAAACCCGGTAGGGGAAAAATATCAGTGGGATTTGTGACCCACAATATTTACTCACTGGCCAATATGAATAAATATTACTTATACAATAGGGGCCTGCACATGCAGGAAGACCAACAACCTAGAGCTTACTGCTCAATCACAAAAAAGAGTCACACTGAATACAAAATTGGATGATTAAATCCAATGACAATGTATTGCTCAAAATAGCATATGCAATGCTGGATTCAGTACCGGTTTAAGCTCTGTTAAATAGCTCTGCCATAAACCTTTCTTCGCTCTGCTCTGCTCTTATTTGCTCATAAAATTATTACATCAAAATGCATATACAAATATTCGCTCTCATATTCATTACCTAATTACATATCCTTACTTCACTTACATACCATACATTCTTTTCATACTTACAAAATGACCTATATGATCTCATACATATATGAGTCTTTACAATACATCATGTCAGCCAAACAATTACATTACAAAACAATATAATTTCCATGTCGGCTAAGAGTGCTGGTAAGATCTTCTGTTGGTGTAGACTGGGTGCCAGTGAGAATAATCTTGTTGTGCCTGCCGGTGCCGGTAGATGATGTCTATTGCCAGTGTAATCTATGAACCGTGTTACCAGTTGGTTCCCATCAATGACAACATCAACTATTTTCATCTGAGTGTATAATGCCAACAATCTCCCCCTTTGGCATTGATGGCAACACTCATGAGAAAAAATCAAAAACTGATATCCAAAAATGAAGTCCAAAACTGATCCAAAAATAGGAGTGCTCCCCCTGAGAAAATGATCTCTTTTGTACATTTTTCTCCACACTACTACTGCCCCTTTGACATCAATGACAAAGGATTTAAAAAAAAAGTCAAAGAATTAAAAAATTCTACCTCATAGCCTGTAATCGGCTGTGTACAATTTGAGAGATATCCGCCAAAATCAGATTAAGACTGCATAAATTTGGTGTTGTCAGAAATAATGGTTTCAGTCTGTTGGATCATATCGGTCAGATAATGCATCTATTTCTCCGGTAATCTTTCTCCTTGAATTGTTGCTTTAGACAACTCAATCCGTTGTGTTATAAGGTTGTCTAATCTAGGACCAAGTTTATTTTTTAGCTCTCGGGCCTTCATTCTTATCCTTTCTTTTTCCTTTTCTAATTTCTAAATCTTTTCTTCAAAAACTGCCATTTCTTGATAAAAAATTGACGTAAGTTCCGAAGAACCTATGATGTTGTCTTCTATATCATCAATCTCTTTTTGTGTTTTCTTTATCTCTTCCTCAATGTCTTTTGTTAGGTTGTGAGGCTTGCATGCTTCCTTATACAATTCTTTATATTTCAAAATAGTGGAATTAAGTACCGGTAACAAAGAATCAATATGCTCAGTACAATCTTTAATAGTTTTATCAAAGAATTCACTTTTCTCCTTGTTCACCCTTTCTTTAACAGTATTTCTGAAGCTAAAATTTTGAAGAGCAATCTTTGCAAGTTTGCCTCTGCGTCTAGTCAGCTTACCAATTGGACTAAAAGCGAAGTTGTTTTCATCAACACCCCCGAGAGAAGACAATAGAGAATCAGTAGAATCCTGGAGTGTAGGATTGCTGATCTTCCTACAAAATACCTTGGTCTCCCTTTGGGTACTACTCCTCCTGACTCGTTCTGGAGTTCTCTAGTGGACAAATTCCAGAAAAAGTTAGCTGGATGGAAAGGAGCCCTCCTAAGTCAGGCTGGTAAGCTCCAACTTCTTAAAGCTTCTCTTCAAAATATTCTGATATATGCTCTTAGCCTTTTCAGAATTCCTGTGAAGTATGCTGATGCTATCGAGAAAATCCAAAGAAGATTCCTTTGGTCTGGGGTTGAAGACAAGAAAAGAATGACCCTGGTGGCTTGGGAACAAGTCTGTAAACCGAAGAGTCATGGCGGTCTGGGCCTGAGAAGGATCCGTACTCTAAATGAAGTCCTTTTGTCCAAACAAGTCTGGAGAATGTTCCATCTTGATAAGTTAAATGATGCAAAATTTGGTGAAGTAAGTACTCTCTTCTATCCTCTTCCTTGTCTTCTTTTATCAACTCTAACATCAGTATTAATGGTTCCCACATATGGAATTATGCTTCAAAATGTAAAGAAAGTATAGCTAAAGGAGTGATCTGGAAAGTTGGAAATGGCAGGAAAGTAAAATTCTAGGAGGATCCCTAGATTTTTGATAAACCTCTAATAGAAATCAATGCATGGGCCCCCTATGCTCCCTCTTGTATTAGATCTTTTGGCTCCTCAGTTGCTGAGTACTGGACTAGCAATGAGTGGCAGAACATTGAAAGTATCCACCCAAGCCTCTCTAAGTTCAAGATCCATCTATCTACGGTTTGGTTGAACAAAGAAGCCGACTCCCTGATTTGGAAACATGATCCTAAAGGTACCCTTACTGTCTCCTCTATGTATGGTGTCTTGTCCCCTGATCCTTTAGAAAATTCCTTCTGGTCTAAAGTCTGGATTAGAGGCCTTACCCCCAAGATCAATTTCTTCTTTTGGACCGTCCTTCACAACAAGGTCTTGACCCTTGACAACCTAAAATGCAGAGGCGTTGCTTTCCCCAATAGATGTGCTCTTTGCCTTCAGGAAGAAGAGTCTGTGGACCACCTTGCCATCCATTGCCCCTTCTCAGCCTCCATTTGGGAAAGGTTCCTCAATAGTTTTAGTATTGCCTGGGTGTTCCCCAAAACCATTTCAGATTTGTTCTCCTCCTGGAACATAAAATGGACTAATTCTTTTTTGAGATCTTTGTGGCAGCTCTCGCTTCCTCACATCCTTTGGGGACTTTGGAAAGAAAGAAACAACCGAATCTTCAGGGAGGTTTCCCTTAATCAGGATATTGTGTTCCAGAAAATCCAATGGGCGATTCAGGAGAATATAGAGATCAATGAGGGTCCTTGTTTTGTGAACAACCTTCAGGAAGCAAAAATTCTTAGGGTGTGGAACATGAAGTGTACTGACAAATCTAACCTCTATCATAATAAAAGGCTTGAAGCTAATTGGCAAACTCTCCCCCAAGGTTGGTTCAAAGTTAATTTTGATGGTGCTGCCAAAGGTACCCGGGTCCTTCAGGTTGTGGAGCTGTTCTAAGAGATGACAAAGGAATGTGTAAGGAAATGGTTGCTGCCCCTATTGGGGTTCAAACTAGTCATAAAGCCGAAGCTATGGCTCCTCTCCAAGGTATCATCCTAGCCAAAAAATGGAATTGTCCATACCTTTGGGTTGAAGGGGACTCAAACAATATCATAAATTGTCTTAAGGGGGTCTCAAAACCTTCATGGTCGATCAACAACATTATCATCTCTGCTAGAGACCTCATTAACACCTTCCAAAAAAGCTACATTTCCCACACTTACCGGAAGGCCAACGGCTCTACTGACTGGGCTGCCACCACGGCGGTTAATAAGGAAGTAATGACTACATGGACGGGAGAACATGTACTCCCCAAAGATGTCAGGCAAATCATTTGCTATGATCGTTATAGAAGTACTCCTAGGATTCTTGATGGACAAGATAATCATGAAAAGAACTAATTTGAGTACTTCGAGTCACTATAATAATGAGATATTCATTTATTATATTATCAATGCCATAAGTTCCCACACTTTCTGGGTGACACTAATATTTTTGAAAAGCTCTCCAGCTAATTTTCTCTGCAAGTTTCAAAATTTGGTGCTGAACAACGACAAAATGGGTGGTAATAGGAGGCGATATGAACCAAGTAGCTGTAAAGAATGGAAATAGAAGGAGGAGGTTTGGGATATTCGGCAGAAGGGTGGCCTCTCAAAATTCATGGAGAGACTCCACGGTCGTGACGACATGGTCACCAGTTTTTTCTGTAAAAATTGGAAGAAGGGTATGCTGAGAATGGGAGATCAGACTGTAGAAATCGATGAGGATTTAATTGCTCAAGCTACAAGCCTCACAAGAGAAGGGTGCAACTTCTACAGAGATAGGAAAGTCACCAGGGAAGCTATCAAAAGATACCCGGACACTGAGAAAGAGAAGAAACGACTGGTAAAGTTGAGCAAAACCTACTACCCGCCCATGACTTTTGCCAAACCCTGGCGGGAAGTTTTCTTTGTTTTAATGCAATATATCACTCTAGATGGTAGGTTCACCAAAGTCTATGGATATCACTTTGTCCTTTTGAATCACTTTAGGCACAATGATAAGGTAAATTTTCCTTATTTTCTGCTATGTTCGATGAATGCGTCCCTCAAGGCCTACAAAGAGAACCCACGGGGTGATATGACCATGCACCAAGGCCTTATGGTCCTTATCTATGACCATCTTAAGGCCAACCAAATTGCTCATATGCAACCCTCTACAGATTCTGAGGATGAGGGGTCCGACCCTGCCTTTTCTGAGGATGAGGAGTCTGAAAGTGACCCTACGACTGAAACTGAGGACATCATGGATGTCTCGGATTATGAAAGTGGGAAGAAGAGGAAATACATCAAAACTAGACCCTCATCCTCCAAGGGCAAAAAGCCTAAAGGTAAACCCCTGATTAGCATTTCTACAGAAGAAGAGACTTTAGATGACTCCAAGGAGGAGAATCCTCAAGGGCGGCTAAAGAAGAGGACTAAAGCTCACACCTAGGCTAGGAAAATGCACAAGAAAAAAGAGGAGACTGTTAAGGAACCGGAAGTTCAAAAGCAAGTAAGGGCCCTGGATGATGACCAGAACCCGGAAAAGGAGACCATGGATGAGGCTCTCAGGGCTGTTGACACTACCATCCAGCATACCCCTAAAGAGGAAATGGTAACTCTTGAAAAAGTTGACCACCCCTCTAACTCTCCCCCCGAGGGTTTACATGGTTTTATGGAAATAATGGAGTGGCTCATCAATGGTTACAAGAAAGCTGTGGATGAAAATAAAAAACTCTGTAACAGAATCTTGATCCTGGAAACCATCAATACAGGGGAAGGGAAGACCATGGCAAACTTCATAGAGGACTTGAAAAGTACCATCGCCAAAGCTGAAGACATAAGAGATGCTTTCAATCCCAGGTTCGAAAAAATTGAGAAGGATTTGCTGGAAAGAAAGAATCTTGCTGACACTAACGACCACATTCTCATGGAAACTGTCAATAAAATTGGTAAATTAGAGGAGTGTTTGAAGAACATTGCCGAATAGAGCCTCAATATCTTGAATATTTCAGCCAACAACACCAACACTCTCATCAGCAAGCTGGATGATGAAAAGGAAATTCTGGACATTGACCCAGAAACGGAAGGTACAGGGGAAGCTCAAGGTCCTAGAACCCGCACCAGAGGCAAAAAGAAGGATAAAAAACTGTACGTTAGGAAATAGGAAATCATCACAAGACAAGATAAACGTAATAATCTCAATCACAAATGCATTCATTGCAATGATCTATCCTAAACAACACTCAATAGAGACATGAAATAAAAACATTCAAAAGCAAAGATTATGCAAACCAAAGATGTGATTTGAATGCTCCTTCATGCGGCTCCATTGTTCTTCTTTCCTCTTCAAATGGTTTGGTTGTGGATCTCCCCTACAAGTGCACACACACAATTGAAAGCAAGCAGACGAGATTTTTGATCAAGAGTACTAGAAACGTAAATTCGATAGTCTGATTACCAATTAGCTTTGATTGACAAAGATCATCCAATTTATAGAAGAATTGGAGAGATGACAAGATTAGCATGATTCAATTCAAATGGAAATTGCAAATCAATTATGTCAATTATGACAAATTATGATAAATTATGCACTTTCTATGCAAAATTTGTTGATTGATAATTTATGACAAATTATGACAACTTCTATGTCAAAATTGATTGATTGTCAATTATGACAAATTTATGACAAATTGACATGTCATTTCCATGAATTTAGGAGAGAAATAGGAGGAAATTAGGAATTAGAAAATTAAGAAATTAGAAAATGAGGAATTAGGAAATTAGGTAAATTAATTAATAATCTTTCATTTATTAATTAATTCACAAAGAGGAATAATTAGCCAATTAAATTAACATTTAATTGCAATGAGAAGACTTAGGATAAATAAATAATTTATTAATCCTAAAGGAGGAAATGACACACAAGGTTAAATGATTAAATCATAAAACCCTAGAGGATGAATTAGGTCTTGATGAAAGATAATTGACTTGATCATGATTTGATTTTGGATTGATAAATGACCAATGTGATAAATGATTTGACTGATAAAATGCGCCAATTGACAAGGAACAATGATAAGGCGTTGCAATCTATGATCCTCTCTATGGAATCCAAAAGTACATCTTTTACATTTGTAGGTCTGTAATCCATAGTGGAAGTGCTAGGTAGAGTGTGAGGTTGTACAGTTGGTTTCTTCTCACCTTTGGATGTTTGCACATTAACCTCTACTGCTACCGTGTTTCCATTATTGACCTTTTCTTTATTCACTGTTTCTTCCTTTTTCTCACTCTGTGTTTCAATTTTGTTTTCAACTTTACCATCATCCTTGCTTTGTGCCTTGCTGATTGTCGGTTCAGCTATACTCTATTCTTGTCCTTTTCCAGTTTCAATTTGTGCTTTTATTTCTGCTTCTACCAGTTTCTCAATGTTCAGCTGAGTAGCATCTGGGATGGTATCTATTTCCTTAACTTCAACTAGTATCTCAATGTTCTGAGAGTCAACAGTGTTGATTGGTGACTCAGAGATCTCAATATTTGTAGCTTCAGTTTGCTTTACCTCTGAGGTTTCCTTATCCATGACAATGTTGAAATCCCGAGTGTCCACATTCATAGTAAAAAGAATGTTTGAATCCAGATTATTATCATCTTATGTCATTTCTTCTGCCTTCTCTTCTGGTTGACTTTCAGTTTGTATCGGTGTCTCTGCAGTTATTGGTGGGGTGTCCTGTGCTAGTGGAGGGAGGTTATCTTTGACTGTTATATTAGGTATACTACCAATTTTACCTTTATCTTTATCCTTCTGATATACCTTTGCAAAAGACATCCATTTTCTGTCTATCCTTTTCTTCTTTCTTCTCTTTTTCCACAAAAAATATATCCCATTTGTCTACCATTTCATTTGCTATTTCTTTCACTCTGCCTGCCATAAGGCTAACCTCTCGGTGACCACTCACAAAAACTGTTCTATTTGCTTCTGATATTAAGTCATCAATTTCTTGTTTGGAGTTAACAGGATGCACAAGAAGTAGAGCCTCTACTTTCAATTTCTTATCTAATTCCATTACCAACATTATTTTTGCCTCTAACCTCAAGTATAAATCATTAGGCAGATAATCTACAACCTCAATAAGAACTTTCTTGTATATGTCAAGGTACAAAATAATGCTTTCTTCTATAGTGTCTTTATCCGAATCCTTGAAATAATGATAAAGTTTATTCACATTTCTAAGGTTACCTTCTTGTGTGATTTCATTGATCAACTTTTCTGGTGTAAGAGTATCCAGTGCCTTAGGCTCTGATTTCTTCTTTGGAGTTACCTTCTTCTTTGGACCACTAGGCTCTCTTATAGCCTATTGTTTCTTTCTTTGAGTTCTTGTCTTCTTGGGAGATGGAGCAGGTGTCGGTGAGGGTTTTCTTTTCTTCCTATCCACTCTCTTGAATTCAACTGCCCTATCATCGTCAAAATCAGAAGAAGTAGTCACAGGGGAAATGTGAGCTACTGGTATCTGCTCTGATTGAATTTCTGTCACACTAGCAGCAATACCGCTAAGATTCATCAAACCTTCTATAACATCTTTTACCATTTTAGAAGCATCTTTCATGAATTTGTCTCTTTTCTTCCACTGCTTCATCATAGCAACATCACTTTCAATGGTTTCAGTATTACCAAATATTTTCTCTGTTGGTTCCGATGGAGCATCTAGGAGTATTTTTGCATATGAGTCCAAGATATGAGAGTCCACCTCATATCCCATTCCAGTAATCCATACAATTCTGGGTCTAACTGCTTCCATCCAAATTTCATCTCTCTTCATTACAAAGCATATTTGTTTGTCATATTTATCTACGATGCTCTGTGGAATGCTTTCTCTCTGTTTCATCTTAGTTTGGAAATTCTTAAAGTAATCTTTAACCAACTCATCACTGTTAGCTCCCATACCGGTGATTGCCTCCTTTATCTATTTTCCAACGGAAATATCATAGGCAAAATCCTTGTGACCCATACCAGGGATCTCTTTTGAAAAGTAAAGCATTAAACACACTAACAAACTTCCAAATTTGAAGGTTCCTTTCTTATCACCTTTGATCTTATGCAAATTCTCTAACAGTTCATCCTTTAACCATTCACAAATATCAATCTTTGCATTGTTCAATATCATCTCATGTGCATTGTGAATGCATGAACTAGATACAAAATTCAATCTATTTGTGTGACCAACTTTATATCCAATGACCATGCTAGCAAATTTAACATTTTTATCCTTTATGTCATCGACCTTAAGTGACTGGTTGTCAAATGTAGCTCCGGTTAAGCTCATAACTTCCTTGTTAGGGATTTTATTCTTCTTGTTAGGTCTAGAACCGGTGGAGGGTAAACCAGTAACAACCCTGATAGCTTCCTTGGTAATCTTAAATACTGAGTCCAACCACATAAATTCTCCGTGAACCCTTTTAACTGTGAAATCTTTGAATGCTCTCAAAAGACCTTTGCTGCTTTGCCTTTAGAATTCCTTTGCTCAATTTCACTCTCTTCAAATGCTTGGATGCTTGGTGAATTGAAACGATAGGTTACAATGCCTTTATAACTAAAAATTGACTTACAACCGCAATAAATGCTTCGTCGGTGAAGTGAGGACTCCACATATCTACCAGTAACGAAGAAAAATAACTTCTTACCATCAACCGAGGGTAAATGCATGATTTTCAATTTTTTGCATTACCCCTAAGGATTATTCCCTAGTTAGATGAAGAATCTCTTGCCGGTGCAGGATTACTCTGTTTTGCCGGTGCAGTGATAGATTCATCTCCTCCCTGATCTCTCTTCCTAATCCATTGTTTTGAAAATTCTTGCTTGATTCCAGTCACCTTCTCTTTACCTTTATTATTGGATCCTTTATTGTTCGCCGGTATAGTCTTGCTTCTACAAAATTTTGCAATATGCCCAATCTTGTTACATGCATAACAAGTTACATTGTTTCTCTGAATAGCCTTTCCATAACCTTGACCGGTTTGAGTTCTGCATTGATTAGATAAATGTCCAAATCTACCGCAAACATAGCATTTCACATTCATTCTGCAATTGTCTGAGTTATGACCATTTTTATTGCATTTGGAACATTGATCGGTGGGTAAGTTTGTATTCCGATTATTCCTAAATCTGCACCAATTTGCTCTATGACCAAATTTGTTGCAATTAATTTTTTTTTCATTAAATTTATAAGCATTAGGTTGCCTTACCAGTTTTCTATGATCATGATTGTTTGTAGTCCCAAAACTTTCTCCATGTTCAAATCCAAGTCCAATTGTTTCTCCATCAGATTTATGACTTTTTAGCATATCATCAAGATTATGTGAGCTCTTCTTGATTTTGTCTTTGTATTCATTTGCAGTGACCAACTCACTTTCCAAAGTGCTAACTTGTCTCAAAAGTTCCTCTTTGTCATGTTGCATTTGAATCAAATCAGTTTTAAGCATATCATTTTCATAACTAAGCCTTTGAGATTCATTTGATATTTCATTAAGTCTTCTGGCCAAATCTTCCTCATTCCTCTTTCTATCTTCAATATCCTTGCATAGTCTCATGGTTAAATCTTGCATCTCATTCTTCATGTTACTGTTCTCTTGTCTCAATTTGTTTGCAATATCTCTAAGAGTTTCTTTTTCTTCATCATCTTGATTTTGCAATTGCACATGTAGTTCTTTTCCTTATTCTTTTTTATAACCAGGTTATCTTGAAGTGCTTTGATAAATTCCCGAGCAGTTCTAAGTTCATCTTGCAGTTTGATATTCTTCAATTTATTTGCATCAAAATCTTCAAGAGCTCCTTCCAACTATTGTCTCAAACTTTCCATCGATACCGGTTTCAGAATCTTCCTCAAGTTGTTAGGCTTTTGCAAATAGAGGACTAGGCTCTGATACCAATTGTTAGATACTTGAACAGTCTCAAAGACACTGAGAGGGGGGTGAATCGATGTCTAATCGGTTAACAAAAGATTTAAACTTGTTTGCAACTTTATAACCTAAATTAATATACCGGTAAACAAGCAATAAAATAATAAAGAGTAATAACAATATAACCATCAATGCACACCATAACACAATTATTTTTGGTGAGGAAACTCGGTAGGGGAAAAACCTCGGTGGGATTTGTGACCCACAATATTTACTCATTGGCCAATATGAATAAATATTACTTATACAATAGGGGCCTGCACATGCAGGAAGGCCAACAACCTAGAGCTCACTGCTCAATCACAAAAAGGAGTCACATTGACTACGAAATTGGATGAATAAATCCAATGACAATGTACTGCTCAAAATAACATCTACAATGCTAGATTCAGTATCGGTTTAAGCTCTGTCAAATACCTCTGCCATAAACCTTTCTTCACTCTGCTCTGCTCTTATTCACTCATAAAATTATTACATCAAAATGCATATACAAATATTCGCTCTCATATTCATTACCTAATTACATATCCTTACTTCGCTTACATACCATACATTCTTTTCACACTTACAAAATGACCTATAAGATCTCATACATATATGAGTCTTTACAATACATCATGTCAGCTAAATAACTACAATACAAAACAATATAATTTCCATGTCGGCTCAGAGTGCCGGTAAGATCTTCTACCGATGTAGACTGGGTGCCGGTGAGAATAATCTTGTTGTGCCTGCCAGTGCCGGTAGATGATGTCTATTGCCGGTGTAACCTGTGAACCGTGTTACTAATTGGTTTCCATCAATGACAACATCAACTATTCTCATCTGAGTGTATAATGCCAACATGGTATTTTCATAGCTTAGATGACACGTATAATGTGATTTTTTGAATTTTAAATATATTTTAGGTTTACAAAGATAGTTTTGTAGGTTTTACATGTTAACTAAAATCTATGGAATGCATATTTGTGGTATAATTGGATTCAAGGTATTTTGGATGGAAACAGTTACAAGTTTGCATGACTGCTTGGAAGGTTCTTAATGATCTATGCTTACTCCTCTGTGGGCTTGTTTGGCAAATCAGGTCTAGCATTGATTTTGGTGTTTTAGTCATGGAAATCCACATGTTATGCTTGATTATCTTTGTTATGCATGATATTGATGTGAGGTTGAATCTTTCAGTTAGTTGAGATTGGAGCATTGATTATGTATTTCTTCTTTGAGATGTTGCATATGTGTTGATAGGCCCTTGTTTTTGGTCACCATATTACATTGGTATTTCGATTGCAGTGATAAAATGATTATTTGGAGTACCTGACATAGTTTTTTTTTATCATCAAAGGGCCGAAGCCGACAATTTTGAATTAATAATATAGTAAATACATAGTATGTTTATAATTGTTTGATAAAACATGCCCAAATTTAAAACATATATGGTATGGCCCAAAGATCAACAAGGGCATAAACCAAAAAAATTCAAAAAATAGTCTTTTTGCTAACCAACACACTATTTCTAGTACCTAACATAGTTGATAATTTGAATCTTAGTAGTATATTATAGTGCATGAGAAGTTCTATTCACTTTTAGTGTAGTTTTGGTTATGATGTTGTTCATGATGCTATGTATTACTCGGTATCACTTTCAATGGTAACTGTATGCAGTCACATAATGTGATCTATATTTTTTTTCTTTCAAGATTTTGATTCTAAGCTATTGTGGTTGTAGTGTATTGTGAACCATGGACAATAAGTTAACACTTAGTATATGATCAATAAAATATGCATCATGGAATAAATTAATTAATTAAATCATGCTAGGACTCCCAAAGGTCGAGACACCTTTATCCCAACAAAAAACACAAAATGCCTATTTATCTATTTTATGCACATAGGAATATGATATTATAATTTATTTAAGTACATATAGATGTTAAATGTGGCATATACCCTTTAAATTAGTTACATTGCATAACATGTGGATAATTTGTGTAATTAATTATATTAGGTGTTGAGTAATCCTTCTTGAGTATGATATTGTGTTGTGGATCTCTTAGAGAGATAGAATGGAGTGCCTTCTTCCATAAGTAGTATTTTAAGGTGTTTCCCTACCTCAATGGTTTATTTTATTTATACATGTATACACCTAAAAATGGTCTGAAGATAGTTAATTAAATACACAGTTATTTGATTAATTCCCCTTCCCAATTAATTGAATTCACAAGCAATTTAATTAATTTCTCTATTCATCTACTAGTAAATAAATCTAAATGATTTATTTATATAGTTCATCTCATATCTCCCTTTGATTAATTAATTTTAAATTAATTAATGTCTCCCCATATTAATCAATTCTTCTAATCCCTAATTAAGATTAACAAACTCAAGTTTGTTGATATTAATTGCCATTTTCCAATTATTTGAATTTCTAAATTCAAATGAGCACATGGCTCCTAAATTTTAACCAACTAACCTAACCATCCCCTAACTTAACCCATTCAATCTAATCTTGGGTCTAACTAACCCTATCCTATCTTGCACATTCTAACCTCCTTATCCTAACCTCCCATGGTGTGGATATTCTCTCCTTGAGACACATGGCACTTTTGCCACATGTCTCCTCCCTTGGACACTTGCCCTCTCATGAGCAAGGCTCCTTTACACTTGTCACCACAGAGATGACAAGTGTCCCTTCCTCCAACCTCTTCTCCAAATTCTCAATCTTGGCCCTTGATATCTTCAGATCAGATCTGAACCGTCAATTCCTGCCACCTCAGCTTTGGCCTTGGAATTCCTATAAATATCCCCCATTTTGGAGCAATAAGGATCCCATCTCATATCAATTTAGGGATCATTACTATAGGAAATTTGAATTTTTAATTATCTAGTAATTAGCTTTTGGATTAATCATAGCATGCTAATCTAGTTTCTTAAATCATGCATTTCATATCATCTCCATAGTCAATCATGATCAAATAGCTACTCAACTCTTGAGTTGTCACTTTGGAGGTCATTGCTCCGCTGAGAGCCCATCAATCCAACACCTTCAAGGTCCTCAAGAATAGAGGAAAATGAGATATTTCAAGGAAGGCTTATGGTTTGCATTTCTAATCTAGTTCTTAATTAAGCTTTTCAATTACATTTTATTGTCTCATTATATGTGTATGCCTCTTATATACCACATTTTTAGCATCACAATACATATATTAAATAGTAGGGTATCTTGGCCCATAAACATCTATGTTTGGTATATGCTCTATCTTCTACATTGCATCATTTTCATTATATAGTGTGGATCCTATTAATTTATCCACATATATGCACTTTTTCAATGCAATAATCGCTCTAGATGATTTATGGTGATGAAAATGATAATGGTGTTTTCATGTGATGGTGTACATGGATTATAGCTTGGTCCTTCTTTAACAAGCTACCATTCAAATTTGATATTTCTTGCAAGAGTCATTGAGTAACAACTAGTTGGGATCAAGTTGTCTTGGGCTCATGATAAGACATAAATAGAAAATGAGGGTCAAGGCTATTTAATAAATCTAACTTAGGATTAAGTACATGAAGATTAAATGACAAGTTGAGATCATTGGGGAATAGAGATTTTGAATTAGTTTAGGTACAAGTTGAATTGCTAGTTTCATACAAATACAAAAATCAAGTGCTAAACTATTACATAAAAGGAAAAAAAACCAAAATAAATCTAAAAACAAATATGAAAAATTAATAGAGATATAATTTTTACTTTTATAAATATTTAATTACATTGACAACATCTCAAGAATAATTTATATTTAACTTGTATATTATTTCTCATTTTGATAATTTCATTAAATGAATTATTAAAAACTGAAAAAATATCAACTTTTAACTCAATGTATAATCTACATTTAACCCAAATGTCATCTAACTTCTACAAGATTCATTCAACCAAAGATCTCCAAACAAAAGAAAATAGTCAATTGGGTAGGGTTGCCCAACATTCTACTATCCAATTTATATTGGAGCTTCACCTTATTTTTTCTTTATTAAGTAGTAAAAAACAATTGTAACATACATGGAAAGAATTAAATGGTTCATATGTTGTATTTATATGTTTTTTATTATAAAAGTAGCAAGACGAGGGTGCTAGCCCTAAATACAATAATCCTTAGGTGGCAAAAAAAGAAAAAAAAGGGGCAAGAGCTCCAAACAAAACAAGGTTGGATAGGCCAAAGAGAAAACTTGTCAAAGCAATAACAACTCAAGCTAAAATCAAGGAAGGGGAGCAACACTCGAGCCTTGACAAGTGTTAGGACCTGGAGGCAACTGAGGGGGGGGGTGAATCAGTTGTCTATTAATTTTAACCCAAATATAACTTAATCAAACTTGATACATAATACCGATAAACCAAACTTAATGCCAGTTGACAGATTATCAGTTAATATTAATACCGGTGAAACTCAATGCATATAACAGAAAGAGAAACAACATCCACAACACATAACACATAGATTTGTACGTGGAAACCTTGTAAGGGGAAAAACCACGGTGGGAAAACTTACCCACAATTAGATGATACTACTGCAGATAGTATGTGTATACAAATTGGGGTCTGCACATGCAAAAAGGCCAACCGCCTAGAGCTCATTGCTCAGACACAAAATAGGAGTCACACTAACTACAACTGGATGATTAAATCCAATGATAATGTATTGCACAAAGTAGCATCTCCAATGCTGGATTAAGTACCGGTTAAGCTCTGATAATCACCTTCAAACCTTCTTGAACCTTCTCTATGGTCTACTCATATAATCTTCAATATTCACACATACCATGTTACAATAGCATAACCATATACCGTCTCTCTATTATATTACATTATCTCATAAATGAGATCTTACATATATACCAAAACCTAAGACCAAATGTGTAGGTTGGCTCACCAAGAATATTACAATTAAATCAATTACAAATAAGTCAAGATGTGATTCATCATGTCAACTCAATACATTTACAACAATATTCAATTAATCAAATCGTGCCGTGCTGATCCGGAATAAATAATGCGTGCCGGTCCATAACCTAGACCAATTTGCCGGTAACAACAAATATGTCAACCTAGTTAGACCAATAACCAAAATACCAAAACCACGTGTCCAAACCATGTCTTCAACATAACCAAGTGATCTCCAGATGATAACAAGTCATCCTCAGTGCCGGTGAATAATATAACCTATCGGTGTATGATATACCGGTGACTATGCATAAGTTACTGAACTTACCAGTGAACATAACCAAAGATCTCCAGAAGGATAAGTGTTGATGAGTGTTGACATCAATGACAAAACCAATGCAACACATCCATAATACCAACAATCTTCCCCTTTGGTATTGATGGCAACACAAGATGGAAAAACATCTAAGTGCCAAAACAGAATGCCAAAAAGCAAAAAACCAACAATCTCCGGAAAAGATCAATACCAGAAATCAAAATACAAATGTAGAGAGTATTTATCACTCCCCCAATAAGTAATCTCTCCCCAAAGGATAATGTATGTTTTTCCATAGATATCTCTCCCCCTTTGACATCAAATACCAAAGCAATATAAATACCAGATACAACCAATTCATAGAACCAATTGTTATACCCAACTTCTCCCCCGGAGAAGTAGCTCTCCTCCATCAAAGCTGGAAAAAGGTTTTCTCTGTTAATTCGACCGGTTTGATGCCAACCATTAACTGTCTAAGTCTCTAATGGTGAAGGTATAACCCCAAGCCGCTCTCTGAGATATTCAAAAGTTTCCTTAGGCAAAGGCTTAGTAAAGATATCTGCAATCTGCTCTTTATTATTCACATAGACCAATCACACTTCTTTTGCTTCAACGTTCTCTTTCAAAAAATTATATTTGATAGAAACATGTTTAGTTTTAGAGTGAAATACAAGATTTTTAGATATATCAATTGCTGCTGAATTATCACAATAAATGATTATAGGTTCTTTGCATTTTACCTTTATATCCTTCAACATTTGCTTAATCCATAATACTTGAGTAGAATTAGTTGCTGCTGCAACATATTCTGATTCTGATGTTGATAATGATGTACAACTCTATTTCTTGCTCAACCATGAAATCAATCTGCTACCAAGAAAGAATGTCCCGCCGGTGGCGCTCTTTCTGTCATCTACATCCCCTGCCCAATTTGCATCGGTGTATGCACATAAATCAAAATTTTCATCTTTAGGATACCCCAAACCAAGATTAGTTGTGCCTTGTAGACACCGAAAAATTCCTTTTCACAGCTGATTCATGATTTTCTCTAAGATTACTCTGAAATATTGAAACAATACATATTGCATTCATTATATCAGGTCTTGTTTGTGTCAATATAGTAAACCTCCAATCGTAGATTTCTAGATTGTCGGATTAACAGGAGCTGAATCATCTTTCAATGTCAATTTATCAGTTGTAGTCATAGGAGTACTTACTGGTTTAGAGTTTTCCATACCAAATTTCTTCAGTAGTTCCTTCAAGTACTTTATTTGACATATGAATATACCTTTATCAGTCTATGAAATCTGCAATCCTAAATTTTTTTTTTATCTCCCTGATCATACACATTTCAAATTCTTCCTGCATCTTATTAGCAAAGTCTTTACCCAATCCATCTTCTCCTCCAAAAATGATGTCATCAACAAAAACTTCAATAACCAAGATGTATTCATTAGTCACTTTGAAATATAAGTTGTTGTCAGCATTACCTTTAGTGTAACCAAGCTTCAAAAGATATTTGTCCAATCTAGCATACCAAGCTCTAGGAGCTTGCTTCAATCCATATAAATCTTTCCTTAATCTGCAAACCATATCTTTACTTTTGTCAATGAAAATCCATCAGGTTGTTCAATGTAAACTTCCTCTTCAAGATCACTATTCAGAAATGTACATTTTACATCCATTTGATATACTTTATAGTTCTTGTGTGCTGCAAATGCAAGAAATAATCTAACTGCATCAATTCTAGCTACCGGTGCAAAGGTTTCATTGTAATCAATTCCCTCTTTCTGTGAATATCTTTTACACACTAATCTTTCTTTGTTTCTGATTACCTTACCATCTTCATTAAGTTTATTTCTGAATACCCATTTAGTTCCAATTACATTTTTGTCTTTAGGTTGGGGAACCCATGTCCATGTATTGTTATTTTCAATTTGTTTTAATTCATCTTCCATAGCTTTAATCCAATGTTTATCTTCACATGCCTCAATAACAAATGTTGGTTCAATTTGAGAAATTAAACATACCTCTTCATTTGCCAGTCTTCCTCTTGTCATAACACCTTGATACTTATTCTCAATTATCTGACTTTCAGAGCGATTCGGTCTTACATACCTGGGTGTGTTCACTTGCTGCTGTTCTCCAGTCACTATAGAATTATTTGATGATGCCGATGTGACTGGATTCACATTCTATATGGGTGTACTCTGTATAGGTTCATTTATGATCATCTCAACTGCCAGTTCAGAAACCATAGACCTTGAAATTCCTCTAAATTGTTCATGTATCTTTACATTTGCACTCTCAATGGTTTTCTGCAATCTTTTATTAAAACATCTATATGCCTTTCTCTTAGATGAATAACCAAGAAATATTCCTTCATCACTTCTAGGATCAAATTTGCCAATATACACATCTCTCCTAATGTAGCAATTGCTTCCAAATATTCTGAAGTATTTAAGAGTAGGAGTATTACCAAACCATAATTCATAAGGTGTCTTACTGGTTTCACCTTTGATGTGAACTCTGTTGAAAGTGTAAACCATTGTATTCACTTCTTCTCTCTAGTACACATGAGGTAGATTTGCTTCTGATATCATGCTTCTAGATGCATCTAGAATAGTTCTGTTCTTCCTTTCCACAACTCCATTTTGCTGAGGTGTCTAGGGGGCTGATAGTTGTCTTCTGATTCCATTTACTTCACAAAATGTATTAAACTCCTTAGATGTAAATTCACCTCCTTGATATGATCTTAAACATTTAATTTTCTTACCGGTTTCATTCTCTACCATTGCCCTGAATAATTTGAATTTTCCAAAAGCTTTTGATTTCTCCCTGAGAAAAGTAACCCAACACATTCTAGAATAATCATCAATGATTATAATAAAGTATCTATCTCCCTGTAGACTTCTTGTTCTTGCTAGACCACACAAGTCAGTATGAATTAAATCAAGAACATTATTGGATTTCTCAGAAATACTTTTAAAAGTTGCTCTAACTTGCTTTCCCATTTGACATTCCTTACATACTGGATTATGAGGTTTTACAATCTTAGGTAAATCCCTTACTGCCTTAGATGAACTAATCTTTATAATGCAATCAAAATTCACATGACAGAGTCTTTTATGCCATAACCAACTTTTATCAATATGTGCAATCAAGCATGTCTTTTCATTGTTGTTCAAATGAAAGATATTACCTCTAGTCTGATTACCGGTTGTAATCTCCAAACCAATTCTATTCATGATTTTGCATTTACCATTCTTGAATTGTAACTGAAATCCCTTTTCAACTAATTGACCAACACTCAAAATATTATGCTTCAAACCTTCAACATAATAAACATTGTCAGTATTGTGCTTACCATCAAAAGATATAGTGCCTTTTCCTCTGATAAAACAAGCTTTATCATCCCTAAATCTTACTAGACCTCCATTGTACTCCTGAAAAGATAAGAATAAACTTTTGTCACCAGTCATATGATGTGAACATCCATAATCTATAATCCATTCATCCTTTTCTTCAATTTTAGCTGCCAGGGCTTGTTCTACCAGTGGAATAGTAGGTGGTGGTTGATCTTCTTTTATTGCAAAAAAATCCCATCCATTGTCTGCCGGTTCTTCACCATAATCATCAGTAACTCCTTCATCAGCATAGTAACATGATTTGTCTCTATTCTTCTTAAATATGTATCTCTGATATTCAGGGTTAGGTTTATATGTTCTTTTAGCTTCTTCTCTTAATCTTGCATCTCTATCAGAACATCTAGATGCCATATGATCAACTTTATTGCAGTTAAAACATTTAAATGGTGCTTTACCTTGATACTTATTTCCAATAGGACCTTTAGGCATTTTCCTTGCAATAGTGCTTCAAGTTCTTCCAGTTCTTCATTTTCCCCTCTGATGTCTTCAAGTTCTCTTGCATAAAGTGCTTTCAAATCAGATTTATCAGATGATGATGATGATACTGCAGATGATAATGCTTTGAAGGCCAAATCTATCTTACTTGTAGCAATAGGACCAAATTCCTCAAGCTCAAATGCTGAAAGTTTTCCAACCAAGGTATCTCTAGATACTGATGTATTAGGCATTGTTCTTAACTCATTAATAGCAGTTACTTTCATTTTGTATGCCAGTGGCAATGCTCTCAAAACTTTAAAAACAATTTCATCTTCACTTAAGGAACCTCCACAACATTGTATTTCTAAAACAATTTCATTAACCCTTTCCATAAAAGCAAAAATTCTTTCATCTTCTTCCATTTTTCAGATTTTCATACCTGACCTGGAATCATTCCAGTTTTGCAATTTTGACAGTGGTATCTCCTTCATTCAATGTCTCTAATTTATCCCAAATAGCTTTAGCAGTAGATTGGTATGATAATCCCATGATTTGCTGATTTGATAAGGCACTCAAGAGTGCTTCTCTTGCTTTGCAATCATTCTTTTGATCCTTACCCAATGTTGGTGGATTAGGTTGATTCGGTGTAGGACCAACATAGCCATTCTTTGTAACATCCCATATGTCTTTTCCAATGCAATTCAAATGTGTCTCCATTCTGATCTTCCATATACCATAGTTAGTTCCATCAAGTTTCAAAATGTCCTTCCTGAAAAGTTAGTTGCCATAGAATCTCCTCAAGTTGTTAAACTTCTACAAAAAGAGGACTTAGCTCTGATACTAGTTGTTAGAACCCAGAGGTAACTGAGAGCGGGGGGGGGGGGGGGGGGGGTGAATCAGTTGTCTATTAATTTTAACCCAAATATAACTTAATCAAACTTGATACATAATAACGGTAAACCAAACTTAATGCCGGTTGACAGATTAGCAGTTAATATTAATACCGGTGAAACTCAAAGCATATAGAAAAAAGAGAAACAACATCCACAACACATAACACAGAGATTTGTATGTGGAAACCTTGTAAGGGGAAAAACCACGATGGGAAACCTTACCCACAATCAGATGATACTAGTGCAAATATTATGTGTATACAAATTGGGTTTGCACATGTAGAAAGGCCAACCGCCTAGAGCTCACTTCTCAAACACAAAATAGGAGTCACACTGACTACAATTGGATGATTAAATCCAATGATAATGTACTGCACAAAGTAGTATCTCCAATGCTAAATTCAGTACCGGTTAAGCTCTGATAATCACCTTCAAACCTTCTTTGAACCTTCTCTATGGTCTGCTCATATAATCTTCAATATTCACACATACCATGTTACAATACCATAACCATATACCATCTCTCTATTCTACTACGTTATCTCATAAATGAGAGCTTACATATATACCAAAACCTAAGACCAAATGTGTAGGTCGACTCACCAAGAATATTACAATTAAATCAATTATAGATAAGTCAAGATGCGATGCATCATGTTGACTCAATACATTTACAAAAATATATAATTAATCAAATCGTTTCGTGCTGATCTGGAATAGATAATGCATGCCGGTCCATAACCTAGACCAATTTGCCGGTAACAACAAATATGTCAACCCGATTAGACCAATAACTATAATGCCAAAACCAAGTGTCCAAACCATGTCTTTGACATAACCAAGTGATCTCCAGATGATAACAAGTCATCCTCAGTGTTGGTGAACAATATAACTTGCTGGTGTATGATATACCGGTGACTGTGCATAAGTTACTGAACTTACCAGTGAACATAACCAAAGATCTTCAGAAGGATAAGTGTTGATGAGTGTTGAAATCAATGACAAAACCAATGCAACACATCCATAATACCAACAACAAGGAGTTTGGGGGAGGGGAGAAGACTTCCCCTTCCGCCTACGACAAACCATAATCCAAACAATACTATCATTAGGACCATTAAAAGAAGGATCAAGAGGGGAGGAACCTACATGGAATCCATCAACAACTCCAGTAGACTGCTGCTGTAGAACAACAATAGGGTGTTGTAGCAGAACAACATCAAGAGCAAATTTGGAAGAGGCAGAATTGAGCTGCAGAGTAGGAGCAACAAGAGCAATAGGTGAGGGATCCTTAGGGATGGAAGGTGCCACAACAATGGCAGTAAGATGATCACCAAAAACACTGAAAACAATGAGAGACACAAATTCATCTCTGGAGGGGACATCATCCTCCCAAATGAAGCCAACTAAACTTGAGTTAGAAGCATTGACAATCAAGTGATCCGAAGTAGCATCGTTCCACCAGGTTGCATCACCTTTGTGACGTGGCAACACGAAATCCAAATCTAGTTGACCCATTGAGAAGCATCTTCGATAGCGAAAGGGGAGACCCTCATAATCCAATGGTTGAGTCCAAGGCCTATCCTCGACCATAAGAACCACATCCCCAGGGAGAGGCACATAGATGTCAATATTGATTGAGACATGGGCAAAGGTAGAGTGAACCATGGAAGATGTGGCACCATCAACCTTCAAGAAACAACCAATAGAGTTACCAATGGATTCATAACAAAAAAGCTCACAAAAATGAAGGGGGAGATTGGGGAGGCATACCCAAATTGGACACACATTAAGTGGTTCAGTAAGGGGGTTAAAAGAAGTTGTCTAGGGCTTAACAGACCCCAAGCCCATAATTTACCCAAAACCAAGTCATGATCAGAAGAAGAAGTGAAGGAAGCAACAAAAAATCCTTTAGCACAAGGGAAAAGCTCAATGCTATGCACAACCAAAGGCTTCTAGGAATCACTCACCCAATGATGGAGGTCCAGGAGAAAAGACCAAAACCCAACAAATCTGCACACCAATGCATAATATTGGTAGAAACCAATAATACCTACAACATCCTATCCACAAACCACCACAGGGGAGGACTTGGCATAGGGAAAAGGATGAGTCCTCTTTGGGGGAAGAGAAGAGATCTAGCCACACGAGCAAATCTATTTTTACTAGCAAAAGAAGAATGTTTGGATGAGACCTTTTCTCCCACAACAGGGTCACCATTGGCACTAGTAGAGGAAGTAGCACGAGGATGACCAGAAGCACCAATATCCACATGTAGGGCACCCATAGAAGCACCCAAACCGTTAGCTACCGTTAGACAGATATGATACCGAGAGTAAACAGAGGGGGGGGTGAATAAGTTTTCCATCAAAAATCTGAACTTAATGCATATCAAAACCATTAAATTGGAGCACAAAGGAACCAACACAATGAAGAATTGAACATGAAAGCTCAATACACAACACCAATATTTTGACGTGGAAAACTCGGTAAAGGGAAAAACCACGGTGGAAAACCCTACCCACAATCAGACAATACTCTGCAGTAGTATTGTGAACAATTACAATGGGGTCTGCACTTGTAGAAAGGCCAACAACCTAGAGCACACTTCTCATCACAAAAAGAAGTCTCACTGACTTACAAAAACACTGGACTACAATCTAGAAAGAATGAATTGTGAAAGTAGCATCTCCTAATGCTTGATACAGTTCCAGTTAAGCGTAGATGTCTTCCATACAATACAAAAACCTTCACCGAATGATATATCACTTATTCACACATAAACATTCCTCTAATAATGCAGACATAACCATCCATATTCAAATTACATGAATAAGTCACCTATAAATACAAATCATCAACCTTATTGTGAAGGTCGACTAAACCCTAAACCCATAAACCTATAATAACAAAAAATACATTACACATTATCATCAAACCAATATTATGATTTATATTACATAGCATGGACCTAAATCAAGTGACCAAACAATTTCATTCGCCGAAAATTCCGCTAAGACCAAAATCCAACACACTTCACCAACTGGTAGAAACCCTTAGTGAAGTAACATAAAAAGTCTAACTGAATCCAAATAGGACCACCATAATAACACGCCAGCCAATGCAAATTCACCAAACACTCAAAATATGATCAAGAGGCACCTTCAGCATGATAGAAACCGATTCCATAAGCCGGACCAAAATTACCTGAACAAAACCCCAAATATCTCTTACCAGTAAAGCTAACTGGGAAAGATAGAAGCTAGCTAGTACCAGTAAATACCAAAAGCGATAACAACCAAAGCACCAAATCATGAACTAATAGAATATGACAAACAAATAATCATTCAGAGTAAGGATCCAAAACCGATTCCAGAGATATGATCGTACCGGATCAGAATCATAGCCAAAACCAAGATGATCACCAAGACTAACCAAGATAGGTCCAACTGAGATAGTCTCCAACCGGGATATAGTTTTGATATCAATGAAAACACTTAACCAAATCCAACATATTGCCAACAATCTCCCCCTTTGGCATTGATGGCAACACTGAATGTGAAAAATATCCAAGTGCCAAGGAATGCCAACAATCTCCCTAAAAGGACAGATGCCGGATCAAAAATACTGAAGCAAACAACTAACTACTCCCCTTGAGTAGTAGCATCATCTCATCAACTTGGATCAAATAAAATATCCGTTAAGCTTACCGGATTGATGCATTCCTGCATCTCTAAGTTTCTTCTGGAGGGTTGGTAACCCCCAACTGATCTCTGAGATATTCAAAAGTATCTTTAGGCAATGGTTTAGTTAGAATATCTGAAATCTTCTCCTTAGTAGGCACATAAACCAATCTGACTTCCTTTGCTTCAACCTTTTCCTTCAAGAAATTATCCTTATAGAAATGTGTTTTGATCTGGAATGAAATACCAACATCTTTGACACATCAATAGCAACAGTATTATCACAGTGAATAACAATAGGCTCATCATAACTTACCATTATATCTTTTAACATTTGTTTCATCCATAAAATCTGATTACAGTTGGTAGAAACAACTACATATTCTGCTTCAACGGTAGATACTGAAGTACATGATTGTTTCTTGCTAAGACATGAAACCAACTTCTTCCCAATAAAGAACGCACCGCTGATAGTGCTCTTCCTGTCACCCACATCGCCTGCCCAATCAGAATCTGTATATGCACATAATCTGAAGTCATCACTCTTTGGATACCATAACCCAAGGTCTGTTTTACCTGCCAAATACCTGAATATCCTCTTAACAATAATATCATGAGTTTCTCTAGGATCTGACTGAAATCTAGAGGCAATACAAATAACATTCATAATATTAGGTGTAGTCTGAGTTAAGTATAACAATCCACCAATCATTGATTTGTATCTACTTGGATTCACTTTAGGGGATTCATCGTCCTTTGAAAATTTGCAACCGATTATCATAGGAGTACCAACATGTTCAGAATTCTCAAGTCCAAATTTCTTAAGTAACTCCTTCACATACTTAGTTTGACAAATGAATACCTTTATCAGTATGAGTAATCTTCAAACCTAAGAAAAATTTCATCTCACCAATCATAGACATTTCAAATTAATTCTTCATATCATCAACAAATTTCATGCATAGACTATCATCTCCTCCAAAAATGATATCATCCACAAAGACTTCAATGATCAGTATGTCATCATGCTCAATTTTGTATCATAGGTTACTATCAGCATTACCTTTGCTAAAACCAAGCTTAGAAAGATATTTGTCCAATCTAGCATACCATGCCCTAGGGGCTATTTTTAGTCCATATAAAGCTTTCTTCAATATGCAAACCATGTCATTATCTTCTGATAAAAAAAATCCATCAGGTTGCTTAATGTAGACTTCCTCTTAAATATCTCCATTCAGAAATGCGCATTTGACATCCATCTGATATACTTTGTAGTTCTTGTGTGCAGCATAAGCAAGAAAAATTCTTATCGCTTCAATTTTTGTAACTGGGGCATAAGTCTCACCATAATCAACTCCTTCTTCCCGTGAATAATCTTTGCAAACCAATCTAGCCTTGTTCCTCACAATTTGACCTTCCTCATTTAATTTATTCCTGTAAACCCATTTAGTTCCAATAATGTTCTTGTCTTTAGGTCTAAGAACTAGTTCCCATGTCTTATTCTTTTCAATCTGATCTAATTCTTCTTCCATTTCTTTTTATCCAATTTTCATCTTTACTTGCTTCAATAAATGATTCCAGTTCAATTTGAGAAATCAAACATACCTCTTTAGTAGCTAGCCTTCTCCTAGTCATCACACCTTTTCTTTTATCTCCAATGATTTGATCTTCAAAATGATTTAGTTTCACATACTTGGGAGTCTTTGAATTTTCTTGACTTAATGACTCTTTCTGCTGTTCCTCTGTCATAGTTGAGTTTTCTGATGTTATCGGAGTGACAAGTTCATTATTCTGATAAGCTTCATGCATTACCAATTCAGGTTTGATAAATTCATCTTCAAGTCCACAATCATATGATATGATCTGATTACTGCCATGTTTATCCACCTTGACATTTATGCTCTCCGTTATCCTATTCAATCTTTTGTTATAACATGTATATTCTTTTCTCTTGGTAGAATAACCCAAAAATATTCCTTCATCACTTCTAGGATCAAATTTTTCCAATGCATAATCTCTTCTAATGTAACATTTACTTCCAAAAATTCTGAAATATCTGACAGTAGGAGTATGACCAAACATAATTCATAAGGAGTCTTACTAATATCACCTTTTATATGTACTCTGTTGAAAGTGTATACAACTGTATTGACAACTTCCCTCCAATAAATATAATAAAATTTAGCTTCTGTCATCATAGTCCTTTGTGCATCCAATATGGTTTTGTTCTTCCTTTCCACCAATCCATTCTATTGTGGAGTCCTAGGTGCAGAAAGTTGTCATCGGATTCCATTTATCTCACAAAAGTTGTTGAATTCACCGAATGTAAACTCACCGCCTTGATATGATCTCAAACACTTTATCTTCAATCCTGTCTCAGTCTCAACCATAGCTTTAAAGATTTTGATTTTTCTTTCAGAAATGCTACCCACATCATTCTAGAATAATCATCAATAAGTAACATAAAGTATTTGTTACCTTGAAAATTTTTAGTCCTTGCTGCTCCACACAGATCAATATAAATAAGATCAAGAATTTCATTAGATTTATCATGTATGCTTCTAAAAAAGTTTTGACTTGCTTACCCATTTGACATTCTCTACATATCGGATTATGAGGTTTGACAATTTTGGGCAAATCTTTGACAGTCTGTGTTGAACTAATCTTCACTATGCAATTAAAATTTACATGACACATCCTCTTATGCCATAGCAACTTTCATCAATCTGAGCAATCAAGCAAGATTTCTCACCGGAGTTTAAATGAAAGATTTTCCATTAGTTTGAGTTCCGAAAGCTATTTCCAATCCAGATCTATTGACGATCTTACATTTTCCATCCTTTAATTATAAATGAAATCCTTTATCCACCATCTAACCTACACTTAAAAGTTATGCTTTAATCCTTCAACATAATAAACATTATCAGTGTTATTCTTACCATCCAATATTGTTCCTTTTCCTTTGATCCTACATGCCTTGTTGTCTCCAAATCTGACTAATCTGCCATCAAATTCTTATAGTGATAGAAATTTCATCTTGTCACCAGTCATGTGATGTGAGCATCAACTGTCTATAACCCATTCATCTTTTTCTTCAAGTTTAGCAGCTAAAGCCTTTTCCTCAATATGAGTTGCTTCAATCATAGGTTCTAGAGAATCATCCTTGATAGCAATAAAGATCCAGTCCTTACCAGAGGCAACTCCATTACCAGTTCCACTCACAGGTTCATCATCATCATCATCATCATCATCATCATCATCATCATCATCATCATCATCATCATCATCATCATCATCATCATCATCATCATCATCATCATCATCATCATCATCATCATCATCATCATCATCATCATCATCATCAGTAATACCAAAATCATCATCACCAACATAATAACATGATTTATTCTTATTCCTTTTGAATCTAGGTCTGTTCTGATATTCCAGATTAGGCTTATAACTCTTCACAAATCTTTCATGATTCCTAGCAGCTCTTTTAGGGCATCTAGAAGCAAAATGACCAATCTTATTGCATGAAAAACATTTAAAAGGTACTTTTCCTTCATACTTACTTCTAGCTGGTCCTTTAGGAATTCTTCTAGCAATCGGGGCTTCCAGCTTTTCAAGTTCTCTTTTTTCTCTTTCAATATCCTCCATATCTTTAGCATACATCTCCTTCCAATCTATCTTTTGCTTACCAGAGGTAGATGCTTTAAATGTAGTCTCAGTTTTAGTAGCACTCTAATCTCCAAGTTCCTCAAGCTCAAAAGTAGTCAATTTCCCAAGCAGTGTATCTCTGGTAATAGGGGTACTTGACATTGTCCAGAGTTCATTGATTGCAGTAGCCTTCATCTTATAAGCTGGATGTAGAACTCTTAGAACCTTTGACACTATCTTGAATCCTCACTAACCGATCTGCCGCAACATATGATTCCCATAACAATCCCATTTATTCTATCCATGAAAGAACTTATCTTATCATCTTTTTCCATCTTCAAAGTTTCATACCTTACTCGGAAACCTTCAAGCTTTACAATTTTCACAGCCTAGTCACCTTCATAAAGAGTTTCAAGTTTTGTCCAGAACAAATTTGCATTCTCCAACTCTATGACATTCAATAGCTTTTCATCAAATAGGGTGCTTAACAATGCTTATTTTGCTCTAACATCATTTTCAGCCTTCTTCTGTTCATCAGCAGGTGTTGGTGTTCCAGAATTAAGATCATGAGGTATATACCCTTTTCTCCACTATCTCTCAAACTTCAACTCCAAGACATCTGAGATGAATCTTCATTCACTCCTTCCATATTTTGTAATTTGTAACATCAAGTCTGGGACTCTCCTTCTGATAGGGAATGAATGTAGAACTAGATGCAATTGCCATAGGATCTCCTCAAGCGGTTAAGCTTCTGCAAAGAGGACCTTGCTTTGATACCAATTATTAGACAGATCTGATACCGAGAGTAAACTAAGAGGGGGGGGGGGGTGAATCAGTTTACCATTAGAAATCAAAACTTAATGCATATCAAAACTATTAAACCAGAGCACAAAGGAACCAACACAATGAAGAATAGAACATGAAATCTTATTACACACAACACCAATATTTTGACGTGGAAAACCCGGTAAAGGGAAAAACAACGGTGGGAAACCCTACCCACAATCAAATAATAATCTGCAGTAGTATTGTGAACAATTGTAATGGGGTATGCACTTGCAGAAAGGCCAACAACCTAGAGCACACCGATCATCACAAAAAGAAGTCTCACTGACTTACAAAAACATCAGACTGCAATCCAGAAAGAATGAACTGTGAAAGTAGCATCTCCTGCTTGATATAGTTCTGGTTAAGCACATATGTCTTCCCTACAATATAAAAACCTTCACCGAATGATATATCACTTATTCGCACATAAACCTTCCTCTGCTAATGCAGACATAACCATCCATATTCAAATTAGATGAATAAGTCACCTATAAATACAGATCATCAACCTTATTGACAAGGTCGGCTAAACCCTAAATCCATTAACCCATAATAACAAAAATTACATCACACGGTATCACCAGACCAATATTATGATTTATATTACATAGCATGGACCTAAATCAATTGACCAAACAATTCCATCCATCAACAATTCCACTAAGACCAAAATCCAACACGCTTCACCAACTGGTAGAAACCCTTAGTGAAGTAACACAAACGTCTAACCGGATCCAAATAGGACCACCATAACAGCACGCCAGCTAATGCAAAGTAACCAAACACTCGAAATATGATCAAGAGGTACCTTCAGCATGATAAAAACCGATTCCATAAGTCGGACCAAAATTGCCTGACCAAAACACCAAATATCTCTTACTGGTAAAGCTAACCAGAAAAGCTAGAAGCTAACCAGTACCGACAAATACCAAAAGTGATAACAACCAAAGCACCAAATCATGAACCAATAGAATATGGAAAACAAATAACCATCTAGAGTAAGGATCCAAAACCGATTCTAGAGATCTGATCATACCTGATCAAAATTATAGCCAAAACCAAGATGATCACCAAGCCTAACCGGGTAGCATCCATCACAACTCTACTAAATTATTTCATGAATACACCCTGTTGTATTTATATGTTAGATGTTATTTTGGAAATGATATTTTATACAACAATTATATTTTTGATCACATTGTGTTGTCTATTTACACTAGATGGTTATATACCATACTCTATGACTATTCACAAATAATTATTTACTACTTTAAGGAGAAATAAGTTATAAAATTATTATTAAATGTTTGACTATTGACAAATTAAACTCAAATTAAAGAGCTCATTTGTGTGCTAGTCATCTAATAGATTTCATTATAGCTTTCACGAGTCTTCTCATTTTCTTTTATGATCCTTACCATGTCAAATTAACATTAACATGATGTCTTCAATTAAAGTCTTGAAAACCATTGCATTTCTAAAAGATGCATGTTAGTTATTGTTGCTTATTCATTTATTTATAATTGTTTTAGTTAATTTCTTGAATCATTATTTTAAATGTAACTATTTTGCTTCTTTAGCTTTTAATTGAATTAAAATATAAGGATATAAATCAATATTATGTTATTTTGAAGATGATTTTATTTTTAATTTAAATTTCATAAAGCAGTGTGTTAATTTTTGTTGTCTTTTTCCTACTCTTTGTACCATGTGCTACTTTCCCTCTCTCTTTCCACCTTTTTACCTCTCTTTTAGTTAATCTTGGTCTACAACTAATCATTCTACATCTCCTTGAATTCTCTAACATCCTCCTAATGGATCATAGAATGTAATGCAAAACGTTGATGCTTATTTTTTTACACAATCAAATCTAGAGACAACAAAGTGACTGCTTCATGGATTGTGAAAATATAATAACATTAATTAAAATGGAAGAAGTTACAAGGAGTATGGTGAATTTCAATTGTCGCTTCTATATCCTCTTGTTTCTTCATAACCGTGTGTAGACAACTATTACATATTTTAACAATTTTAACAAATCATAGATAGATAAGTATGCCATATTTGGCTTTGGTATAGAAATTTTAGATAGAGTTTTGGCACCTTGTGAATGTTTGTAAGGGCCCAAAACATGTAAAAAATGATCCATAAGGAGGCAAACTAAAGAAAGGGTCTAAAAAGGAGTGTGAAATTGTAAGGGATTACAACTTATGACACTGCAAAAACAAAAAAAAGGGCTCGCCATTTCACCAAGTGACAAAAGGGGTTGTGAGTGCAAGGCACAATAAAAATGTAGCACAAACCAAGATAAATTTTTGAACTAATATAAAAAATGAGAAATCATAAAAAAATAGATATAAAATAAAAGTAAATAAATAAAACTTAGGAGAAAATATAGTAGTTTAAGAAATTGATTTAGCTAACATGAAAGGAAATAAAATACATCTTTTAAAATATCTTTGATTAATAAAAAATATATAAGTTCTATTAATCTAGATATAAGGTTTGAGTCTAAACAAGAATTAAAATCATTGCTAAATTAATAATGAAGGATACATTCTTTTAGCTCTCTATGTGATGGGGAATATTTTTTTTGTAACATGTACACTATGTAATTTGTCTCAAGAATTTGATATAAAATTTGTGTCAGTAAGGATTTTATTGATGGGAAAATGAATTGTGTTCTATCTAGGGCCAAAATCGCATAGGTGACCTTGATCCTCAAATTCATGACCTTAAACGTTTTTGCAACCCTAATGCATTAACATGAGTCTTTAATTGTGTGTTTTTCTTTTTAGAAACCTCTTTTCTTGTGTATATATATAAACTAAGTGGTGCTTAAATAACTATCAAGATAAATGGTATCAAGTGGGAGAATTCAATACGTCTAAATTATATTCAAGATTTGTGTATTGATTCAATTCTATTAAAAAAGAATAAAGACATGTCATATGCAAAATACAAATTTCTATTTATCTATATTATGTAAATAGGGACATGTTTTAATAATGTATTCAAGTGGATAGAGATGTTAAATATGACACATATCCATTAAATTAGTTATATCATGTCATGTGAATAATTTGTGTAATTAATTATATTAGGTGAATAGTAATATTCACTAGGATAATCCCCCCTTATGTTATTATAGCATGGAGTGGATTCTTCCGTAAGGAGTATTGTAAGGTGTTGCATAACCTCAATGGTTTATTTTATTTCTACATATATTAGATAGCAAGGTATCTTGGCCCATAAACATGTATCTGTGATATACGTTCTCTATCCTCTACATTGCAACATTTACATTATTATATGTGTTGATCTTATCAATCTATCCATATATATGCACATGATCCAGTGCAATAATTACTCTAGATAATTGATGATGATATGCAAATCATACTGGTGTTTTCGTTTGGTGACCTAAATGGTCTATGGCTTGGAACTTCTTTAACAAGCTAGTATTCAAATTTGAATATTTCTTGCAAAAGTTATTGAGAAAAAACAAGTTGGGATCAAGTTAGCTTGGACTCATGATAAAACATATCTAAAAAATGGGGGTCTAGGCTAGCTAAGTATTTTGACCTCAGACTAGGTACATGAATAGTAAAGGACAATTTGAGATCATTGGGGAATATATATTTTGAGTTAGTTTATGTACAAGCTAAAAACACAATTTCATACATATCTACACAAATAAAGTATTAGACTATTAGATAAAAGACAAAAGATCAAATAAATCTAAAAACAAAGATTAAAAAAATACTAGAGATATAATTTTCACTTTTATAAATATTTAATTACGATGACATTATCTCATGAATAATTTATACAACTTACATCTCATTTCTATTTTTGATAACTTTATTAAATGAGTTATTAAAAACTCAAAAATCTCAACTTTTAACTCAAGCATAATCCACCTTTAACCCAAATATTCCCTAAATTCTACTAGATTCATCCATCCAAAGATCTCAAATAAAAAAAAAATAGTCAATTGGGTAGGATTGCATGCATTCTATTATCTAATTTATATTGGAGCTTCACCTTATTTTTCTTTTATTAAGTAATAAAATTAGTTGTAACATATATGGAAAGAATTAAATGGTACACATGTTGTATTTAATATGTTAGATGTTATGTTGGAAATGATTTTTCATACAACAATCTTATACTAAGCGCATTATGTTGCCTATTTAAACTAGACGATTACATATCATGCTGGATTCTATGATTGTTCATAAATAACAATTTACTATTTTAAAAAGACATAAGCTATAAAATTACTATTATATTTGACTATTGAAAAGTAATTAAAACGCAAATTAAAGAGCTCATTTGTATGCTTGCCATCTAATAGATTGCATTATACTTCTTTGAGTCTTCTCATTTTCCTTTGTGATCCTTGCCATGCCAAATTAACATTAAACATGGTGTCTTTAGTTAAAGTCTTAAAAATCATTGCATTTCTTAAAGATGCATGTTAACTATAATTGCTTATTTATTTATAATTCTTTTTAGTTATTTTTTAAAATTATTATTTTAAATGTAATTATTTTGTTTCTTTAGCTTTTAATTTATAATTGAACTAAAATATAAGTATATAAATCAATATTATTATGTCATTTTAAAGATAATTTTATTTTTAATTTATTTTCATGAAACAATTTGTTAATTTTTGTTATCATTTTTATACTCCTTGTACCATGTGTTACTTCTCCTCTCTCTTCTCACTCTTTTACCTCTTTTTTTAGTTAATCTTGGTCTACAACTAATCATTTTACATCTTTTTGAGTTCTCAAACATCTTCCTAATGAATCATAAAATGTAATCCAAAACGTTGATGCTTAATTTTTTTGCACAATCAAATCTAAAAACAACAAAGTGACAGCCTCATGAATTATGAAAATCCGATAACATTAATTTACGGTAGAAGTTATTAAGGGACACATCTATCCTGACTCCAAAAACGTTCGTATTATTGACACCTTCGAAAAATCACAGTCGTTGCTTTCGTGATCAACGATTTACAATGCATCCATAACAGCGCATTATGCGACTTTCCGTAATACGGTAGTACATTTTTGAAACCAGAACAGCTGCTGCCGTTAAGAATATTGTGAATTTTAGTTGTCGTTTCTATATCTCTTGCTTCTTCATAACATTGTGTAGACAACTATTACACATTTTAGCAATTTTAACAAATCAAGTATAGATAACAATGTCATATTTGGCATTGCTATAGAATTTTAGATAGAGTGTTGGCACCTTGAGAATTTTTGTTGATTACTAGGGATCAACTCATGTTCAAGGCTGGTAAGGAAAGCCATTTTTAGCTCAGTATCCTTGCCCCGGCTTCGTTATCAGATGAATCCACCATCTTAATAAGATAAATTTGTAATTCTACCTTGATGTGCCACTATGCTATAGAACATCATTGATGTAACAGATCAGTTGTTCAGTAACACTAAACAACCTAATTGTATAAAGTAGAGCATAACATACCTTTCATCCTCAAATTTTTCTTGCCTGCTAAGTAAAGCAGTAAACAGAGATTTTCTTTTCTTTCTCTAATTTCCCATCTTATCATCTCTGCTATCATATGATGAGAGCTTGGCGTCAATTTTATGGCTTTTTATCCATGGAGGTAGTTTTGTTTGGTGTAAGTGATCATTCAGATGATCTCACACAATGTTGATAGAATGCTATTTTCTCAAGAGGGTCTATATTTCTTCTCTTTTGTCGACTCTGAATTGGTTGTTTAACCGATTCCACCTCTTCAAATTCTAGTTTTCTAATCCATTTCATCGTATCATCTTACCAACCCAACTCTTTTCAGAGGTACCAAACACTGATCTGTTGTATATATATGCCTTATGTATGATTTTTTAAGGAAGGTGTGGTCTAGTCATAGGATAATTTGAATTTCATGATATAGATATAATGAAAACATTAAGTTACCTTTTTTTTTTATTGGGTCAAGAAAGGTGTGATCGAGTGATTGGATCATTTGATTTTCATATGATAAAGATCATAGTTCACATTATTTAGGAATACTTTAACATTGAATGGTGTGATGATAGAATATCATATTTTTGTTTTTTGTTTTTCTTAAATCTATTTGTTTATAATTAATAATTCCAGTCAAAAAATAATTATATCTCTTGTTCTACATTTCTTTACATAAGGTTTTAAAACAATACATTTATCAAATTCAAGGCTTGAGTATCAATGTTTTACTACATGGATGGAGAAGGGAGAAACGAATATTAGCTTAAAATGTACTTCTTAGTCATAATTCTAGTTAAAAATATTATTATATCTCTCGCTCTAGATTTCTCTGCATAAGGTTTAGAATAATACATTTATCAAATTCAAGGCTTGAGCGCTTATAAGAGGTAATTAGCATATCAATGTTTCACTACATTGATGGGAAGGAAGAAATTGATATTAGATCAAAATGTACTTCTTAGTCATAAAGACAAACTAAAAAAATCTATGTATTAGGATACAACAAACCCTTCTTTCGCAATTGATGTAGGGTGTATTATGGATAGTGTAATTTTACTTCACTTCAAAAGAATTAAGTTTTTAAAAGTGCATTTATGTGAAATAAAGAAAGTCTATTTATAAATTTTTAAATTAAATTTTGTTTAACAAATAAATAAATGAATGTTATTAAAGACATTATGATAAGAAAAGATAGGTTCAAGCAATGAAAAGCTACGTAAAGGTAGTCTTAGATGGACGTATTTTTGCATACTCTTGTAAAGATTATTTTGTAAAATAACATTATCATTTTAGAACTTGTTTCGTAATAGCCATAGAAAAAGAAATTTGCTTAAAATCAAATTCCATGCTTGAGTACTTATAAGAGGTAGCATATCAATGTTTCACTATATGGACATGGAAGGAAGAAATGAATATTTGGTTAAGATGCATCTCTTATTCATAAAGACAAACCAAATTTTCTTTTATGTATTAGGATACAACAAACTCTTCTTTGGTAATTGATGTAGAGTATAATGGGTAGTGTACTTTTGCATCACTAAAAAAGAATTAAGTGTTTAAAGGTGTAAATATATGGAATAAAGAAATCTTTTTTCTTTAAATTTTAAATAAAAAACTGCGTCACAACTACACAGGGATGACTAAGTGTTGATGTAGTTGACCTTAATGAAGGGGCATGTTAGCCGAAGATGAAATTTCCTAAATTAATTCTAACTAAACTTCTAAAACTAAAAAGATGAACAATTGAAATTAATCAATTAAACATTATCAACAATGCTCAAAAAAGCATTAAGAATTTAGATTTATTTAACATGCTAAACCATTGATTTAATCATCCAAACAAAGATAATTCAATTACCAAATAACTAATTAACTTCTCACTCAATCACTTTATCCTCAAACACCATTTGCATGCATAGACTAATTTGTAAAATGAAAGTGCTTGGAACCTTTTAGATCATTCTTGAGTGAAGGAAGATGTATAATAAAGAAAAATAGTAGATGTTCAAAAGAGACGTTCCATGAGATCGCAATCCATGAACAACATTGATATTATCTTCAAAAAATAATAGCAAAGCACTAGTAATCAGGTTTACAATCTTCATAAAATGTTCTTCTAAGCAACACTAAAACTTGAATGGAAAGCAAAGTTAAAACTATCATAAACTACGGATCCCAAATCATCAATTTGCAAACCTTTACAATGACTTGAGAAATTCAATTTATAGGAGGAAACGTCCTCAAATCTAGGGACTAGCTCACCCAAAATCCCTATTTTTTAGGAAGCCCAACCAATGTGCAAGTTCCTAGCTTCAAATCATTCTAAGTTTGATTGCCCAAATAGCAAGTGAAGGTTGCCAACAAGTAGACTATGAATATCTATGTCTTGGGACTAGAGATAACAACTCATGTTTGCCTTTATCTCTTATGTACATTGTAGTTGAAACCCATGCATCCAAAGATGGAGAGATATAACTAACATTGCAAAGAAGAAAGAAACTTATTATTTGTGTTGTAGTTCACTGATTGTTGATGGCACCTCCATGAAGTAGAAATAAGCTCTGGGAGTTAATCATGACATAGCTCCCCATTATCTAATTTACCCAAGGTGCGTAGGAGTTGAGTGTAAGGACAATACAAATAAGAATTTGCATATCATGAAGGAGGAGATTGCTTGAGTCTTTTCTTATAATCCCTATAGTTTTCCAAGCATTGATATAGAGCTCTCTCATCATGGCCATCTATCCATTCAATCTTGAATTTGGAAACTCTATTTGCCTCTAATTTATTGCTATGACCTTCATGACATGCTATGTTGCAATGCCCAATTCCATGTAGTCACTCAAGACTTGGTCATCAAACTTCCTTCTTGGTCTAAAATTTTCCTCTATCTTCTTATCCTATTGGGAGAGTATGACTTCCAAGGAATCCAAATGGTCCAGGTTTGACTTGAAGAGGTGAGAACCTGCTTTGATTTTTATGTAATATTCATATGCTTGATGCTCATTCAACATGGGGTAATGACACTTCAATATCTTGGTCCTATAATTTTAATGACATCTAGCTTAAATTCTAATTTATCCAAGCTACTTTGTATGAACCGATAGTCCTCATCTCCCAAGATATCAAATTCCTTGATTTCTTCTTCACTTATCTCTTTTATCTCTTTCATTAAGTCAATTTGTCCTTGGAGTCTTCGAGCATCTTGTTCCCACTTGATAGAAAAAGTTGACATTATCAATTCCAGTTTAGAGGCCTTATCATACACTTCATAAGATTTGGCTAAAAATAACTTTATGTTACCCAATTGTTGGGTGACCCTTGTGTCCATCATTGTAACCCTAGTCCTCATGGAATATAGTGAATCTATTCCTCCTTGTGGAATCAGGGGAGGCACTTGCATTTTTTGGTATTTTTATGATGTTTAGTTGTGATTGTCATTGATGGACACACACTTATTTGATGTATGAGTTATTCTCAACCGGTAGTTGTCCCAACCGGTATTGTATGTCATTAAATGTATAGTATTTGTTTGTTGAAGACTATCAGTGTTTTGCAAAAGATGCTTACCGGTCACAACATGACCGAAGACCCCAAGCGGTATGAAGATCTCAAGCAGAATGAAGACCCCGAGCGGTAGTTAATCTTTTGATCAGAACACTATGTTCCAATTTTCCAGTCTTGATTTGTCAACCGATAATCGATATATTGTATTAAACCAGTATAATTATAATGTGTGATGAGTTATCATCAGTTTCCTATATGAGGACATCATGTCTAGGGTTTTAAATAAGTTGTTGTGTGCAAATGTTGAAAAGAAGATTAGGTCTGTGCATGATAAGGTCTCTCACAACAGAGATAGAGAGTGCAAAATATAGAAGACTGAAGTAATGCTCGAATGCATTAACAGAGAGCTGTCAAGGATCTAATCAAGCATTCTGTGCTACTGTCTAGATCATTCACTTGTTGATTACTAATATCTTTGACAAGTCTGAAACCCTTAACCGGGTAGGCCCAACCAAGCCTATTGTAAATCCTCTAACAAGGTGGTTCATAGTTGTGGATCTGAAATCCTCTAACAGGGTAGTCTTTAGAAAAACTTATCTCCTAACAAAGATCTGGATTCCTAACATGATCTGTTCTAGTGAAGAATGTTGTAAGGCCTTAACCGGTCTGACCTTAACCGGTCTGGTTACTATTCTGCAGATAGTTGACTTGTGAGTTTTACTCACCGTGGTTTTTCCCATTTGGGTTTCCAAGTCAAAACATCTTGTGTTATGGTGATTGTGCTTCTGTGGGTGAATGCTTTATTTTCTATTTAGCTTGTTTATGTTTTAATCGATTTATTCTTTAATTTGCTACACCGGTCTGCAGTTAAACTGCTTAAGAGATTGTTTAAGTTTTTGGGTATACTAATTCATCCCCCCCTCTTAGTATTCATCAATTGGTATCAGAGCCTACCTTTCTACAAGTCTAACCACTTGGAAGGAGATATGGGGGAATACAACATGAGGGAACTCGTTCACTGTCTTACTGAGTCTGAGAGAGCCTATGATGAACTCAAAATCAATTATAAAGCCTCTTTAGCCAAGAGAATAGAACTTGCTGAGCAATTATAAACTTTGATTTCAACTTAGCAATCATCTGATCCCATGTCTTAATCTTCTCTTTACCTCTTCTATGTCTATCAACTTGTAAATGCTCCCACCAAAGAGATGCATGACCTTTCAACCAGGTACAGGCATATTTCACCTTCCTCTCTTCTGCAACGTTTTCAAAATCAAAATACTTCTCCATCTCTGAGATCCAATCCATCAATTCATCTGAATCTAACTTCCCATCATATTCCGGTGGGGTAAAATGAGGTTTAGTATTCGCCCTACTCAAAACCCTCAAAAATATTTCCTCATCTGGATCAACCACTAGTAGGTTTGCTTGTTCTGTCGAGGCTTCTTCTCCTTCATCTTCACTCACATCTTCAATATGTTGGCCTCTTCTCTGGGCTATCTCCATGACTTCCAATTGGGTTGCTATACCTTGCAACATCTCCATCACAACAGGTTCGACATTCCCATGTGCTCCACCATTCCTAGCTCCTCTTCGCGCCATCGTTCACGCTAGTCCTCTATAGCTGTAGATTGGATCTGCAATCCGCCACCCTACGACAGAATTTCAGGACACGCAACCTTAAGAATGAAACTTCACTCTGATACCACTTGAAGCAGTCACCGGTGAGGAGGGACCTCAAAGAGATCAATCCAGACTAGTCAGCAAGAGAAAACACAACGAAAACACAAAGATATGATGGAGGCAAAGCAGCACATATTGTTTTATTGCATCAAAATTGATTACATCCAACTGGTAACAACCGGGTTACATCATACCAGCTCACAGACCTAGTAGAACATACAGAATAGGTCACAACGGGGACCTTGAATCTTAGGATCTATCTTCTATGCACAGTCTAGCTACTTGATTCTCTTTGATTGATTACATTATAATGCGCAATTACAAATATATATATATATATTGGTCCAAAGGATCCAGTCGACCCAAAAGGGATCAAAACCCGAAGAAAAAGACCTAACGTGTAAAGTAATAAGGTCGGTCTCCACCAAGAGATTCCTCCAGAAAATCCAAAGGATAAAATGTAGATCGCGGGAAAAGGTCATCCACATGCCAAGGAACATCAGAATCAATGCCCAAGGCTCTGCAAGTTTTTGAAGGGGTTTCGGTAGATCACCAAAATAGGTCCAGGCAATCGGTAACACGAAACTATCAAGGAAACCGATAGTGATATCTTGTCAAAAAATGATCCAAATGTGATGCGGTCTGGAAATAAGAAAAATAATCAAGTCTTCAAGTAGAATCCAACTCCACAGGATCCAGTGAGCCAAAACTGGGACACATAGAAAAAAAAACTAAAACTGCAAACAAAAAGCAAAATAGAAAGGAAAATGTTTTTGGTTGATGCAAGATTGCTATGAACCGGGGATGCATCAAGAGGAATAAAGAGAGAGAGGGGAGACAAGTAGATAGATATGGAAGAAAATAATAAATAGTGAGAAAGAGGGAGAGATAAAAAGATAAAGATAGAAATAGGAAGTGATTATAGAGAGAGGGAGAAATATAGTGGTAGAGAGATATATAGATAACTAGATTGAGATAGAGAGGTAGATGAAAGAAGTTATAGAAAGAGATAGATATAGAGAGGAAAAAAGATATTGATATAGATATAAGGAGAGAGAGGAAAATAAAGGTTAAAAGGAAGATAGAGTGATAGAGGAAGAGGGAAAAGTAGATAGTGAGATAAAGAGAGTTAGAGGGGGAGATAAATATAGAAATATATGGATAGGAAGGGAGGGATAAAAAGGAAGAGATAGAGAGATCTATAAAGGAAGAGGGAGAGATAGAGAGGTATATATAGATGATGACATAGTGTTAGAGAAATAGAGATATAGAGAGAGGTGGAGATGGAGATAGATATAGAGATAGACAAACAGAAAGAGTTCTGACAAATAGAGATAGAGAGAATGATGGAGGGAGAGATTAGAAGAAATAGAGAGAAGGGTAAGATAGAGAGAGGGATGACCAAGAGGGGGAGAGAGAGAGAGAGAAAGAGAGATAAAGAGATGGAGGAAAAAGAGATCAATAGATAGAGAGAGAGGGAGAGAGACTGATATATATATATATATATATATATATATATATATATATATATATATATATATATATATATATATATATATATTGATGCTCTGCAAAAAGGATATGTTAGGGGACACAAAACACACAATATCAAACGTTAATGATGTTAGTCTTAAATCAAAAACAAAAGACAAAGGAAATAACTATCCTAAGCAAGCATATCAAGAGAGATATCAAACATCTAATAGAAAGCATAACAAAACAAAGGAATGTAATAAAACATCCCCAAATGCCCTCCAACATGCTTATAGCTGCTCCTCCCTTGTTCCTCTCCTCTCCAAGTTCCACATGAGTGTAGCTCTCAGCTTTGCACTACTATGGAAGTCTTATGGAGATTCAAGATTGAAGATGATTATGAAAATATGCAAATGCAAGCTAGATAGGAATGAGAGAAAATGAGTTAATTAGCTATTATTGATTTTAACTGAAAGACAATGTGGATTATGATTTTACTCTAAAATGCTCTCTAACATTCACTATAACTTAGATGCATACAAGATTTCAGGATCTTGATTATGAAGGAATGGGCTCTATTTATAGAAATAATAGAGAAATGGATGGTTGAGATTGAGTAATCTCAACAAGGGTCAGGATTGATGGGTTTATGATCCATGTGATGGATTTCAACCCAATCCCAAGATGACAAATGTCATCATGAGATGGGTTGAGAGGAGAGGGAAGAAGCATTAAATGCTTGACATGACTTGAAGCTTAACTTGGGAGGTAAGGTTAGTGTTGAGTTGAATGAATAAATCCATTATCCAATAAATAATGTCTTTATCCAATAGATAAACTCTTGTGCAAGAGTTAGTGAGGATAACCATGGTCAAAGCAATAAATGCTTGAAGAGACCCATGAGTCAAATGAGGGTTGAGTTAGAGGGAAAGTCTCTAACCATGTGAGTGAGTTGAGTTAACCATAAATGGTTATGTAAGAGCCATTAGTGGTTTGGAGGACTTTAGGGGTTAACTTGTTGAACACATAAAACATTAAATGCTTTTCAAAGACTTTGAGGCTTTGAGAAGTGACTTCAAGTTGCTTAGGAATGTGACAATATTTAGGAAATGGGATTAGGCTAATTAGGAATGATTAGAAGAATTTAGAAAGTGGTTAGAAGAGTCTAGAAGGGGATTTAGGATTGCAAGTGGGTTTGGTGGGTGAGGGAAAATAGGATTTTAATTAAAATAAAATTAATTTATTTCAATTGTGGTTGCAACTTGCATTTGTAGGAGAATGCAAGTGGGGGGGTAGTTTAGGGATTTAAATAAATGTTTTAATTATTTATTTAAAAGAGGAAAGGGGGTTAAATTAAATAAATATAGTTTATTCATTTAATTGATTTAGAATGTAGCTTAATGAATTAATTTCAATAAATTGAATAATTTATTTAATTAATAGGAGAAGGGGTTGAGGATGAATTAATTAAATATTAATTTAATTAACTGATTATTGATGGTTAAATAATCAAATAAATAGTACATATTCATTTAATTAAGTGGACAGATTTATGTGACTACACACACACACACACACACACACACACACACACACACACACACACACACACATATATATATGTACAAGAAATATGGAGTAAAAAAGAGATAGAGGTGGCAAGAGTGAGAGAAAGGTTTAATAGAATTTTTAGAGACGGAGAACAATAGATAGGGGGAAAGATAGAGAGATAGAGATGGGGATAGGGAGGGGGAAATGGGGAGTGTGTGTATATACATTAGAGAGAGCATAAGTAGATAGATATAAAAAGAGGGAGTGATGGGGAGTGACGGGGAGAGAGGGAGAGATAAGATATAAAGATGGAGAGAGATGGATATATAGGGATAGAAATAGATAGAGATAGGGATAGAAAGGAGAGAGCTTAGATATAACTTGTAAAAAATAAAGAGGGTGAGAGAGAGGGCGAGATAGAAGGAAAGAAAGGGAGAGGGAGAAATTGAGATAGAAAAAGGTGACAATGAGAGAGGGGGGATAGAGATAGAAATATAAAGATATAGGAAATGATATATGGAAAGGTAGAGAGTGATGTAGAGAGAGAGAGAGTAGGAAAGATGAAGAAGAGTGTATAATATCTAGAGATGGAGATAGGGAGGGAGAAATAGGGAGTGTTGCTTGTGTGAGTGAGACAAAGATGGAGATAGAGATAGAGATAAGGAGGGAGAAATAGGGAATGTGTGTGAGTGAAAGAGATATGGAGATAGATATAAAGAGGGAGAATGATATATAGATAAATAGAGAGAGAGAGAGAGAGAGAGAGAGAGAGAGAGAGAGAGAGAGAGAGAGAGAGAGAGAGAGAGAGAGAGAGAGAGAGAGAGAGAGAGAGTGTATCAAATGACATACTACCCTTAGCATAAGTCCCAAAGGATACATGTTACCATTAAATTATTGAGAGGAAATGAGTAATCAAAAGTTAGTTGCTCTCTCAATCTAAACGTTTAATTTAGGTTTTAAGTTGAAATTTATTTATTATAGAAATTCAAATAAAATTAAAATATAATTATTCTACAATAAATAATTTTTTAATAAGATAAAATGTATAAATTAAAATTAATTCTAATATTTTTTTAATTATTCCCAATTCCATAAGAAGACATAAATAATTAAAATAAAATTTTAATTTAATAAAAGTTAATCCTTAGAAGTAGAAGACTTAGAATAAATTAAAAAATAAGATATAATATTTAATAAAAAAATATGACTAAAAGGATATTCTTATCAAAAGAAAATTTAAGCTTAATGAAAAATTAATTCTTAAAATAAAAATTAGGAGAAAGCTAATTCTTTATTTTTCAATATTTTTTTTTCATTTTAAAAACTAAAAACAAATAGAACATCTTAATAAAAAATATATATTAAGAAATATTTGAAGATAATAAAAGATAGATAAATTTTTATCTTATTTCATTTTGATAAAGTTGTCTAAGCCACTGAAATTTATTAGTTTTTAAAAGTATTTACAAGAAAGCTGGTTCAATAGAGCATACCGTCAGGAAATAACCAGGAAGAAAACCTCCGATTGTAGCTCAAATTCAAAAAAGAAAAAAGAAAAAAGACCACCCAATTACATCAGTTGGATAAAACCTATCCAAAGTGATGGACCAAAACCCAACCCAGACCAGACCAAAAAAGAGATCGATATGCAATGTTTGACAATGGTATAAAACACCATTTTACAATAAGTCCAAAGACACTGAAAATATCATGACCCCAAAAACCATGCACATGAACATTCATTAGCTGCTTGAGAAAGGAGGAAACATCTGCAAAGGTTCAACCACCTTAAGAGACCAAGATACAGTCATCTGAATCTCTAAAAGAGAGAGAATACTAGTGAAGACATGAAGAGAAGTCGCTAAATAAGGAGGGGAAACATGACCAATCAATCTCTCAAATTGTAGACTTGAATCATCATAACAATCACCAATTAGTCCACACCTGGCTACAAAAAATAATTTTCCATTCCATCCATTAGCAAGAAGCTCAATAAGAGGCATAAAACCACCAAAAGGGAGCAATACCATAATAAAAATTGTAATAAGACAAAGCATAATCCTCATCAGTAGCAAAATAAAATGATGAGACCAAGAAGGTATCAGCCAAAGTTCGCAGAAATAATTAATCCGCACAATCCACAGGGCTACGACCAACCTAAGAGAAGCTAAATATGTCCAACACATTCTGACAAGTAAACATTTTAGAATAACCATCCCAAGAAAGCCGAGTACAGGAAACAACAAATGAAAGCCTCAAGAATAAATGATGACTTTTCCATCCAAAAAGAGAAATAAATACCATGCATAGAGAAATCATTACAGAGTCCACCCAAAATAAAGAAAGAATGCCTTACATCAGAAAAGTGCAAGCACACAGTCATGCTTAGCAAGACGTATGTGAAGAGCACCATCCCAAATGCAAGACAAACCAATATACCACCTCAAAGGGGTGCCAACCGAACTATTAATTGTAAATTACCCTAAAAAAAGGGGGCTACCTCCAAATAATCCGACTGAACATCAATTGCAGTGTTGGCAAGGAAATTAGCAATAGAATTAATCTCTCTATAACAATGAGAAATAGTGTACGAGTTGAAAAGTTGTAATTGATCAAGAATATGATCCAAGAGATATTGCAGTTGCCATGCGGAGCACTTCTTGTTAGCAACAACTTGGAAAGTTATCATAGAGTCCCCTTCAATGATGATATCCCTTATATCTAGGGATAAATCAAGATCCAACCCAAAAGATAAAGCACAAAATTCAGCTACATTATTAGATCCAATGCTAATAAACTTACAAGCAACCTTAATAATGTTTGATTTATGGTCAACAATAATTGCACCAATCCCGGATTTCCTAGGATTGCCTTTAGAAGCAACATCATAGTGAAATTTAAATTTACAAAGTGGGGGAGGAATCCATTTAGCATTTTTTCTTTTAATAACATAGGACAACCCCATAAATACTGACCCATGAGAGGGGATAACATGGAGGGCCTTCCAATTCCTAGTCACCCTATTATCCCAATGGGAAAAGAAACGAAGATTATCCAAATTCTTATAAATGAAAGAGAGTGCAACTGCAGATATAGAAGATTCAATTTTACCCAATACATCTTCCAGATTGAAAGAAACCTTCTTGAAGATTCTATTATTTCTCTCAAGCCAAATATTCTAGATAATAATAGAAGGAGCTACCACCCAGAGACATGCATAAAACGAGGAAGAGAATAGTAATGGCCAAGACATGAATTGGGATAGCAGAGAACAGAACACCAACCAAGCTTGTTGAAGAGCGAATACCAACACTCTGAGGCAAAGGAACAATGAACAAATAAATGATCAGAAGATTCCATAAAGAAACCACAAAGGAAAGACAGCTGTAATACCCAATCTATCAAGCCTTATCCCAGTAAGAACTTTGTCTTGGAATACAAACCATGCAAAAGATCCATCTTTTGGGAGAACAACTAAATGCCAAAAAAGCTTTGAAGGCCATAAAGAAAACAAGGAAGGGGGGATAAAGACAAATAACCATCTTTGACTGTGTAAGATCGTGACACATTTTTAGTCCATATTTAACTCATCATCACAATCTTGAAAAACAATTTGTCTAACCTTAAGCTCATTAACAAAGACCTCTTTAAGGTCTTGATCCACTGAAAAGGAATCAATGGATTTCCACTGTACCACTGGGAAGGGGTCCATTCTATCAATAAGAAAATAATCTGCCGCAAATAGGCCTCACGGAGATTTAAGGATGTCTATTAGTGGACACCAATCACGAATACTAATAATAGATGCATAGCCATTCCAAACCTCATCCCAAAACCTCGCCTTTCTCCCACTATGAACTACCCATGATATTCTTCTTGAATGTTTCCCCTTTAGTCAAGAATAGGTTGGTTTTTTTGTGGGGGTTATGAGGTGGGTTCTTTTCCCTGTAAATATCTTGGTGTCCCTTTTTTTACTGGTTTGGAAAAACATAACTTTTGGGATAGGGTGGTCTCTGCGATATCTTCTAGGATTTTGTCTTGGAATGATAAATGGTTAACTCTATCTGGTAAGATTCTTCTCATAAAGTCAGTGCTTAATGTTGTCCCTACCTATTTGATGCCAGTCTTGAAAGTTCCCGAGAAATCCGTTAATGAGATTCACTATTCTCTAAGGTCCTTTCTTTGGAATGACAATAGAGGAGGGAAAGTGAGAATTCCTCTTCTGGCTTGGGACAAGGTTTGTTTTCCTATTCTAATTAATAATGTTAAAATATATATATTTTTAATTTTTATCATAATTTTTTTAATTAGCATAAATTTAAGCATACAATTGAGATTAATTTTATAGTCTTGCATCAATTTTGAACCATTAATTTCAAAAAGTAGGTGATTCACTTCATATGAAAATGCCTTTGACATAAATGTATTGTAATTTCTTTTAAATTGTATGAAAATAAAATTTAAAAAAAATTAAATTTTTTATGAAAATAGAATTAATTTTTGTAAAAATAAAATGTGTATAATAAGATAATTATTTAAAAAATTCTCTATATTGGAATATACTTTTCAACATAAACGTGTTTCTTATTTGTCATAAACTGTTGAACACCATTGCATTTGTGAGAGAAGGAAGTTACAAGGAGTGAGGTGAGAGAGGGAAGTTGCGGTTGTTGTTGCTTCTATATCATCTTTTATTCCATAAACTCTTTTTAGACAAATATTACACATTTTAGCAATGGATATCTAGCATTGCTATGTATTGGTACTCTGAGAATGTTTGTTCACTCTTTAATTTAGATGAGTATAGCAACATATGAGAAATTCAAATTATTAGTTTTAACTTTGAACTAAAAACACTTGGATAAAAAAAAATATCAAGTGGCTAAGTAGATGGGGAATTAATCTACATCAATGTCCAAATGGGAATGCTGATATTCAAGAAATATGTGAGAGAGAAAGTAAAAGTGGCATTGTGGTCAAAGCAATTTGGAAGAAAAAGAGAATACTCCATCAAGCATTTTAATCTCATATATGAACATCAACAAAAACATTACATAGAGGCAGATATAAAATGGAAAGCAAAATTGTTAATTGCCCAATTAAGAACTAGCTCACACCATCTTAGGTGCGAAACAAGGAGGTAGAAAATATCAAAGAGGAAAGGGCTGAAAGGGTTTGTCTTCTATGTATGTTTGGATCAGTGGAAATGGAATGGCATTACATCATGGATTGCACTACTTTTGATGACATCCGGTGCAAATATACGGATATTTCAAAAGTTGAGTCTCTAAATATCTTGTTTGAAGAAGAACTGATTGTTCAGACAGCAGATTACTTTTGTCAAAATCCACAGTAAAGAAATCAGATCAACAAGGGTTAGTGGTCACCCTTAGACAATTTTCTGGGTTGGTCAGATGATTGATTCTTTTTGAATCATTGTGTTGTTCTCATCCCATAGACTGCCTGATCTCGTGGACGTCATTAGAAAACTTCATTTCATTTAATTTCCATTTTATTCTATTTCATATTTATTTTAAGAAGTTCATTGCTTCTCATTTAGTTGATAAATGGTCTATACTATGTTGTATCTTTCAGCTAGCTATTTTGATAGTTCTCTGTTGTGGGTGAACAGTTTTTTTAATTTTTACTTTTATGAATTATAGATTATAGCCTTTAGAGTTTGGAGGATCGCTTAGTGTTTAAGGCTTGTAAGGGAAGCTATTTTGGTTCAATATCCTTGTTCCCACTTACTTATCAGATGACTCCACCATCTTATATGTCTTAGTAGTTGTAATTTTGCCGTGATGTGCCACTATGCTACCTACTGGAGATATTTGTATGGTCTGATAAGGTCTGCATTCATTATGGGAAGCTATAGAACATCATATATGAGCTTATTGTGGACTCTCCAAAACTTTATGCCTTACCGAGTGCTTCTTCCTCATTTCCCCTACAATGGACAACAGAGCATAACATACCTTTCATTCTCCAATGTTCCTTGCCTGCAAAGGAAATAGAGATTTTCTTCTTGGTCTATAATTTCCCATCTTACCACCTCTGCTACTAGACTATGAAAATTGGCTGTCAATTTTATGGCTTTTATTCATGGAAATTTCTCGAGCCTGGAGGTAGTTTTGTTTGGTGTAAGTGATCATTCAGATGATCTCACACAATGTTGATAGAATGCTATTTTCTCAAGGGGGGACCTGCATCACAGCTTTTCTGTTTCTTCTCTTACATCATAAGCTTGATTGGTATTTTAACCGATTCCACCTCTTCAAATCCCAATTCTCTGATGCATTTCATCATTTCATGTTACCAACCTCAACTCTTTTCATGAGTACCAAACGTTGATTGTTAGGTTGATCTGTTGTATATATATGCCTTATGTTTATAATGTGTAAATTTAAAAAAAAAATTGAATATTACTCTAAGGTAAACTGGTTAGTTAAGGACATTCATCATGATATAATTTTATCTTCATTTAGGTTTTTATCCAGTGTTTTATCTTTATGTTTTTATAAGCATTCATTATTGTACATTGTACTTATCTAGTGTAATTTTTATCTAGGATTTCAAAAAATCAGATGAAAAAACTTGTCATTATCTAACTTAATCCTCACCTAAGATTTCATCTAAAGCTTTATTTTTATCTTTTTATAAGCATTCTTTATAGTACATTATAATGTAGTGCAATCTATTTGTATTCAAGTTCATCTCAATATTAGGTGTTTTATTAGATCAATATATCCTCAAGCTTTTTCTTTTCAGATGTGATAGGTGTTTTGGTTGCAGATGATTTTGGGGAGCTATGTGGTTCACTATCAACTCCAACAAAATCACACTTTAGTTATTCTTAAACCAAGTGTCATAAAAAAATTACCTAGTAGAATTTTGAGGGATTCAACTATTAAACTTATCCTATATTGCCTGCTATTGTAGAATCCCATATAATTTCCATAATTTTCATTTCTACTCTTGCATATTTATTTTTTTATACTTCCTTAAAATTTCACTTTTCTTACTATATATCTTAGATATTTATCTTCTTAATTATATTTATATAACCCTCACAAGTTCAACTAAACATATCATTTCCACCACTACCAGATATATCTCAAAATAAAAAATATAAATGAAACAAAATTAAGTTTAACTTGTTGACATAAATATGTGATCATTCTTAACTTCCTTTACATTTACATGTTTGGATTGAGAACATAAATTAATGTACATATACATGAGATGAACAACAAGAAACTAGAAATATAAGTTTTCACCTATCTTATATTTACTTAAAAATTGAAGATAACTAAAAAAAATATTTTTAATATATTAATATAGTATCTATTAACCTCTAGAAACAATATTTACTATGGTAAAAAAAAGTAGTAATTTTTCTTATCATTATGGATTGAGACACTAAATTATGTATGAAAACTTCTTCATTATATAAGATTCATTTTCTATTTACTTTAATAATTTTTTATTATAAAAGATGTACATAGATAAATCACTCTTTTAAAACAATATTTATTTCTCATATCCAATATATAAAGATCATCATTTCATCTACTTAAAGACAAAAAATAAAATCTATATGCAATCCCTACCAACAAGAATGGCTTTGTAATCTAGCAAGCAGGCCTGTTTTTTATCTTCTCAATAATTATTGTAGCTTTGTGCAACTTTTTTAAACAGCTTTGCAATAGGTCACAATAACTAATTTATCAATGACTGTGTTACTGTTACTGAATTTCTGAGCTCATTAATATAATTTTAGTGAACAGAATGCCCGTGAAGGAGGAGATGTCAGTTCAATCAAATCAATTATAATCTGATGGTTGAATCATCTTGTTTCAATGGTGGAAGATTTACCAGTATAGAATTAAAGCAACAAAACTAGTCAAAATGGCAGGTTGTTCTCACATGCTGCTATGCTAACCAGTAATGGCATTCCACTAGTCAACAAAATGATCCAATTCAATCCAATCATTTGTTATTTGAATTTGTATTTGTTTTAATGGCAGAATTTTTCACCAATCCAGCATCTCCAAACAACATAATAAGTAAAGTGGGTGGGTTTGTCTGACATGCTGTGATGCAAGCCAGGGTGGCCTTGTCACGTAGTCAGTCAAAAAGTAATATAACAAAGTATCTAATGCGTTACTGTGTAAGATTGTTTCACTTAATTTTAAACAGTAAATCTGACGCCTAAATACAGCCCTACTGTCATATGTCATTCTCTTCTAGAAGATTGAAAGAGGTTTCTACTTTTCCTGTGTGTAAATTGACCCTTTTATCAATTTTACCAGATGGAAGATATACAGATCTCTACCATCCAGCACTGCCATAATTTAATGTATCCCAAATTCAGACATCAATAAAAAATACCCTTGTTCTTCGTGACATCACCAAAGTCCCTTTCTGAAATTATACAACACTTCCCCATCAGCATGATGTGATGTTCTACCACATCTTGATAAATTGTGATACATTTATTTGCATTCAAGCAAAATGCTGTTCAATTTCGGATGGCTTAAATCATACATATTACGTTTGATTTTTTTAAGCTTAGAAGTGTTAAAACATTCGGACATTCTCTAGACTTAATATATTGCTTAGTGTAAGGAATTTAAGACTGATTTGATTTTCTTCTCAATTCTTATCTGATGCTCAAATCTGCATCAACATGAGCACTTTCATTTATATTTTGACAATACATTATTTCCTTTCTGTCTTGAATTTTATAAATGCCAATATGGTGTTATGGTTCATCTGATAAGCAATTTAAACATACTATAAATAGATAGGAAATAACTACAAAATAAAATAAGGGTGGAAATATTTAATAAAATGATGCAGGGCATATATTGAAATTAGTATATCGTCATAGAGTGATAGAATATATATACATATAACCTGGAGATCAATCAATAGCAATGGTCCTATAATTCTTTTTCTCAGAGATTTTGAATTATCTGCTAGTGTTTTTCAAACTTCCTTTGTGACCATATTTCTTGGCACCAAAAATCGCCTACATTTGTGGTGTTCTTAGATACTTTAGCATGTCCTTTTCTCTTCTCTATGAGATTTTCCTGGTCATTGGCTGCACAAATCTGTTGTTTTGCAACATCCTTTTTACCCGCCGTGGCTTCAAAGTCTTTGACCATGCATTTTCTTTTGGTTTTCTATGATGGAGATCTTATTCTCATACATAATTTGGTTGTTTTTTAATGTTGGCATTTGTTCCAATGTTAAAAGGCTTTATTTTCTATGCTTTTCTATTTTTGGTCCACGATCGACGGTATATTTCTGAGTTTCAATGATCTTTTTTTTCCTTGCCAGTGGTAATTCTGTCATTTATTTTAAGCACCAGTTTTTTCAGGTTGACAATTAGCTTTTGTATATATATATATATATATATAACAAAATATATGTACAAAAGCTAATTGTCAAACAAGTGGGGTTGAAATCATTCAGCACCTGTCTGATCACTAATACAATCTGCAATGCCCATTACTGGGTCATATGATCAAAGTATATGCATCCACGTAGACAAAATTAAACCAAAACATAATAGTCAAAAAAGGCTCGCCACCCTACTAATAAACCACCACAACAAAATGATGTTGCCACATGAAAGTCCATCCATTCAGAGATTTGTACCATCTAATAGAATTACAATACAACTCCTAAGACCACATGTGCCCACTAAAACATGACTAAGTTAACATGTGTTGGCACCCTATATCCCATCTGTCCAGTTGAATCACACAGCTTCTAGTCACCTCACTGCACCTCTACTAGTGAAATCATCTTCATGCCCACCTGCATCCACCACAAGCATGTTGTAAGGCCACAATTTCTCCTTTAAAAATAATTGAAATGAAAGGAAAGCATCCACCAAACCAATCAACTCAGAAGTTAATGTCAAGAACAATTTGACCAAATTGAACAAACATTCAAATTCGAAAACAATAACAAGAAGAAAACTTAAGAGGCCATCTAAAACAAGCCCCTAGCAAATCATTAGTTTTACAAGTTCAAATAGACAAGAATTCCTTTCATTAGGCACTTGTTTTGGAATCATTGACCCAAGTAAAAGACACAACAGCGTAAGAAGACAAGGTAGAAGACACACCGTCCTAACAAGACAAGGTAGAAGACACAGAGGCCTAGCAAGAGGACAAAGTGATAAAGCATTGTTCTAGGTTTTCACTCTTTTTCTATTTTCTCCTTATTTTATTCAAATGATGTAGTTTCCAATTTGTTCAAATGTGTTTATATCTATAATGTGTATGCAAAAGCAATTTGCCAACCTTTTTTTCATTGTTTGCACGATGTATATGTTGTTCCCAATATGTTGTGCATATATGTGTGTACGCTATGTATGCAAATGCAATTGGCAAGTATTTTTTCTACTAAAATGCATACTAGGGTTTTATATTTGCTAAATTGTTATTTTGTTTATCTTTTTTGCTTTGTTTTTTATTTGTTATAGTCATAGGTTGGCAGTACATGTGTATATGTATGCACCCAACTTTCCTCTTGTTCTTAAAATGAGTAATAGGTCAATAGCCTTGTTTCCATCTTTATTTCAATCATATGTTCAATCTTTGTTTGTTATTTTTTTGAGTCATATGTTAACATACTTTATTTTCTCTCACTTTTAGTCATAGGTTATCAGACTTTGTTTGCTCTTAATTTGACTACAAAGCTTTCTCTTATTCTTAGTTTTTGTGTACAACACTTCCTCTTGATCTTAATTTATGTCATAAGTTCCCAATGTTAGTTTGTTCTTATTTTGACTTCGACGCTATCAATCTTGGTTGGTTAAACTCTTTCTTAGTGCTTTTCATCCCCTCTCTTTAATTTGTTCTTCATTACAACCATAGTCTTAGTTTGTTAAACTCTTTCTTACTACTTTCCATCCCCTCTGTTTAATATGTTCTTCATTATAGCCATAGGCTAACGATCATGATTTGTATATATGTATACATATTTATTTGTCTATAGCCTTCCTCTTCTTCGTGTCTTGAGTCATAATTGGACTCATGGAATAACAATCTTAGTTGGTTCCCTATCATACTTATACAAAATCTACCATACTACAATTTTCAAGTCAAATATGACATTTGTTAAGGTTGAGCTTATTGTTGTTCATTCCTTTTGTTTTACCTTGTTATTCATTACAGTAATTGTTAAACTCATACGCTAACAATTGTGAATCCTTTTTGTCTTTTTGGTCCTTTTTGTTGTGGGGATATTTCAAATTGTGAGTTGTTTTCCTTTAGTGTCCATTTGCTAGTTTTTTGGGTGCCTTTTCTTGTCAGTGGAAAATTTTCCTACATAGTCAGGCTCAAAATTTCCTTCATTAGTGGCTATTTTTGGTGAAACCTGCATTTTTTTTAGCCCAATATATTTTTAGGCCTAACCAATTGCATCACTTTTTCATCCATGGAAACATTTTTTGTTATCTTCTATTAGATTTGTGATAGTGGTGTTTTTTTGGCCACATGGACATAAATTTTATCTAATTTCAACATTTTCTAACAAAGAAATTGGTTTTTGTCAACAATATCCTTGGCCCCTTGACCCCTTCATCTTGCCTAGAGGTGTTCTTTTTCTTTTCTGTTAGGATTCCCAAAGATACTGAGAGAGGGGGGGGGGGGTGAATCAGTATCTAACTGGTTTACAAAATATTTGACCTTATTAAGTATTTTGCATTCCAAAACAATGTACCAGTAAACAAGAATTAATGCAGTAAATAAGAACAGTAAAGACAACATAGAAAGCACACCATAACACAAGATGTTTAATGAGGAAACCCAGTGTGGGAAAAACCTCGGTGGGATTTATGACCCACAATATTCACTCACTGGCCAATGAATGGATATTACTTACAAGAGGGGCTTGCACATGCAGGAAGGCCAACTGCCTAGAGCTCACTGCTCAATTACAAAAGAAAGTTTCACTGACTTACAAAATCGATTATGAAAATCCAATATAATGTACTGCTACAAAAAAACATCTGCTATGCCAGGTTCAGTACCGATTTAAGCTCATACAATAACCATAAACCCTTCTACAAAATCTGCCTTAATATTCGCTCTACATATCCATCATATCTATCATCTATCATATGTGTCACACAAGTGATCTACAAGATCTCATACTTATATATGAGTCTTATTACAACAAGCCATGTCGACTTACAAAAAGATATTACAGTTAAATACAAAATACAATAATCAAAATCTTGTCGGCTAGGATGTTGGTAAACATTATTGTCGTTGTCGGTGAACTATCTGTCGATGTCGATGCTTGTCGGTGCCATAAGATTGCAAGGTTGCCATCAATGACAACACCTTCAATCACCTACAATTCTCATTGGAGTGTGCAATGCCAACAATCTCCCCCTTTGGCATTGATGGCAACACTCATGAGAAAAATCCAAAAAGTGTCCCCAAAATTGAAGTCCAAAAATCTTACCAAAACTGTGTGCTCCCCCTAAGCAGATGATCTCTTTTGCAAGTCATTTTTCTCAGTTCTACTACTCCCCCTTTGACATCAATGACAAAGGTTGTCAAAATTCAACATGCTTATGATTCAGTTTATCTTGTGAGTTCAAGAAACTTAGTGCCTGATTATCTGTGTATACAACAAACTCTTTAGGAAGAAGATAGTGTCTCCATTTCCTAAGTGCCTGTACTAATGCATAGAGTTCTAAATCATAGGAAGATTAATTTTTCTTAGCATCATTCAACTTCTCACTAAAGAATGCAACTGGTCTATTCTCCTGACTTAAAACAGCTCCTACTGTAATATTACTAGCATCACATTCAATAGTAAAAAACTTATCAAAACTAAGTAAAATGAGCACTGGTTGAGTAGCTACTTTAGTTTTCAATAATTCAAACCCCTTATTGGCTGCATCTGTCCACTAAAATTTTACCTTTAAACCTCCTTTGATGGTGTCTAACATTGGAGCACAAATCTCACTGAATCCCTTGATGAATTTTCTATAAAATTGTGCCAAACCATGGAAACTTCTGACATCATTGGCTGTTTTTGGAGTTGGCCTACTTGTTATTGCTGCAACTTTAGATTGATCCATTTTCAAATTGCCTCCTGATACAACAAAACCAAGATAGGCCAATTCTTGCTTCAAGAAATCACATTTTTCTAGATTAATGGTTAGCTGTTCATCAGATAACTGTTTCAAAACAATAGCTAAATGTTTCAAATGCTCTTCCTTAGTTTTACTGAAAATAAGAATATCATCTAAATACACAACAACAAACTTGCCAATGAAATCATGTAAAACTTCATTCATGAGTCTCATGAATGTGCTGGGAGCATTAGAGAGCCCAAATGGCATGACAAGCCACTCATAAAGACCCTCATTCGTTTTGAAAGTTGTCTTTCATTCATCACCCTCTTTGATTCTTATTTGATGGTAACCACTCTTCAAGTCAATCTTACTGAAATACTCTGCACCCCCCAAACAATCCATCAAATCCTCTATCCTGGGTATGGGAAATCTGTATCTGATGGTGATCTTGTTTATGGCTCTAGAATCTATACAAAGTCTCCATGTTCCACCCTTCTTAGGTGCCAACACTGTAGGTACTGCACAAGGACTAATGCTTTTCCTAATCAGCCCTTGGTCTAAGAGTTCTTGTATTTGTCTTACTACCTCTTCACTTTGTTTAGGGGTCATCTTATAGGCTGCCTTATTTGGTAAAGAGGCACCAGATATGAAATCAATCTGATGGCTAATGGCTCTAGAAGGTGGTAAAGTTGCAGGTGTACCATCATTGATTATTGCTTTGAAGTTATCAAGGATTTGCTGCACCTCATATGGTATTTCAACTTTCTTTTCTACCTTTTCTTCCTTGGGTTTCACTATGAGTGCAAATCCCACTCCTTCACCTTCTTCTAGTGTTTTTATGAATTCTTTCTCATTCACTAACAAGATGTTAGGCACTTTATTGTTGCTCTCTCCTTCTTCATTGAGGGATTGAATCTGATAGGCTACTCCATCTTTCTGAAATGAGTAGGAGTTTCTTTCCCCATCATGTTGTGCTTTTCGGTCAAACTGCCATGGTCTACCCAATAGTAGGTGGCAAGCATCCATAGGAAGGATGTCACATAGGATCCTATCCATATATCTACCTATGTGGAAATCTACCCAGGCTTGCTCATTTACTAACACATGTTGTCCCTTATTTAACCATGTGACTTTGTATGGCTCCTTGTGTTGTATCCTAGGTAGTTTCAATTTACTCACTGCTTCCTCTGATATGATGTTATCTGTGGACCTTGAGTCTATGATAACCTTACACACCTTTCCCATGATTTTACACTTAATCTTGAACAATGCTCTTCTCTGTGAGACCTTTGTACTGTGTGGATTCTTCATTAACACTCTCTTGATCATTAAACTCTAACCATCTTTTGAAGCTAGGTGGTTCAATGCTGAAGTTCTGGTATTACCTCCATCTTCCTGAACATAGTTTACCCTCTTTTCACCACCATAGGATGAACTAGGCTTCTCTGGGCATCTATAGGTAGGGTGGCCCAACTTTTGACAATTATAACACTTCATGGTTGAGAAGTAGGACCCTCTCCCTGGTCCATTAGTTCTACCCCTACTCGGGTTGCTTGATCCCCTACCCCTATAGTTGGGTTTGCTTTGAGAATCCCCACTTTTCTCTATAAGTTTAGACTCTCCCTGGGAACATTGATCTATGCTCCTTCCCCCAAAATTGCCTCTACGGCCTCTACCATCTCTTCCCCTACCTCTTCCTCTATTGTTTTGTTCTTACTTTCTCCTACCTTTCTCTTCCACCTTAAGTGCTAGTTGTTAACACTTGTGTATTGTTTGTGGGCATAACAAGCTCATCTCTTCCTGGATGTTCCATCCTAACCCATTCAAGTACCTTGCCATTTTTATACTCTCATCCTCTACTACTTTGGATCTCATGCACAGTTTTTGAAACTCCTTAGTGTAGCTACTGACATCTAGGTATTTTTGTCTCAAATTTTGTCTTTTCTTGTGAAGTTGTACTTCAAAGTCTTCAGGAAGGTAGGTTTCTTTTATTTTGGCTACCATTGCTTTCAAGGTGGCCATTGGTTGCTTATCTTCTTTCACCCTTTACTCTTGGATGAACTTCCACCAAGTTAAGGTTGCCCCTCTCAACCTTGATTTCGCTACCTTAACCTTTTGTGCTTCAGTTACTCCATCACATTCAAAATGGTTTTCTAGACCTTCAATCCACAATATAAGAGCATTTGGATCCATCTTTCCACTGAAAAGAGCCATTCCCTCTAAGGTTTTACCACTCATAGCTCTCAAGGCTTTTCAGAATGGTTCTTGCTCAATGACAGGGTTAGGCATGGGGACCTCATTCTCTATTGCCATCATTTTACCCTGATCTCCAACCTTAACATGGACTTCTTTAGTTTTGACTTCTACTTCAGCTAGTTTCATTGCTAGTTGATCTATTCTTTCTCTGAGTGCCCTATTTTCCTCTTCTTTGTCTTCAACCTTCTTGGCTAACTCTGCATTGGTCACCATGTTTTCCTAATGTTCCTTTCCTCCTGAATCTTTTGTTGGCTCTGATACCACTATGATAGGGAGGTTGCTAGGTAAGTGCTCAAAAGGCCATAAAAGGAAATAAGAGGTATTGTTTGTGTTTTCTCCTGATGTTTGCAATAACAAGTTTAGTTACACTTGATAGGTCTCTCTATGAGTCTTCACCATCAACCTCTCTTCTTGGTGGAAACTCATACCCTTGCTCTAGCTTACTCCAACTTCTCACTTCACCCATCTACACATTTCTCAATCCCTGGCTTACTGGACATTCAACTTATTGTTTTCAGTGTGCATTAGGCAGTTCCAACATGGTCATGTAGGGGCAGCAAGGTTTTGTTCAAGTTTGACAACCAAACTTAGTTTTAGGCCCATAGCCTTTGGCTTACACAATACACCAACCAAAAGTCAAAATCTCAAAAAGGGGTTACATACTGTCCAAAGTCCTATATGACATTTTTTTCACTATTCTAGGATGATCTCACAAAGTTCCATGAGTCCCAAAGTCCTCCTTGCAATCGGGTTCTTGTAAAGTGTGTGTTATGCAGCCAAAAGGCTACTAGCACGTGGAGGGGTAATTGACACTTTTTTGCTTGTCCTTCTCTACGATGGGTCTGTCCTCCAACAACCTTGATTTGGATGGTAGTTTTAAGGTATATGCTAGTGTATTTTCATGGTTTAGGCCACTGTTAGTGCAAAATCATGACTGTCCACTATTTGTGGCACTTTTGAAGGGTTTGGTAGGGTTTGGACCAAAGAACATAGAAAGGTCTTCCCAACTGCACTAATCAAGCCTCCAAACTGGGTTAGGACTTCTTCCACACCAAATAAAACCTTCCCCTATTACTACCCTACAAACATAATGCCAAACACTTGGCACACATCTGAGAAAGGAAGTGGAATACCACTGTCACTGTCAAAATGTTGCCTTTTACCAGTCAGCTGTTGCCACCTCTTTGGACCTGCATAATAAGAGTTTGAATTGGAAATATACCTCAATGAAGTCTGCAAAACACTAGAGAATCTTCCTATTACATTTCCTTCTCGGTTACAAGGCTTGGATGATGCTTTTGAAGCATCCCATGAGCATTTGACAAACACAATTCACAAAAACAGTGAACTCACTATTTTGTTTACAAAGTGAGAATGTTTAATAGGAGCAAGCTACTCTAACAAACCAAGGTGATCTTAAACACCCTTGGCCATATGTCCAGACTTCTGCCTCATACATTTGTTCACTCCAAATTTCTTTTGGGTGCAAATCTTGAATTTTTGATCATGCTACTAGTCGAGTAATCAATACTTGCCCAGTATTCCCTCAAGTCCTCCTTCCAAACACAATTTTGGAAAAAAATAAAGCATATGTACACTATATACATGAGTACCAACTTGACTAAATCCATTTTGTGGGATCCTAGACTTGGATTAGTCAAGTGGTGGCATTTGTAACCTCAAACCCTTGACAGGGCAGTGGGCACACAGAAGTAAAATAATTTTGTAAAAACAAATTGCCAAAGGAAACTAGTACCACAATCACTTGGAGAGAATTTTACAACTACTATGCACACTTTCCCAAGGTACAGTACGAACTAGCAAAGCTACAGTACAGACTATTATTTCAAAGAAGCAAAAAATGGTGATAAAAGCCAAAATTTCATAATTTTTATTAGGAATCTCTTTCTCTTACAATTGCCAACCTTCTTCAAAGAAAAGAGAGGTATTTTTATATTCCAACAAGTTATTTATCATGCCTAGTATGGACATGAAGCTTTCACAACTTCATTTTGCAAGAAAAGTAAAAAAAATGACAACTTTTTCAAGCCCAAATGACAACATTTCTTGCTCCAAAAGACATTTTTGACAATATAACCTTATCAACTTGTCTAAACACCTTAGACATGCTTAGAAACACTTATGAAACATGTTTCAATTCTTTGGAAAGCATTAGAAGACCTTTTTGGCAATTTTGCGCATTTTTGCCAAAAATGGTCAACTCAAAGCCTGAAAGGCAAAACTTGACCTCTTGAGCCCAAAATGAGATCAAAACTACTAAACAAGACACACAAAAACCTAAAACAACATTATAAACTTGACACAAGACATTACAAACATGAAAGCATTAAATACTCAAAAAGGAGAGTTTTGCTCAACTAGGTGCCCCTGCACCATACTCCCCCCCAAAAAAAGAAGTCATGTGACTCCTTGAGGAAACAAAGAAGAAGAGATGTCAAACTTTTGAAAGTCAGCTTTAGGTATCCATGTGGCCTCTGAGATAGGCGTATCCTTCCATTTGATTAGATGCTCTAAATAGGTGTGATTCCTTGTCTTCTTGAGAATCCTGGAGTCTAGAACATGTTCTGCTTGGGGAATAGAAAGAGAAGGGAGAGATAGATCAGAAAGGGATTGTGCAACATCTAAAACTCTTTGAATCTCCTCAGGTGGCTACCCTTTGAAAGCAATCAAATATGCAACATTAAAAATGGGAGACAAAGAAACATCAATAGGCAAATCAACTTTGTAAGCATTAGACACATACTTAGCCAATATTTTGCAATGGCCTATTCTCCTCATTTGAAGTTTGCTTGGAACTCTTTTTTGTAGCCTTGCCTTGTTCAAATGAACCATCACATAATCTCATATGGAAAACTAAACATCTCTCTTTGTAGCATCCACTCTTGCCTTAACCTTTTAGGAGGTATCTTGGGGAGCTTTTCTCACTTGCTCATGAACCTCCTTCATGGATTGAGCCATGTCATTTGTTGTTCCACTCTTAGGCTGAAAGTTAGTGATATCCCTCAACTCCATTATACCCCTTGGATGCATACCATAAACAACTTCAAAAGGGCTTTTACCTGTAGACCGGTTGACACTATCATTGTAGGCATATTCTACTTGATGAATGAGCTGATCCCAACTTTGCCCATATTCCTTTGTCAAGCACCTAAGCATGTTTCTGTTACTACTTATTAAGTTGCCATCAATTTTATATCCAAAGTCATTCTATATACTCTAGTCAGTTACTACTACCAAAACATTCAGTCGGTAAGCACAGAGCAATCGGTTATAGAAGAAAGTAGTCACAGAGCCCAGTATACACTGAGTTGTCTACCAAGTAGCACTGTATGTCTACCAAGCAGCAATAATGATACACCAAGTGAAACATGTTACCATATTCATTGAACCTAGACACACATGTGGAAACGTGTTACAAGATCGAGGAACAAAAAACCGTTATCACATTGGAAATTGCACTTCTAGATTGTGTATGATTTTGAGGTCATCTATCCAATGCAATATTTTGTATGGTTATTCATTTGATAAATCATGTTTGTAAGATCGAAGCAATGAACCAGATCACTGACATAAGAGATCTATTTATACAACATGAATTGGGATCAGATAATAAGAGACAGAGAGAGATATATAGGTGTATGAAGGAAGACATATGTGATACATAAGAAAGCACTGAGTGTTATGATTGTTACAGAGATACAGAGGTCACCGAGAAGGATTTCAGACAATAGTCAAGGAACAGAGTAAACAAAAGGGTTTACTGAGTTACTCTATGGGTTATCGAGGTATGCTATAAGCAAGGTAATCTCATTTTGAGCACATAGAATCTGCTATAACATTTCAGATGTAAAGTTGCAGATATTTGTAAAGATTTTATTGTAATATTTTGAAGTTGTAAGAGAAACCTTTAACAGGGTAAAAGACTCTAACAAAGTCTATAAATTGTAAAGCCTTTAACCAGGTGCAACATTTAGAATAAGTGTTGTAAAATCCTTTAGCAAGGTAGATCTAGCAATCTTGATACTCCTAACAGGGTAAGCTATCAAAAATAGCTAAACATGTAGCTCTAACTGAGCACTCTTTATTATTGCAGTAGTGAAGTTGTAGGTGCCATCCCCATCACAGTTTTTCTCTCTAACTAAGAGTTTCTACGTAACCAAAATATATGTGTCATGGAGTGAATCATGTATGAGTGTTATCTATTTGTTTTAGCTTTATGTTATGTTACAACAGTTTTTGGTTTATGCATAATAGTAAAGATATTGTTGATAGAAGGATTTGAAGTATAGATTCACCCCTCCCCTCTCAGTACATTAGCTTTCCATATTGGGCCTAACAATTGGTATCAGAGTTTGAATCTTGGAAAAGGGTTTAACAGCCTAAAGAAAAAGATCTTATCAATGGAAAGCTATAAACAATCTCGGAGAATTGTGTATCTGCAAGAAGAGTTGGATCATGCTAATCAAGTGATTGCAGACATGCAAAGACAAATGCAAAAATCATTGAAAGTTAGAAGAAGATTGTCTGATGATTTGCAGGACTCTCAAGAGCTGGTGGAACAGATTGAGACATCATTTGAGAACAGTATATCTGAAAAGACTGAAGAGATGATTGGAGAATTGAAAGAAAAGAACAAAGCACTGATTGATCAGCTAAAAGTAATGAAAAGAGGACATGAACATTTCAGCACTTAGATGACTGAAAATCTTGATGCATTGAGGACAGCTAAGGATAAAGTAAGAGATCTAGAAAGAGAAAAACAACAGCTTGAAGCATTAGTATCTGAAAAGAATGATGAAATCACTAGGATGACTGGAATACAAAGTAATCTGTCAGATCAATTGGGTTATGCACATCATGAAGCAAATTTGAAGGATAATAAGAATCAAGCATTGAAACTTGAAGTATCAAAGTTGATCGATGAACTTGAAAAAGATAAGAAATCCAAAGAAACACTGAAGAAGAGTTATGAAGCATCAAAGATGTTGGATGAGCAACTGAATACAAGAAGACCCAACAAAGATGCAGGACTCGGTTACAAAGGAAAAAACTCTACCGAGAAGGGAATCCACACTACCGAGAGAGGAGAATCATCAAAGCAAGCTCGAAACAAGAGGAACATCAAAGGAAAGAAGCCTATTTGCAACTACTGTGGAAATCAAGGTCATACTGCTAACTTGTGCCAAATCAGAAAAGGTAAGCAACCGAATGTCATTAGGTCTAATGGTTATTGTTACAATTGCAATAAATATGGTCACACATCTAATCAATATAGGACAAAGTCTGTTAACAGTTATCAGAAGGCAAAATTCAAAGGGTTTTGTAAAAACTGCAATAGATATGGACATAGTACCGAGAAGTGTTGGTTTAAGCAAAAGAACTATATGTGGTCTGCACACCAAGCAAATGCTAGAGGTTACCAAACTCACACAGGTCCTAACCGACAGTATTCTGTAGTACCATGGGATTACAATACAAGGACATGGTGTGAATGTTGTGGAAGATATGAACATATAAGTGCCAACTGCTTTATAAGGTTTGGAATGAACAACCGAAGATCATGGAGAAATACTGGTATGGCATGTTTTCATTGTCACAAAGTTGGACACATGGCTAGAGATTGCAAAGATCAACCTAGAGGAGACACTGAAGAAATAAAAGGCAAATTACAGATGATTTGGAAAAAGAAGGAAATTGTGTCAAATGAAGAAAGCACCTTACCTACCGAGTTAGGTGCACCTATTCCAAATTAATCAATAAAGGTATGAAGGGACTACATTCTCTCAAGGTTAAATCTTAATAGTTCCTATTTTATCATGCACTTAATTCAAAATCTGCATAGCTAAAGATGCATTAGGAAATTTGAAATTTTATCAAGTCTTTTGGAAGCCTATCTAGTCGGTGAATGCAGGAAGACTGGCTACTCGGTAAAAGCATAAAAAGGAAGTGGCAATGAGTGCATTTAATGTCTTTTGACCTAACTGCACGAAGCCCGATAAGGTATATTGTGTACTTAAAGCTTTTACATGGTCATTTCACACTTACCAAGTTTTCAAGAAAGCAGAGCAAAGCGATTCAAAGGCGATCAAACCACCTCCTGAGCGAATTTCAAGGTATTTACACATCGATCTCAAGCATTTCTAAGAACTAGTTTACCGATCATATCAGTTGTGATTATCTGTTTTACATTTGCTAAGTGGGAAGCGTCTGTCATTTGAAAGTTTTCAAACCCTAAGAATCTTTTGTTAAGTGATTATCCGAAATCTGCTATGGCACCTAAGATCCAGAAACCCGTTGTTGTTGCAACATTGAAAAGCCCTCACCGAAATACTCTTTAACTCCCAAAGTAGCTTCTGAATCGGATGATAAAACTGCATTTTCACTCATTCTGGATAAGGTTTTACTAGTTGAGGATGTCACATTCTTCACTAAGTGTCGTGTTGAGGAACTAGGTTATGTTGAAATCAAGGACACATATGATGAATTGTGTACCAATGGGAAATTGGATAGCAAGTATGAACACATCAAAATCAAGGGATTGACCAAAGCCCTAACCTATCCCCGTGTATTCAAACCTCAGTGGGTCAAGTTTTTTCTAAGCAGAGTTCGTGATGATTTCATGTGGTTAGAAGAGCAACCGTTTAAAATCACCAAGGAAATCATTGATTTGATCACCGGTTACCCTATCTTTGGTCATGCTCGAGCTTAGAAAATGATATCACAAAAGGAATTGATCACTCTAACTGGAGTTGAATCAGATTGCAGAGGATTGAAACTGAACAATGTGATAGATGCAGAGCTGAAGTTTGCCATTAGAGTCATAGGTTATTTTTTTTTCCAATCGGCAAGGGAAAACAGTGTACCCTGTGCAGTAGTTGACTTAGCATATAAAATTGTGAAGAAAGGAATGAAAATTGATCTTTGTGAAGTATTGTTGAAAAAACTGTTTGAGAGTCTAAACACCATAAGGAAGTCGAAGAAGAACAACTCGGCTAACACACTGAAGTTTGGATCACTGTTAGTATGCATGTTTTTCTACTTTGAGAAATTGTTTCCATCAGTCGGTAATGTAGTTTGGGAGCTACACCGACCAATCACCCATCAAATCAATGACTTCATCAAATGACTAGGTGATAACTTTAATGATATTATGGATGATTATTTCAGCAAGTTTCAGGAAAGGATGCATAATAGGTACCGGATCCCACCCCAGTTAGTAGAGAAATACAAGGATGACATATGTTTTGAAGTGGACACTGACTACTACTATGTTAATGATGTGGAACGAAGAACCCAATCTTTGCCACCTATGGGTTATGAGATTGATTTTGACATCACACAACAGTAGATAGATGCTTTTCTTACATTACCAAGGCATGCTACTGAGCTGAGATACGATACATATGAAGAAGTAAAAGAGAACGTTAAGATGAGTATTGTAGTACCAAAGGCTACAAGGAAAGCAACAAAAATGATCAAGGCATTAACGGAGAAATTTGAAGAAGGTTCTTCCTCCAGCTCTATCAAGGGCACTAGAGTCATCACCGAGGAGGAATCTAAAGCTCAAGAGGCAGCTATTACATTGCGCACCGAATTGCCTAAAGGAAAAGTTCTGAAAAGGAAGAAACTGGATACATCAAAGGTATCACCAACTCCTTTAGTCAAGTGCTCAAACACAAGATCATCTGCAGCATCACCGAGTAAGAAACCAAAGAATGTTGCCGCACCAAAGGTAACAAAAACTTACAAGAAATCTACTCAGAGACTCATTTTGACTAAAGAGTCTAGTGACACCAAATCTGAAGATGCAAACAAATTTCAGATTGTTAAGAGAAAAAAGGAAGAAGTTCATAGTGTTGATAACTTTTGTGCTAATCTGAAGTAATATGGTGGATTTGGATCATTTAGATATGTTAAATATGAATCCAGATCTGATGCAAAAAAGAGATAAATAGAAGAAACTGTAATCTGCACACTTCTGAAATTCCGATTGGTCCCATTGGAAGTAACTAATTCTCTTCCAAAAGAATTGTATTTGCATATTGATAATAGGTGGAAATATGCCATGGACTCGGAAAAGAAGATGAAAGAAAGAAGTCTGGTATATCTCTTTCCAGACATGTTGGTAGATGAGATCACTGAACATCTGACAAACTACCACTCAAACTTCCTAGTCAAGCAAAGAGCCTTGAAATTGATGAATGGTTTTTATCTAGATGTAGAGAATGAGACAAAGGAAAAGTGGCAGGAAATCTTTTGAATCAAGAATGATGGTGAGCAAGTTGAAGTTGAAACAGTTGATGTTACTGAACAAGATCATGATATCACCGAGCAAGACCCTGCTGACACTATACAAATTGATGAGGATATCATGGACACCAAGGCACCTGAACAGGAAATGATAGAAGGGAATGCATATGCCAAACTGGTATCCAGTGAGTTAGTTTTGGAGCAAGTTCAGCCCTATCCTTCGGTCACTCAGCCTATTTCAATCGAGGCCCCTCAGGATACTGAACAAGGAACAGAAGGTCACAAGTCTACAGAAGGAGAAACTACTTCTCAGGCCACCTAAGGACAGACCTCTCAAGCCCCTTCTAGCACTAAAAATGTTACAACCGAGACCCCAAGCACAGAAGCACCGACGAACACAACAAAGGCTACATCAGAGGTACAAGGAATTGATAAAAGTGTTGCCTCTACCAAGCAACCTACCGAGGGTCAACAAGCCTCACAAGCCATTGTGTTAGTTCAACCAATGAAAGGTAAAGAAAAGAAGATGAAAAAGCATAGTTCCAAATTAGATTTATCAAAACCAATAGTATTGCTGAATGTAGACATTTCTAAACTAAAAGGGCAAGAACTCATTGAATTCGGTGAACTATGCAAAGCCAAAGCAAAACAGGAGAAACAAATGGCTATTCAAAAGAAAAATAAAGTACTTCAGAAGGTGAAAGCACTATTAACAGATATGCTACCTAAAGCTACATTGACAACAGATGCAGCCATCCATATTCGACTGGATGAACTCCTCACTAAAATTGAGAAAGAGATCACCCATCTCTCTAATAAGTTGACCACTGAGCCAAACTCTATTCACAATTTTTATACAAAGCTACAAAAGCTCATGGCTCAACAATTGGAACTCAGGAATGAAGAGCACAAGATAAGGATGGACATAATGACTCTTCAAACATTATTCATTCCTCATCTTTCATCCGTCCAAGAACAGATCAACAAAGCTACCTCCCTATCCACTCAACAAGAGGGAAGCACCTTAGATGGACTAATTTTGCTGTTAGCTAACATTACAGCTCAGAATTCACTCATGGACAGTGTCAAGGATGCCCTCTCTGCCGCTCTCACCGATGCAAGGACAAAGTACAAATCCATTTTTGACCAGTTGCCTCCATCGAATGGTAACTAAGTTTTGATGTTTGTCAAAAAGGGGGAGTATAGTACCAAAGGGGGAGAATAGTATCAAAGTATACAGGGGGAGTATACTGAGCAGAATAGAGTATTCTTATACATAGTTAATTTTGATAGGAAGAGCAGTGAATCGAGCAGTGACAACCGAGCAGTTAATACAAAATATTGATCACCGAGCATGCAAAATCAGAATTTTGTACACTATATTGATAAGGGGAGTATACTATTTTATTGACAAATGTATATATTGTCTGTCTAATCAAATTTTGTAAGTATATAGATTTTTGAGTTATGACTTTGAAAGTAGTTTTGTCAAACATCTCAACTACTGTCAAAAGGGGAGATTGTTACTACTTATTAAGTTGCCATTAGTTTTATATCCAAAGTCATTCTATATACTCTAGTCGGTTACTACTACCGAAACATTCAGTCGGTAAGCACAGAGCAGTCGGTTATAGAAGAAAGTAGTCACAGAGCCCAGTATACACCGAGCTGTCTACCAAGTATCACTGTATGTCTACCGAGCAGCAATAATGATACAGCGAGTGAAACGTGTTACCGGATTCATTGAACCTAGACACACATGTGGAAACGTGTTACAAGATCAAGGAACAAAGAACTGTTATCACATTGGAAATCGCACTTCTAGATTGTGTATGATTTTGAGTTCATCTATCCAATGAAATATTTTGTATGGTTATTCATTCAATAAATCATATTTGTAAGATCGAAGCAATGAACCAGATCATTGACATAAGAGATATATTTATATAGCATGAATTGGGATCAAATAATAAGAGATAGAGAGAGAGATATAGGTGTATGAAGCAAGACATGTGTGATACATAAGAAAGCACTGAGTGCTATGACTGTTACAGAGACATAGAGGTCACCGAGAAGGATTTCAGAGAACAGTCAAGGAACAGAGTAAACAGAAGGGTTTACCGAGTTACTCTATGGGTTACCGAGGTATGCTATAAGCAAGGTAATCTCATTTTGAGCACATAGAATCTGCTATAACATTTCAGATGTAAAGTTGCAGGTATTTGTAAAGATTTTATTGTAATATTTTGAAGTTGTAAGAGAAACCTTTAACAGGGTAAAAGACTCTAACAAAGTCTATAAATAGTAAAGCCTTTAACCAGGTCCAACATTTAGAATAAGTGTTGTAAAATCCTTTAGCAAGGTAGATCTAACGATCTTGATACTCCTAACAAGGCAAGCTATCAGAAATAGCTAAACATGTAGCTCTAACCGAGCACTCTTTATTATTGCAGTAGTGAAGTTGTGGGTGCCATCCCCACCGCAATTTTTCTCTCTAACCAAGAGTTTCTGCGTAACCAAAATATGTGTCATGGAGTGAATCATGTATGAGTGTTATCTATTTGTTTTAGCTTTATGTTATGTTACAACAGTTTTTAGTTTATCCATAACAGTAAAGATATTGTTGATAAAAGGATTTGAAGTATTGATTCACCCCTCCCCTCTCAGTACATTAGCTTTCCATATTGGGCCTAACAGTTTCCAAGAGACATGTTCACAACTTCAGTTTGGCCATCTGTTTGTGGATGATAAGCTGAACCAAAAGAGAGATTAGTACCCAATCTCTTCCACAATGTTTTCTAGAAATGACCAAGAAACTTAACATCCCTATCTGAAACAATGCTAGTGGGCAAACCATGAATTCTAACAACTTCTTTGAAAAATAAGTAAGCAATATGACTTGCATCATGTGTTGTCTTACAAGGAATAAAATGAGCCATTTTGCTTAATCAGTTAACTACTACAAAGATGCTATCAAATCTTGTTTGAGTTCTAGGTAATCCTACCACAAAATCCATACTAATGCAATCCCAAGGCCTATGTGGAATGGGAAGAGGCTGATATAAACGAGCATTGGAGGAATTACCTTTTGCCTTCTGACATACCAAACACTGCTCAACGTACCTCTTGATGTCTCTCTGCATCTTAGGCCAATAATAGAACCTTTGAACCAACTCTAAGGTCTTGTTGAGACCAAAATGTCCACTTAAGCACCCATTGTGCTTCTCCTAAATGAGGTTCTCTCCCATATAACCTTTTGGAACACACAAATGTCCACCCTTGAATAACAAACCATCCCGCAAAGTGAAATCAGCATATGCACCATGGAAATTGGTGTCATGGAAATGGGGACAAGGCAACAACAAAGTTTAATGTTAATAAGTTAGTTTCAACCATAAAACCAAAACAAAGAACTAAAAACCATTCCAAACATATCAAAAGAGATTTCAAAAAAGCATGAAAGAAGTTTAACAAAACAAAAGAAAGGAGAAGAGCCTCCTTAAGATGCTTCTATGATGCCTTTTGATGCTTCTCCCTTGTTTCTCCCCTCTCCAAGTCCCAAATGAGTGTAGCTCTCAGCTTTTAGCACTAGCCATGGATGCCATATGGAGATTCAAGATGGTTGAATATGATTAACAAATGCTATGCAAGTGTAGATAGTGATGATATGAAAAAGCTCTATGCTAATACCAGTATAACAACAATACTCTAATGCTTCCTCTTTGCTTGAGGAGAAGGGTTCTATTTATAGAAGAAATGGGGAAATGAAGGGTTCAATCTTAACAAGGGTTAGGATTGAAAGGTATTCAATCCATGTGAGACTTTCAACCCAATCTCATGTTGACAAGTGTCACCATGAGGAGGCTTGAGAGGAGAGATAAGCAACATTATATGCTTGCAGGGACATGATGGTTACCCTAGGGGGTTGGGTGAGGGTTAGGTTAATGGATATTCCTTTTATCCAAGGGATAAATGAATGTGCAAGGGTTAAATGGTTACCTTAGTCAAAGAAATAAATGCTTTGAAGAGACCCATGAGTCAAAAGGATGGTTAAGCTAGAGGAAAGTCTCTAACCAAAGGTAAAAGGTGAGTTAACCATAAATGGTTATGTAAGGGCCTTTAATGGTTTGGAAGACTTTAGAGGTTAACCATTTGAAGACTTAAAGCCTTAAATGTCTTTCAAAGACTTTGAGGGCTTTGAGAAGTGACTCCAAGTTGCTTAGGAATGTGACAATATTCAGGGGATGGATTAGGCTAATTAGAAGGAGTTAGAAGAATCTAGAAGAGATTTAGGCATGCAAGTGGATTTTGTAGGAGAATGCAAGTGGGGGGAATTTTGAGATTTTCAATTAAAATAAAATTATTTATTTCAATTAAATGGTGTAATTTGCATTTCAAATAAATATTAATTTATTTAAATGAGAAAAAGGAAGATAAAGCATTAAATGCTTGAAGACTTTAAGGGAAACCTTTAAAGGCTTGAGAAGACTCTAGAAGGAAGCCATTAAGTTTGAAGACTTTAAGAGAAACCATTAAAGGTTTCAAGTGGGTGAGGATAAATAGGATTTTAAATAAATAATTTATTTAAAATAGTTGTGCAACTTGCATTTGTAGGAAAATGCAAGTGGGTGGAGGATAAAGGTGATTTAAATAAATGTTAATTTATTTAAATGTGAGAGGTGGGATTTTGGGGGAATTTAAATAAATATTAATTTATTTAAATGTGAGAGAAGATTTAATTAAACAAATATGATTTATTTATTTAATTAATGGTCTGAATTTGGTTAAGTGAATTAAATCAAATAAATTGAATAATTTATTTAATTAATAGGAGAAGAGGGTTAATATGAATTAATTAAATATTAACTTAATTAATTATTGATTGATGGTTAAATAATTAAATAAATACTAAATATTCATTTAATTAAGTGGACAGATTTATGTGACTACATTTGCCCCAATTTGAGACGGTGCGATTTAATCACGTCGTTTCAAAGAAAGAAAAATAGGTGTGAAGAAACATGCCTCATAAATGTTAATTTAGTGGGTGGTATGCCCCCTCGAGAGATGGGCTGATTTTTTTTTTTTTTTGAAGAATTGGGCGATCTCTCGAAAAAGAACGAGAAGTGGAGGGGAGGTAGAAGAAAAGAAATTAGCAATAACGGTGAAAGAATGGAAGAAAAACAGAGTGAATACGGAGAAATGGCAAGCCAGTGAGTACCCGTAGGTTATGCAGGAGATGCAGTGCAAATGTGGTGTTGTTCTTTTGATTGATACTATACAATTGATCAAAATTGGTTGGACAATCTGGTGCAATCGGTTTAATTGCCTCGATTAAGTCAAAGCATGACAGTTGATGTCAGTTGTTCGCTTGGACAAGATAAAGTCTGAGTAAGTGAATCAAAGTGACCTGATGTGACTTAGACAATTGATGCAATTGCCTAATGAAGTCAAGGTATTTGAAGAAAAATACTCGTTGAGACTTAGACAATTGATGTAATTGTCTGTTTGATTGTGTTTGATTGGTTGATCAATTGATAGTGTGTGAGTGTGATGGATGGTTGTGGTGAATCATAGCAGCCCCATTGAGACAAGGTCATTATGATAAATGCCTGTTGTAGTCTAGGTTTGCCATAATCGATTACTTGTTGAGACCCGAAGATACTTGATCGGAGTATCTGTTGATAGTCTAGGTGTATGTGAGTCGATGTGCCTATGTAGACAGAGTAATTGGCTTGATTGGGTTGATGGGAGATGATGTAGGGTATGTGATGCTGATTATCAAAATGGGGAGGGTGAGGGGGGGTTCGATGTTAGATAGAAGAAATGGAGGACCTATGATGCATTCCTATGGAAGAAGAGGAAAATAGAGTATCTATTGTCATTACTATGTATGAATGATATGCAGTTATTATGAATGTATGGATGGATGGAATGCAACGGAATGCAATATATACAGATGAGATGGAATGACGATCCATAGTGCTTTATTTTTCATCATTGAGCTTTTGAATTATTGTAAAAAAATACAAGCAACTTGACATAATGATTCAAGATGACCTGAGTATTCATTTCATGGATTTTGATATATCAAGTTAATACAAGCAACTTGATATAATGGATCAAGTTGACCTGAGTATTGCTTGCAGAACAGACAAGGATTATCTCCTTTCATGCATGACTTGGAACGTCCTCCTTGATCTTTTGTTGATCATCTCCTGAGACAAGTTCATACCGTAGTAAGAGATAAATCATTATCGAGCGTGGATGAGGCAGTAGGAACCAAAGATGGAGCATTGTACCTATAAGCAAACAACATATATAAAGAATATAGAATATGGATCCTCAATAATGGTTCATGCTCATATGGTCGAGGTATATGCTGTAGTCAGCAAGCCGTAGTGATCTATGACTGTATTTTACCTATGATCACATAGCTTAGTGAACTTCCCACGTAGACACCATTAGTACATGCCCCAAAATTTCATCGAAACAATTCGCAGAAGATACACAAACAATGCTGTAGGAATCTGATATATATATATATATATATATATATATATATATATATATATATATATATATATATATAAACGAATGAATAACCTACAAATCAACCAAGTACTTGATAGCTTAAACAAAATTTTCTTGTCAAAGAAAATGTTATCTTATCTTTGTTTTGGTAAGGAAGGATGTATCCTTGTTTAGATAGTTTGCACGTTTGATGTTCATTGTTTGGTCGATGTGATAAGTGGTCATCGTTCGATTATTTCACAATGTTTTGTTTGGTATCTGTTTTGAAAAAATGTATGTATAGTGTGTTGCCATGTTTTTGTTTGTCTTGATGTTTTATCATGTTTTTGGATTTTGTGAGATAGTTTTGAATGTTTTTGGTATTTTGTGATTGTTTTTAATGTTTTTGGGATTTTTTGAGACAGTTTTGAATGAAGAACTCAGTGAATCACAAAACAATGTAGTATCCACTTCCATCAAACTAGATTAAGGGTTTTACCCCCAGTTTAGACGTGACTATAAAAAAGCAGGATGCCAGACGCATGAAGTACTATTCTTGATTGTAGATCAATAACAAGCCATGACTTTGGACAGATGGATAAATGGATGTAATGAATGTGATCGCAACAAGTCTGAAAGATAATGGAGCCATAGCCTTTACGAGTGGTGCCTGTTTGCCAGGTTTTCACCATCGCACTTACGTAAGGTGCCACCGAAGTGGTTGTTCACCGTTTGGATGCATGATTTTTCTTTACTATTTTGATGTTTTTGTATTTTCTTCAGGTCATTTTTCTGAATGTTTTCGGTGTTTTTCTGTACAGCTTTTAGGTATAAAACCGTTTGAGGTGCATGTTGTTGATTGGATCTGCTAGTGGTTCTCCTTCGGAAGTAGCCAACTAATATGCCCTGGACCCAAATACAGCAATGATAACATATGGACCCAGCCAGTTCGATTCAAACTTTCCCTGATGTTCTCGATTTGGTTGGTTACGAGGATTCTCTCGAAGAACAAGATCACCTACCTCAAATGTACGAGGTCGAACTCGATGATTATAGCTTCTGCTCATGCGTTGCTGATAGGCTTTGAGGTGATTGTATGCAGCTTGTTGTTTCTCATCAAGTAGCTCTAAGTCTTGGAGACGGGATACTCTGTATGCTTCATCATCGATGAGATTGTGCAAGGAAACCCGTCATGATGGTATCTCAAACTCAATAGGTAAAATAGCTTCTGCACCATAGACCAATGAGTAGGGAGTTGCGCATGTAGGGGTTCGAATGCTAGTTAGATACACCCATAGTGTTGGATTCAATTGAACATACCAATCACGACTAGCATCATTGACTGTCTTCTTTAGGATTCTCAATATGTTCTTGTTTGATGCTTCAGCCTAACCATTGCCTTGTCATGGACTTCTTCAATTTTGACTTCTACTTCAGCTAGTTTCATTGCTAGTTGATCTAATCTTTCTCTGAGTGCCCTATTTTCCTCTTCTTTGTCTTCAACCTTCTTGGCTAACTCTGCATTGGTCAACATGTTTTCCTAATGTTCCTTTCCTCCTGAATCTTTTGTTGGCTCTGATACCACTATGATAGGGAGGTTGCTAGGTAAGTGCTCAAAACGCCAATTTGAGTCAAAAGGCCATAAAAGGAAACAAGAGGTATTGTTTGTGTCTGCTCCTGATGTTTGTAATAACAAGTTTAGTTACACTTGATAGGTCTCTCTACAAGTATTCACCATCAACCTCCCTTCTTAGTGGAAACTCATACCCTTGCTCTAGCTTACTCCAACTCTTCACTTCACCCATCTACACATTTCTCAATCCCTAGCTTACTGGACATTCAACTTAGTGTTTTCAATGTGCATTAGGCAGTTCCAACATGGTCATGTAGGGGCAGCAAGGTTTTGTTTAAGTTTGACAACTAAACTTAGTTCTAGGCCCATAGACTTTGGCTTACTCAATACACCAACCAAAAGTCAAAATCTCAAAAAGGGGTTACACACCGTCCAAAGTCCTATATGACATTTGTTTCATTGTTCTAGGATGGTCTCACAAAGTTCCATGAGTCCCAAATTCCTCCTTGCAATCAGGTTCTTGTAAGGTGTGTGTTATGCAGTCAAAAGGCTACTAGCCCGTGGAGGGGTAATTGACACTTTTTTTTCTTGTCCTGCTCTACGATGGGTCTGTCCTCCAACAACCTTGATTTGGATGGTATTTTTAAGGTATATGCTAGTGTATTTTCATGGTTTAGGCCACTGTTAGTGCAAAATCATGACTGTCCACTATTTGTGGCACTTTTGAAGGTTTGGTAGGGTTTGGACCAAAGAACATAGAAAGGTCTTCCCAACTCCACTAATCAAGCCTCCAAACTAGCTTAGGACTTCTGCCACACCAAATAAAACCTTCCCCTATTACTGACCTCTAAACATAATTCCAAACACTTGGCACACATCTAAGAAAGGAAGTGGAATACCATTGTCACTGTCAAAATGCGGCCTTTTACCAGTCAGTTGTTGCCACCTCTTTCAACCTGCATAATAAGAGTTTAAATTGGAAATATACCTCAATGAGGTCTGCAAAACACTAGAGAATCTTCCTATTACATTTCCTTCTCATTTACAAGGCTTGGATGATGCTTTTAAAGCATCCCATGAGCATTTGACAAACACAATTCACAAAAACAGTGAACTCACTATTTTGTTTACAAAGTGAGAATTTTTAATAGGAACAAGCTACTCTAACAAACCAAGGTGATCTTCAACACCCTTGGCCATATGTCTAGACCTCTGCCTCATACATTTGTTCACTCCAAATTTCTTTTGGGTGCAAACCTTGAGTTTTTTATCATGCTACTAGCCAAGTAATCAATACTTGCCTAGTATTCAATCAAGTCCTCCTTCCAAACACAATTTTGGCATAAAGTAAAGAATATTTACACTATATACATGAGTACCAACTTGACTAAATCCATTTTGTGGGATCCCAGACCTGGGTTAGTCAAGTGGTGGCATTTGTAACCTGAAACCCTTGACAGGGCAGTGAGCACACAGAAGTAAAATAATTTTGTACAAACAAATTGCCAAAGGAAACCATTACCACAATCACTTGGAGAGAATTGTACAGCTAGTATTCATACTTTCCTAAGGTACAGTATGGACTAGCAAAGCTACAGTACGAACTGTTATTGCAAAGAAGCAAAAAACAATGATAAAAGCCAAAATTTCATAATTTTTATTAGGAATCTCTTGCTCTTACAATCACCAACCTTCTTCAAAGAAAAGAGAGGTATTTTTATATTCCAACAAGTTATTTATCAAGCCTAGTACGGATATGAGGCTTTCACAATTTCATTTTGCAAGAAAAGTCAAAAAATGACAACTTTTTCAAGCCCAAATGACAACATTTATTGCTCCAAAAGACATTTTTGACAATCTAAACTTATCAACTTTTCTAAACACCTTATACATGCTTAAAAAACTTATCAAACATGTTTCAATGCTTTGGAAAGCATTAGAAGACCTTTTTGGCAATTTTGCACATTTTTGCCAAAAATTGTCAACTCAAAGCCTGAAAGGCAAAAGTTGACCTCTTGAGCCCAAAATGAGATCAAAATCACTAAAAAAGACACACAACAACCTAAAACAACATTATAAACTTGACACAAGACATTGCAAACATGAAAGCATTAAATACTCAAAAAGGAGAGTTTTGCTCAACTAGGTGCTCCTGCACCACACATGAAGTAAGGCCAACTGCCTAGAGCTCACTACTCAATTACAAAAGGAAGTCTCACTGACTTACAAAATGGATTATAAAAATTGAATATAATGTATTGCTACAAAACAACATTTGCTATGCCAGGTTCAGTACCAGTTTAAGCTCATACAATAACCATAAACCCTTCTACAAAACCTGCCTTAATATTCGCTCTACATATCCATCATATCTATCATCTATCATATGTGTTACACAAATGATCTACAAGATCTCATACTTATATATGAGTCTTATTACAACATGCCATGTCGGCTTACAAAAAGATATTACAATTAAATACAAAATACAATAATCATAATCTTGTCGGCTAGGATGTCAGTAACCATTATTGTCGCTGCCGATGAACTATCAGTCGATGTAGAGTCTGTCAGTGTCGGTGCCATAAGATTGCAAGGTTTCCATCAATGACAACACCTTCAATCACCTGCAATTCTCATTGGAGTGTGCAATGCCAACATTTTCACCATAACTTGAGCCTATAGTACCATCTTTTCATGAGTCATATAGCTTTGGAAATCTGGTTCTAAGAACTTTCTAATGGTGTAAGTAATTCATTTCCTATGGTTTTGTTGCTAGTATGTTTTATCACCTATCAAAGTCAAATATATTATTTTCGCTCCCAAGCTACTATTTTTTTGTCATTTTCTCTATTTTTCACAATTCTTATAGCATTGGAGAGATCTCTTGGATATGTTCATATCTAGCCACGCACTTTTTCTAGATTTTCTCCAGGTATATTTAATTCCTTTTTTTTCTTTATGTTTTTTCACATTTTGAATGATTACTTTGCTGTTTTGGTTGTTGGCAATCTTTCTATTTGAGTGGGATGACTTCATTTGGATTATTGTACATGTATTTCCAACATTTTTTCCTATTTGAAATTTTGGAGCATCTTTTGCAAGCACTTTTCTATTTGTAGATGCACTAAGATAAAGTATCACTATTGTATAAGTTTTTAGGGATTTCACACATCCTATTGTGTCTTATTTTGTACATGCAATATTATAAAGTATCATGGCAAGGTTTTTGTAATGTTGTAGTTTTCCATCACATATTTATCTCATGTGTGCATTTTAGTTGTAGGTAATTTCTTGTGCATATTCAGATGTTCTTTGTTCTCCTTTATGCACTACATGGTGACACATGGTTTCAATGGACCTTTAATGCCTCTCCCTTTAAAACATTATGTGGTGATTTGATGCTTCCTTGGTTTCTCTTTGGAGTGAGCTATGTAGCTAGTATTTGTTCCTATGTACTAGCCAGATGCAGCAGTTGGAGCACTTACCATATAGAAACTCTTGCATTCTAGTTTTATGGAGGAAATCTTCCATCCTCATTTAATTAGTGTTCCTTAGACTATTGGTGTCTATATTTTCATGATTATCCAATATTTGTTCTTATGTACTAGGTTGAAGTAGCGGCTATATTTCGCTGAGATGGAGAACTTACCATATAGACACTCATGTAGATTGTTGTCTTCTTGATTATGATCTTTTCCTTGTTTTAGAAGAGGTTCTTCATTCACAACACCATAACAGTTATCTTTTCACAAGTGCCTACAACTTCTTCATGCTTTGGTGACGTTTTTCATGTTTCTATTATTTTTTGGAACATTACTTTTGGGTGGCTTCTTAGTCCTTCATCTTGTATTCTCTCTTTCAAAGAGGAGTTCTTTTGCATGAGGGTTTATCTTTTTCTTCAATTGTGAAAGATATTTTCCTTGAAGATCTATACCTAATCAAATGCATTTGCATTTAAAGGTTTTACCTACTCCCTAAGTTGCACTTAAGGGGGGGTGTTAGAGTAATCTAGTACTCTAGTGCTTAATCTTAATCAAGTTATGTTCCTTTTAAGTGTCTTGAATCACATACATATGATGAGGATACATGGCATGATCTAGTTCTATCCTCACCTAGGTTTATCTTAGGTTGCTTTATTTAGCTTTTAGGTTTCCTTTATAAGGATTCATGGTAACATTATTTCATCATTCAAATAATCAATGTGATTCATTTTTTGGATCAATTGTCTTTTGGCCTCCATAGATTTGTTCTTCTCTCTCACATTGTGATAAGTGTTTGATTATAAGTGATCCTTGAGACTTGTGGCATTGAGGGATAAACTCCAATAGTATCTTGTTTTATTTTGTTCTTTGTTTTTATTTTAATTTGGTATTAGAGAAACATCCAAGTCACATTATGCCTCTTTTTATTGAAATTCATAGTTTGATTAGTCGAAGAAAGATGAGAAGCTATGGATGCAAGAAGAATAGCACAAATTTAGAGATGAAGTTGTTGCCAATATGTGTGTGTGTGTAATTTTTTTATTATTGCAAATCCTTATATAGTGAAACATTCACTAAAGTGATTTTCTATTTTTCACCATAGAAGTATTTAAAAATGAAAACTTAGTTGAGAGAGGAATAAGGTTGCAAGAAGTTCATTGAAAATTATTTGTGGAAAAACTCATTAAAAATTCAAGAAAAGTTGTAGTCAATGATAATTCTTGAGTGAAATCTCTAAAAGATTGTTCCATCAAATATTGTGTTATTGTTATGGTGAAGCCAATAAAGATGAAGAAGCCTCAATCTACAAAGTATGAAAAGAAGTCTCCAGCCAAGTCAAAGCATGTTGGCATGGCTATAGTCATTGTTGAAGAACAACCTAATATTGGTAAGATGATGGCCTCATTGAAGATGAGGTACTTATCCTATTTTGAAGAGGAAAAAAAATTGAAGACAAGGAGGGATGCAATGGAGAATATTTAGTAGTATGAGGTGCTTGTAGATCAAAGAAACTATATACCTCGGCAAGGTTATGAGACATACATGTGAGAATTGGTATCAAATAGTTCGGCTTGGGAGATCCAAAATTTGGAAGTTCAAAATTATACCTTTATGAGGGTGACAAGACACTTCATGTACAAATATTGTCCAATGATGTTGGAAACTTGAATCATAGCTAATTGGAGGTTGAGAAATAGTAATGATGAAACAATAATTGTCTTTATGCGCAACTCCAATATAATAGCAACTCTCAAATTTGACTCCTAGAAAATAGAAACAAATTAAATGCTAGGACTCTAAAGGTTGAGACACCTTAATCCCAACAAGATTCAAACGAAAAAAGAAACAAAATATAGTTATAGACAAACTTTTAGTCTGATAGATTTCACCTCTCTTCTTCCAAAAATTGAATATAATATCTTCAATTAAGACATTCAAGGGGATAAAATCTACAAGACACAAGTAATTGACTCCTCATGCATTCTTATCCAACTTCATCCATCATTGTAGATGGTTTTGTATCTTGTGAAACTAGAACCATTGATCTCTCTTTAAGGAGATCCTCCATCTTCAATTTCCACATCGAATAACTACTATTATTGAATTTCAAAATGTCCTAATGAGAAGTAGTCTTCTCCACAAATATGTAAAACTGACAATACCAAAGATCCCACTATAGCCAAAAACCCATCAACACTTAAGATAAAGGTGTCCCTCTCAACATAATGATTAACTCTAATATTAAATATTTGAAATCAAGGTAGAAATGTTGTAATAATAACTTATACAAAGTAATGAGAATTTAAAATTATGTAGCAAAGATTACCCACTTAGATGATTAAGGTGATTGCATATTCAACATAGAACATAAAATCAACATTACCATAGATGAGACCAAATTTACGTAGAGAAACCCTTTCAAGAAAAATATCCATACAAGAAAGATGGAAAGAATATTATTAATCTTCAAAGAGAGATGTACACAAACACACTTCACTACAATTCTTTGAGCAATCCAATAGCATCTAGATACTTGCAATTCAACATGAAACTACTATCTCAAGTCTCTTATCTATATAGATTTGTAAGAGAGAAAACCACTATGATATCCAAACCAGAAGTAAAAGCCACCTAGAAAAACCCATTCCTCCCTTAGTGGATAACCCATATACATGGTAAATGATAGTTAAATATCACATGGCCTTCACATAGGTGAGTGAACCATAGCCAATGAAAATTGGTCAGTCCCAAGTGCTCCATTACTCTCTGATGGCTCATACCCAAAACATGCAAATATGGATACCCAACTCAAGGTGTCATGCAAATGCATATGTCAATATAAACAAAGATGCAAGTCTGGGTGGTCTCTACCCAAAAAGTGGATGCCAAAATTATTAATCTACTAATATGTTTCTTAACCATCACCAAAAGTACATGTCTACTTCTATAAATGCAATTACAATATGTCATAGAAAAATTTAAAAAATATATTTTAGCCTCTTATATTCCTAGATGTCCAACCCATTCCAAGGAATAAGGAGACACACAAAAAATGACTTCGGATTGGAAGGTCAATGTCACATAATCCTAACACATACAACATGATATCAAGATCTAATATCTCCTTTAGAAAACATCATATGCCCCAATGAATGTATTCTAATCACAAGAGAACTTGTATCATGCCAAAATTCTTATGTGTAATCAATAGTACATCATGGCACAACACCAAGCATCCTCTCAATCAAGGACCACTTGTCAAAATTAACAAGTCATAAGTTGACACCTTAACAAAAAACTCCAGGATTCCCCAATGGCTAACCAAGATGTCAACATCTTTAATCACATGAAGATAAGCATCTCTTTTTAATGAAACTTAACATGTCAAAGAACTCTCACAATAGTAATTGGGGTCTAAGAGCTCCTCCCTAACAACAAGACCCTCTACAAAAGATCCATTAGTATTGAAACTCTCACTGAACCATGATATTGACATCTCCATGGAATCATGATAACCATATCCTAATGAAGATTGCCCAATTGATGGTATGATGAAAGAATAAGTATCCGGTAGATTACTGAGAGAGGGGTGAATCAGTAAATAGAAAAACCGATACAAACTCTCCCAAACCCAAACTCAATCACTCAAAGTAAACTTATCAATGAAATACCACTGTCAAGATCAATACTCATAAGAATATCAGTTGACTGTTACCGCAACTTAACAGTAAACAACATCAAGCTTGTAAACATCCGAATGCTTCATTTCTCAATGCTTCCGGTTACCATGTCTTATCAGAAATAGTTAAGTAGTTAATCAAATCAACAATAAGATCATAACCATAAAAACATTCACCACATGACACAAGTATTTATACGTGGAAAACCCAAATAGGTAAAAATCACAGTGAGATGGAACTCACAAGATAATATCTGAACTCTTCTGAAGTTCGCCCTGTTAGGAGCCAAGTCTGTTAAAGCTTTTACAAAAGTCCTGTTAAAAACTAATCCTATTAGGAATCACCCGGTTAAGGGATTGACTACAAATGCCTTGTTAGAAGCAAATACCCTGTAAGGAGTAACCTCAATAGAGGATTTAAGAATCCAATCTAATGGACCACCTTGTTAGAGGATTTAATAAGTAACCAAGCTTGTTAGAGATTATCCAGTTAGAGGATTTCAATTTTGTTGTAATTGTTAGAAAACAACAAGAGTTTCTTGATCTGTTTGAATAGCACTACATTTGTTTGATCAGGTCCATTTAAGTTTCTATCTGCCTTTACTCAAACTGTAGACTCATTTTCTGGTTTGGCAACCACACACTCAACTGATTTCAACCAACTCTTGCCAACTCCAAAACAAAACAACTTCATCAATCTTATGTACAAATCAATTAGGTCGGTAACACAACAAAAATCTAATCTTCTCATCGAGATTACAAACAAGTCGATACAATCATGACGGTTGGATTTCATAGCAATCTCTACACATTAATCAAGAAAACCTCAACCACTCCTTGATTACTGCTTCATCAATCTCAGTAACTCATCACACACTTTGCATTAGATGCAATACACTTTGCTCATTCCCTAGATCAACAAACAAACACGCCAAATCATTTTGAACTTGTCTTCATACAATGACCTTATATGTCACCATCAGATCATAAACCAACATAACAAATTCAACAACCTTAATTGGTTAGGGTTTAGCAAAAACAACTACTAGAAGGGTTTACCGATTACATAACATAGAAGGGTTTAACCTTTTACTCTGGTTACCGGTTTACAATATCCTTCACAAATTTCTTCCTACCGGTTACAAGACAATATCAACAATAACAACAATATTAGCAATATCATTACCACTTCAATTGACACCAATGACAACATAGCATATCATTAAAGCAATCTTCATGCAAATGCCAACAATCTCCCCCTTTGGCATTGATGTCAATACAAATATCAACACCATTGCTTTGCTGCTGTGATTGTGAATAGGAATCTTGGTTTACATTACCAAGTATTCACATACTCTCTTTGTCTTCAGTCTGTCACTAATTTTCCTTCTCATAATCACATAATTCTTCTCCCCCTTTGACAACAATGCCAAATTGAAAGTAAAACATGTAATGTTAAATTCTCACTATGCATCAACAACATACTGCAACTTGATGTTCCCCTTGTGGAATACATCCACTTCTACATCAACCCTTATAAAATTCTGCAGGTAATTTAGGGACTGATGTAGTCAACATCATGCTCAACTAACTTCATGAAGAGGGACAACCCCTAACTGAATTTTAAGATACTCAAAAGTAGTCTTAGGCAGAGGTTTGGTAAAAATATCTGCAAGCTGCTCCTTGGTAGAAACATGCTCTAGGGTAACATCTTTACTATGAACTTTTTCCCTCAAGAAATGATACTTCAATTCAATGTGCTTGGTTCGTGCATGCAAAACAAGATTCTTGGAAATATTTATGGCACTTGTATTATCACATAAAATCTTTATAGGTTATGAAATCTTCATCTTAAAACCTTCCAAAATGTGCCTCATCCAAATAGAATGTGTGCAATTGATATAAGCTGCAACATACTCAGCTTCAGCAGTAGATTGTGAAGTGCAACTCTGCTTTTTACTACCCCATGAAACAAGTCTTCCTCCAAGAAAAAATGCTCCATTGGTTGTGCTTTTCCAGTCATCAACATTTCCTACCCAATCAACATTTGTGTATGCCTTCAAATCAAAGTTTCCTCCATATGGATACCATAATCCATAGTCAATAGTACCTTTCACGTATCTAAAAATTCTCTTGGTTGCTATCAGGTGTGTTTCCTTAGGATTCTCCTAGAATCTAGCAACTATGCCAACCGCATGGGCTATGTTCGGTCTGTTGTGAACAACATAGTGCAATTTGTCAATCATTGACCTGTATTCTTTCTCATCAACAAACTTAGATTCATCTTCCTTAGACAACTTACAACCTGTAACCATTAGTGTCCCAGCCGGTTTACAGTCACTCATTCCAAATGTCTTCAAAATCTCTTTCACATACTTCGACTGTATAATGAAAATACCATTCTTCATTTGTTGTATCTGCAAGCCTATGAAATTTTTTATTTCCCCTACTAAAGACATTTCAAACTCATTTTTCATTTCAACTGCAAAATTGTTGCTCATGACATCATTACCTCCAAATATAATATCATCAACAAATACTTCACTGACCAGTAATTCATCTCCTTCAGACTTGAGATATATATTACTATTATCATTGGTTCTTAGAAAGCCTATCTTCATTAGATGTGTATGAAACCTTTCATACCATGCCCTGGGTGCCTGCTTTAATCCATATAAAGCCTTATGCAATCTACATACCATGTCTTTCTCATCAGTCAAAGCATAACTATCCGACTGCTCTATATATACTTCTTCTTCCAATATCCCATTCTAAAATGCAGACTTAACATCCATCTGATATACCTTGAACTTCTTATGGGCTGCAAATGCAAGTAAAGTTTTGACACCTTCCAATCTTGCTATTGGTGCAAAAGTTTCGCCATAATCTTCTCCTTCTTGCGCATAACCCTTGTAGACTAATCTTTCCTTGTTGCGAACTACAACACCATCTTCATTCAACTTGTTCTTGTATACCCATTTAGTACCTATAACATTCTTATTTATCGATCGACGTACTAGGGTCCAAGTGTTGTTCTTCTCAATTTGATCCAATTCCTCCTCCATAGCTTTAACCCAATAATCATCACCAAATGCTTCCTTAGCAGTTCTTGGTTCAATGGTGAAGATCATGCAATAATTCTCTTCGATTCTTCTTCTGGTCAGTACTCCAGCATCCTTATCTCCAATAATTTGCTCAAGATTCTGATTTAGTCTCACATATCTAGGAATAACATGATCATTATCTTCAGGTTCAACTTCTTTATTGTCATCATCCTCTTCTAAATTTATTTGTTCCGGTTAGACTGGTGCATCAGAATTTGCTTTGCCGGTTTCAGATTTCACAGTTTCTGGTTCCAAAAACAAAATGCAAGGATCTTCATCCTTTTTCTCTGAACTGGTTCTTTATGAGACTTTAGGAAATTTATCCACATGAACATCAACACTCTCAACAATTCTCTGTGTCCGGTTTTAAAACATTTGTAGGCCTTACTCTTGGTGGAATAGCCAAGAAATATACCTTCATCACTCTTAGCTTCAAATTTGCTAATGTAATCACCTCTCTTAATAAAACATTTGCTTCCAAATATCTTAAAATAGCTAACATCAGGTGATCTTCCATACCAATATTCATAAGGAGTCTTTTCCTTACCTCTCTTTACCAAAATCCGGTTCATTGTCTATGCTGACAACTTTTCTCCACAAGGTTTTCGCTAAACCTCCTTGTATCAACATTGTCCTAGCAGCTTCAACAAATGATCGGTTGTTCCTTTCTACGATACCATTCTGTTGTGGTGTCCTCGGTGCAGAAAGCTTCTGTTTGATACCATTCTCTTCACAATACTTAGTGAATTCCTCATAAGTAAATTCACTGCCTTGATCCGTCCTTGGACATTTTATCTTCTTACCGCTCTCTTTCTTAGCTAAGGCCCTGAATGCCTTGGACTTACCAATAGCTACAGTCTTATCTTTCAAGAATGTGACCCACATCATCCATGAGCAATCATCAGTGAGAATCATGAAATATTTGTCACCTTGAATGCCTTTTGTTCTTATTGGTCCACAAAGATCTGTATGAACCAAATCTAAAAAAGTGCTCCGCTAAAAAGGATTTTCTTTTGAAAATTGAAGAAGTCATCTTTCCTAACTGACATTCTTTGCAAAGAGCATTAACCGGTTTGTCTAACTAAGACAAACCTCTCACTGTCTTAGACTTACTCTAACAATGTTATCAAAGTTTATATGACAAAATCTCTTATACCAAAGTCAGCTATCATCTATTTTTGCAATAAAATAGTTGCTAACTTTAGAACTAAGATGAAACAGGTTACCTTTAGTTTGCTTCCCGATTGCAATCAATTCACCTTTGTTGTCAAAGATTTTGCACATACCATTTTTAAACTCCAGTAGGTATCCTTTGTCATTGAGTTGTGCCACACTCAAAAGATTGTGCTTTAGTCCTTCAACCCAGTAAACATCATCTGCACTGCTCTTCCCATTAAGAGAAATAACTCCTTTACTTTTAACTATGTAGGGTGAGTTATTGCCAAATCTAACAACATCGCTATCAAATTCTTTCAAGGAAAGAAATTTGCTCCGATCACCGGTCATATGATGTGAACAACCACTATCAATGATCCAATCATCAGAGTTATCCATCCTGGATACTAATGCCTTCTGGTCTGATATCTCTTCCTTGATAGCTACAAAGACAATATCTTCACTAGCATCATCATCAGATTCTTCATCAGTAATACCACTATCAATAGCAATAAGACAATCTCTCTTGCCTTTACCCTTATACTTCTTGAATTTGTCTCTCTTGTGTTCATTTTCACCATTAGGACAATTAGCTGCTATATTACCAATCTTGTTGCATGCAAAAAATTTTCAAGGTAATTTACCTCTATATTTATCAGTACCTCTAAGCAATCGCTTTGCCAACAAAGCTTCAAGGTCCACTAAACTGTCTTCACCATCAACATCTCTGCTAAATCTAGATTCATAACCATGACTAGTATCTCTACTTTTTCTCACAGATAGGTTAGAAACAAAATCTCTAAATGCAGACTCAGATTTCTATACACTACCATCATAACTATTTAATTCAAAAACAGTAAGCTTGTCAATGATGGAGTCAAGGGTTACCTTAGTTTTGTCAATGGACTTCAGTGCCTGAATAGCTGCAACTCGAATAGCATAGACCGGTAGCATGGTTCTCAGTACCTTACTAATTACTGTGGCATCTTCCACTTTCTCTCCTGCACTCTTAATTTCACCGACTATCTCTTTTATCCTTTGACCATAATGTTGGATATTCTCACCTTCAAACATCCTCATGTCATCAAACTTTCCTTTTAGACTCTCCTCTTTAGCAATCTTAAAATGTTCATCACCGCTATAAATCTCTTCAAGTTTTTTCCATACTTCATATGCAATTTCAAGACCATGAACATCTACATATTCAACATCAGACAAGGAACCGATAATAGCCTCCAATGCTTGATGATTTTCTTGTTGTTCTTTCTTTTGATCATCAATCAAAGTCCCAATAGGTGCAATATACTTAGTATCTACATGATCCTAATACTGACTTCCCATACTCTTGATGTAAATCTTCACTCTATCGCTCCATATCCTATAGTTTTCTCTGTTGAACTTCGAACCTTCCTTCTTCATCATGATCTAACAGATCTTTTCCTCAAGTTGTTAGGCTTAGACCTTAAAGAACCCGAGATGCTCTGATACCAATTGATGGTATGATGAAAGAATAAGTATCTAGTAGATTACTGAGAGGGGGGGGGGGTGAATTAGTAAATAGAAAAACTGATACAAACTTTCCCAAACTCAAACTCAATCACTCAAAGTAAACTTATCAATGAAATACCACTGTCAAGATCAATACTCATAAGAATACTAGTTGACTGTTACAACAACTTAACAATAAACAACATCAAACTTGTAAACATCCAAATGCTTCATTTCTCAATGCTTCTGGTTATCATGCCTTATCTAAATAGTTAAGTAGTTAATCAAATCAACAATAAGATCATAACCACAAAAACATTCACCACATGACACAAGTATTTATACATGGAAAACCCAAATAGGTAAAAACCATGGTGAAATGGAACTCACAAGATAATATTTGAACTCTTTTCAAGTTCGCCCTGTTAGGAGCCAAGCATGTTAAAGCTTTTACAAAAGTCTTGTTAAGAACTGATCCTGTTAGGAATCACCTGGTTAAGGGATTGACTACAAATGCCTTGTTAGAAGAAAATACCATGTAAGGAGTAACCTCAGTAGAAGATTTAAAAATCCAATCTAATGGACCACCTTGTTAGAGGATTTAATAAATAACCAAGCTTGTTAGAGCTTACCTAGTTAGGGGATTTCAATTATGCTCTAATTGTTAGAAAACAACAGGAGTTTCTTGATCTGTCTGAATTGCACTTCATTTGCTTGATCGGATCCATTTAAGCTTCTATCTGCCTTTACTCAAATTGCAGACTCATTCTCCAGTTCAGCAACCACACACCCAATTGATTTTAGCCAACTCTTGCCAACTCCAAAACAAAACAACTTCATCGACCTTAAATACAAATCAATTAGGTCGGTAACACAACAAAAATCTAATCTTCTCATCGAGATGACAAACAAGTCGGTACAATCATGACCGTTGGATTTCATAGCAATCTCTACACATTAATCAAGAAAACCTCAACCACTCCGTGATTACAGCTAGATCGAGCTCAATAACTCATCACACGCTTTGCATTAGATGCAATACACTTTGCACATTCCCTAGATCAACAAACAAATGCACCAAAACATTTTGAACTTGTCTTCATACAATGACCTTACGTGTCACCATCAGATCATAAACCAACATAACCAATTCAACAACCTTAATCGGTTAGGGTTTAGCAAAAACAACTACTAGAAGGGTTTACCGGTTACATAACATAGAAGGGTTTAACCTTTTACTCTGGTCACTGGTTCAACTCACAAACTTACATACCGGTTTACAGTATCCTTCACAAATTTCTTCCTACCGATTACAAGACAATATCAACAATAACAACAATATCAGCAATATCATTACCGCTTCAATTGATATCAATGACAACATAACATATTATTAATGCAATCTTCATGCAAATGCCAACATGGTCCACACATACTTAATTGCAATCCATGTAGATCTAACAAGTAAAATGGAACCAAGATCTCCGAGCCAAGAAGATAAAATCACCACTAAAAATCATTATCAAATGCTCCCATTGAAATATGTAACCAAGATATGCATGACATCATGATAAGCAATTAGGATAATAGTCCTGATAGGTGAACAGGCATTCCAATAATCCATCCTTGCATTCTAATTGAATATACCAATATATAAATGACTACAAATAATGTCAACTAACTAGATATACAACACTAAAAATGCATATGGATATAGATAGTCCACGTTTGATTCATCCCACTACAACCAAATGGGTGGCCAACTCATTAGATTGCATAACTCATATACGTCAAACCAATGTAGCATGCAAACTCACCATCACATTTGTAACCCACAAGTTGAAATAACCAAGAAAATAATATGTAAATCTCCCCAATCAAACATAAAATACCCTAGAGAATTGATTTTCGAAACAAATCCACAATCAAGTGCCCTAAGTCAAGGAACCAAACAATCATCCAAGAGATAAGAACAATCTTCTAACATTGAATTACCACCACATGTATTCGTGAATTAATAAAATACCATACCCTATTAATTGCATGCATGATGATATCATGTCAATGCTCAAATGTACATGGACATCCATGACATCATAATCATCATCATCATCATTATATATGAACTCAACTCTCACTAAATTGAAACTTTGTCTCATATGCATATCAACCATGTCTTTAAACCAATATACAATTTATTTACTTGTCTCCACCAAATTCTAAACTCTAAAAATACTTATAAACATACATTAGAAAGCACAAAACTTAATTACCAATTATACCATCATGTAAGCCTCATAAAAATATGCACTCACAGAGGTTTTCACCCTTTGATTTGTCTAAATGGTCATTAAATTACACCCTTAGGCTCCTACAAGAGCTCAAACAAGTATAATCGCTCAATCCACTATGCAATACACTACAAATCCTCTCCTTTGCCTCTTTGAAATAAAAAATATGAAGTTATGTATGTGTAAAATATGACTTGTTAACCATTCTAGATCAATGCCAACTTTAGGCAACCAATTTTGATAGAAACAAAAAAATCTAGCAACCAAACCTATACCACTATGTAGTACATAGAGAGATCTTCAATGATTATAAGAATTCAAAATTTATCAATATTATGGGTAAAATCCATCCCCTTTAAAGATGATTGCTCGAATAAGCTTAGAAAGAGGTTCAAAGTACTCATACACATAGGTGATGTTAGCATGAATAGGCTACAACATCCACATGGTGTCACAATAGTGGTAGCATGTTGGGTAGTATGGGTGTAGGATATGATTGTTTATTTTTTTTAAAGTTATCATTAAACACATGTTAGGGATTGTAGCTCTAGCTCAACTTAACTAGGGGTTGGGACCAAGGGTCTAAAGGCCTACTAGGCACGACCATCACCTTGAGGGTTGACCAACATTGGTGTGGTTACCAACTTTGTATCAAATTGATACTAGTAGTCAGTTGGCACTGGCTAGTATGAAGCCTATCATGTGAAGTATAAGGGTCTTTAGAACCCTACCCACCCTTTTGAATTTCTTTTTTATTATTTTTGAAATCATTTTTGTAGATTTTTTTACCATATATAAAACGTATGGTTGTATTTCCATAAGACACCAACGGGAGGGACATTTTTTCACTTCTAGGCCTTAGTTGCCAAAATGGGTCAAATTATATATTAATCCTTGTCTCTTAGGCCTTTGAAATTCAAGGTGAAGGTTGTTTTGTCCCATGGGGCTATTTATAAAAATTCCTTCATAAAAGCCTCATGGTAAAAACCCAAACAAATGCCTTTTTTAAACTCTTTTTTTAAAACAAACATAACCACAAATCTATAAACCCCAAAACTCTAAATCTACATTTTCAGCTTGCACGATATATCTTATACCTTGAAATGTATGAAATCTCTCTATCATTGTCATGGCTTCAAATTTGAAACAAATCTCCTTAAGCAACGGCTAGACAAAAAATAGGGATCTTTCACCTCCTTTAACCACCACCATGGCTCTAATATCACTTGTTAATAAATAATATTAGGTTGATCTAAACATCTTCTACATAATCCTATGAGAGAAAAACACACATATAAGCTTACAGAATAACCATAATGTAAAGATGTAATGCATACTACAACATTTCACAAAATATGCCTTGGAAAAACCCTCAAGAGGAAAAAACCTAGCCTCCAAAAATATCCTCAGTCAATGTATTATTTAGTAATGAAAAATATTATAATACGCTTACAAAGTCTCCATGAATACTTTTGAAACATCAAGCTCACATAAAACAACTAAGTGGTAAAAGTAAAACCGTGTGCTTCTAAACCATGAGTACACAAAACCATTTACTCCAATATTTTTTTAATACTAATTTTTTCTAATATTAAATATTTTCCCATGGGCAACCCACACAAAATATTTTAAATATGTCACAAGTTTACAAGAGGACCCAAATAAATATTTAATTTAGCTAAACATATCTCCTAAAGGAGCACCAAAAGTTATTAATATTTACTTTTACATAATTAAAATAATATTCTTTGTAAGGTTGTTTAAACAATTGGTCTTATTTGATTATCACTTAAAAGGAATAAAACCAAATGTGGTCAAGTGTCTACACTAACTAATGTTGGACATCAAACATTAGTACATAACATTACAAGGTTAGTATCAATGTGTCCTATCTCTCTCCCACTTGATTTTAAACATTGTAATGATATGAATAAAAAACATAAATAAATCAAGTATCAAATGCAAGTCGCATGGCCTCCTTGCGCCACGATAACGTATCCATACTCACTAATTTTGTAAGTGAATCTGTAGCATTGCCCCAAATTTCAACTTTGTAAATCATGACCTTACCAATCAACCATACTACAAATAAAGTGATATTAAACATCTATATGCTCTGTAGAATCATGGTACATTTGGTTCCTAGCAAAATACATCACATCTAATCAAAATTACCTTGAAATTAAAACTGGCTATTAAACACAATCTCTATAACCAAAATGCCATTTTTATAGATGTGTAGTATCCATATGCTCTAGTTTGATAGTATGCTCAATTATTTTTGTACACATATCAAAGCAAGTGAAAAATTTAGAGAAAAAAGTAGACCTTACCACTTTTCCACTATGTATTCTTTCCCATTGTAGTGGTTGTCAAGGATGCATGCTTCTAGGTTAAGATAGATCATTTTGGTATTCACTAGCCCAGGACCTAATTCTACCACTGAGAGGGTAACTAATTACAATCTAATGGGTCCACTTTCAATGGAAGTGTTAGGTTGATTTCGACAATATGGTTGACAGTCTTTTTTTATTTATTTTTTGATGAAATTAAAATCCATTATAGATAATGATATCTAGTTTTTGAATATGTGATTGTTTTTATGATTGAACATATTTTCCTATTTATTAATTTTTTTAGGAAGGTAGTTTATAAACTTGAAATGATAGGTATTACCATTTTTTAGTAACTTCTTATTATTTGGAACTTTGAAAAAATAATATGTTACAAATCTAGACAACCGTCTTTACAGAAATTAAAAAATAATAATAATTTAATGATTAGTTTAACTCAAATAATGTTGATTGTACACAAGGGGGTTTTAAAATTAATTTAAGAAAACTTAAAAAATATTAGGAAAAAATTATACAATAACATTTATTTAGGCCAAATTATGTTGGTTGTACACATGCATGTTTTGGCTCAAAACATGGGACTTTTAATAAGATTTTTTTGTAAATCCTACATAGAACCGACTTTTATCATTTAGGTAGTAGAATAAATAACATGTTTAAAAACTAGACACAAAACCCTACATTTAAAATTTTTAGACCTTGTTAAGATTCTAGATATGTGTAAGTGCTTCAAATTTTTGCTCCACTATGACAAACTTTGACTTTGAGGAAAAACACTACCACTTATGGTCAAATGTGTACCCATCATCTTGCACTTACCTTAGACAAGAACAATAATGCAAGTTTATCCTCTTACCAAGTCCTAATATTGTGAAACCTGGGATTAAACCAATATTTACCAATGCGTATACAAAATTTAGAATTTCATGTGTTTAAGGTCATGCATTTAGTTTTCACATAAGAGGAACACATGAAGAAATGATTTGAATACTCGTAAATTATACACAAGACTCCTCTCTAAATGCAATTAAGTGCACCAAGCATATCCATTTGCATGCATTTACAAAAAATTCATTTATCTTTATCAACTAAAATCCATTATCATAGTTCGCTTCAAGGCACACTCCATAACAAAGTATCTAATGACATACATTACTATCTACACTCAAGAATTTATTGGATACCTCTTTTATCTCTTTATTTTTACTATTAACACAATTTTGGATCTTGACAAAAGAGTAAGGGAGAAGTTAGTACATTTTTGCAATGTAGTCTAGAATGCTTCACAATAGTCCTTAGCACTTGAATAAAGCATTACTCATTTCAAATAGGACCAAGAAAACCTTGTTTACAAGTTCAACTCTATTTTGACTAAGATCACAAGTTTCTAGGATAGAATTGAAGATTCTAGATAATTGTAACTTTTGAATCCAATCTTTGTAATTGTGGTTCTCTATTGAATATTTATATACTTAAAATTCATTTATCGCAATCTTCAAATTCATAATCCAATCCTAATGTCCAAATATTAGCATTCTATAGCAAAATATCGTTATGTAAGCTTCACTTAAAGTTATCCAACCCAAAACCCTTCTATTTCTATTTTAGCACACCTCTAATTACAATTTCTAAAATAATTATTCTTCTTAAGCTTTATTTATTTATGTTTTCTTTAAAATTAAATTACTAACCTTAAATAAAGTTCAAGGTTGTCTTATTTTCTTTTAGTTATAAATATATGACGTTAACATTTTTGACTAAAAATTATATTGGAATCTATTTTTTAATTATAAATATGACCTTAACATTTTTTACTAAAAATTATATTGGAATCTATTTTCTATGGAGACAAAATTTTAAAGGGAGCTTAAAAAAATTAACATCATGGTTAGTAGATCAATAAGAAGTTGGTAGGTGCTTGTTTAACTAGAGGTGAATAATTCAAATCATAAAGATGGATCTTTCATACTAGAAATAATTTTATAATGACTACCAACCAAAATTAAGAATCTAATAAACTAAAATATTAATAGATGAAATAATTGTCAATCAAATCAAACCCCTAATTTAAATAGAAATGATGAAAAATGGAACAAATTTCCCTCTTTAAAAATATATATATTTAAGATAATTATAAAGTACAATAAACCTTTCATAATTTCTTCATTAACCACAACATTATTCTCACTCATGAAGGGCAAAACCGAAGAGAAACCATCATAATTTAACCCCCCACCCTACGGTTTGCCACTAGGCCATCTTGGGGACTTCCTCCTTGATCACTTTTATCGTCTAAATATATCTTCTTCTTGGAGAGCTGGATATATTCAAACGAGAGGAATTACGTTTACTACTTAGTGATAATCCTAACTCGAAATGCTTCGCCCCTCCGGTCTGCGCACTAATCTGCACTCTCTTCAACTAACCATGGAGTTCTCCTTAGCTTCCTCCCTTGTTGTTTATACTTTTTAGGGTTCAATACAATGAGAGTGGGACCTTACTCCACGGTTAATGAATAAAAATATTTACAGATATGTTTCTAAGAATCGTATAGTTTTACTAATGAACAAAAGGCCACTTGGAGGAGGAGAGTTCAGTTCAATCAAATCCATTGTAATCTGAACGTTAGTCCTTTTCTTTAATCGTGGAGTGAGATTCTTCACACAACAAAAATCGTCAAAACAAACAGTCTGGCTTCACAAGCTCACATGCGAAACAGTAATGGCATTTAATACTAGCAAACAAAAAGCCAACGGAGGGGATGGCCCAACTAAATCAAATCATTAATGATTGACAAAATCGTGCATCTCCGAACCAAAAGATTAGTCGACTCGGTGGGGTTGTCTAACATACTGTTGTACAAGCCAGGGTCACTCAGTCAAAAAGTATGTTGACAACATACCAAATAGTGTGTTGCAACTTGCTATGGAGTTGTCTCACCTTATTTTCCCGTTTTGATGCAGCAAATCTAACAACTAGATGCAGCACTACCGTCATGTATGTGATCCATAGAGGATTCTATTTTTCCTCGGATTCGAATGACATTCTATGCTTTGCCTAGTTGAGACTTCCTATAAAAGAGTGTAAACTATTAGAGTTCTGCATCGTACTGAATTTCTGTCACAAGTTCGTTCCGAGAAGTCAGGTGAGTTCTGGTTTTTATGATTTTTACCAAATGGACATATATATCTATCCTATCTAGTATTGGTATGGCTTAGCTTAATTTAACTTTGGTTTTCTAAGATTGCGTTTTAGCCTTGTGAGAATGACTGCTCACTACTTAATTTAGCACTGTATAGCAGAGATTTAACAAATTAGTTGTCATTTTTATCTTTGTATATCTAATGGCTGATTTTGAATGTAGTATTGGTAGTGTTTGTTTTAATGAAAACTTGCTATGCATGCATATATAGATAGGTTTGACTATATGAACTTGATACGGTTATTGGGTGCATTTTGCTGCTTCTTAGAGGAAATGTAGATGAAAATACTGCCTTGCCCAGCAGTACATCAATATGAAAACCCTACCAAAATTTGCAATTTGTTGAGTTTTTCACTGACATAATCAGGTGTCTCCGTGCGCTGATTTAGGATCATCTTGTGGGGCTTTAAGGCTGGCTGTGTAGGTAATGTCATTTCAATAAAAGAGAATGGTTTTTTCTTTAAGAATGTGATTTGAGTGGATTAGTGTCGAACACATGAGATTTATAATTCTAGAATTCTTGGAGGAGGTTGAACAATATTGTTCTTCTCATAAAGCTGGTGAATGGTCAATATTTTGTACCTTTTAAGCTAGCTATTTATGTAGCGTTCTTATTTTGTGAGTCAACAATTTTCTATATTTCTTGTTTTATAATACATTGGAAACACTTTGAACAAGCTTTATACCATCCATTCACATATTTGACAATTTGTTGATACTCTTTTGATTATTTTCTTGATTGACTTGTTTGACACCTAATTTACAGGATTGGGAGTTTGAAAGGTCATTCAGGGTTTGAGGCTGGTAAGGGGGGTCATTTCATCTAGTCCATCCTTGCCACCGGCTTCCTTATCAGATGAATCTGCCACTTGCTATGTACGAGTTAGTAAAATTAATTTCTCTGTCTGCCTTGATGTTCCACTATGCTACAGACCCAAGATGCTTGCAAGAATTCCTGGTGTTTCTAGAGGGCAGTCTTCTAGTGCCGTGCTTATGGCAGGGGTGAAGAGGCCCTTAATAAGGAAGAGCTTAAACCATCAGACCATAACGTGCCGCCACTTTACGGTGAGTATGGCTTTCACCTTAAAGTGGCTGCACGTTCTGACTGCTTATGGCAGGTTTTCAACGAGTTCAACATAGAGGTGAGGCAAATTTGATTTTATAGTTTCCTTTTACGTATTTTGTTACTAGTGTAAATATTTATTTACTACATTTAAGAGCTTTGCTAATTTGTTGCGCACAAAATTATATCTCTCATACAACCTGTTTTAAATTTTTCTACCAAAGAATTGCAATTATTGCTTTATCAAATTCAAGGCCTGGTTGTTTGTAAGAAGAAATTGACCTGTTGACCTTTTTTGTTCTGTTTTTAACAGAGATGGTGAAGGGAGAAGCGAGTCTTTGGCTAAGGATGTATTTACTGGTCACAGTGGCAAACAGAAGATCCTTGCTTGGGAGCTACACAAGGACCTCACAAATAAAGGTGTGTCCTGTTTCTTTGATGAGGATCCTCTAAGCTTGCCAATAGCTGAAAAATTCCCTCCCCGCATTTTTGAAGCCGCTGAGAAATGCAGAGTAGCGGTATTGGTTCTCTCAAAGGATTTCAGCCACTCAAAGTGGCCAATGCTGGAACTTTCCGCTTTCCTCAAAGCTAAAATTTCTGGCAAAAATCCAAACATGAAGATACTACCCTTGTTCTTCATGATATCACCAAAGTCCCTTTCTGAAATTACAGAGGACAACCAAGTATGGAAAGACTTGGGGATAGTTGATGAGACTCGAGCTGAATGGCATAGGGCTTTAAGAGAAATAAGGTCAATTAAGGGTTTGGAGTTCAAAGAAGCTGAGGATATGGTGCATTTCCGAGATGAAGTTGTAAAAGCCATCTGCTCCCTACTACTTTCACACTCACCTGATTCTATTCAAGGGCAGACACGTCAAGACCAGGTAACTCACCTGTTTAACCCTCCTCTTGAAAAATTCTGTTTTCAAGTGGGTGTCAATTTTTTTAACTTTTCCTTTGTAATTAGGTGTTGGATGGGTTAGCAGACATCCCAACAACACTTCTTCAGCCTCATCTTCAACAAATGTTACGGACATTGTTCTACAGCAACATTGTATTTTCTATGGACCTGTTAAATCTTCAATGTAGATCACCCATCAGCATGCTGTGATGCCCAAACACTGAACTACAGGCCCTTTTCCACTGAAAGTGAAGACTGTTCTTACAAGAGAGTTATGGGTCTTGAAATTGTGATACATTTATTTGCCTCCAAGCAATTCGCTGTTCAGTTCTGGTTTTCTTCTCAACTCTTATCTGCTGCTCATATCTGCATCAACCAAAAAACATGGTGAGTACTTTCGTTTATTTGAAATTACATTGTTTCCTTAATTCTTGAAGTTTGCAAATATCAATATGGTGTTATCGTTCCTCTGATAGATACGCATTATTTGAAAACAATCATAAAGTTGGAGAGTGATAGAATAGTTGCATTTGCATCACGTGAAATGTTGCTTCTCAATTCTGATAGCTGCTCAAATATGCAACAATAAAATAAATAGTGAGGAATTTCGTTTGTCTTTGGATTTACAATTCTTCCTTCTGTCTTGAATTGAATATGTCAATATGGTGTTTTTAATTAAGGTGTTTACTTGATTTCACTTCTTGTTTACGTGAGATACATTGTTTGTACAAATTATTGTAATTAAAAACTTATATTGTGATATGCATTGGTGGAAGTGTTTTGTAAAATTATGTAGGGCATTTTAAACTTCTGTTGTAGAAGATAACATATGATGCTCTCCACTGTCATTTTCTTGTATAATAAAATTGACTATCGTCACCTCGATATAAATTATCTTGGAATAAATTCAACAATAAACCACAATAAGCACATAATTATAGTCTTGGGAACAGTTTTTTTTAAATAAAACAATAAGTGGGAAACTTGAACAGATTCATTTTCAAAACATAACATTGGAATCAGTGCTGAAGAAAGATGCTAGCTACCAAAATTTGCCAACAAGAAAATGGAAGCAACAAAGTGGCACAGGAAGATGGAAAAAAATAATAATTTGAGCCTATAGAATGCAGAGCAGTGACAAATTTTTAGGTCATGGCAAACTTCACAAAGGGATTCTTATGGTATTATTTCTACTTATATATTATTTATATTCAACGGACATGTTACCAAAGTTGAAACACCTGTGTAGAATAGGAGAGCCTTCAAGTTTAGGAAGTAGAACCACTTAGGCTGTACTAGTTAGACTTACAAACCCTTACACAGCCTAGCATTAACATGAGGCAAACAACTTCATGAAAAGGTAGTTTACCATGAGTTCTCCCTCAATACGATCAGGACAATTTAATGTTTAGATTTGCTAGATTCAATTATCTATATTGTAATAATTATTTTTCAACTTAGAAAACTTGTGAGACAAATGAAGTTTATTAGGCTAATATCCGCAATCAGATTTGTAATTCACTTCTTCAACAGCCTTGAGGTCTATGAACTCTACAATAGTGAGGAATTTCATTGCAATTAACACAAATACATCATTAAAACCACAAACTATTGGATGTGGATGATCAAGGGTTTCTGTCTTGTATCTCTTGAGAAGAATGCATAATATGTGCACATCAGGATAAGTGCCATTTTTGTTTTTAGGGCAGTGGTGTCATGCATCCTGGATATATGAGAAGAGCACAGGTATGGAGGAGCCCACTGGACAATAGTGTTTTGATTAGGATCCAATCTTCTATTTCCGATAAGGTTGATGAAAGCACAATTTCTAAGTTTAGTTTTTTATGTATATGTTATTCTTAAGATGAGTATATATTGTAAATGATATAAAAATTGCGGTTCTTAATCTTCTAAAAAATAATTTTTTATTTCTCCAATATCAAAAAGTAGAAATAAAAATACATTTTACAAACGAATTTATATTTTTATTATTTGAAATTTTCTAATATATCTGTATAGAGGCAATATTAAAAAAACTCTCAAAATTTTATTTATAGAAATTGTAACTCAAAACTCTTTTGTAACTGTCAAAAATATAGATTTGCAGCTACGCCAAAACTTGCAGGTATCAATGAACTTCCAAATCAGCATCTTAACCTAGATCTAGAATGACGATTACTCCATAAGATCAACTGTCAGAGATGCGGCAGTTAATCTAAAGAAAAGGTATCAACATGATAACAAATCAATATATTAAGATTAGATCAGCGACTATCTTGGTGGCATTTGATTAACTCCTTTGATTTGGATCAGAGAGCTGCATGCAGAAGTCTCAGCTAAACGATCTTCTGTTCTACAGTAATATGGATTCGCCTAATGAAATAATTAGATTCCAACCACGAAAGCAATGCTCCAGATTTTCATCCTGTGTATCTGCCTGATGAGGATGCCTCAATAGGAACGATGCCAATTCAAGTGTCTTGACTAAGGTTTGATATGGAAACCCATCTTGAACTTGATAGTTTATTAAATAGGAGATGTTGGAATTGCTTTGAGCGTTAGTATTGCTCCTTTTGTAATTCCTCTAGTATTGCAAACAAAGAGCACAGTTTCAAGGCAACTATAATTATTCGTGGAGTTATATCTTTCATCACAATTTTATTAAAATGAAGTGAGGCCACTGTGAAACAGGGGGCATCATCAGCATTTTGCTATTTGTCTTAGCGTATCTTGTCCCCTGTGTTTGTGTTCTTTATGTTGTTACCACTAGATATTTAGCTGGGCAATTATATTTCCTCCTGTTTAATGGGTAACAAATTGATAGTCAATGAATGCTTTAGTTGGAACATTTCATGAGTCGTGAAAGCACCATTTAATTTACTAACCATTGCTTTTGTTGTTAAAATTATGTCAGCATTTCACCCTACAATGGACTTATCTTCACACTACTACAAGCGCTTCAGTGCTTGATTCTTTATTTTATTTATAAGCCAGTATTTTTTTCAATAAATTTCATTTGTTTGCCATTTTTTAACATTCTCTAAGCAGAATTTTTATATGATTCTTGCCAGCAGTTTAAATGCCTTGTTTATTCTAAAACATTCTCTAAGCTTTAAACAGTCAAGGCTGGATTTAAACAGAAGTGGAACAAGAAATATGTTAAAATAATTAAAACCTTATTGATCTGAATTGAAAGCTGAAATGCATCTTGTGACCTGGATTTCTGTCCTTTTGAAATGCTATTACATGGCAGTCACATTCTATGCTGTCTAATATCCAGTATTTGCATAAACCTTTTGACAGTGGATTTTTATGTGGTCATCATGGCATGCTAAGGCTTTACTTCACCATCCAATTTCCCATGTATATGGATTTAGTGGTAGGAACCTATTGTGTCTGAACTTATTATGATATGGTTGCCTTCAGAATAGTTGAATTGGCAGAGCAAGCCTTGTAAATTAAATCTATCCCGCTTTATCAGCATTCTGCAAAGAACAAACATGGTGTGTTACATACCTGAGGTTTATGTGTGATTTTCCTATGGGTGTGTGCTTATGTGTTTGCTAGTTAGAATTTGATGGTTTACTTTGTCTATTTATTTGTTTGAATTTTTCAGATATAATCTTTATTTAAGGTTTTTAAGACATGATAGAGGAAACATCTCCTTGTTTTGTATTGCAAGCTACAGTATTTGTGTAAAAAAAAGAGGACTGTGAAATTAAAAGAGTTGGTTATGAATCATGTTCATTCTTCTGTTCAACTGTAGTAGCTTAATATTTCTTGCGATTATTATGGATGTCATAATTACTAAACCCTATAGGTTGGTTACAATATTATAATTGGAGAGCTTAGGAAGTCATGTGAAATGTGTGACTACAAGATGGTAAGCAAACCTCTAGTTACCCAACATGAAAAGTATTGTACTTATCTTACATTCTTGCTTTATTGTCCTAAAGGGTCAACTTTCTTTCCACTCTCCTATTTCTGATATAGGTGATACTGAGAAAATTAACCAGTCACCAAGTACAATTTAGAACATGCTCTTGGAATCCTAAATACAAAAAATGCTACATGCAAAAAAGATATATCAGAAGGGATGAAAGCCAAAATAAATAAATTTTAATAAATAATAAGGAGAAAATGAAGAGAACGATGATGGATCAAGGATCATATGCTGTTAAAGGTGAATAAAATTCTGCATAAACCTTTTACCAAACTATTAAATACCTATTCATAGCATTCTAGAGTCACTGCAATCATTGCCTAGAATTGAAGCTTCTCTTTTTGTTATACTCAAAAAGATATGCACAAGAAAAGAGATATGTGAGCATCGACTCAATACATTGAAAGATGCTTTACTAATGCATTCTAGGAAAGAGTTATGGGAAATGTAATAACTGACTCCTTTGTGGAGAGGGTCTTTTGGCAGGTCAATCTCCATGCATTTCCTAGCATGAGAACAGAACAATTTTCCCTGAATTGTTATCATAAAGCATGCCTGTAGTATGAAAATTTACTGAGTGGTTAAAAACCCGACATGGAGAAAGAATTTTTTTTCTTAAAATAGAACTAGCAAGTAAATACAGATTTATTTTTCAATAAGCAACGATGAATATTCAATTTATTAACAATAAAAATTCAAAGTGCAATGATCATAATATATGAGTACCTGGAAGAGAATAAGAACTTGGCTAGCCAAGAATAGCATCCCAGTTAACTAGGTTTCTGGGCATTGAGGGTGCAGCAAACCCAACCAAGTGAACCATTGCCCCATCCACTCCAACCAAGCGAACCTCACAACTATCTCAAATAATAATCTTGTGAAGGAGTCAAGATCATGGGCTTAGGTGAAGATAAGTTTTTCCAAGGATTCACAGGACGAAGACTTTGGTGTATCCCATACTACACCAAGGGTCCATCATCGACCAAACGAGGTCAAGCATACTATTAAACAAGTGGGAAGAGGGTTTCAATGTATCTCATACTACACTAGAGATCCATCCCCAACCCAACAATCATATAGGCACAAGAGAGATTTCCACAAGTAATGAACCTTCCATATTGGTGGATTTCAATTTCAATTTCCCCTAGGCCATTAGCAATAAGTCTATCCACCCAAGAAGAAATAGCTCTGAATGTATACCACCTCGTGGCCTTAGTGATATTGTCAACTATCCACTTCACAATATGAGTAGCACCTAGCATTGATCACCTTCGCACTACAGGCGATTGCCCGCTAACCTTCCCGATGCAACAAACAGCTCTGATTTTTGTTACCTACAAATAGGGATAACAACAAGCTCAACCACTACAATATCACATCTAGGATGGCCCTTGGCAATCTTTCACTTTCATGATACAAGTGAATGTCGGCTAGTCCCTAAGGTACAATAGTTGCCCCAAGCATTGATCATTGGCATGGTCCAATGTTGCCTATCACCACTCCAATATCTTTGAGGTTTAAGCTTAGGTCATCTATAGCCTGGAATTTACTGGAATTCTAGTTGCATTTGACTCAACCTGACAAGCATTCTAAGAAAGATAAATTATTATGGAGCCTTCTAGACAAACACTAGTGTGAACCGGAATTATCCAATTGTTATATTCCTAGGTTGACCTTGTTCACCATGTTTAGTCATCACAATTATACACATAGTTGGGAAGGGTAAAGGTACTAACATTATATCAAGCAATAAGAATGTGAGATCCTCTCTACAAATACAAGGATACTAGTGGACTAGTGAGAGGTGAGCCATAGTCTACGATAGAAATGTTGGTTTAATGTAATGCTCCTCGAGGATGCGTCCCCTACCTTTTTATATCATGATTGCCTATCATACTCCAATACCTTTGAGGTTCAAGCTGAGGTCATCTAATAGCCTGGAATTTACTGGAATTCTAGCTAAATTTGACTCAACCTGACAAGCATTCTAAAGTGAATGAAGAATCGATTGAAGCAACTAAAGGTAGATTATTATAGAGCCTTCCAAGCAGACATTGGCATGAACTGGAATCATAGAAGTTGATGATTTAACCTCACAAGCCAAGAATCATCTGCAAGCACACCACCTAACACAAAGAAAGATCAAGCAAGGATAACTTGCTCAACACAACCTAAGAATTTTGTATTGACTGCACAAAAAGATTATGATTACAACGAATATCAGAATAAATGAATTCTTATAAAAGGATGAATGAAACCCTAAAGCAAGATTAAATTAGCTAGTGCCAAGGGTCACAATCATAATAAATGAGACAACTTAAGATATTATTAGCCTAATTTAATAAAAGGAAAAAAGCACCTAAGTTTAGCTTAAGTGAATAAAGTAATTAAAGGACCTACTTTATTTAATAAAAATAGATATTGTCCTAATTACTCCAACAAGAATTATCCAACCCTTATATGTTTAGGTTCACCATGTTTAGTCATCACAAGTATACACATAGTTGGGAAGGGTAAATGTATTAGCATATTATCAAGGAATAAGAATGTGAGATCCCTTCCTCAAAATACAAGGATACTAAAGGACTAGTGAGAGGTGATCCATTATTGTATTGGTTTAATGCAGTGCTCCTTGAGGATGCATCCCCTACCTTTTTATATTATGATTGCCTATAACTACTCCAATATCTTCAAGGTTCAAGCTTAGGTCATCTATAGCCTGAAATTAATTGCGATTCTAGCTGCATTTTGATTCAACCTAACAAGCATTCTAAAGTGAACGAATAATTGACTGAGATAACTAAAGGTAGATTATTATAGAGCCTTCCAGACAGATACTAGTATGAACCGGAATAATCCAACCCTTATATTTTCAGGTTGACCTTGTTCACCATGTTTAGTCATCACAAGTATACACAAAGTTGGGAAGGGTAAAGGTGTTAACATATTATCAAGGAATAACAATGTGAGATCGCTTCTTCAAATACAAGGATACTAGTGGACTAGTCAGAGGTGAGCCATAGTCTACAATAGAAATATTGGTTTAATGCAGTGCTCCTCGAGGATGTGTCCCCTACCTTTTTACCCTCATTTGGAGGACGCCTGGGAAACTTGCCCTCCCCATCCCCTTTGTTGTCAAAATTTAGAAAATATCCTTCAACTTCAAAAAAATTGTAGGGTACATTGTCAGACGGCTAGCTATCCTCTAACATACCGAAGGACAATTTCAATTACTTTTTAAAATAACTTACAACCTTTCAATGCTTGTTTGCTTTATGACATGTGCAGTAGGATTTGTTAAAAAAACATAAAAAATTGTGTTCGGCATGAAATTTAGTGTGGTTCTGAAGGTGTTAAATTGGGATTGGTGGCAAAGGCTCCACCCTTGACCCTGTCCTATGTCATGACAAGGAACGTACCAAGGGTGTTGCCCCTCAACCCTGTTGGAGGCATTGCCCCAAACCCCCATCAAACTATAAGTCTAACCAAGTAATAGATCAAAGGTGAATTGTGATCACAAAATCTACAAAATACATTGGACAACTTGTTTATCGTATACAAAAGACTGACAAAGACAAAGTTGGCATGCTAGAGTCATCATACTGTTGAATATGAGTTAAGCCATAGTTGGCAAGAAATGTCATTTTCATAATGCAAAAATGCATTTGCACAAATAACTCATAGAACAATCCCATCTAAGGTCAAATTGGAACATAACCAGTTATCTCTTAACTAAACTTTTCCTCTTTGTTAATGAGGTTGACAACAAAACATGCAATCTTGAAGGCTTTAGGGAAACTTTAATAACAAATCCATATCTTGAATATACACATGAGCCAAGCATGCCATCATTAACTCATGCTCATATGTAAATATAGAGAACATCATAATTCCTATTCAATTATCCATGCTCACAAAGGTTCTATAATGTCTATGATGAATGTTATATCAATGCTATGACTATCATATGAATATTTGAAATTTCTTATCTTTAAAAAAAAAAACTTGATAGCCGTCCCCTATTGTCCCCTAAAAAATGGCCAAAATGTACCCCTATACCAGTAACAAATCCCGTTGTCCCCGTCCTGAAAACTTGGGGGAGCATAGGTTTAATGTAACTCTGACATTTAATATTATAGCAGCCTACTTTTAAGTCAGATTTAACTTGATGATTATATTACTAGATTTAAAGCTTTCCCATAAGTTTAAAGGTTCGTATGACCAGAGGAGGGTCAAGGTAACATCATCCACTTATTTATTTAGGTATACAGTACCTATGGCAGTGAATACCCATTCATAAAAACCACAGAAAATTAGCAAGACTTAATTCCTCGACTTTAGAACAGGCAGAGCCTCAAGGGTCCTTAGCGAGCCACTGATTCACATAAGGTTCGTATACAAAAGTTTTATTTCTTCATATGTGTTTATCATTTTTAGTGTCATATACCACAGGACTAGTACAAAAATGTTCGTGATTCCTTTCTTAACTTCGTGCAAGCATGAACTACCATATACAAAAGTTTTATTTCTTCATATTTGTTTATCATTTTTAGTGTCATATACCACAGGACTAGTACAAAAATGTTCGTGATTCCTTTCTTAACTTCATGCAAGCACGAACTACCAAAATAGATGGTTAACCAGAACTAAGGACAGCCAATTGATCAGCAGATTAGTAGAACTTAATTGCTATTAGATTTTCTCTACAAAACTTATGTGAGGTTTTCCTCAAGTTATAAAAGCTCATACAATCAAGGTGATCTGGTGATATAATTCTCAAACTCTACAGCTTACAACTAAATGGTGCACCAGTTCCATAATGAGTTACACCTTGCCTCCTATCTGAAAGAACTAATGAATATCCTGTGTGTTGTTTATTTTCACACTATCTACCTGGATATATAGGCAGAAGTAACCAGAAAATATTTCATTCACTTTTCCTTAGCAAAGACTCCAATGCTCTAATTCTATCATTTATATCCTGGTTTCTTGGCGACAATAGAATGATGATTCTGGATCAGTTTCCACTAACTTAAGGAATTGTAATAACAATCTTGTCACTTGGAGTGGTATAAGAGTAAAGGCTCCCTACAGGCTTCTTCAACTTAGTGTTTTCTTTTACAACCAGTCATGTTAATGACACTATACCCTAAACCTTATATCAGCACTGGCAAATGGATGAGGGTTAGCAGTTATTACGGTGGAGGATATATTTGCAGCTACGGTGATAGTAATTATCCCAATGTAATACTTATCCAATTGTTTAACTTTTGTTTAATTTTGTTCCTAGATAGCACAGTTCACAGCTCATAAGTAAAAACCAGAAAAAACCAACTTAGCTGAATGGTGGTTATAAGCTAGACTTAGCTATTATTTTTTTCATTTTTCACACAGCTATTAAAGGAAGACCAACTTTTACCAAGCATCTCGAGAACTCCAACCATGTAGGACCATTTAAACAAATTCCTGACAAAATTTATAATAATTTATGCTATCCAAGAATCAATCAACCATGGTTTCGTAAATTCCAACCTAGAACTCAAGGCTTCATTTTGACAAAGATAAAGAGTACGTTGACGATAGTCAATCCCTTTTGGGTGGGAACCCATTATTGCTTATAGTAAAACAAAGTGATCACTTCATTGTTACATTCTGTCAAACACTTTGTGAGCATCCCTCAATAAACATCTACCTTTAATAGAAAACACTTATTAAGGCTCATACCCTTCCTTGCCCTCTTTATCACTAACATCAAATTGAAAACCATCACTCAACGCAATATTAATGAAGCATCTCACGTTAGATGCTATTATACAAAACATATAAATAACTCAATCGCTCTCTAATTTCTAGTGGTTCAGGTATATTATCTGAATTGGCATTTAAGAAAAAATAGGAAGAACATACCAGCGCTTTAAGAACCTTATTCTTGGTGGCAGACGTATTCCAAGCTCAGCATTGTTTAAGGTGTATTATGTCTGAAGAAATACTCCTACTATCGCCCGCCCGCCGTCTACACACCTCTGCAACTCTCCTCAACCCCAGTCACCTCTATTCACGGCTTCCCTCTGCCTTTCTCTCCCACGGCACAATCTAGATCGCCTGTTATCACGCCTTCCTCTGCATTTTTCTTCACAAAACGGAGCCTGAAATTGCAGATTTATGGAGGAACGCGAGTCTATTTCACTCCGCGCGCTGTCCTGCATCCGTAGCAGCAAATTTCTAGAGGATTGGAGGGTCGTCATGCTCCCTATATGGCACTGTCGCCCCTTCTTCCTTGCCCTACTCCATACTTCTGCACACTCACGTCATGCCCTCTTAACTCGGACTGCCTCCTTACCGAAGTGTCTATACACGGATCAGAATGAACAGATGATCTTACCTATCAAATTCAGAAATAATAGCATTAATCTAATAAATTGTGAAAATCTGATGACACAAGCAGAATACAACTGTAAAAAAATACTATCCCTGAATATAGTCGCCCTCTCCTTACTGCATGGTTGGTGTAAATCTCATGACCTGGCTCTTTTTTTTTTTACTTTTGTTACATTTTTCCTTCTGTTTTTTAGTTTTTTTTAATAAAGATCCAGATGGCAAGCCACCAGCTCAATGGAGTCTATTTATGTGTAGTTTCTAACTTGAATGTTTAAGAATGTCATTCGGTCAGTTACGATAATCTTTATATGTTAATCTCATTTTTTAAACACCTTAAAATCGATTAGACAAAGGTGTCTAGTGTTGCAATATTTATTCACTCAATCGATAGCTTGCAAATTCATCCATTCATGGTTCATGTAGAATGTCTACGAGACAATGAGAGGTTTATTTGAACAGCCTTCTAGAGTGAAGTGATGGTCTACCAATTAAATACTTTACTTGTAATTGGCAAGGAGATTCATAGTCTCGTGGTCTATTAAGTGTGACTTGACCTCCTAGTTGTAAGGCAAGGCTATAAAGTTTAAGGATTGTTTTCAAAATAAATTGTTAGGTTCATTTAGGTATCTGTATAATTAAATTAAATTCTTATACATACATCACTACAAAATATTAGTATTTGGTTAGTCTAAAAAATATAACACATATGTATAGATACGATCGCATTGTACATTAAAACAACACATTCATTTCATAACTTTTATTTATTCAACATGGTAATAATTAACTATCAAATATTAAGTTTATAGCTTGAATCATTAGGTCTATACTATATTTAAAAATATCAAGCACGATATAGTTAGGATTTTCATTTTAGTCCAAATTACATCAAAACCTTAAGCATTTAACACAAAAGAAAGTATAAGGTTTATGTGGATGTGACATGAACCTCAACCATATGCTAGATCTAATGGAGGACTACCTTAGTTGATTCCTTTTTAGATATTTTCTCGAGTTCTCAATCTTCTTGCTTTGTAGGATCCAAATTGATTTGATCATATGTTCAATGGACTTCCATTATAGATGAACTCAAGGTAACACATCTTTATAAGAAAAAATCCTCTTGACAAAGAGGAAATTCATTGTACATGTTGTGAAAACTATCTCAAAAGCTACCTTTGTTGCATTTTTTTTTATTAACAATCCCTATAAAGAAGCCTCAAAAACCCTTAATGTAAAATTTCTTGATCCAAAGCATCAATTTAAGGGTGAAAGGTTTTAGAATTCTCCATTTCCCCAATTGTCAAGTCGTTCCTTTGAAGACTAATTATCTACCAATTTACTAGCAACTATGTTGTGAAGCTCATTACCCTAAGTAGCGAATATTAAATTGTTCCCTCGTGTAGGATATACATTTTCCCTATCAAGGTTACCTACAACAATGTTTTGGCCTATTCTTCTAGGTTCTTTAATCATTTTATTTACATATATGATAATTATAGTAATTTGATTTTGGCAAATAATTTACTAAAAGAGATTGTATAGTTTTGTAGATAATTATGAATTTTCTTATGGTTGTTTGTAAAATCTATATTCTCTTCAATTCAACATTTTCAAGAGTCATTTAATTGTGGAACTGAAATATAGAAGTAGTTTTATTCTTTATATTCATATCTTTTGCTATTTATTGTGAAGCGAAGCGAGATTAAGTGAAGAAAAACAATCTACTCCATAAATTTGTAATTTTGTTGAACTAATCCTAGTAGAATATGTGTGAGCTTGAATTTCATCCTTATAATATTACTTGCAATAAGTTAGTTTCACAAAATACAAATGAAAATGCTACAGGAAATCCAAATTCAACCAATGAAATTACATGAAATACATTCTAAAATAAAACATTATTTTACCTTCATGATTTATGTCTCATTGTGTCCTAACTCCACTGTTCCTAGTTGCAGATGGTGTGCTCTCACACAATGCACTGTTGGCTTCCGAGATGGCATATGAAGAATGTACTGATAACTGTAGTTAATTGATACTATGATATGCAATACTACATGATTATGCTAAAATGATTATGCTAAAATGATATATGATATTGCTATTTGATAATTGCTAATTGCTTCAAAAACTCACAGATGCATATGATTAGCTTACAAAATGCATTTGAAGTCTCTTGAAGTCTAACTTGAAGATTTACTCTCTTAATTGAAGCTCTTGATTTTATAGACTTTGAGAGGATTAGATGATGTGGCTCAGATCAACGATCCTGATCAAATCTACAAATTTGGATGGTTATGAGTAAAGATGAAGGTTGAGAGAAAGGGGGAAGGAGAAGACAAGTGTCAGTCATCTCACCTTGACTGGGTTGCTGATTGAGAGAATCTAGGGATGGTTGGAGGAAATTTAGGCATGATAGGACAAGTGGACTCAAGCCCTTCCTAAGATGTAGGGGTGTTGGAGAGAATATAGGAAATGGTTATGAAATATGTGTACGTACACAATTTTCATTAAGTTTGGAAGTTGGAGATAAATGATGAATTAATATTAAAGAAATATTAATTTCCTTAGCCACATGTTTGATGAGTTGGCAAAGGGAAGATGAAGTGGAGATGGAAGAATGAGTTGGAAAAGGGATTAAATAATTTAAGAATTATTTAATATTTGAGACTATAGGATAGGAAAATAACTATTAAATACTGGATATTTAAATATTGGATATTTAATTGTTTGGAGGAGATAATTAAATATTAGATATTTAATTAACTTGGTTAGAGGAATAATTAAATATTAAATATTTAATTAATTAGAAGAATAGGATAGATGAATTAATTAATTAAATATTAATTAATAGAAAGACATGAAAATGAATTAAATAAATTAATCTTTTCAAATTAACTATTTAATAGAAGAATAAATATTAAATAAATATAAAATATTTATTTAATTGCTCGGCCAATTTTAGGTGTATACATTTTGCCCCTCTTTGAAATGATGTGAAGACAACATTGTTTCAAAGATCAAATCAAGTCTCGATAATGTCTGATAGAGATTAAAAATCCAAATTGTGTGCCCCCTTAGGAGATTGATCGTGAAATTGTTGAAAATTTTAGTTTGAACGATTAATCTCGTGATAATGTGATAAAAATTCAGTCAATTAAATTCATTTGTAAAAAACAAATTAAATTGCCCCATTTTTGAAATTAATTACTCTTCAAATAGTAAATATAAAATTAACTAAGGCTAATTTTAACTTCATTGTTATCCTTGTCAGCTTTTGGAGAGAATATTCTTGCTAAAGTGGCAAAATGGTGATTCCAGTGGAGTGTCATCGTTTTGAGCGAGTTCGGCGATATCAATGGCCTGCCGAGTATGGTTATTCGGTATGTAACTTATCTCGAGCTTTGTTTTCAAGTTTTCGTTCAAAATTTCATGTTTTAAGCGCTTTTTTGAATTTTTGAAATTTTTCAATTTTTTTGATTTTAGATTAGCGCTTTTGCAGTTTTTTTAAGCGCATATGCAATTTTGTTTAGTGCAAATGAATGTTTTAACGCATATGCTCTGTATGTTAGCGCATTTGCATAGAATGTTAGCACAAATGCTTAGGATAGCGCTTATGTTTCATTTGTTAGTGCTTATACTCAATAGGATAGCGCAAATGCATAAAGCAGTGCATATGCATGGTGGATTAGTGCATATGATAAAAAAGATAGCACTTTTTGTTAAAGTAGCGCATATGCGTCGTTGATTAGTGCATATGCTAAAAAAGATAGTGCTTTTGTTTAAATTTGAGATTGTTGATAGGTACAAAAGCTAAAAATCACTTTGATGATTAGTTTTAACATGTTTGATACGCATGTATGATAAAATAGAGTCGTGATTGAGTGATTGTATGATTGATAGATCGATAGATAGCTTTGATTACTGGATTGAGTAGCTCTAATTAGCATGATTGATAGATGTGATGATTGAGTAGCTCTGATTAGCTTGATTGATAGATTTGATGATTAAGTAGCTCTGATTAGCTTGATTGATTAATTTGATGATTGAGTAAATCTGATTAGCTTGATTGATAGATTTGATGATTGAGTAGCTCTAAGAAACTGATTTAGGTTCTGATGCAAGAGCTTAGCAGAGTTTTTTATTAAACTCAGTAATTGATAGTAAACCATGATTGATAGGTTTAAAAAATGATTTGATAGCTGAAGTTGCTTCAATTTGATTTGATAGATAGATAGATAGATGGATAATGATTGCTTCGGTTTGATTTGATAGATAGATAGATGATGATTGCTTTAGTTTGATTTGATTAATTGATAGATAATGATTGCTTCAGTTTGATTTGATTGATTGATAGATAATGATTGCTTTAGTTTGATTTGATTGATTGATATCTCTTGAAAAATAGGAGAAACTTGATGTTCTCCAGTGTCAGGAGAAATTACCGGCCATGTGTCATTTAGTTCCAAAGTTGTCCCAGGCTAAGATTAGACATATAGATGCCTATGGTTTATGACATTTATTATTTATGCTTGAGATTACACATAATAGAGGATTGTTGACTGCGTTAGCCGAGAGATGGCACAACGAGCATAACACTTTCCACTTGCCGACGGGTGAGATTAGTGTGACTCTTGAGGATGTCTGCAGGATTCTGCACATCCCGGTGACTGGCAGACTAATGTAGTATGATTATCAGGATCGAGTTGGGATAGAGGCTTGTAGAGTCATGTTTGTTGATGAGAGCATCAGTAGAGGAGAGATCTGATGGGTAGATATGGTGATGTACTACGAGACTCTTCATGTTATTCTTGTTGGTTTGATTGGAGGATTCATATGTCCTGATAGGTGATCGTGAGGTTTTTCTGTTGGCTGGGGTGAGGTTCTTCTGAGTATGATGCAGCATCGTACGTGATATGCTTGGGGTGTTTGCATGTTGGCACATTTATATCATGATCTTTACTAGGTTGTGTATGATGAGAGTGCTAGTTTATCTACAGGATGCACTTTATTGCAGATCTGGTGTTGGGAGCACATTGCTATTACATGACCTATCCATCATAGAGTTTGTGGAGAGAGGCAGCCATATGTTTATTTTTATGTAGGTATCCTTACTCAACATAAGCTGGGTGTGGCATCCTAAAATTGCAACACTTGCAATTTCGACTGCATTTGGGTCTTCACGATGGCGATGCAACACAGAACCTGAATGGAGACCCCAAAACTTGTTCATGACATCAAAAACTACATTTTTCAGCACCCTGGCCTAATCCTCCTTGCACCCTGTTGTCCCTGGAGGTGGGACCATGGCGCCCAGCGCCCTGGTCCCTGGCCCTATTTTTGGGCCCGGTCTCTTTTGGGTCTCGGGTCTTTAAGTTTGCAAATTGGAAAATAATCTTTCCTGGTCAGCCTAAGGTCGGAAAAATCAGTCTTTTAACCCTAATTGGCAAGTATATAAACTACATTTCCTCTCCCATTTTGGAAGATGGAAAAAAGGCAGAAGCGATACTCAAACATTCAAACATTCAAGCATTCAAGCATTCAAGAATTCCTTCAAGCAATTGAGCATTCTAAGTCTCCATTCAAGGCTAAGTGTTGCATTCAAGACAAGGATTCAACCATTGAAGAGGAGATCACATACAACAAACAACATACAACAACATTTACACCTATGCATGTAAGAATACAAACATTCTTACAACAAGGTATTGGTACTTTATTACATTACAATCATTTACATTTACAGCAATTTCTCATTTCTTGGTTAATTCCAAAACTGGGGTTTGACCTAAGGGCAAACCCTAATCCCTAACCCCCCAATCATCCTCTCTTTTTTGTGTGTAGGTTGCAGGTACGCGGCTGTAATTGAAGATCTGGAATCCTTGTGCAGAGACGAACAGATCCCCCTTTGTTTCGTGGATTTTTCGGAGGACCGTGTGCACGTTGGGCGCCATCATCCCGTCAACTTTCGCTCAAATTTGCAGGACAGCGCCGTCTCGACATTTTACTGCTAATTCCAGGTCCGCAGCTTCATCCTATATTCCTATCTCTGTTTATAAGTGAATCTTTCTCACTTTCTATGCATTCCTAGTTCAATCTTTCTATCTACAATCTTTACAAAAGAGGGTATTCTTGATGTCTCAACCCTTGAAACTCATTTAGAATCCAATCTTGCATTGTGTGGGATTGGATCTTGTGGGTTTCAACCCCTCTTTTGAATGTAAAGTCTCCCCTAAGTGAAAATCGTCAACCCTAGTGACCTCCTTCCCCTCTCCTCGGAGTGGTGGGGGGAACACTTAGGGTTCGATCGCGATTTTCCGCTTTACACTGGGTAAGATGGAGTATTGGTGTTGGGTGCTTGATTCTTTAGATAGCATTACTTGGAGACCATATGTTGATTGTGAGCCATGGATGGATGATGCACAGACATTACCGCTTATTATGCAGAGTAGATATCTTATTGGTCGGACACCTTTCATTGTTGAGCGACAGTTGATTGGTCGGATTTTGAGACAGTTTGGTATCATTCAGCCTATGCCTACTGGTGTGATGATATATGTGTGACGATATAGAGATAGGCGAGATTGGGGACCGTCTTTGTCATTTGAGATTGCTCGTGCAAAGTTTATTACTACTCCAAGAGTGGTTTATGATATGAGATTACACATTCTTGATCCTGGGGTTACTACAGAGTATGCTCAATATATATTAGCTCATCCATTTCCTTGGATTACGGATCCGACAGATCCTCCTCCTAGCTCAGGAGATGATGATGATGATTCAAATGATCCTGTTATCAAGAGACAAAGACATAGACGAGAGCTTAGAGATGCTCATGAGGCTGGGAGAGGTGGAGATGATGGTGGGGATGGAGGTGGTGGTGGTAGACCTGGATGGAGAGGACATCAATTGAGAGTCCGTGGAGGACCATTTGGACCGGCTGGCAGGATTGAGAGACCTCGTCCTATGGGTGGGAGAGATGTTGGACGGATTGGGAGGGTTACTGGCAGGGTAGGGATGAGATCACCTAGAGGATTGCCATTGACAGGAGTTAGGGTGACTGGATTGGATGGGGGTTGTGGGAGAGGCCTTGATTTTGGACAGATTCAGCCAGATCCTAGAGTTATTGCAGCTCATGGTGGTGATGATGAGGATCCTGAGGATCATGTTACCTTGATTAGATGATGGGTTTAGAGAGTTACTCAGACTGAGATTCCAATAGTTGGACAGGTTGGTGGTGAGGGGATTGGGGTTCATGGACCACAGTAGGATCTACCAAAGCAGGTTGCACCAGTGCAGGATATGCCAGATGTGGTTATACCAGAGCATGATGTTCCAGGGCATGATACTATTGACAGTCTGAGAGCACAGATTGATCAGCTTCGAGCATAGATACAGAGTCTTATGACTGAGAGAGACACAACTGTTAGGAGACAACAAGATACTTAGGGTCTTCTGGATCATATTCAGCAGGTTGGTTCAGGTACTCTCTCAGCGGATACTGTTAGAGCATTATTTCGGGCCAGGAAGGAGACTTCCTACTGGCGACGATGATATGAGGAGGCAGTTGTAGAGAGCCAGAGAGCAAGTAGTTATCATACCACCATGTTGATGGATACTAGCAGTGGTGGGGTCATGGGACCTCCTCAGAGGAGTGGTGATCATGGTAGATAGATATCTGGAGGATCTTCTTGCCCATAGCCACAGAGATGGGCAGAGTCAGGTGGTAGTGGTACAGGACAGTCATGACTTGATTTGAGGCGCTTGTATTGTTTATCGGATATCATTGTATACTTGGACTTTTATTGTTTTATGATGATCTATATGCAGACACGAATTCTATATGATGATGCTTTTTATTATGCATGTTACTCTATTTGATGATGATCTATATGCTTATATGCTTTGATTTTATGGATGTAATGATTAGATGAATAATGATATGATGATAATGACTTTCATGGTGCAAATGATAAAATGCTTTTGATTTTTTATTTTAATGATCCTGGATGTAAATGAAAATTTCACTTAAATGCTGTAAATGCAAATGATCTATATGAAAATGCAAATGAATGATTGCTTAATGCTTATGATGATGTACATACAAATGATCTATATGAAATGTTTTTGGATTTTATGCATGCAACTAAATGAAAAATGGAATAATGATGATACACTATATTATATGATGAATAAAAATGCACTTATTTGAATGCAAACTAATGCAATGATGTAAATGCAAATTGTTTTTGTTTTTCAAAGTATACTCAATCTTTATTTATGACCATTGATCTGTTAATAAAATGATATGCTTATAATGCAACTGATCTTCAATGCTTATCATGCAAATGAATAATGAGCTAATGAAATGATCTAACTAAAAATTGTATTGCCATTCTTCATATGTGATCTTGTAACAGTGCTTGATTTCATCATTGAGCTTTAAAATGTTGTAAGAAAATACAATCAACTTGACATAATGATTCAAGATGACCTGAGTATTTCTTACATGGATTTTGATATAACAAGTTAATACAAGCAACTTGATATAATGAGTCAAGTTGACCTGAGTATTGCTTGCAGAACAGAAAAGGAGTATCTCCTTTCATGCATGACTTGGAACGTCCTCCTTGATCTTTTGTTGATCATATCTTGAGACAAGTACATATTGTAGTAAGAGATAAACCACAGATAGCAATCAAAGAAAATAATCATGCCCCATCATAGCTTCTCTAGTCATGGACATCCTTGAGTCACATAGAGTATATGATTAGCAATAAAATCAAGATATAAACACTGAATCTTGTATGTCATTCACATGTTCTAATGGTCATTAATTGATATAATCATCTTAATGAATGATCTTTGATAATCCTTTATAACTTGCTTATTGATTCTTCAATTTCTGAGTTTCATGTTTCAGTTCTTATGAAATGCCTTGATTTTCATTGCTTTGTTGCTTGTTATCTATTTCAAAACCTTAGATGTTTTTGGTTTTTTCTAAGTTTTTCAAATGTTTTGGAATTTTCAAAGATTCAAAAGATCACCTTAGCAAAAGGAATTTGGATTTTGCCCCCAGCGGAAACAAAAATTTATTATGGATAAATGAAATGATCAAAATCCAAACCATGGCGGGATACAAATGCAAATTGATCGATTTTGATAAAATCTAAGATAGTGACTGCGACAAGTATGTCAAAGATTGATAAATATTGGTAAGCTGCATATTTCTTGCTAAATGGTTTAGAGAAATGGATGCGAAAGATGGAATATATGAGATAGGATAGATGGAAGCAATAGATTGGATATGATGACATGGATAGGTGAGCAAAGCGATCTCGTAGATGGAGGAACTCACTTTGTAGATAGTGCCTATTTACCAGGTTTTCACCATCTAAATTTATTGCATTTTTGTTGTTTTATACCCCCCCTTTTTTTTAACTTTTTATTGATTTTTTTTTTAGTACTTTATATCTCAAGCATAGAATTTCTTGAGATGGATAGAATTGATAGGTTCATCAAACCAATCACCTTCAGGGGTAGATAACTTGTATTCTCCTGATCCATATGTTGCTACTATGACAAATTGTCCTAGCCAATTTGGTTCAAATTTGACCTTCTTTTCCCGATCTTGTTGATTTCTTGGATTTTCCCTTAGAACTATGTCTCCAATCTGGAAAATGTGTGGCTTGAATTTGTGGTTATAGCTTCTTGCCATTCTTTGTTGATATACTTTTAAATGATCTGTTGCATTTTGGCGACGTTCCTAAATCAGTTCTAGTTCCTGGAGTTGAGAGACTCTTTGTTCTTCTTCTGGTATAAGACCATGCAAGGATACTCGTAGAGAAGGTATCTCTACTTCTATAGGTAATATAGCTTCTAATCCATAGACCAAACAATATGGAGTTGCCCTTGTTGGAGTGCGGACACTAGTTCGGTATGCCCAAAGAGCAGGATTTAGCTGAATGTGCCAGTCTTTTCCAACTTCATTGACTGTTTTCTTCAAGATTTTTAAAATAGTTTTGTTTGATGCCTCAGCTTGACCATTACCTTGTGGATAATATGGAGTAGAGAACCTATGTTGGATATGAAACTATTCACATAGCTCTTTTACATCTTGATTTTTGAATGGTCTTCCATTATCAGTGATAATGGTCATAGGAACTCCATAGCGATAGATTATATAATTTAAAATGAATGATGATATTTGTTTTCCTGTCACTGTTGTAAAAGGCACTGCTTCAATCCACTTAGTAAAATATTTAGTAGCAATCGGAATAAACTTATGTCCATTAGAAGATGAGGGATTGATCTTTCCTACCAAATCCAGACCCCACTGTGAAAATGGCCATGATCCTGTCATAGGATATAACTCTTGTGCTGGTGCATGAATTAGATTTCCATGCTAAAAGTAACCCATACGAATAAGTTTCTTAGCCAATGTTAAACCACTTGAGTGTGTACCGCAAATACCTGCATGAATGTCATTAAGAACTCTTTCAGATTCATCTTTTTCAAGACATCTCAACAATGTACCATCTAGAACACGCCTATATAGGATATCAGCAATAATGGTATAGCGAGAGGACTAATGGATAAAGTTTCTTCATTGATTACGAGATAATTCCAAAGGAAGGATATGATCTTTCAAATATTGGTAGGTTTGACCGTATAAGGATTGACTGGTTCCTGATATATGGCAAATTCGACAGGTATGTTGGGATTGGATGGTAGGGGTTAAGATATCTTCCACAAGAAATTCGTAACATTGTTGATTCTCTTTATTTTGCAAGAGAGATGCTATTGTAGCCATTGCATCTGCTGCTTTATTCTCATTTCTGAGAATCTGGGTGAATGTGATTTCTTTAAAATGTCCTTTAAATTCTTCCACTAGCTATTTGTATGGCATAAGCTTATCATCCTTTGTTTGATATTCATCATTTATTTGATTAATGACAAGTTGTAAATCACCATATACATGTAGTTCTTTAACATTCCATTCAATGGTCATTTTGAGCCCTATAACCAATGCTTCATACTCTGCAGTATTATTGGTGCATGGAAATCGCAGTCTATATGATTTCAGAATGGAATGTCCTTGAGGTGTGATAAAAAAGATTCTTGCACCCGATCCATATTGAGTATAAGAACCATCAAAGTACAATTCCCAAAATTTTGTACTTACTGTCAAGATATCTGCATCAAGAAATTCGATGTGCAAAGGCATGTTATTTTGTAAAGGTGCATCAGCCAATTGATCAGTAATGACTTGTCCCTTGATGGCTTTCCGGTCAACATATTCTATGTCAAATTCATTCAGTATCATAACTCATTTGGCTAGTCTCCTCGTTAATGTTGACTTGCTCAACAAATATTTGAAAGGATCTATCTTTGCTATTAGTTTTACAGAATGAATCAACATATAATGTCGTAGCTTCTGAGTTGCAAATACAACTGCTAGACATATCTTTTCGATTGATGAATAATTTAACTCATAGCCAACAAGTGTTTTGCTGATATAATAAACTGCTCTTTCTTTCCCTTCATCATCATGTTGAGCTAGGAGAGCGCCTAATGATACACTTGTTGCTGAGACACAGAGTAACAATGGTTTCCCTTTGGCTGGGGATATCAGTACTGGAGGACTCATAAGATATTCTTTTATTTGCAAGAAAGCTTCTTCACATGTTAGATCCCATTTGAATGGAACATTTTTATGTAGAAGATGGGTAAATGGAAGACATCTATCGGCCAATTGGGAAACAAATCTCCTGATTGATTGCAACCTTCCCTGTAAAGATCGCAATTGACTTATGTTCTTAGGTGATTCCCTCTCCATGATAGCTTTAACTTTTCCAAGATCAACTTCAATGCCACGAGCTGATATAATGTACCCAAGGAGCTTTCCAAAGGTTACCCCGAATGCACATTTCTTTGGATTTAATCTCAATTGATATCTTTCCAGCCTATCAAAAATTTTGCTTAAAATGTTCAAATGTTCTTTTGTTGTGTGAGATTTTGCAATTATGTCATCAACATAATCTTCCATAAATGTATGCATCATATCATGGAAAATTGTCATCATAGCCCTTTGATAAGTCGCTCCTACATTCTTAAGCCCAAATGGCATAACATTCCAGCAGTACGTTCCCCTTGCACAGGTAAAAGCTGTCTTCTCCTGATCTTCAGGTGCGATTTTTATTTGATTATATCCTGAGAAGCCATCCATTAATGAAAACATCTCATGTCCTGCTGATAAGTCCACTATGATATCGATGTTTGGTAGTGGGAAATCATCTTTTGGACATGCTTTATTTAGATCTCTGAAATCTGTACAAACCCTTATGCTTTTATTTGGTTTTGATACTGGTACAATACTTGAAACCCATTCTGGATAAGCCACTAGTCTTATGAAACCCACTTCCAATAGTTTCTTGAGCTTAGTTTTTACAAGGAGAGCAATATGTGGGTGCATCTTTCTTAGCTTTTGTTTAATAGGTTTTGCTTTTAAATCCACATTAAGATGATGCATGATAAGAACTGGGTTAAGTACTGGCATATCTGCATAAGACCAAGCAAAATTTATTTGTCTTTGCTTAAAGAATTCCATGTATTCTTTCCTCTCTCTTTCTGATAATGAGGCAACAAAATGAAGTATTTTAGGATCCTTTGATGTATCAATGTTTACTACTTCTATTGGTTCTATCAGGATAGCAGATCTCTCTTGAAAATATGTAGGAAAAATGTCAAACTTTCCATCTTCTGGTGCCTCAAGGAGGTTTTCACCATTAGATACGTCCTTTATTTTATCTTTTGATTGATCTAATGTTGCCATGAAATGGTTTTAAACAATAGGTCTCTTTCCTTGTTTTATTTTATTTTTGCGACTGAAAAGTTTGGCATTCTCCTGACTATGAGAAACATCACTTGATTCTATAGTGGAAGATATCTTAGGTGGGATGGGTTCAACAACGTTAAGGTACACAGCTAAGTCATGATCATTGGAAAAGACATTTAGTTCGGGGTTGTCTAAATTATCCCAATCAATTAGTTTAGGATGAAGAAGGGGTAAATCATAATCACTTTCATCATTAGGTGTTTCAACGTTCATGACATAATGATCAAAATTCAGCATAAAATAGGTATTATCATAGATTAGATGTTTTTGAGGATTGTCTTTCTCAAGCATTTCCGAATTAGTCTTAGCAAGATTAATATTAGCATTTTGTAGTTCACACTCAAGTGGTTCTTCAATTGACGTTTGTCCCTTAAATGAATGGATTATATCAACACACATGTCTTTGATACTGCAAATTTCTTCTTGATTGACTTCATTTGCATTTTGGAGTTGATATACTTGTGTACATGATAAAGAGGATTCTTTTAATAGATTTTGTCTCCTTTTAAATTCAACTTCTTCTGGACTAATAGTTAATCCAACTTTACTATCTCTTATTTCTTCTATGGTTCTTCCATATCTGATCCATGTTTGCACTTCTTGTGGCATTGTGTCGTTGTTTTTGTCATTCTCTTTTCTTTTTGCATACACCTCTTTTCTCTGAATTTTGAGTTTCTCTTGTCTTCTTTCTAATTTTATCTTTTGTTTTGTAATAGACAAGTCTTCTTTTGTGATAGCTGCTTGATCTTCATTGTGTTCTTTACTTGATGTAGTAGATAAGACATCTGGTCCCCATTCATACTCATTGGAATCTGTCTCTAAATCCTGATCTAAGATTACTCCACTATACCATACTGGAATGTCATATGGTGCAAAAAGTTCTTTGATTTCTATCATTTCTATTTTTACTGCCTCTGGAATATCTTGTTCAAATTTTGCCGTTGTTTGTATTTTCAGAACTTGTTGACAATATTTTTCGTTACCTAGGATGATAATCTCCTCCTCTTTCTTTTCATATTCCTCTTGCTCTCTTTGTTCATTGGTTACTATTTTGGCCGCTTGGTGTAGCTTTTCTTGCCAATTGTCTCCTTTAGAAACTGATTTCTTTCTCCATTTTTGTTGTTGAGTATTGTGTTGCTTTTGATTAGACTTCAGGTATTCCAAACCGGATTTATCTTCTGTGGATTGTGAGTGTGGACAAATAGGTTCTGAAATTCCCTGATGTTGCTTACCAATTGGTTTTTTTCCTTCATATCCCATCTTTTGCATGATTTCATATCCTTTGCCATATTGTTTTATGGGAATATTGACTTCTGCTACTATTGCTATAGTTTTATCTTCATCTTTGTATAACCAACCAAGAATGTCTTTGTCTTCATTTTCCTCTTCAAGGGTTCCAGCACTAACAAAGTTTCCTTTAAACATATGTTTTTATTTGCTTGATGTCTGTGATTGAATATTCGTAGGTTTTCCATATGACTTAGGGGAGAGTGGAAAATTATTCAAAGAATACTTTCCCATTCCTTCATCATTTAACTTGAGCTTTTCTTCAAAAGTTTCCCATAACTTTGCTTGAACTTCTTTGGTAGGATATACTGATTCCCTGTTATGTGGAACTCTTATATCTTGTGTTGGCTTCAAATTATTGCAATATTGACTAGAATCTACAATTATAGTGATCTCTTGCCCTTCGTGAGGAATTTTTACACATTGATGATATGTAGAAGGAATTGCTTGTATCTTGTGAATCCAGGGTCTTCCCAGAAGAATGTTGTAGGAGAGATTCAAGTCCAAAACTTGACACAATGTATCCTTTTCCACGGGTCCTATCTTTATTGGTAGCACAACAGTTCCTTTAGAAGAACGTTCTACTTCATCATAAGCCTTGATGGTTATTTTCTTTTTTGGGTCTACTGCATTCTCTGAATATCCCAAAGCTTTTATCAAACTTAATGCACAAATATTTAAGCCAACTCCTTCATCTATGAGTACACGTTTGACACGAGTTTTATTAATGGAGACTTCAACATATAAAGGAGCATTGTGAGGATGTTGTAAGGATGCGTCATCATTTTCAGAAAATGATAAGCAATGAGGAGCTATAAGATGTCCTACCATGTTTTGGAACTGATCTATATCCAAATCTTTTGAAACTACTGTTTCCACTAAAGCTTTCTCCAAAATTTCCTTATGCATAGGTGAAACCTTGAGAAGTTCCAAAATTGATGTTTGAGCGGGTATTCGTTGTAATTGCTCTACTAAATTGTATTGTTGTGATGTGGATGTTGAGTCTTTTGCTATACCTGGAAAGGTAACCTTTGCTTTGCTTCTTGTGATAACGTTGATTGGTTCTGAAGATGGATTTTCGTTAACAATGATCACATTTACTACATCATCGTATGTATAAGTGTAATTTACTTTGGTTTTTCCTTTGTCATTTTCCAATTGGGATGATTCACCTTTATCATAGTTTGGAAGTGGAGTTTTAAAAGCCAAATGGGATTCATTCATCTTATGGCTATCCACCGTGATGGTTCCATTATCAATTAGATCTTGGATAATGTGTTTCAATCTTTGACAATCATTTGTTAGGTGTCCTTTATTCTGATGATAATTGCAAAAATGATTGTCATTCCACCAATTTGGCTTGACTGGTGGTTCATAAATTCTTGCTTCTGGTAAAACAATCAATTTGTTAGCAAGCAAAGTTTTTAGAGCTAATTCTAAAGTTTCTCCAATATTTGTGAATTTTCTCCGAGGATTAGAGAAAAAGGACTTGGCTTTATTGTTTTCTAGATTGTTATTGCTTGGGATTTGACTTGATAGATTGAAAATTGGTTGTTGTTGTTTTGTAGTATTGTTATCATCATTTCCTTCATTGCTGACATTCCTATTCTTTGACCAGAACTTGGGTTTGTCATTGTTGTTGTTGTTGTTGTTGTTATTGTTGTTGTATGAATTATTGTAAAGTTTTAGTTCTCCTTTCTTTACCATTGCGTTCTCTATTTTCAGACCATTTTCGATCATTTTGGCAAAAGAGGGAGGACATTGCATCCTTAGTCGATAACTCATTTCACTGATAAGATTATCAATGAATATTTCCATTTTTTCTTGATCAAGTACATCTCGGGGATACCTATTAAACATGCATTTCCATCATTGTAAGAAGATCATAAAGGATTCACCATTCTTTTGTTTAACATTGCAAAGATCTAGCATTGTTATTTCATTCCTTATATTGTAGGAATATTGTGAAATAAACCTATTCACAAGTTCTTCAAAGGATTTGATTCTGGATGGTAATCTTGAAAACCACTCCATTGATTGTCCATTTAAACTCCTAGGAAAAAGATTCATAAGGTAAGTTTCATCGTGAGAAAATTCCATGCTCATAGTACAAAACTCCCTAATGTGATCTTGAGGATCAGATTTTCCATCGTATTTGTCATATTTAGGAATCTCGTAATGTTATGGAAATGGTATCATAGTTAGATTTTTATCAAAGGGAAATGGGCATATGTCTTCTAATGAATACTTCTTGGAACTTGTCCCATTTTGCATGTCTTGTATCTGTTGTTGTAGAGTTTGTATTTGTTGAGTAAGGTTGGATAATGGTTTATCCACATGAGTTCTTTTATCATTACGTTCTTTTTTTTTTGTCATCCTTTTCTTTCCTTGTTTCTTCATTGCTTTCTTTGTTCGCATCTTCGCTATTTGGCTCATCTGTGTTTTGGGTGTTACTTGCCTCTGCGTCTTGTTTCAAGTTTTTTATGTTAAAGTCTTGTGGTAGTTTAGCTCCAGATTTTGCCAACATCAAGAGATATTTCTCTTTTTGTTTTGCCAACAATTTTTCCATTAGCCTATCAAATTTGAAATCTTGTTCAAGGTCTCTAATGGTGCTATTGACTGCTTCTTCATCAACAACAGTGAATCCAAAAGTGTGGAATACAAGAGTATCTTCTTCCTCCATTTGTTGTTGTTTTCTAAGCTATTCGTATTGGGCTCTAGTCCAAACTGGCATGTGATTATTTCAAAGTTGTTTGAAATTTTCAATGGACAAAGTCAATAAGTGATTAGTGGTTTAGGAAGATATGCCTTGTTGATTTTACCACTATTGTTTATTCATTGGGATAAAGCGTCTCTTTGTTGAAAATCACATCTTTGTAATGTTTCACCGTCAAATTCTGTACCACAGCCACGTAAGTAGTGACGAAAACGGTGTAGGAATGTCCTATGTTTTAATAAGATCTTGTGATTGATATATAAGAATCTTACCCTTTTCTGAGTAGCTTTATAACCGGGTTTTCTTTTCTTAAGGTGATACATAAAAGTCATATAAGCATTTGACAATTTACAAGTTTGATTCCAATGTTGGTGCAATTTTGGTTTTGATATAACCTAGGTTCAAAATAGGAAAGATATATCCAAGATTAAGAACCTAGTATAGATTTGATCAAGTTTCGTGATAGAGGATTTGATTATCCTGATGAGAGACTTGACAAAATATGTTGATTTTTGCACTTAAGATGGTTGAATCTATAGCTTGTTAAATGTTGATGTTTAAAGAACCTTTTGGGTATAACCTATTGGATTAGCAACCTAGTTGTTTGAGCTAGTTTGAAAATACGTGATGGTTTAGAGACAAACCTACTTCGAGAATTATTTTGATATTTGATGTTTTGATACTTTGATTTTGATTTGGTGTTTCAAGTGTTGGAATGCTTTTTGTTTTACCCTTTTGATCACACTTTTTCAGTAACTTGTTGATTTTTGATCTTTTCTAGATGATAATTTTCTTCAATTTTTGACCATTTGGAACATGTTATAGACATAGAAGACACAATTTTTAATAAATGAAAAGCACAAGCAAGTACAATCCCTATGGCAGGCTGAGACAATAGTTGTTGAATCTCACGTGGGGCTTCCCTCGAGGCTACGCTATTCAAAGCGGATATTTAGATGCTTGACCCCATTGGCTCCACCCTTGGCACTCACTTCTTCGGGGCAGCCAAGCACCAGTTTCCATGAAATCTCCCCATGACAAAATTTATATCTCTACTAGGAACCGTATGTATGTGAGCCGCTTCAGAGGTCTGACCTCCTACGCCAACAACTAAAAGGATTTTGGCAACTAGTACAAGTGGTTTTTAGTAAAGGCTTATGGTCATGTGGCCATACATGCATCACTTTCAGCTCTGTAAATACAGAAGGTTCCCAGCCTATAGAGGTTACACTCCATAGGGTTTATGGAGAAACATAGTTTCGGTATGAACTTATCAACACATGTTGTTTGAACTTTTGTCACAAACATGATTTATTTATAGTGGATTGGAAGGACTCGGTATTAGCCCATTTCCACTTTAGGTCATTCCCCTCTCACTGGCCCCCTCAAGGCAGCTCGGGAAGGCAAACACTCTAAAGGATTTTAATTGCTTGAAAGTAAAGAAAGCATAAAAGAGTGGGTTTGGCTTTTTGGTCACCCAATTAAGGGGAGAGCATATACCTACCACTTTCAAGACACGGAATATAAGTGTTCTTTTTAACTTTCCATAACAATGTGATCTATCCTCTACTTGGAGATGTTGCTCCAACAAGCATGGTGTTTATTTTAGCTCTTCATAGCAAATGATTTTATAAACTAGGAATTGGAAATCCTGGTCAACAAAATGAAAATCATTGCAAAAAGTAACTTTGCTTTGTAAGAATGGACAAGTTGATTGTTTTTTTTTAACTTGCAAAATATAAGATTGATTGTGCTTTTTACCTTTGCAAGAAAATAAAAGATTGATGTTCATTTTAGAGTCCAAAATTTGAGGTGTGAATCCCAACTCTGCAAGAAAGTAAATGTTTGATTTGTTGTTTTTTTACCTTGCAAATGCGATTATTTTTAGAGCCCAAAAACAAGTGAGGTACTTTTTAGAACACCAATTTGAAAAATGAAGTTCTTTTTACCCAAAAGGAAATATGAGTTATTTTTAACCAACTTTGAAAAAGCTAGAAAATAAATCACTAAATCCTAACTTAACTCCTCCAAATCTGCAAGAAATTGTTAGAAACCTGCAATAAAAAAAAAAAGTTAGTGAAAAACCCTAGGTGGGCTTCCACATGCCTAATTTCAAATTACAGTTACAAAATTTTCATTGCGCTAAACTGTCTGCCAAATGCACTAGTCCTTGTTACAAAAGTGCTAACCTACGTCAGAAAAGTGCTAACCTTCGATGCAAAAGCGCTGATTTTCAGACAAAAGCGGTAACCTTCATGACATATGCACTAACCTATGATGCAAAAGCACTGATTTTTGGACAAAAGTGCTAACCTACATGACATATGCGCTAACCTATGATGCAAAAACATTGATTTAAAAACAAAAGCGCTAACCTACATGACATATGTGCTAACCTATGATGCAAATGCGCTAACTTATCAAACAAAAATGCTGTTAAAATTCACACATGCGTGAATCTGCATTACAAATACATTAATTTTATTTTTGCGAGATTTTTAAAGGTATATGTGAGGTCCAGCCCCACAGTGGGCACCAAAATGTGTGAGCTTGAATTTCATCCTTAGAATATTACTTGCAATAAGTTAGTTTCACAAAATACAAATGGAAATGCTACAGGAAATCCAAATTCAACCAATGAAACTACATGAAATACATACTAAAATAAAACATTATTTTACCTTCATGATTTATGTCTCATTGTGTCCTAACTCCACTGTTCCTAGTTGCAGATGGTGTGCTCTCAAACAATGCACTGTTGGCTTCCAAGATGGCATATGAAGAGTGGACTGATAACTTGTAGTTAACTGATACTATGATATGCAATACTACATGATTATGCTAAAATGATTATGCTAAAATGATATATGATATTGCTATTTGATAATTGCTAATTGCTTCAAAAAATCACAGATGCATATGATTAGCTTGCAAAATGTGCTTGAAGTCTCTTGAAGTCTAACTTGAAGATTTACTCTCTCAACTGAAGCTCTTGATTTTATAGACTTTGAGAGGATTAGATGATGTGGCTCAGATCAACGGTCCTGATCAGATCTACAAATTTGGATGGTTATGAGTAAAGGTGAAGGTTGAGAGAAAGGGGGAAGGAGAAGACAAGTGTCACTCATCTCACCTTGACTGGGTTGCTGACTGAGAGAATCTAGGGATGGTTGGAGGAAATTTAGGCATGACAGGACAAGTGGACTCAAGTCCTTCCTAAGATGTAGGGGTGTTGGAGAGAATATAGGAAATGGTTAAGAAATATGTGTACGTACACAATTTTCATTAAGTTTGGAAGTTGGAGATAAATGATGAATTAATATTAAAGAAATATTAATTTCCTTAGCCACATGTTTGATGAGCTGGCAAAAGGAAGATGAAGTGGAGATGGAAGAATGAGTTGGAAAAGGGATTAAATAATTTAAGAATTATTTAATATTTGAGACTATAGGATAGGAAAATAACTATTAAATACTGGATATTTAAATATTGGATATTTAAATATTGGATATTTAATTGTTTGGAGGAGATAATTAAATATTAGATATTTAATTAACTTGGTTAGAGGAATAATTAAATATTAGATATTTAATTAATTAGAAGAATAGGATGGATAAATTAATTAATAAAATATTAATTAATAGAAAGACATGAAAATGAATTAATCTTTTCAAATTAACTATTTAATAGAAGAATAAATATTAAATAAATATTAAATATTTATTTAATTGCTCATAGCCAATTTTAGGTGTATATAGAATACATTGGAGCCCCTTATATTAATAGTTGATGTATCAACCCTGAGTGAATACTGGAAGTCAAGAAGTGATATTTTTTATCCTTGGGATTAGTAAAATATTAATCTTTCAAGAAAGTAGGCTAAACTTTGAAGGGAATTTTACCATGTTGAAGTGAAGTTGACTTCTACATCAATAGTTTTGGTGCTAGAAGGAGGGCCAAAAATCTTATTCTACTAGAATTGGGAAGCTGGAGTATACGAGAGTAACTAGATCTATGTCTTGTGAGCTTGGATTTCAATTTTTGGAACTACGAAATAAGAGGAATAACTGTAGGCCTAGGGCTAACTTAGTCAGTCCCATACCAACCTCATATAATATGATCTTACCTCAACTCCCTATAGTTCATGTTAGCTAGGCGCAAGCTCCATCTCTTCCACCACCGATGGCTTTCTTTAATGCTAACTCACCTATTAGATTTGCCAATTACCATGACTTGCCTAAAAATCCAGACAAATTGTGCCCTAATTTACAAATTCATAGTGATGTTGGCAAACATCTTTGTATCTTCAAAGATATATATGTAAGAGCTCACATTCCTCTTGAAGATGTGGTTTGCAGGTTGTTCCCTTATACCTTGAGTGATGAGGCATATGTGTTGTACATCAATTTTCCTATGGGATCCATTACTTCTTGAGATTTACTGGAAAATGCTTTTTTATCTCAGTTCAAATATCCAATTGATTCTACAACATTATATAATCAATTTACCTTAATTTGTAGAGAACCACATGAACCAATAAGTTGTTTCAATGATAGGTTTCATAGAGCTTACTCTAAGTTAGAAGCTTCATATACATTGACCAAGAAGGCTGCATTATCATTATGCAACTTTAGACCCCTTAAAATCAATGTTTGTAACTTGAAAATTCCCCATGGTGGTGAATTTTTTAGAGGCTTATGCAAAAGCAATGAGTGCAAATAAAGAGATGAGACAGATAAGGTATGGTTTGTTGCTTAGCTTAGGGATTCAAATGATGACTAATCAAGTGCCTCTAGCTCATGGTTCTTTGATGCAACATATTCCATTACTCAATCCTATTCCTAATGCTTCTATGCCTACACCAACACAAAATCATGCAATTCAAGATAATAGTTGTTGGCGTTTGGAGGAATTGATTATGTGTTGCATTGATGTTTTTTCATTGATGTCAACACTAGTTGTTTTGTTGTCTATTGGCTTCTGGTAGAGTGGTTGGATTAAGATATTGATCTAGAGACCATCTCCGGTATTCTCTAATTTGGTCTAGCTTGTGGTATTGACTTGGATTGGTTGTTCATATGTTCTCGATACGTATCATATTTAGTTGGTTCAAGATTTGATGATTTGGATGCTATATTTTGTTCTAGTAAGCCTTTTGGTCACCGATAAGGGTTTTACCGACAATGCTTTGATGAAGATCTTTTGATGAATCTGATAAGTGGTGTTAGTGCGGCTTCTAGAAGGTTATCAGGATGTTGATGGTTATCTTCTTCTCATTCTAGTTGATCGGTGGTGTTTCATTTGGCTTATGGCAGCCTATTTTAGGTCTGGTGGTTATTTTGCTAGGTTATGGATCGGTTTGTGTAACATGTTGGTCGATGCTCTTGATGTGTCACCAGTTGGATTTATTGTTTGGTTTATGCATTTCAGTAGAAGGTTTTGTGAGCTTAAATTTCTATAGTCTATTGACAACTGATTCACCCCCTCCCCCCTCCTCTTAGTTGTCCATAGGTTATCTTAACAATAGTCACACTTTAGTCCTACATCCTAGACCAACAATTATAGAGATGTCACCTAATGGAGGTTCATTATTTTCTCAAGTGTCTAATTCAAATGGTCATGGCGAAAGTTGTACTAAATAAGACATTAAAGAGATTACTGAAATGTTGAAGAAGTTGACCACTAAAGTCATATTTGAGAAGTCAGATTTACCATACAAGGAATGTCAATCAAGGAATCTTTGATGAACAACAAAGATTCAATTCAAACAAGCCACCTAGAGTGTGGAACACAAAATCAATTAATTATGGGGTTGTTTCACCTTTAGATAACCCTCCTCAAGGTGACAATAATCAACCTACTTGGTTGAATTTGATAGAGTGCACTTTGAGCAATTGGTGTAGAATCCATGATTCTAGTGATCACTCAGAAAAGGAGTTCCCTTAGTTTAAGATAACATCTAACATCTTCTAATCTAATGTCCTGACGTTATTCCACACAGAAGAGTCAATGGAGCAGAATTGATGCCGAGAAATTGTCCCCACGAGTTAGGATGCAACTTTATTCCTAGAGTGTCACATCATATCAATGAAATGTCCTGGTCAAGAAAGTTCCTATGAAATTTATACCTTAATTGACAACAAAGAGTGTTCAACATTAGTTGTGGAGTCTTGCATATTTCTTTTTCAACAAGAAGAGACTTCTGAATTAGAGGCTAAAGAAGTATATATGACTAAGTAGTATCAAAAAGGACATACTTATAATTTGTAGAGTAAAAATTATAGTAAGACTAAGAAACCTTTAACTACATATACTCGTCCAAACAATTATCATACTCCACCTAACCCTCACTCTAGTAATTTTCCCAAGCCACCTAAAGAAGATGATGCTTATAAGACCCTCATTGTGCATAAGAATAAGAAACTCCAGATGGAGGCTAGTGATGTTAGTGCAAATCAATTAATAAATTACTTGGCTAAAGAAGTAATAAAAGTTAAAGTGAGTTTATCTTTGACTGAATTGCTAAAAACTCCTATTATCAAAAGTGCTTTCCTTAAAGGTTTAGAAGATCAAATTGATAGAGAGAAGCTAGAAAATAAGGACAAAGCATTAAAAGAGGTCTCTAAATTCAAAGAAAAGAACATCATGCCTGATGTAGAAGGGTATGTAGCTATATATAAAGGAAAAACATAGGTCTTACCTTTCTTGTTAACACTCAAAGTTTTTGGTAAGAGCCTACATTTTTTTTTAATAGATTTGGGAGCTTCTATGAATGTTATGCTCCTAGCAGTGTGTCAACAATGGGGCTAACCCCCACTAAATCCAATAGAAAGGTAACTCAACTAGATCGGACTAAGGTTAATGTCACTAGGGAGTTGAATTATATACATGTGCAGTTGGCTTGTGATCTTAGAATTCAAGCTTTCATGGACATACAAGTGGTGGATATACCTCATCAATATGGGTTGTTATTGAGTAGAGATTGGACTAGAATGCTAAATTGATATATACTTGCAGATTTCTCTTGCATGTGGTTGTCATGAAAAGGGATCAATAATCAAATAAAAATTGAACCTAAACCACAAATGAAGTTAATGGTTACAGATTATAATTAGGAAAATGAAGTACTGCATCTTGAAGTAGAACCAAGAGTATACAGTATAAAATAGTCAACGATGCAGATAAATGAAATATGTGTATATCATATAATACCTAGGCTAGTCATAATCTTGAGCACTGATGTCCTTAATGATTTAGATAAAGGGTCTTCTGATGAAGAAAATGATTCCTTAAACCAGTTTGTTAATATGATATCACAAGAAGCTGTAGAGTGTTAAAGGCATAATCTACCACTAGATTTGGTATTGTTGCAAGATTGATGCCTAATACATAAGATAAAGGAAAGCCAATGTTCATTGTATCTAACAACTATAGAGAATAAAGAAAAGAGAAATAAAAGTGAATTGTTCCTACAAGAATAGTCAAGTCTATTGAGTAAAGCTCAAGGTAATCCCAAGGGTGAACAAATTCAAAGTTCTAATAAAAGTCTTTCAAATGGAGAGATGAATCCTCCCAAAGTGGAAACATTTGTTTAGGAGAAGAAAGTCACCAAACAAAGCATAGTGAAAGATGATGAAATATGGACACTGAAATTTGATGGTTCTAAATCAAACAAGGGATTGAAGTTGGATTTGAATCGATCAATGTACAAGGGAAGTCCTTTTTAGCAGCTTATAGATTGCAATTTCAATGCACTAATAATGTTATTGAATATGAAGCTTTGATTCATGGATTACTACTAGCTTTAAAGAAGAATGTTAGAATACTAAAGGTCTTGGGGGACTCAGAACTAGTGGTTAAACAAGTCAAGAGATAGTATGTGTGTCATTATAAAATATTGGCTAGTTATAGGCATAGAGTCTGGGATTTGATAAAAGGATTTGAAGCTTTCAACATAATGCATATCCCTAAAAAATTTAACCATAGGGTAGATGCCTTGGTGGTAGCAACTAGTTCATTAGAACCCCTACCATTATCTAAGATTAAGAAATTCATGGTTGAGCTAGTCTCAATTCCCTCTGTACTCGATAATGTACAAAATTTCTAGTGTTTGAAGATTACGGGCACACCTTAGAGTTTATCAATAATTTTGGGATATTCAAAGCTCAAATTATAGATGAAAACATGATCCTTTGTAAGAGGAGATAAAAGAAGATCCAGTAGATACTATAAAGAGCAATAATATCCCTAAGGGTGTTATTGAATTGGAAAGGTTATTTGATGCAGACTAGATGCTGAAACAAAATATTTGACAAAGACAAGAGGGGATCAATGCATGACACCTACAACTTGGGAAGTGAAGAAGATCCTAAAATTGTCTTGATAGGGAGAGTTTGTTCTGAATCTAAAAGGGAAAATATTAAACAAGCATTGAAGGAGTATATGCATATGATAGTATGCTTATGAAGATCTTAAGACCTATGATACTTCAATTATTTCACACACGATCCCTTTGAAGTTAGGTACAAAACCATTTAGACAAAGACAAAGACCAATTAATGCATTGATCGAACCATTGATCTAGAAAGAGATTCAAAAGCTATTATCGACCAAGATCATTTTCCTTGTTAGACGTAGCAAATTTAGTACCGATCAGAAAGAAAAATGGAGACACTCTCTTTTGTGTAAATTTTACAAATCTGAATCGAGCCTATAAAGAGGATAACTACCCTTTGCCCTCATTAGATGAAGTTTTGTAGATAGTGAATGGTTCTCAAATGATGTCAAATAAACATAGGGGCTACTTTTCAAAGAGCTATGGATATTGTATTTAAGGATTTGATAGGTAAGTGTATTATTATATACATGGATGATTTAACAGTGTTTTCCAAGAAACAAGTTGTTCATGTACAAGATTTGAGGAAATTATTGAAGAAGGGTAAACAATTTGGAATATCATTGAACCTAAAAAAGTGCATGTTTGGAGTTACATAAGGTAAAATTTTGGGACATGTTATATTACAAGCAAGAATTTATATTGATCCTGAATGGATTAAAGCTTTGATGAATTTGCAACTCCTTGGTAGTAATAAGGAATTGAAATTTTGTGCAACAAATTATTATAGGTCTTGCAGAAATTGTATAGCCTTTGAATGCCATGATAAAAAAAAAATGCTAAGATTGAGTGGCATAAATTAGCTAAGGAAGCTTTCAAAACCATTAAAAGAGCTATTGAAGAAGCACCATTATTGTCATGCCTAGACTATAACAAACCATCTTACATATATTCATTTGCTTTAAAACATACATGTGTTATAATTTTTACTTAGAAAGCTGAACAAAAAGAAGAAAAAACCATTTCTTTCATGAGTTGTCCCTTTAAGCATGCATAACTAAGATAAATCAATGTGGAAAAACAAGCATATGCATTGGTTAAAGTAGTCAACAAATTTAGACATTACATTCTAAGGAGTAAAATAGTGGTAGTTGATCCAGATGCCTCAATAGAAATGTTGTTGATGCAAAACGAATTGGGTGATAGAAGAACCCAGTGGATGACCATATTACAAGAATTTGACATAGAAATCACACCTATGAAGCTAGTATAAGGACAAGCTTTATTACAAAATATATGGTCAGATCTTTGCACCTGCAAAAGAGACACAAACAACACAAACACACCAATGGGACATTGCATTAGAAATCAAAATCAATAAAGCATGTTAGTTAATCAGAAACTCTCAAAATCATCTCATTGTCCTCTACCTCCAAAGATCTTCAAGATTCAAGGTGGTACTCACTTGGAAGAGAACTTGATCTTTAAGATGACAACATAAATAATGAGGTTTAAATGATGAACTAGAATCCAAATGGATGCAACTAAGATCCTAGTGATTAGATGATCAAAACTATTGATATGAAGATGATATGCAAAATGGAGGTGTATTTCCAAATTGAACTATTAAATGATCTAATTAAGCTAAGATGAAGATGAGAATGCTATGGAATTGATATGAAATTAAGCTAAATGATAATCCAAAACATGATATAATCTAAGCTATGATGCAATTAGGGTGGCCTAGATGCTTGAAGATGAACAATTCAAGCTCCACGATAACTTGCACAACAAGATAACTATAATATGGATGCAAAATAATATGGATGGATTGATAGATTGAATAAATGGGCTCTATTTATAGAGAAAATAGAGAAATGGATGGTCAAGATTGAGCAATCTTAACAAGGACTAGGATTTAAAATTATCAATCCATGAGGGGGATTCAATCCAATCCCAAGTTGACAAATGTCACCTTGAGATGGCTTGAGAGGATGCTAAGAAAGAATTAGATGCTAAGTAAGCATTAGGGGTAACCTCAAAGATGACATCATTGGATAATGCCATTATCCAAGGGAGAATGCTATTGTCCAAGAGGTAAATTCTTGTGAAAAGCTAAGGGATGGCCAAAGGGACAACCACCATGGGATAGGATGATGTCTTTTTTACAAGATACATTAAATGCTCTTTGAAGACTTTGGAGGTTAACTTGTTGAAAGTTAGATAACCTTACAAGTTTGGAAGACTCAACAAGTTAACTTGTTGAAGAAGGTAGAGTCTTCAACACATTTTGAAGACTTTCTTCCAAATTTGGAGAAGTGACTCCCCCAAATTTAGGGATGTAGCATAATTAGAGGAATTAGGCTAATTAATGAGGGGTTAGAGGGGTTCTAGAACACTATTATCATGCTAATGGAAAATGTAGGAGAATGCAGGTGGAGGAAAATAGGTATTTTAGATAAAATAAAAAGATTTATTTTAGCCAAAAGGGATGCAACTTGCATTTGTAGGATTTTGCAAGTGGGGAGGACTATTCACAAATAAATAATGATTTATTTAAATTTACATGGATTTTTAATTAAATGTAAATTCGATTAAAAGGGAAAAGGGGTTTTTAATTAATTAAATAAGATTTATTCAATTAAATGGCTAGAGGGGTACTTAATCAAACCTTAGTTTAATTAATAGGTTGGCCTAGAAGAAATGGATTTTAATCAAGTGTTTAATTTGATTAATAGGGTTATTGGAAGAATAGGGATATTGATTGAACCTTAATCTAATTAATAAGTGAATAAATGATGATTAAATGAATAAAATTCATTTAATTAGTTGTGCAAGTTTTAGGTGTCTACACAAACAATAGCAAAATTTGACCCAAGACTAGTTAGGCAACAATATATGGTTGATGAAATGTCTCAAGAAGAGTGGTACATAGATATTATACATTTATTGGTACAAAAAAAACTTCTTGAGTACATGGGTAATCCTCTATTATGGATCATATCAAAGAAACATTCATAGCATCATACAGAGAAGATAGAAAAATGTAGAGTCTCGAGAAATCAATTGGTGTCCCTATCCAACAGAAGAGTCCACATGATGAACTCAATTTTCCCTAGGGCTGCGATGTTGGGAGCAAGCCCAAAGTGTTTCTTTAGAAAGTGGCATGCCCTATGATATTTTTCTCAATGCTCTTCAATGGTGCTTTCTTGAAAACGCCCCAAGAATTGATAAAGATGAACTAGAGTTGGAGAAACCCAAAATGCTTCGATGTCCTATGACATAGGAATGCCATAGCTAGGCAATGCCACTTCTAGGACCACGTCAAGGCCACCTACAAATTCATCATTCAAAAGGATGGTATACAATACAAAAACATCATCTTCATCTTCTCCTAGTTCAAGCAAAGATGCTAAGAACCAAGAGGCAATATTTGAATTAATGCGGTATCTAGTAGTGGAAACCAAGAATTCACTCCCGAGAATCCATTTTATCGCTTTCTCCACTAAATCTACATTCTGAATAGAATTCAATTTGAAAAAAACAATGCAACCATTGGGACGTGATGGAATCAAGAAAGGCTAATTGCCTTACCATGCTAGTCAGACAAATAGCAATTAACTAAAGGGTAAAGCTATCTAGCCATGATAATAAAGGTAAACAACCCAGTGCGAGGAGAGTAAAGTATGAATAAAACCAAGGAAATGAGGGGGTATAAATATGTTGGCCATTTGGTGAAATTGATTATGTGTTGCATTGATGCCAACACTAATTGTTTGGATGCTTTATTGGCTCGCTTCTGGTCCTGGTAGGGTGAGTGGTTTTCTAGTTGATTTGGATCCAACATGATTCGGTAGGCTCTGGTATAGTTTGGTGATAGAATTAGCTTGTTCATGATACTCATACTCATATTTAGTCAATTGGTTTTGGTCTAGTGATCGGACGCTATCTTATTTGCTTAGAAGCTTGGTTTCGGGTTCCGGTGAGGGTTTCACTGGAAGAGCTTTTGATGAAGATCTTTGATGAATTGCATAATTTGTGTTGGTGTAGCTTCTGGTGGAGTTTCAGGATGCTGATGGTGATCATGTTCGAGACTTGGTAGATTGAGATCATTGTTGTGGCGTGTGGACCTACACTGGGTCCCGGTTGGTCTAGGTTATGGGTTGGTTTAATGAAGCGTGTGGATTGGACTTCTCGATATGTTTTCGGGATGTCTTATGTGTTGAATATTATTTGTTTGGTCTAAGGCCTACATGGTTTGTAATTGTGTAATTGGTTTATTGTTTGGTAGCCGACCTGATTGTTTATGGTCGAGGGTTTGTATATATAGATGTAAGATCTCATTGTAGATCATCATGGGTATGTTAGAGGTCATGGTCAAGGGATGTAATGTGCGAATAATGTAATATCATTCAGGAAGAGGATTTGGTCGATCATTGGAGATTGAATTGGGTTTACGTAAGAGGATTTAGTCCTTCAGTATTGAGCTTAATCAGAACTATACTCAGGCATAGGAGATGCTATCTTTTGTAGTTCAACACTTCTCTGGATTATAGTCTGGATTTCTACATAGTTAGTGAGACTCCTTTTGTGATGAGTAGTGCGCTCTAGGTTGTTGGCCTTCCTGCAAGTGTAGGCCCCTCAATTGTAATTCACATACTTACTATAGAAGTATTATTTGACTGTGGGTAGGCTTCCCACTGTGGTTTTTCCCTTTACCGAGTTTTCCACGTACAAATCTTGGTGTCATGTGGATGGTATTTATTCTATGATTATTGTTTATGCTTAATTGGTTTAACTGCTATTCCAGTATTTGATTTAAGCATTCTAGTATTAATGTTTTAGGTTCCGGTATTAAATTTTTAATTGCTAATGGTTCTGGTAATCTGTGACAACTGATTCACACCCCCCCCCCTCTCAGTTGTGTTCTGGTTATTTGAACTATCTAACAAAATAAGAATACATGGTAAGAAAAGAATTAAATGGACACAACAACAAAATAAACAAAAATGTTTCCAAATTGAGTTGAGGCAAGGAAGAATTAGCACCAATAGTAGAAATCCCCCTATAATGCTAACAATGGAGAGAGATGATAGATCTGGACTAAAAATACATGTCACCAAGTAGTTCATTAAGGAGAAGAAACATCTAAATGTGTATAAGAAAGTACATACACCTAAAAAAGGGTATGCAACTGTATACACCTAAAAATGCTCTGAAGATATTTAATTAAATAAGCAATTATTTAATTAATCCCCCTTCCTAATTTAATTGAATTCATTAGGCAATTTGATTAAATTCTCCCTTTCATCTACTTATTAATAAATCTAAGGATTTATTTAATAGGTTCATTTCCATAGTCCCCTTTGATTAATTAATTCAAATTAATTAATCCTCCCCCCACTTCAATCAATTCTTCTAATCCTCTAATTAATTAAAACAAATCAATTTATGAGTTGTTGAGAATTAATTAGTCTTTTCCTATTATTTGAATTTTTAAATTCAAATTACCCACATGCCTCCTAACTTCTAACCACCTAACCTAACCATCCCTCTAACCTAACCCATTCCACCTAACCTTGGGTTTAACTAACCCTATCCTATCTTGCACATTCTAACCTCATTATCCTAACCTCCTATGGTGTGGATATTTTCTTCTTGAGACACATGGCACTTTGGCCACATGTCTCCTCTCTTGGACACTTGCCCTTTTATGAGAAAAGCTCCTTGACACTTCTCACCATAGAGATGACAAGTGTCTCTTCCTCCAACCTCCTCCAATTTCACCCTTGATATCTTCAGACTCAATCTTGACCATTGATTCCTGCCACCTCACCCTTGGCCTTGGAAATCCTATAAATATCCCCCATTTTGGAGCAATAAGGATCTGATCTCAATTCATCTTATGCATTGTTATTATAGGTAGATCCCATCTCATTTCATCTTATGCATTATTACTATAGGCATATCATTTGAGTATTGTTGTTTTAAAAAAATTCCATCTTAGATTTAGCTTAATTTGATCATTTTCTAGCATAATTGTTGAATCATGTAGCTTAATAATTCCCTCTTCTAGCTTAATTGCATCATCATCATAGCTTAATCATGCATATCATTAGCTTAATTAGTCTCTTGGATCAATCTAGCATAATCAATCTCATCTTTGCATATCATTATCATTTCAAATCCTCCATCTAGGTGTAGTCAAGTCACTGGGATTGCTTATCCAGATTTGAGAGCAAATCCATACTCACATCTCTTAGGAGGCGATAGGTCGCTTTGTCATGGCTCATCTTTGTTTGATTATTATTTGGTAACCATGCTTGTAATGATCTATTGAGTGTTTTGTGTTGCAGCTAGAGGTATCACACTTCATAGGCACGACAACAACTAATGCAGACACACATGGGACAATAATTATTAGGATTTGATGTTGTTGTGGAGGGACATTCATCAGGAAAAGGTGTGATGGAAAAATAAAAGGTACTACACAATCACCCATGATACTCTATGATATAGTGCATGTACAAAATAAGGCACATCAGAATTTGCAAAATCCCCCAAAACAATAAACAAGAGTGGTACTTTATCTTAGTGTGTCTACAAATGAAGAAGTGCATGAGAAAGATTCTCAAGATGCCCAAATAGGGAAAAGTGGTGGAAATACATGTAGAACAACCCAAGTGAAGTCGTCCAATGCAAATAAAAAGTTTCCAAGAGCCAAACAGACCAAGTAATTAGCCATAAAGTGAAAACACAAAAGATTGAATAAAAAATACTAGGGAAAAATTATAGATTTTGAAAATAGAAATAGATCTAGACATAGTATTGGACCACCTTTTCAAGACCTACTTGTTTGAAAAAACTGAATCTAGATGTGCAAGATATGGCCCCAAAAGTGCAAAAAAAAAGATCTGAGTTCATAGAACTAGTACGATAAATTGAAGAAGAATCTAAAAAAATACCAACACCATTGGATTGGCATTGAAATCAACTTTTTGACAATATCTCATCTGCGCAATTTTGACTTTGTATGACCAAGTTATGGCATAAAAACCAATTGTAGGTGGAAAAAATTTTCTTAGGGTTTGGAGGGCATGCACAAGTTGTTATTATGTTGGATACAAGAGTGAACCCAGATCAAACAAAGTGCGCTTTGTATCATTGGATAAAAGGGTGAACCTATATTGGATGGAGCATGCTTTAGACCACTGGATAAAAGGTTGAACATTGTGAAGCACCTTTCACATTGTTAGATAAAGGGTGAACCTAGATTATAGAGAGCACGCTTCAGACTACTCGATAAAAGAGTGAACCTAAATTAAATAGAGAATTTTCAAATCATTGGATAAAAGGGTAAACCCAGATAAGAGGGAGCATGGTTTGGACCACTAGATAAAAGGCCACACCTTCAAAAAATATTATAATTTTTTTTTGAACTTTGATTTTGACAATTTGATAGGTGATGTTAGTGTTTTTGGGCCTTCTAAGTGCAATGGTAACCTCCATTTTTCTCCAAAGTGACTAAATTTTTTTTTGACCTCTAGAGCTTGCTTCAAATAACATGCCCACTTCTAGACCATACAAGAAGGTAAATCTAGTGGCCATGCAATATTAATTGTGTGAATAAAAGTCTGTAAATCTTGAGAAGGGGTTTGTTGAATCAATGGTTTGATACCATGTTGGATTTTGCAACATAATCCTACAAGATCAAACAAAAAATAAGAACACCTTCCACATACAAGAGTAGGAAGAAAAACATTTGCAGAGAAAAGAGCAGAAAAAACAAGACCTTGAGTAATCAGACCAAGAAGGGGCAACCTCTCCATTAGATATAAACACAATAGCTTTAGGTAATCGAACCACTAGATGCAAAGATGCAACCTAAGAAATCCAAAAGCACTATCTCCACTAGTAGCTCGTGAGTCAAATCCATATCCATTTGTTGGAAAAATAGATCTAGCTAAGGTTGGGTGGGTGTCCGTTTATCCCCCAACCCAACCTTGCCAATGGGACTAGGTAGGATGCCCCTACAATTATATGTGGTATTGTTCCAAGAATTCTAGGGGCATAGCTAATTTTATTTTGAAGACCCATTGTTTACCTTGTTCACCCAATAAATAGAGTATCAATTGCACAACTATGGACACATGTAGTTTCATTTTATCTTGTTGAAATTGAAAGCATTGAGGAAGAAACCAACAAGGAATTTAGTAGATCATTTATAGTTTTCAAACAATCCCAGGAGAAACCCTACAACTATAGATATTACAATCAAGATCCCCATGCTTAGACTCGATACCACTAATGTTGAGAAAAATTGATTTATTTTAGAATGGATTTGGAAAAGATTAGGAAATTTTTAGACAAAGATGGAATATTGGACTTTGTTGGATTAGTAAGGTACGAATAAATTGAATGGTATGTAAAGAACTGCCTAAAACATTTTGGAACATGGTACAAAGTAAAATCATAATTTCTATTAAACTTTAGGGCACCAAAAGTTCCCACCAAGAGTGTCACAAGAATGAGGATCTTAACACAAGGGTCATCATCTACCAATGAATATGATAGGAGGTTCAAGGAGGTATGTAGAAAATCAGAGGAACCTCTAACAGAAAATAGAGAATTGAATTATTCATCTCTAGATTGGATAGAGACATAAGAACCACCCTACATGGCAGGGACTTTAAAATATATACAAACTTGATATTGGCATGCCAAATAGAGGCCCAAACATGGAAAAAACTAGAAAGAGATAGAAACATTGAACTATTGAAAATTATATGAGAGAAAATCAAGAAGCTAACCCTACAACAAGAAATAAAGATAGTAGAACCCCAAAGAATTTGGTGCACATATTGTAATTGAGAAGGACACATCCACATCGATTGTTCTAAAGACATGGTATAAAAGATACTTTCTACCACTAGAATACTTAAGAAAGATATAATTTATTATGCATATTATCAATATTGGGACCTACACATAATTGAGGATTGTCCTAGACACAAGCCTCTACCTCAAAATGGAGGAAATGAGTGTTGTTTTAATCATAAGTGTAGCTAGGAGGATACATATGATGCCAGATACTAGATATTGCCTTGGAAAGATAAATAGAATGTATGTGCAACACAAGTGATGCAAGAGCATCCTCGTTCTATGAGCAATCTTGCATCAACCAAAAATATTTCCTTTCAGTTTAGTTCTTGTTCAATTTAGTGTGCAATTTTCCGTGTTCTTATCGATAGTTTCTTGATTTTCATTGCAGATCCTATTTTTGGTTTTTAGGCTGGTTCATGTGGTTAATTCTAGATTTTTGATCCTTTTAGATTCCTTTTTGGCTAGTTATTGCTCCCGGTTGACTGTTTCTGGGTTTTGGGATAGTTCTCGTGTTTATCAGTTAATTTTACTTCATTACCGGAGCGGTTCTTGGCGTGTGGATCTTTTTGGGGTCTTGTTTGATGTTCTTGGGCATGTGGCCGACCTTTTTTCTGATCCGATCTTCTTGGTTGTTATTTTATAGAAGGATTTCTTTTATTCTTAGGGCCGACCTAGTTGCACATTTCATTTTCTTGCATTGGTAAATGTAATCTTTTGTGGCTGACCCAGATATGTTCTGGAGGGTATATATATGGCACTATATAATCATTTATAGGATAGGGGAAGTGGAAATTAGAATAAGGATTGAGATTGGTAATCCGTATTCTGGTTAATTCTAAGAGTCCTGGTAGGATTGTATCTGGCTTGTAGCCTGCATGTAATTGGTTAACTACTGAATTTTCTAAGATGATTGTATGATGATGACCAGTTGGTTGCCAGAATTTCTAAGGCAATAACATGATTTGTTTTTGTAATCTTGCTATGTTTTCTTGTTGCTTTCATTGTGTTACTCTTTCTACATAAGTCAGTTGATTCTCTTTGAGGGTTTTACCGGTTATGGTTGCATCAATTGGTATCAGAGCTGGTTATGAACCGATTAGTGGAAGATTTGTTTGTGAACCTTGAGGCATTCCTTTGGGTGGATAGATCGTCGATTGGAGACAGGTTGCGCATGTGTTCAATAGATTATCAAGGGGAGGCAATTGAAACCGGTAGCTAGATCGCCGAGTTGAGGCAGTTCACCAAAGTGAAAGAGGAGATGCCGCCTAGAAGGAAAAACCCCTAGAGGGTAGAGAAGATGATGGAGGACTTCAAGAATGAAGTGAGGAACGAAATCCAGAATGCATTGGTTGGTTTGTGGAGAAATCCTAAATATGAGGATGAGTATGAAGAAGTAGGTGAAGAGATTGAAGAAGAAGAGGTGGAAGGACTGGAAGATGGAAGAGAGGAAATATTCCTAAGAGTAGTGGTGCAAGTGAGTAAAGTTCATAAAGTGGAAGTTTCAAACTTTTCTGGAATGTTGAACCCGGAGGATCTAATTGATTGGATCAAAGAGCTGGAGGATTACTTTGAGTTTGAGGATGTCAAGGATTCGTAGAGAGTCCGGTTGGAACAGACTAAGTTAAAAGGGCATGATGCCTTATGGTGGAAGGAATTGTAGAAAGACATAGTGGAGAATGGTGAAATGAAAATCACCCGGTGGAGACATATGGTTGCAAGATTGAAGGCCAAGTTCATATCAGGAGACTATGAGTTGGAATTGTTCAAGAAGTTGCAAAACCTAAAACAGAGAAACATGACTATGAAAGAGTACACTAAGGAATTCTACAAGGTGATGATTAGATTTGGACATAGAGAGATGGATAAAGAAAAAATGAAGAGATACATAAATGGACTTGTATTTAACATTCAAGATGAGATGAGTATGTTTAGGGTTTCCATAGTTGAAGAAGCTTACCAATATGCTTTGGAGGCTGAGGAGAAGGTGAGAAGAAGACGGCTGAATAACCCTAGAGGGAAGGAGAGATTCAAGGGACATATGAGTACAAAGAAGCATAATATTGAGGAAGAATCAAAACCTAAGTGGAGTAAAGAACCAAAACATAAAACACAGAGGAAAGGTAGTGGTAGTACCGATAGAGAATTTTCCAGCAAATGTTTCAAGTGTGGAGAAATTGGACATAGATTTTATGAATGTAAGCAGGGAATGGCAAGAAGTTGTGTGGCAAATGAGGAACCACAAGGTGAGGTTATTGGAACTGACTATACACCGAAACAAGGAGAATCCCTTATATTCAAAAGAGTCATGATGGAGTAGAGCAGTGAGGATACCAGATCTACTCAGAGAAAGATTCTTTACCAGACTGTGTGCAAATCAGGTGGTAAGTGTTGCAAGGTTATTGTGGATATTAGAAATACTGATAATTTGGTATCTGAAGAGATCATAGTGAAGCTTGGGTTAAAGAGGCTTGAGCATCCTTGTCCTTACAAGGTAAGTTGGTTACAAGATGATCAAAAGATAGAAGTAAAGGAGAAGTGTTTGGTGAATTTCAATATTGGCCTTTTAGGAATGAGGTCTTGTGTGATGTTGTATCTATGAGTGCTTGTCATGTCTTGTTGGGAAGACCTTGGCATTTTGATAGAGAGGAGCTATTTACGACTGTAGAAGAAACCTAATCACTATTGAGAAAGATGGGTAGAAGTTCACATTAACTTCTTTGAAGGAGAAAGAGAAGGAGGTGGAGAATCTGAGTCTTGAGAAAAGTTGCAGTACTGAGAAACCAATTGTAGAGGTAATACCAGAAGGTGACATGAGTTTGCAGAAAGATCTAATAGATAAACCCGATGGACAGATGGATCTGGATGACAAAAAGCTTATGGAGACAAACTAGATGAAGTCTTGTGGCAAAAAAAAATCTAAGTTGCAGAAGAAAGAGAGCAGTAAAGAGAGACAATGTGCAAATCTAGAGCAAAGGAAGAGAAACAAAGAGAGTTAGGGGTTAGAGAAGTCAGTTGAGACCTTAGAGGATCTAAAGAAGAGATTGGCATATAAGGAAGATGTTTGGATATCAAATGAGCATGGGGTCTTTATCCCGAATCCTTTGAGATGTTCATGAGTTGTCTCTCATGGAACATCTCTTTCTACCTTGGGTGTCTGATACAGGAGTATCCTCGGTCTATGAGCAATCTTGCATCAACCAAAAATATTTCCTTTCAGTTTAGTTCTTGTTTAGTTCAGTGTGCAGTTTTTTGTGTTCTTATTAGTAGGTACTGATAGTTGCTTGATTTTCATTTTAGATCCTACTTTTCGGTTTCCAAGCTAGATCACGTGCTTAATTCTAGATTCTCAATTCTTTTGGATTCTTTTCTAGCTAGTTATCGCTCTCGGTTGACTGTTTATGGGTTCCGGGACAATTCTTGTGCTTACCGGTTAACTTTTCTTCATTACCAGAGCGGTTCTTGGTGTGTGGATCTTTTTGGGGTCTTGTTCGATGTACTTTGGTATGTGGCCAACCTTCCTACTGATCCTATATTTTTTTTTGGTTATTTTCTAGAAGGATTTATTTCATTCTTAGGGCCGAGCTAGTTGCACATTTCATTTTCCTGCATTGGTAAATGTAATCTTTTGTGGCCGACCCAGATATGTTCCAAAGGGTATATATGGCACTATGTAATCATTTGTAAGATAGAGGAAGTAGAAATTAGAATAAGGGTTGAGATTTTTAATTCATGATCTGGTTGATTCTGAGCTTCCCAGTTGGATTGTATCTACCTTGTATCCTGCATGTAACTGGTTAACAACTAGATGGTCTAAGATGATTGTATGATGATGACGGTTGGTTGTCAGAAGTTCTAAGGCAATATCATGATCTATTTCTGTAAGCTATATTTTCTTGTTTCTTTTGTTGCGTTACTCTTGCTGCATAAGCCGGTTGATTCTCGTTGAGGGTTTTACCAGTTATGGCTGCATCAACAAGGGTATCAAGATGATAATAATAGAGGAGGCTAAGAAAACAAAAGAAGGAATGATGCCATTATTGGCTTGATGATGATGATATAGTTGTAATAGGTTGTATGCCGAATTCATTTGTGTTGTCATTGATGGAACATGTTTTGTTTAGTCATCTAGGTCATCGAGAACAATCGGTACAGCCTAATTGGTAGTGGAATCAGTTAGACAACAAAAATACTAAGTTACTATCAATTGGTAAGCAGGAACAAATCGATGATCAAGCGACCAGTACTGATGATTGGTGAAGAGTTAGACATTATGATTTTACACGAGTGTTGGAGACATGAACATGCACCTATGTTCCAAACCGCATCAACAGATTCTATGTATTGAGTGAGTTATGATGAATTTTCCAATCATAGTCAGGAAGAACAAAGAATCGGTATAGCAAAGTTAGTTTAATCAATAACCAATAGACTTTGTTGGCATTGACAAAACCGATTAATCTAGTGAACCATTTTATTAGCTGAGATTTGTCATTGATGACTAACACTTACTAGTGGAGTTGTGTATCACAGTAGCAAAGGTGATGGCTTGTAAACAACATACAACATCAGAGATAGATGATCAAGGTTCAATAGGCTCAAGGGAAGACATACTAAGCCAACCGGTCTATCATTCAAGAAGATTGGTGTTAAGGTTAGATCTTCAAGTTGGTCATTTTGATGATGATGAAGTTACAGAAGGTGACTTAGGCAAGAAGGCTTGAGGTTCTATGCAAATCGGAACCTCATTGGCAAACAAGAAAAAAATCTTGATGGAAACACTGCAAACCGGTATCAAAGGATGAACCGGTAATGAAGAGTGCAGTGGTATACCAGTAGACCAGTGAAGTAAAAGGAAGATAGGTGGTCACCATAAATCTCGAAGTGATGATCGGTTACACAGTTGTGATGGGAAAAGGTGAGTTGGTGAGTTTGTGTCAACGCCGAACTAAAGGTTGGTGAAGTCAACTTCAATTATCATATAGTTAGGCTCTGATTACTTGCAGATTTTTTGGTTTGCATTTAAAACATTGGACTCGACCAGAAGTTGCTATTTTTGGGGGATACAGTGGCAAATTTGGATGAGTAGTTGGTGGAATTGTTGCAGGGCGTGCAAAGAAAGAGCAAGAGAATTTGAATTTGAAATCTATCAAAATATGTGATTACATTGATTAAGGAAACACTTGAAGGCGATGACAGAGAGTGTATAAAGTATTTTGAGTTGATAGAAAACTTCTTGATTGAAAAATTTGTAAAGAGAAGATCGTGTGAGAGGCGATCCAAAGTGTAGAGTGAAGAGAGAGGAAGTGCTAAATAATTTAGAAAAGCAGAGTGTGTGTGAAGTAGACCGATAGAGTGCAGAGCCGAGGGTGTGAGTAGAGGATCGACAGAGTGCAGAGCCGAGAGTATAAGCAGAGAATCAGTGTAGTGCAAAGCACACACAATCGATGTAGATAGAGTATGATTTTCATTATGATCTAATCAAGCTATCAGTAGCTATTCCAGTAGATCAACTTCTTGTTGCTATCTAACCATTGCAACTCAAATCCCTTAACTAGGTGGACTTTAACAGGTCCCTTTGTAAAATCCCTTAACCGAGTGACATCTTAATTAATGATCCCAAATCCTCTAACAAGGATACCTTTAATAGGGTAAAGGCACTAACGAGCTTTAAATAAAATCCCTTAACTGGGTGGCACCTAACAGTGTCTTTGTAATCTCCTAACAGGGATGGCTTCTCACCAGATGTACTCCAAAAGAGTGCAAATTTTGTGAGTTTCTACTCACACCATGGTTTTCTCCCATTTGGGTTTCCAAGAGATAAATCTTGGTGTTACTATGTATCTTTTATGCATGCATGTTCTTCTGCAATAACTATTTGTATTGATGAATATTAAGTTAGTGCAGACTTGAGTTAAAAGATTTTAATTTTATAAAACTAGAAAAGTGTTGATTCACCCCTCCCCTCTCAGCACTAGTTGGGACTAAAAATTGGTATAAGAGCATTGGTCCTTAGATTCAGAGAGCTTAACAACTTAAGGAAAGATCCAAGATGATGTGAAAGGAGGGTCCTAAGTTCTCTAAGGAGAATTACACCTTATGGTGTGGTAGAATGAAGCTCTACCTAAGAACCCTAGGAGATCAATACTGGAATCATGTAATCATAGAATATAATGAACCTACAGGGGTTCTCACTATAGATCAAATCAAAGAAAGGCAAGACAACAGTGCGACTATGGATCTGATTGCTAGCACTTTGTCTGATAATGAGTATGCTAAGGTTCAATATCTGCAGCCTATGAGATGTGGAATAAGCTGAAGATTATTTATGGAGGAGATCCTCATGCTCAAAAAGCTAAGGTGGATAGCTTGAGAGGCAAATTTGATGAGATGAGGATGCAAGAAGGATAAAATATAGAACAATATAGCAAAAGAATAAAGGATGTAGTAAATTCCATTAGAAGTGCTGGAGGAAAGCTTGAAGAAGATGATGTGGTAAGAAAAATCTTGAGAACTTTGTTACCACAATATGCCATAAGGGTTTCTGCAATTCAGGAACTCAGATCCTTGGGAATAGTTAGTGTTTCACTTGACTCACTGATCAAAAAGTTGACTGCCTTTGAACTGAGCAACTGTGATAATAGTGTACCAAATATTGATACTTCCTTCAAAGCTTCCATGATACATGCACCAACAAGGAGAAGAAAAGAAACCAAAACTAGTTCTACTACAAGAACTGGTCATTCTCATGAATGTGAAAACCTGTTATTTGAAGATCAAGAACAAGATGAGATTGAAGCTCTATTAGCAAGAAGGCTTCCAAGAGGAAAAGGAAAGTATAAAGGTAAACTTCCCTTGAAGTGTTTCTCTTGCAATAGGATAGGTCATATTGCATCCAGATGTCCTGACAATGATAGGAAGGATAATTTTAGAAGCTACAAATACAAGAGCACGAAGGAGTGCTATCTTGCAGAAGAAGGAGTTACCGATGAAGAATTTGAAGGATCTGATGGAGATGGAATTGCATTTGTAGTGGTAAAGGAAGATAACACAGAGGAAAGTGATATGGCACTGATCTCTAGTTCAAGCCAGTGTGGAGACTGGGTAATTGGTAGTGGTTGCACTCACCACATGACCGGTGACAGAAACAAATTCCTGAGCATGGAGGACTATAATGGAGGAACGGTGAGATTTGACTATGATGCTCCTTGTGCAGTAAAAGGTACGGGATCTATAGCCCTAAATGATAAAACAAATTGTGAAGATGTTTATGGGGTAGAAGGGCTAAAATGTATTCTGTTAAGTGTTGCACAACTTAACAATAAGGGTTATCAGTTAGAATTCAATGAAGGAATATGCAAAATAAATGATAAATCAGGAAGTTTGATTTCTATCGGTAAACAATCTAGAGGTAATCTGTTTCACCTAGACACAACCATAGGTAGTTGTCTAATGGCAAAGGTAGAAGATAGTTGGTTGTGGCACAAAAGACTGTGTCATGTTAACTTTGATAGCATTGAAAAAGTAAGTAAAATGAAGCCTGTAAAAGTAAAATGAAGCCTGTAAGAGGTATGCCTAATATTATGAAACTTGAAAATGCTATGTATAAAGAATGCCAACTAGGAAAGTTGACTAGGTCTAGTTTCAGCAACAAATCTCATTCATCTGAAAAATGTGCTGGACTTAGTTCATACAGATTTGTGTGGTCCTATGAGGAGCAAGAGTTTCTATGAGGATCGGTATTTCATGTTGTTTGTAGATGACTTCTCAAGAATGATGTGGGTTGTATTCTTAAAAGAAAAACTTGAAGCCTTTCACATGTTTAAGGTCTTCAAGGCTCGAGTAGAGAGAGGAACCAGTAAAAATCTGAAATGTCTGAGATCAAATAGAGGAGGAGAGTTCACATCTCAAGAATTCATGAAGTACTATTTAGAACAGGGGATTATGAGACATATGTCTGCACCCAGAACACCTCAGGAGAATGGGGTTGCTGAAAGAAGGAACAAAACTCTAATTGATTGTGTGAGGACTCTGATGATACAAAATGATATTGCACATATCTTCTAGAGAGAAGCAGTAAAAACTATTGTGTACACCTTGAACCAGATACAGGTGAAGAAAGGAACAAATAAAACTCCCTATGAATTATGATGTGGATACTCACCCAATGTGATCTATTTCAAAGTATTTGGAATTAGGTGCTATATCAAGAGGGATGATTACTCTAGAAAGTTCGATCCCAAGAGTGATGAAGGAAGCTTCTTAGGTTACTCCACAAAGAGTAAAGCATATCAGTGTTTGAACAAAATGACCGATAAGATTGTGGAGAGTGCCAATGTCAGAGTGGATGAGTTCTCTGAGAAAAATGAACAGGATAGCAATAGTGAACCAGTGGATTATCAAGGATTCGAGTACACTGTACCGGTCAAACCTGCTGAAGAAAATCTTGTTATAGTGACAAATGAGGAAGCATGTGAAGTAGAACCTGCACAACTAGTAGAAGAAGCTCCAAGAAATGAATTGGTACTAGAAAGGTATGTTAGAAATAATCACTTCGCTGAAAATATCATTGGTGACAAAGATGTAGGAGTATTGACTAGAAGAAGAGCAAGAGAGAATGTCTGTTTGCTCTCCAAAATTGAGCCCAAAATAGAAAAGGAGGCTCTAAAAGATGAAGACTGGGTCAAAGCCATGGAGGAGGAACTAGAACAAATTGAGAAAAATGAAACTTGGACTCTAGTGCCCAGAACAAAGAACAAAAATGTGATAGGTACCAAATGGGTGTTTAGAAACAAAGTGGATGAAACTGGTCAAGTAGTAAGACATAAATCAAGGTTAGTCTGCAAAGGGTATGCTCAGGAAGAAGGTTTGGATTATGGAGAAACCTTTGCACTGGTGGCCAAGTTGGAAGGGGTCAGAATCTTGCTTGCTTATGTTGCTTACAAGAAGTTTAAAGTTTACCAAATGGATGTAAAATTGACATTCTTAAATGGTATTTTAGAAGAAGAAGTGTACATAGAACAACCAGAAGGGTTTGTATCAGAAGATGGAAGAGATATGGTATGCAGGCTGAAGAAGGCTCTATATGGGCTAAAACAAGCACCAAGAGCTTGGTATGAGAGGCTACACTCATATTTGTTAAGCATAGGGTTCATGAGAACCAGTGACAATAATAACTTGTATTTGAAGACTGGAGAAGAAGGAAAACATCTAATTGCAAAAAAATTTGTAGATGAAATCATCTTTGGAGGAGATGATGAGATGAGCAAAGGTTTTGTAGAACAAATGAAGAAAGAGTTTGAAATGTCCATGATCGGTGAAATAAAATTCTTCATTGTCCTGCAAGTATCTCAGCTAAAGAATGGTATATTCATTAGCTAGACCAAGTACATAAGGGAAATATTGAAGACTTGTGGAATGGAAGATTGTAAACCTGTTGGAACTCCAATGGTTACAGGTTGCAAGCTCTCCAATAATGATGAGGCTCATGAAGTGAATGAGACACTTTACCGATGCATGATCTGTGAGTTGTAGTATGTAGTACATAGTAGACTGGATATAGCACAAGTTGTTGGTTTAGTTGCTAGATTTGTTGCAAATCCGAAAGAGACTCATCTGGTGGCAGTTAAGAGAATATTTAGATACCTTAAGGGGACTTATGAGTATGGTCTCTAGTATCCACATCAGGGAGATTTCAACTTAAGTGTCTTCACCGATGCAGATTGGGCAGGGAACATTGATTACAGAAAGAGCACTAGTGGAGGTGCATTTTTTCTTGGAGACAGGATTGTGTCATGGACAAGAAAGAAATAGAATTGCATCTCTCAATCCACAGCTGAGGTAGAGTATGTGGCTACTATAATCAATTGTACATAGGTAGTATGGATCAAGCAATTATTGGAAGGTATCCAAGAAAAAGGTGACTGAACTTGTGGTGATTCACTATGACAACACCAGTACTATCAACATATCCAAGAAGTCGGTGATGCATTCCAAGACAAAGCATATAGCTATCAAATATCACTACCTCAGGGAATAGGTTCAAGAAAAGGAAGCGAGGTTGGAGTATATACCAACAAAAGAATAGGTGGCTGACATCTTCACCAAGCCACTATAGAAGGACACCTTTGAATACCTCAGAGGTAAGCTAGGGGTGATACCCCTACCTGCATTAAAATAAGTGAAAAAGGGCTCTACATCAATCTGGGGAGATATCATAATAGTGTTTGAGTATTGGTAAGTAGTGTCGAGCAGAAGTTGCTGAAGCAGAGGTTTGCCAAAAGTGGTTAGAATGGTTTGTTGGAAATAGAGTATTACCAGTGTTAGGGGGAGATATTCATTACTCAGAGTAGAAGTAATGACCGGTATAGAAATAAAGAAAGACTAGAAAGAAAGTACATGCAAGAGCAACTCATCAGACAAATTCTGAAGCATTGCCATCAATGCCAAAGGGGGAGATTGTTGGCATTGTCAAAACCGGCTAATCCAGTGAATTGGTTTATTAGCTAAGATTTGTCATTGATGACTAACACTGACCGATGGAGTTGTGTATCTTAGTAGCAAAGGTGATGGCTTGTATACAACATACAACATCAGAGATAGATGATCAAGGTTCAATAGGCTCAAGGGAAGACATACTAAGCTAACTGGTCTGTCATTCAAGAAGATCGGTGTTATGACCAGATCTTCAAGTTGGCCATTTTGAAGATGATGAAGTCAAAGAAGGTGACTTAGGAAAGAAGGCTTGAGGTTTTATGCAAACTGAAACCTAATTGGCAAATAGGAAAAAAGGCCCGATAGAAACATTGCAAACCGATATCAAAGGATGAACTGGTAATGAAGAGTGTAGTGGTATACCGATACACCGATGAAGTAGAAGGAAGATAGGTAGTCACCGTAAATCTCAGAGTGATGATCGGTTACATAGTTGTGATGGGAAAAGGTGAGTTGGTGAGTTTGTGTCAATGCCAAACTAAAGGTTGGTGAAGTCAACTTCAGTTATCATGCAGTGAGTGCATGATTACTTGCGGATTTTTTGGTTCACATTTAAAAGACTGGACTCGACTAGAAGTTGCTATTTTTAGGGGATGCAGTGACAAATTTGGATGAGTAGTTGGTGGAATTTTTGTAGGGCACGTAGAGAAAGAGCGGGAGAATTTGAATTTGAAATCTATTGAAATATGTGATTGCATTGATTAAGGAAACACCTAAAGGCGATGATAGAGAGTGTATAAAGTATTTTGAGTTGATACAAAACTTCTTGATTGAAAAATTTGCAAAGAGAAGATCCTGTGAGAGGCGATCCAAAGTGCAGAGTGAAGAGAGAGGAAGTACTAAATGATTTAGCAAAGCAGAGTGTGGATGAAGTAGACTAGTAGAGTGCAGAGTCGAGGGTATGCGTAGAGGACCGACAAAGTATAAGCAGAGAATCGGTGTAGTGCGAAGCAGACACAACCGGTGTAGATAGAGTATGATTTTCATTGTGATTTGATCAAGCTATCAGTAGTTATTCCAATATATCAACTTCTTGTTTCTTTTTAACCATTGCAACTCAAATTTGTTAACCACGTGGACTTTAACATGTCCCTTTGTAAAATCCCTTAACTGGGTGACATCTTAATTGATGATCCTAAGTCCTCTAACAAGGCTACCTTTAACAGGGTAAAGGCACTAACATGCCTTAAATAATTTTTTTTTAACTGGGTGGCACCTAACAGTGTCTTTCTAATCTCCTAATAGGGATGGCTTCTCATCGGGCATACTCCAGAAGAGTGCAAATTTTGTGAGTTTCTACTCACACCGTGGTTTTCTCCCATTTGGGTTTCCATGAGATAAATCTTGGTATTACTGTGTATCTTTTATGCATGCATGTTCTTCTGCAATAACTGTTTGTATTGATGAATATTATGTTAGTGCATACTTGAGTTAAAAGATTTTAATTTTGTAAAAATGGCAAAGTGTTGATTCACCCCTCCCCTCTTAGCACCAGTTGGGACTAATAGACTTATTATTATGTTTTTAAGTTATGAATTGTTTTGTCGATAAGAGAAAAGTGTAATGAGTGGGAAAATATAAAAGGTGACTAGATTCAATGAACCTAGAGAATTGTTTTAAGGTTCTTAGCCGACTTAACAGAGTTCTTTATAAGGTGATGTAAGTTGTATGATTTCATAGATCAAGAGTGAGAATTTGATCATGCAGTTGAAGGAGAAGTTAGGTTTTGACATTTAGTTGGTGATAGAGCCTAAGTAGAAGTGGATCTAATGAGGCACAAAGGTGCTAACTTCAAATCAATTGAACTTGTTGTCTTCCTAATAGTTGCAACAAGAAAATCCTCTAACAAGGTCACTCCTAACAGGGTGTGGTAGGATCCTAGAAGGTCTGAAGGTGAAATCCTTTAACCAGGCGACACATTATCTTGTGTTTGTAAATCCCAAAAATGTGGGTAGCTTCTAACAGGGCTGGGTCCTAACAGTCCTTATTGTATAGCTCTTAACCAGGCTAAACCACTCTTAATTAGGTGTGCCCCTAACAAGGTGGTTGTATGACCTTAACTGGTTAGATCTCTATACCACAGTTAGAAGATCCTTGTGTGTACTAATTCCCACCGTGGTTTTTCCTAGTTGGGTTTCCACATGAAAAATCATTGTGTTATGGTTTGCATGCTTTGTTGTATGTTTACTTACGTGGTTATATTTCTTGCATGCTTAATTTTTTTTAAGTTGGTGAAAGTTATTATCAGATTTATTAAGTTTTTTTCTTGCATTGATTCACCCCCTCCTTTTAGTGCCTTATAATTTTATCAGCCACATGTTTTAACTATGAAAAGGTAGGACACTGAACCTTAGAGTGTTGGACATAAAAGAGGCTTAGATGCACATTCTATGGAGGAGATAATCATACCATATTACCAGGGTTATAAATATAAAGACTTCTATAGGGATATGGATAAATCATCTTGGAGTGACAAAGTTTAGAAAGGAGCTAGAGAAATCTAGAGAATACCTTTTAGGGAATTCAAAGTCATCATAGGATGGATGTGTGGACCTTTGAAACATTGCAAGAATAAAATTCCAAGGAAGAGGTCGTAGTGGAGAAAAAGAAGGAGCACATAAATAGGAGAAAAGAACATTTTGTTACTTGACAAGAAAATGATATGAAAATCAATTTGAAGAAGTCAGTAGTGGAAGAAGGTTTTGAAATCTGTTATGACTTGGATGAGGTAGATGAAGAAGAAGCAAAAGAAGAATTTCCTTGTTCACCCTTGATAAAACACAACACAACAAAGGTGTGAAGGATGCAATGACACTAATTACTCTATTGTTGCAAGAGGAGGTAGCTGGATTAACTAAGCAAGACACCCAAGCCTTGAAGGAGCTAATAATAGTACTAAGAAAGAACAAACTAATTATCAAAATAAAGCAATTAGGGAAATATCCTACCATCTAACACATGGGAGAAATTGGGTAGACCACACTTAGTGAAAACCCCTATGAACATATGTCTAGCAAATGGGTCCCAAATGAACACAATGTGTACTGGGAAATATGCGGAGGTTAGCATTAAAGGGGTTAAGAAATGTATTTTTGAAGTGGTCTAAATGAAAGAACCTTTTCACACATTTAGGGCTCTACTCAGGCTTAAATAGTTTATAGATTCCAATGGTATCATTTATTCAAAAGATGAAGAGATTTCTTTTGTAGATAATACACAAATAGTAAATATCCCACTAAAAATTGACGAAAGGTCATATATGGAACCATGACACTCCAACCAACCCATCTGTAAGTTATCTAACCCCACCCAAAGTGAGGATACCTCGACAGAAAAGAACATCAAAAAAGGCATCTCTCATATCAAGCTACCAAGATTCTCTTGAGTAGGGAATTTGTTATAAAGTAAATTGTAGCTATAGATAAAATATTTCCATTGGAGTTAGCAGGGATGAAAACACTCCAAGATACACTACTATGTAGTGCTACTTGTTGGTGGAACACAAATAAGAAGAACATTCTAGATTGACACACTTTTAACATCCTTATCAAAATCTAGTATCAACAATAGGATGGAGAATACCCTAGGTAGCGTCTACAAATATGAAGGTATCATCTCCCTAAAGGATCACCTCTAAAATAATGTGGTAACCTACACTAAAGATAGGGAATATGATAATTTCTTGTACATACAACTCTTCTATTGGACCCTAATATTGGTCACTCAGACTTGGTACATTAATCAAGAAAGAAGAGAAGAAACTAAGGACTAGGACATAATGTTTACAAATTTTAATCACACACTCTTTCTAAGATAATCAAGAATGAATCCAACTTTCCCTATTTAGGATCAATGAGATAATATTTATATCTATTTTGGAAAATATATCTCTTGCAGCCAATTCACCAGCTTGGAGTGAAGGTGTATGGAAATTAATTGAATGGATAGATAAGCATGCATAACTAGCCCAAAATTGATGCTATACAAATCATATAGATGAAGAAGAAGGGGTACCTAAGTTAAACATTGAAGTATGAAAAGGAGAAAGAGAAATAGAACTATAGAAGGATTACAAATCCATGCGACTATAAAAAACCTATCCAACTTTAGGAGGAAAACATTGTTACAGTAGGAAACTGAAAAATGGCAAAAATAGGAGACTATTGAGATGAGTCCACTATGGGAGCCATTACACAACTCTTGACATAATATGAAGAATTATTACTATAGACATTCATTGAGATGAAGGGCATTAAATAATAAGTTTGAACTATGAAGATACAACTCATAGAAGGAACCAAACCAATTTGAAAATAACCATGCCACCTAAACCTTAACATAAAGCAAAAAGTCAAAATTGAATTGGATAAAATGTTGGCAACAAGAATAATAAAACCAATGGATGATTCTTAGTGGATAAGGCTGATGGTAATATAGAATAAAAAGATAGGAGACATTCGAGCATGTGTAGACTTCCATAAATTAAATAAGGCTTTCTTACATGATCCATTTCCCACACTGTTCACTGAGGAAATCGTGGAATTAGTAGCTAGGGGAGAAATCTATTCTTTTGCTGGTGGTTTTTCAAACATGAATAGGTCCAGATAAGAGAAGAAGATTAGCCTAACACTACTATTTCTATAGAATGGGGTTCCTTCATGTACATGGTAGTGTCGTTTGAACTTAAGAACATATCGATTGTATTCAACCGCATTATGGTAAACACATTCAAGAAATTCATTCATGTCTTTCTCAAAGTATACTTCGATGATTGGTTTGTGTCCATGGATTAGTTAAAGATCACGCGCAAGCACTTTGGAACATGCAAGAAAAGTGCAAAATCATGCAAATTTCCTTGAACCAAAAAAAATTTATTTTTGCAATACCATTTGGGACACTCCTAGGACACATCATATGCAAAGAAGGTCTAATGGTGGACCCAATGAAGATAGCTCTTATCATGACTCTCTTACCCCCTAAGATAGCTCTTGTCATGACTCTCCTACCCCCTAAGATAGCATCAAAAGTCAAAATATTTTTGGGATACACCAAATACAATAGGAATTCCATCAAAGGCTCTGCTACTATAGCTGCCCCAAAGGAGGAACTACATAAGAATAGAAAAATAAACAAGCTCATTGAATGGACTCCAAAATGCCAATGATCCTTTGATACTCAAAAAAAAAGATAGCCAAACCTCCTATATTAATTTTCCCAGACTGGAATGTTTGATTTCATGTACATGCTGATGCCTCTAGAATAGTTATAGGTGTTGTGCTAGCTCAACCTAGGGGAAATAAATATTACTTGGTAGCATTTTTTAGTCAAAAATTGTCTAAGACAGAAAATAACTATACCACCACGAAAAGGGGGGCCCTTTCTATTGTCTATATTTTACATAAATTCAAAACTTACCTCATATCAAACCATTTCACCTTCTATACCAACCATGAACCTTTGAAATTCCTTCTCAACCTACTAGAGATACAAGAAAGCATATGTAGGTGGCTCCTACTATTTCAAGAGTTGAATTTTGACATAATGGTCAAAACCAAAAGGAAAAACTAAAGACCAAATTATCTATCTATAATTGATGCCAAAGAAGAACTTGAGGACTTTGATGAAGAAGAATTACCACAAACATATCTATTTTAGATTACAACAGTATTCCATGAAATTTCATGATGTAGACGAATTTTTATCAACTAAATGATATCATCTAGATATGTGTCCAAACGATAAAAAAACTACTATTATCAACCCTCTTTCTAGAGCATCCAAAGAAGGATTTATCATTGCCAAAGTAGATTACCTCACTAAATGGGTAGAGGTTGAACCTACTAGGGATTGCACAACATATACGATAATTAACTCTCTTTAATAGAACATCATTAATCACTTTGGGTGCCCTCTAAGCATCACAAGTGGTGAAGGGAAATATTTTATTAACAAGACTATCAAGTAACTCTTAACTAGTTTCATGATCAGACAAAACCAAAGTACCCCCTACCACCCACAAGCTAATGGGGCCAGTGAAGCCTTAAAAAAAATCCTTGGAACTACCTTAACCAAAATGTGTAATGAAAACTAACAAAATGGGATATCAAGATACTCGCAGTACTATGGGCATACTGGATAACTTATAAGTGGGTAGACACACATTCACCCTTTGAACTATTATATGGCCTTGAAGCTACACTATCCATGAACTTCATTGTAAATAACCTCCGTGCAACACTTACCCTTTAGCTTATATAAGATGTTTGTTAAGGAATGACTTAAAAACTAGAAAGGTTGGAGGAAGATTGTTAGATTATAGGACACATAATCGAAAGGAGAAGAAAAGAAGTCTTGCAGGATCAAAATCTCAGAACAAAGCATTTTAAACTTGGGGACACTTTACTCCTATACAAAAACAAATTTAAAAAGTAGGGAAAAATTTAAGTTCATTGGCTTCATCGTTACTAGATTAATGAAATTTTAGTCAAGTGCCATTTGGTTGGGCACATTGGATGAGAAAATCTTACAATGCTACAATAGTGGATCTAGACTAAAACACTATCATCAAGATACTACAATCTAATTTACTTGAGGAAAAGTCAAGGGTTTTTCAAGGGGATAATGTTGATAAGAAAAAAGGCTATAGATATTGGTCTGAAAACACCAAAAGGTAATCTAGTAAATATTATTATATAATAAACAAACTAGGAAAGAGATTAGTTAGGAAGCTATGAGAAAAGGGTTGTGACCCTAAAGAGGAGATACAAGTAGAGATAGATAGTCACTAGGGAGACTAGGATTAAGAAGGTAAAGACTAAGATGATAGGGAGACAGGTATACTTGATAAAGAGGATATAGGGAATGTACATTGCATATTGAGATATTAATATAGAGATTTTCTTTTTTTGCTCCAATACTATGTATGATATTTGTAGCATCATAAATTGCATCCCTATGCAATTTTTTGCTCAGCTAGGCCTTATTTTAGAATGAATGGCCTCTCACATTTGATCATGTCCATCCCAATTCAATTCCACATCTTATTCTAGCTTCTCCTTCCTATTTTGGACCTCAAGTCCAAATTTGGGGCCACATTGGAGGGAGCAAGGTGCCTCGAGTGACCTACTCTTGGGAGCAAGTTGATTAGGGCATCCCACTCCACAATGTTTGGGCCCAAATTCAAACCACTTAATGGTCAGCTTGGTTAAGTAGAAAATCTTTGCTCGTGTCGGCCTGCTCTGAGTTTTACACCTGTAAATTATTGGGAGAGGTATATAAGAAAGGTATCCTCCCTCATTTTAGGTAGCACAAATTGGAATAGGAGAATAGAACAAGGAAGCAATTCAATTCAAGCATTAAAGGCATTTCATCCCACCATTTTCTTCATTATGACAACCTTCAACAACCTTCATGCAAGAATGTATTTTATGATTTTCTTTTATGTCTTTTTTAGAGTCATGTTATTGCATAAACATTTGTGATCATCTTCAAATAAGCATTTGCATCATCAAGATATAAGACATTTTCATTCTTAAATCTACCCTCTAGTACATATCAACACACTTTCCTTTCAAGTAGATTTCTATTCAATTTGAAGGTTGATTCCAAAATTGGGGCTTGACTTAGGAAAACCCCTTTCTACCCAATATTTTTCATCTTTTCTATGTGTAGGAAGAGGTGTTAGACCCATAAAAATAAGCACATATAAAGTGAGTGGAGATCTATAGTTTGCAATTCATTGGAGTTGAACAGTTGGGAGCAGCTCGAGTTGGGCACCTCAGTCTTAGGATTAGTAGGGAACCCTAGTACCTCTAGTTTTGCCTGAAATTTGTTCTGTATGTTGGTTGTAATCTTCTTTGTTAGATCTTCTTCCGGAATCAATTTCCTAATTCACAGTTTCCCTTTGCACACAAAAAGGTCATCGTTTCACCCTATTTTGCATCCCTCTTCTTAAAATTGTAGATCTGCCTTTCAACTCCCCCATGAGGGAACACTGAATTAACCTTGTGCCTAAGAACATTTTGGGCCATGTGGACCATTCTCCCTCTCAAGGTAATTAAAGAAAAAATCAGCCTAAGCTTCCTAGTTTTCCCATACAAGCTAGTAAGCCTTATTTCCCCACATTACAATATTTCTTCTAGATTGAGTAGTTAAACTAGATCTAGAATTCATTTAGTTGATCACCTCAATAGGACACCTTCAGGGTTAAAGATTACAACTAGTATAAATCCCTTGGGAACAAAACTCTGGTTTGTCTCGTTTAGATTTCCTGCTAACAAATGACATGGAATGGGGTTTGGGGCAGCACCTTGATTTAAAAAAAATAATTTTGCAACATGAAAATATTTTAAAATATCCTTTTTGTCTATGATGTTTAATGCAATTAAATAAACATGCTTTGTAAACCATAACGTCTATAATTAATGAAGCAATGATGTGATTTAGTAAGCAATGCAAGTACATAAGTAATACATTTAAAAAATGAATGAACATCTAAATCTGAAAATTTCATGCAAAAATCAGATTTGAAATTGAAAGTTTGAAATATGCAAGTGTATGACATGTTGGGTTCACCAAAATGAAATGTAGGGGAAATAAGTGTTCATTAGTCTAAGCATGCAAACTAGGAATCATTCCCAATCTTGTAAAATTTCATTGGAGAACAACCAATTAGGCCCAACTTTAGTCCCTTGGGAGAGTTGGGCACTTGTGATCGATTGTTCTCTTTTTGTTTTTGATGTGATTGGATATGAGGAAGAAAAGAAATGATACAAGAACAAGGTAAAAGAATGTTCTTATGCATATTTTGTCTCTCTTTATAAATTTAGATTTAACTACCTTTTGATTTATCTAGATAAGACCTTGTTGCACCTTACCTTTATGATAATCTATTTAACTTTTAATGGATCTTATGTGTGCATCTAGATGCATACACTTGTTGTAGGAATCGAGATTGGGAGAAGATGGATACATGGAAGGAGAAGTGTATGAGCAACTTGCAAAAGAGAAGGTACGTATACTTGATGACTAAAATACGTATTTATTTGTCGTTCCTTTATACTTCATGCAATGATTAACATATATTTTAAAAATGATACTCTCTATTATAGCTTAGATGATGTAATATGTTATTGCAATATTGCTTGTTGTTTTTTTTAAATTGCAATTTAGTCAAGATAATGTAGCATTGTTTGTTGTTTGTGTTCATTTTGGTGTGGAAATTTTAGGCATTATAGAATTTATTTTCTTATCTCTTATTAGATGTTGGTCTTATCATTTAGGGCAAAGTTTCCTTTCCAATTTTCCAATTTTTTCTATTCTTGACAAATATGAATTTAATATCTATTTTAGTTTCTGATTTGTGAACCTAATGCTTGTGAATTGTATTTATTGCACATTTATTCTCTATTATTTTGCTCTTTCTTGTAGACAAAATATTGTAGAATTCCTAGCTCTAACATGTTTAGTAGGTACTATTTCTTTGGCTTTTTTTTTTGAAGATATGTTTATTATTATAATAATAAATTATTTATGAAATAAATTAAAGTAACATTCTTTAAGGTCATTATAGTTGTTGATATCAATAATTTCATAATGGTAGTAATATTTATGTTTTTTTCTTGCCATTCACTATTATAATAGATAATGATATATCATTTTTAAGAACAAAGAGATAATTTAATTTTTAAATGGAATTGTTGAGGCTACTAATAAAACAATCAAGTGAATCTTAAGAAAAACATGTTTAATAAGAAAAATAATAATTGGGATACACAACTTGATCCTAAATTAAGAGCACATGCTACTAGAATCTACACTCCTACAAGGTTTACACTGTATTCTTTGATGTATGGAACAAAGGACATGATGCTTCTTGAGCTTGAGATGGAATTGATGTGTTGTTCATTCCACAAAATTATTGATGATTATATAAATAAAGAACATCATTTACAAGAGCTCAAAATCTTTAATGATAGAAGAGTAAATAGATTAGATAATTCATCAAGAATAACATATAGAAAATAAATCATTCAACAAAAAATCCAAATTGAAGATTTTATTCCTTGATATGAATCCAAACAATGCAAATAGTAAAAAGGAATTGAGAGGAAAATTTCAACCTATTTAGATTTTTTCATTCATTAATACCTTATCGTATCGCACTAGTACTTTTATCCTTTCTAATCATGATGGAAAAACAATGAATGTTTTCGCTGAAACATCATGCACTTAAAACAATATTTATATTGACTACCATAGGAAAAGGGGTTGTGTTCCATTGATTTCCATCTTTTCATACCCTTTATTATTTAAGATTCAATATTGTATTTAATTTTACTTGTGGGATGATCCACAATAGTGGGTTAATTTTTTAGTCAAAGTGGAACATTGAAATCAATTTTTTTAAAGCTAAATTTTACTTTTTGACACCTATAACAACTGAACTTTAAAAATTTGAAGATGATGTGAACTAGTAATTTTAGAGGTTTTGTGTATAAATTATACATACATACACATGCACATGCACATGCACATGCACATACACATACACATACACATACACATACACATACACATACACATACACATATATAATTGAAAAATAATCTATGAATCTTTTAATGTTAACTTTTAATAACTTTTCTATGATTATAAAATTTTAAACATAGATTCATAACACTAATATCTAGTCTACATATATTTTTTCATGATTTTTAAATATTTTTTTAAAAATGAGATTAACTAAAATTTAGGCATTGGTTTATTCCAAACAACATACGTTCTTTGTATGTATTTGAATTAACTTATTTTTATTGAAATGAGAACATTAATATCTAGTGTGTAGATAATTTTAATGTTTTATTATTATCTATTTAACAATTTTTTGTTTATGGAATAAAGGCCTTAACAATTGTTGAAGAAGGCATTTTTAATAAATATGGGTAAGCACTTTTGACTCAGAGATATGGACCTATGAGTTCATAAACATGGAACCTCATCCCCAACATAAATATTCAACAATAACACCCCAACGAAGTTTGAACCTTAGTGGAAAGAATAACAACACTATATTTAAACCATCACACTATGGTAATACTATGCTAAAAAATTTATGTTCCCTAGAAGATAGAAAATGCATATATTAAAAATTGTACTTGTTAAAAAGCTTATTTCAAGCTCTATAATTTAAAAAAATATCTTGTCTAGTTGATTCCATCTTAAGCTCCAACCACAATTTTGAAATTGAAAATTTTAAGGCTGTAGGTGGAAATGCCATTTCTAGGACCTTCATTCAAAGGTATCCAAGGACCTTGGAAGGACCTTGGAGTGAAGGTACATCATTTCCATAAAAAAGACTTTCAAATGAATTAAATTCCTACAAGTTGAAATTGCCTCCATTCAAAGGTATTTTTATATTTTACACCTTTAAACAAAGGTTCATTTTCATTTGAAGGTGAGTTTTGACTCACCTTCAAATGAAGGTACTTTAAAAAAAAAAAAAAACCCTTTGAATTCAAACATTTTTCCTACTTTAATTTCTCATCCAAATTGAAATATCTAATATCCCAAGTTTGGGACTCATTGTTGTGTGGTTACCCTATGCCTTTATGACCTTATTATTTTATATCAATTATATTTTTCATATTTATCTATTATAATTATAATTTTTTTTATAAAGCATTAGGTAAACTTTTAATGTCATGGGTGACATTGGCACGACACACCTTTTGGTACCATGTGAAATGCTTTTGACGTAGAGCCTTGAGCTATTAAGGGAAAGAACTACGGACCTCATCTCCATTTAACAGAGTTGAGGCTCAAAGCGACGAACACATTGGATCAGTCATGACACAAACCTGCAATCACAATGGCCCAATGGGGATTTGAACCTTGATGGACACAACACCACCACCACCAGTTAACTAACACACAATCTGATGAGCCCCATTAAAATTATAAATATTATCCCTCATTTGAAGATGTACTTATCTCAATAAGATAAAACAATTATATCTTTAAAATCATATTCGAGGGCACCATGTTTTTTATTAGAGCAAAAACAGGTTTTGAAGGGACCCAAAACCCTTTAACAAGAAAGAGTAGAGTTGACTTAACGAGGCATTAACCCCAAAAAAACCAACTAGAATAAAAAGGCCCTACACAAACCATAAGCAACATTACATCATATGGGCATAACAAAAAGAGCAGATACAAGAAACAAACTAAACAAAAAGAGCCTGAAAATAAAAAGCCAGCAAAGAACCAACATAGAAACAACACCTATCCAACACTAATCGAACAATCTCATGGACTACTCGATATCTTTTTCATTTTTCATCATAGTGGTGGTGATTTTCTTGAGCTTCTAAAAATTAGGAGGAGCGACAACCTTTCTCTTCAACATTCCTCTGGTCCTTTTGCTTGGTCCAAAATTGGTATCTTGCTCAATATTTGTATCCATGTCCACAATGTCCTTCAATTGGAATTTCTCCTTGAGACTTTTGATCATGTTTTTGAAACTATCCATAATAGCACTCAACACCCCATGGCTTGTTTTAACAACCGTCTTGATTGCATCCTTGATTTTATCCATCTGGTATACCTGAGTGGCCATCCTGGCTTCATAACCCTTTTTTAAGTCATAAAAAGCCTTCATTGTGGATTTAATACATTCTATGACTAAGGCCTTATCTTTCAATGACCTAGGGCTAATCTCATCAGTCACCTGCAACTTATCCATCTACTTAACTCTATCTTTGACCATCTCTAAATTACTGCTACTATCCCTCCGTTTTAACTGAGCATCCTTAATTTCATGAAAGATCCACTTAAATATATTAAAAGTGTCAACAACCCCATCCCTGGCCAAAGCCAAAATATCTGTAACAATTTTCTTCTTAGAGCCGAGCAGGTTTGAAGAAGGATCAAGATTGTTGGAAAAGGGTTGGCGACTCTCAGGGTTCTGAACAAGAGGAGAGTCACAAGAGGCTGAGGGAGAGTGAATCTTTCCCCGACTCCAATGATTAGCACTAGGAGCAACAACATGGTTAGGGCCAATTAGGGGGGGCTAGAATTGCACAAAGGTTCAGGTTTAAGGCTTTTAGTTGCAATGAATTTTCCCTTGCTTTTAGTGGTGGCCGCGTGAGGGGAGAAATCCTCATCATCGGTCTTTGTGTGGTAATCATCCTCTTGAGACTGAGTATTCTCTAAATCAGTATTAACCTCAAGGGGAGAGAACGACATAGGCAACAAGGAATTGGCATGTTCAAAAATAAAAAGGATGAGACCAACATGTAAAACATGGTACTTAATCAATTCCTTTTTATGTCTAGCTAAGCTATCATTTAAAGAGCTTGGAAGAAAAAAGGGGAAGAAAATTGTCACCTTGTTCTTGAAATGGTTTAGGAGAGAAAAATTATAGGCAATGGCCCTTGTATATCTGTCGTCAAGAGTGGCATACTTCATTAATACCTTCAGAATATTGCCCCATATTGTCTTGATCTTCGTCACATTATAGCTTGTCGACCATCTCTAATTAAGTCATGCTTCTCCTTCTCCTCTTTTGGGAAAAGATTTACAATGTTCTCAAAGAATCTTTGTAGAAATTAGCACCATTGGTAGAGAGACCCATAATTTCGATAATGAGGTCCTAATTGACAGCAAACTCTCTACTGAAAAAGAGAAACAAAGCCTTTACTGTAATTTTTGACAAAGGTTCTCGTAACCTTAGCTTTGTCTCCGTGTAATTTCTCAATATCGGTGGTAAAACCACCTTTTTACAAGATTCTCCAAATAGTAGTGTTATTCTTTAGCCTTGTACAATCTATGGGCTCCACTCACTTTAAGTCCCCCCCATTCTATCAAAACCACTGTACCCAAAAACCTGTTTGCAAACTGCCCAGACTCTGTAGCTCTCCATATAGAAAATGGACCCAAATTGTTTGTGCATACCATTTAATCCCACTCTTACCCATAAAATGAGCGAAATGAAGGCTCTAGAAAATTATTTAATGCCAATCTCCCAAGGGATGTCCTTCTCACGCTGTGCACAACTGGAATTCATTACAAAGGATCTCCGAGCCGAAAAAGAAAGTATCATGATAATCATTAAAACTTAAGTTCTCAGATGGCAAGGCTATCCAACTTAATAAGTACCTTAAACTTATCATCAAGATAGTCCCCTTCATGCCATATGATTTTCTCAAGGGCTTCAATTCCTATGTTGGCAAAATGATCCACCACCCTATTATTTTTCTCTATAGGTATGGGAAACTTTAATTTTTTCAAAGGAATTAATAATGGAATGAGATAATTTGATCCAAGTCACTATATTCCATGAAGGTTTGATTTCTCTTTTAAGACATTGAATAATATTATTGGAGTCCCTTCAATCCAAACCTTAGATTTTTTTTTTTGTTTGGCAATCAAAAGAATCTGAAAAGCTCCAATAGCTTTGATGATGTGATTAGTTTGGCTGCCTAAGGGAAGAGCCCCTTCAGAAATAAATGTACCATTACTCCCTCTAATAACTCCTCGACACCCAATAAGGCCAGGATTACTCTTAGTTGCACCATCAAAATTTAATTTAACCCACCCCAAAGGAGGCTCCAGCCAATAGGAAATCTCACAGGGTTTTCTTAATGGCTTGAAAAATCTAGCAATATCCAACTGGATTTGCCAAGCACTGGCCATCTTATGATCATACTCAGTGCATATATGAGTTTTAGTTCCCAGTTGATCACCATTGAGACAATTGAAGTTTTCTTTAACATTTCTTTGAATTTTGTGGAAAACAATCTCAACAGAAGAAGCTAGGTCTCTAGAAATCCTATTATTCCTCTCTTTCCATATACCCCAGACAAGATGCAGAAGGGTATAGGACCAGAGTCTTTTGATGACTTGATTTGTACTAGGAGCTCTCCATTGAGTGAACAAATCCAGCATAGAAGAAGGAAAGACCCAACTAAGATCCCAAGATTGGAGCATTCTCCCCTAGATTTCCTGAGCAAAGGGACATCCAATAAAAAGATGGGCAACAAACTCAACATTAGCCATACAAAGGATACACATATTGGGAAGGAGAAACCCTCTTTTACATAAATTATTAGTGGTTAGGATCTTTTTTTGGAGAAGAATCCATGAGAATATGTTGACCTTAGGAATGAGGTTTTGATCCAAGCCTTCGCCCAAACAAGGCTAGAGGTATACTGATTATGAGACACCAGGGAAAAATAGAAGACACTGAATACATACCAGAGGGATCAAATTTCCAAACCATCAAATTTTTCGCTTGAGTCACACTGGACGAATTCAAGAGAGATTGTAGAGGGTGTAATTTTAGACTGATCTGATTTAAATCAACCCAACAACCATTCCTTTAGTAATCTTCAACCATATGACCAAATCTTCTAATGCAATCATTGTAGAAGGGATTGAAGGAAGAATTAAGACAAAGAGGCTCATAACCAATCCAAGAGTCTTCCCAAAACCGAATACTTGAACCATTGCCTAACTTCCATCCAAAACCTTTTGGAACAAAATCTCTAGCCTTTATAATACTATTCCAGAGATATGATCCATGAGGTAATAAAATATTTAAATGAGGTAACTTGTCTTAAATACTTGCTATGTAATATTGAATTTCATTCTATTCTCTTTGAGTAGATCCTCCACACCTGTTTTGCCAAAATAATTTCATTAAAAGATCTGATATCCCTCCATCCAAGCCCACATAATTTCTTGGGCTTATAGACCTCACTCCAGGCAATTAGCAGAATTCTTTTCTTATCCTCAACTACTAACCAAAGGAATCTCTTTTGAATACCATAAATAATGTCTACAAATTTAGATGGGATTTTAAAGACACGCAAGGCATAAACAGACATATTCTGCAATGTAACATTCAACAATTGAATTTTTCCAGCCTGACTAGGATGACACCTTTCTAGCTAGTAATTTTCTTATTAAATCTATCCATCAGAGAAATCTAGAAATATTCTGGCAGGATAGTTCCAAGAGGAAGTCCCAAGTAAGTAGATGGGAAGTCTCCAATAGCACACCCCAAAATATAGGCTATTCTCTGCTGCCTCTCAGCAAGAGTATTAAGAAAGAAAAGGGAATATTTACCTCTATTAATGAACTGTCCTGAAGCTTCTTCATAGTTGACTAGAGGTTTTTTGAAATCTCGAACCTCACCAATAGCTGAGGTTCCCATCAGAATAGTGACATCAACAAATTGTTGATATGAACAAATAGAAGAATCTGACGAGGGGTGGATCCCTTTCAAGCTACCTTCTCTAAACAATTTTAGAAAATACCTTCCAAGGATTCCCACCATTATGGTGAAAAGAATAGGGGAGATAGGGTCTCTCTATCTTAAACCCCTAGAAGACCAAAAAAAGTGAGAAGGCGATCCATTAACAAGAATAGAGGTATTAGTAGTCGAGATAAGTTGTCAAATGAGATCTAGAACCTTGTTATCAAACCCCAAAGCCACCAAGACCTTGATAAGAAAACTCCAATCCATTCTATCATATGCCTTTGACAAGTCCAATTTTAACAAGAATCCCCATTTCTTAGATTCATCAAGAGAATGGATATTTTCATGCAATTTAATAATTGAGTCAAGAATCTATCTTCTTGGAACAAACCCAGTTTGTTGAGATGAGATAATAAGAGGGAGCACAATCAACAATCTAGAAGTGAGAACCTTAGAACTGATTTTATAAAATAATTACAAAGGCTAATGGGGTAGAAAGCATCCAAAGAATCAGCTTCGGGCACTTTCAAAATAAGGACAATGAAAGTTGAGTTAATCTCTTTGAGGATTCTCCTATCTCCAAAGAACTCCTTCACCACATTGCACACAACTTTAGCCGCAATGTCCCAAAATTATGAAAGAAGAACATGGGAAAACTATCAAGGCCAGGGGCATTGTTACCTTCAAAAGAGAAAACAACCTTTCTAATCTCAAGACAAGATGGGATGACAGTAAGCATTTTATTTTGTTCTTCATTAATAATTTTTGAGATAGCATCAATGAGACACGGTTGAGCCCCAAAATTCAAACACGAATCAATAGCAAGAAGCTCACTAAAACGCTGGACTGCCTCGCCTCAAACTCTTTTCCCATTCCTATAAATATGGTCAATTATGTTTGAAGCCATGCATTTCATAGTCAAGAGGTGAAATAATTTGGTATTCCTATCACTAGAAGCAAGCTAGATAAGCTCTTGACCTCTACTTCCAAAACTCCTCTTCCTTTGATATAATATCAAGGTAATTTGACAAAACTTCATTTTATTTTGCTAAGTAGTCATCCTTATAACTTTCCTTCTGAATTTTATCTTGAATTTTCTTCAACTCCATCTGGATAGTCGACTTATTAACAAAGATATGTCCAAAGGACTCCTTGTTCCAGATTCTAATTTTCCTTTTATCTCCCCTAATTTTTTCACCACCCTAAACATAGCAGAGCCATTGACACTAATGTTACACCATAGTTTGATATTTTCATGAAGAGACTGATGAGAGAGCCACATTTTTTCAAATCTAAATGGAAAATTCCTTTTCTTTGATAAAGAGTCAATAACAAAACTAATAGGATAGCAATCAAAACCAATTCTTGAAAGTGTCAAAAAAGAGCACAAATAGTAGCACAACCATTCATTGGAAACCAAAGCATGGTCAAGTCTAAACTAAATAAGTTAATTCCCAACCCTATGGTTAATCCAGGTGAAGGAGGCACCTTTGAGCTCCAAATAAATTAAACCATGATTATTAATAAAATCTAGCAGATCTAGCTTACTATCTAACTGCACTTGGGATCTACCAAATTTATCAGTCATTGATCGGGGTATTGAAATCCACCATTATAATCCATGCTTCATTTAGAAATTTAGATCTAAAGTCAGCCAAGGACTTCCATAATTTTCTTCTTGTCAATATGCTATTAGGGGCATAGATATTTGAGAGAATCCAACAAAAAATATCCCTAACATGATGAAATTCGGTAACTACATGATTAGAATCTTCCCAAACCTGAGATCCATGAATGATGTTAAGATTCTAAAATGAGGCAACTCCTCTAGAAGCTCCTTCAGAACTATTTCCATGCGCACCATTGGAGGTGAAGAACTTAATTTTCTCAACTCTTTCCTTAGGCATTTTCGATTCTTGGACTAAAACTATATCAGGTTTATGATCTCTAACAAAATTATGCAAAATTTCTTGTTTATGGGAGCTATTTAACCCCTACATATTCCATGACATAATCTTCATTATTTACTAGGGGTAAGATTATTACATATCTCAAGGATGGTGTGTTGAATCCCATCAGCAATGTCTTGGTCTCTATCCTTCTCTCTATGCTATCTTGAAGATTTCCTTCCAGCACTTCCTCTTGGCCCCAAATCAGCTCTAGTTTTGTTTCTAGTGATCATACCAGGAGCCGCCTTATTCTTAGCTCTTTTATTCTTATTAATTGTAGTGAACCCTTTGTCCTCTTCGAATTTGGTTTCTTCTATACTTAGGTTCTCCTTGCTAGAGTCATAAATCTTCTCTTAGGGTTTACCGTCTTGTTCCCATATCCACCACTAGGCTTTGGTTTTTGTCCTCTAAGATGGGTTGAGAAGCATTTCCCAAATTGTCCAATCCAACATTGGGGAAAGTGGATTTAACACATCTAACAGACTCATATGAGTGAAGAGAAGAGTTCTCTATCTGACTGTTAATAGCTTCCTCCAAGGATGGGATAGGAGAATCACTGGGTCTCCACAAAAGGAATCTCTTCTTTACTTGTTTTCTTTCCATCAAGGCAAGGACTAACTTCTTCAGTCTTCTTTGTCAGTCTAGTACCATTATCTCCTTTTTCTCCTTGAGTCTTTTTCAATTCCATTTCTCCATACTGGGTTTTTCGTCTAACTCCTTGAAATGATTTTCACCCTCATGGGTAGAAGGCTTACCCACCCTCGATCCCTTAATGTCTTCATTTTCCTTCAGATTATTTCCTACTGGGGGATTCCTTTTTTCCTTCCAAACTTTCTTTGCATTATTTTATGGTTTCACAACCAATCTTGAACAATTCTTTATCCCAATGACACAATTTCTGCAGTTAAAGTAGACAAAGAGGAGGGTCTCAAACTCTATTGTTTGAACCCATTTCCCTAATTTTGAAAAAATCTCAATCAATGAACGAAGATCAGAGGATTGGACAACACTTACACAAATCCTGGCAAAAACCAGCCTCTTCCTAGTCGTGGTAATTTGATCTATTGATAATAATTCCCCAAATGAGCTCAAACTTCTTCATTCCAGTATTCCATTGGGAGTCCGAGGAGCCTAACCACTGCTTCAAAGAAACTTCCCAATTCAACACCATTTAGGGTCCATTTCTTAAGAGCCAGCGATGACTTGCCAATGACCCAAGGTCCACCATAGTGAACAACAACAATATCCTCCTCACAAGAGAAGTTGAATGAAAAGAAGCCTTTAGGCAATTTTGCGACTTCCACTTTCCCTTTCAATCGCCATTGTTTCTTCACAAAATATCTCTCACATTATTGATGTTAGGTCTTGGACCCATAAACTTTCCCACCAGGGATAAAGCCATCAAATATATATTATGATCAACAATTGGGTTTGGGATAGATATTGAAACACCACCACTGCTAGGGTATAAGGAAATAGTAACAGGGGGAAAAGATGATTTACCATTTGGTTTAACTCCAAAGAGAGAAACCCAAGGTGATTTGCCTCCCCCATTTTTCCCACCCAAATTTAAATTTGAACTTTGGAAATTCCTTCCTTCATTTAAAACAACACTATTGGCCCCAAAGAACGACCCTTTTGAGCATTGCTTCCAAGAGACCCAACAACACCCGATTCCCCCTGAAAAGGAGGGATACCATGTTGTTAAAAGTCAAACTCTTACCTGGGTCCACTTGAAGCATTGAGACATGGGTCTCCTCTGCAGGGAACTCCTTTCTAGTACTTGTGATAGAGCCAAAAGTTTGTCCAGGGTCATTCCTACCATCTCTCCATCACCTTCTGCACCTTTGTCCTTCTGCATATTGCTACCATCCGCGCTACCTGCCGCCACTTCTACCATCTCCACAATGCTAGTTCATGTATTAATTGTTGTTGCTAAAAAATTTCGAGGGAACCATGTTACTGCCACTTTTTATTTTTTATCAAATTAGTACCATATCTTCAGACATGGGTGATATGATGTAGCTCCCCTCTTTAAATTTATGTTATTCTTTATATTATATTATTAAGAATATTTTTTTACATGAGGCATTGACTTCCTTTTACACTTTACTTCACTTTATTGTATTTTCTCATCAATATAGGGCCTCTTATTTGAATTAAAATTTCACTACTATATCTCAAATTATTGTGTCTTCTTAAGATATATTAGTTACATTCAAATGCATTATGCTAAGTGCTCTTCTTCTTAGAGGCTCTTTTCTTTTATCATAAGTTTATGCCTTCTACTTTGCATTTGTTCCCATCATTTAAATTCTATATCACTAGGAACTAATTTTCTTACTAACCTTTTTATGCTCGTGATTTTAGACGCAAGATTGGAGTATATATGCCTACCTTCACCTCTGCATGCATATGAGTGTTACTAAGCTAATGAGGACTGCACTACCAATTTTATTTCTCTTGTTGGGGTAATTGATACTTATCTACTAACATCATATCTACCTCACATGCTTACATGAATTCTTTATATTCATTTTATATATTAACATGATTATATCTTAAATTACATATACAAGTTTCATGTACTATTTTCCTCTTCTAAACAATTATTTGTATCCTATCAATACAATCAGTTATTTGGGAGGCATATAATGTCAAAATGTTAATGCTATTTTATTTAGATATGCATATGACTACATGTTGTTATAGAGGATCATATTATTGAAAATGTTGGAAAATTGTGCTTAGCATAGGTTATTGAATAAAGTAAAGATTAATTGTTAGTTGAGTGGTTATAGGTAGTTGATTGGTTGGAAGGATTTATAAAGCCATTGATATGTAATACTTTTATTGATTATTATTCAATGAAGAATTGTTAGATTTGAGCCATTGTTTCAAATTCCAATATTTGGTATCAGAGCAGGTTTTTGAAAGAGTCCTCTCTAAATTTCACTCCACTTATGTTTCATTTGTCAAGTTGATTAAGACAATGGATAGTGGATTCTATGTACCTATGCAACCCCATTACCTTTTTCCATTCCCATCCATTTATTGTAAACCAAATCAGTGTTCAAACAAAGGATTAGAAGGATCCCATGAACCTCATGTAGAATCTAGAGTTTGTAGTGTTCACCCTTATTGCATATTTATTAGTGATTCTTGTTGGGGTCCCACACTCCTCATAGTGAGTTTGTTGACATCCATAATTCATGCACATTGTTTCTCTTTCATTAGTTGAGTCTTTCTACAATTTTTTCTCTATTTAAATAAAGTTAATAATATGGATGTATGTATGTATATATATAATTTAAATTAATAATATGGACGTATGAAGGTATTATTTTATTTAATAAGTGATTTAAGAGTTACTTTATTTTATTTAAGACATAAATACATTAATACGTAAGTAGGACATAGTTAAAGAAACTTATGACCTTGTCATTTAGACACAAATCCAAAATAGGATTCATATAATTTTTAATTTATTTATCAATGTACAATAAAAATAAAGTTTAAACAAAAAGAATGTTGTAATCAATTGATTAATTTATCATGTGACAAGCATACTTACCATGTATGCTCACTATATTTTATAACACTTTGGAAATATAGTAGAAGATTGATCTAGACATCATATTAATATTCTGACATTGGTTATAATAAAACCATAATAATTCCAAAATGATTACTTGAAAAAGAAAAATATCAATGCATATACTATAAATCTATTCAACAATTGACGTGTTAATATATAAATCTTCTATACTTCTGAGAAAAAAGGCATTGAATAAAATGATGTGTGAAAACAAAATGGCAACTAATAAATGTAAAACACTAAGAAGTTGAAATAAATTTGGATACATTTGATCATGTTGAATGAAAAATAAATAAATTCACATTTTTTGATAAAGAAGAAACTAGATCGACATTTTATATATTATTTACAACTCAATTCTTGTTGGAAACTAGACTTCTAATGGTACATAAAATGATTGAAAACATTATATCTTTCATATTTCTAAACAAAATGGCAAATTTAAAAAAAATTCAAGCATTTCCTTTCTCAAGAGTATTAAAATTCAGCACAAGAAATATAAACACGTGCACACACACGAACGTGCATGCACGTGCACACACACGCACGTGCATGCACGTGCACGCACACACACAAGATATTGATCATGTTGAGTGAGGTCACTAAGAGTCACATGTCTTCAATAAGTTATACATAATAGGAAACATATTGAGCGCCAAGCATACACAAATTCTTGTAGATGATGTCATATATTAATAACAATTGAAAGTTTCCCTTATTTAGTTTATAAGTACTACAAATTATCTACAATTGATAAATAGATTAGTCATTGAAAATTTCTCTAAAATGTCAAGTATCAATTTGCTTTTGAATTTAAGCAATATAATATTTTGAATTATGATGAATAACTCAAAGAAAAATAAATCTATGATTTACCTTTGATATATATGTATGTATATATATGTATATGTATGTATCTATGTATGTATGTATGTATGTATGTATGGATATGTATATGCATATGCTTATATGTATATGTATGTGTATATGCATATGCATATGCTTATATGTACATGCATGTGTATATGTATCTATGTATATTTGTATACATACATACATACCTATATATACATGCATGCATACATATATGTATATATGTATATACATATACATGTATAGATGTATATACATATACATGTATAGATGTACATAATACATATCCATACATACATACATACATACATACATACATACATACATACATACACACACATATATGCATATATTTGTATATACATATATACACATATACATATACATATACATATACATATACATATACATATACATATACACATGCACATGTGCATGCACATGCACATGCACTGCACGTGCACATGCACATGCACATGCACATGCACATGAACATACACACATATCACTTAATCCTTTTCTCATTCTTACACAAGGTGAAGGGACAAACCTATGTCATCTTTTATTTTGTAAGTGATTTACACAAGGTGAAGGGACAAACCTATGCCATCTTTTATTTTGTAAGTGATTTATTGGATACATGCTCACCCAAACACTTGTGTGGAATTGACATGGTTTCTTTGTATTTAAGGGAATTAGTTATATTTATTCTAGACAGTTATGTTTGTAGCATTGTAAATTTCAATGTATCTACCATTTCTATTAGTCCCAAAATTAGGTGAAACTCTATAATAAAGTTATGTATGTTATCAAGGTGAATCCAAAGAACAAGTACAACTCCAGAATAATAAATTAGTCTTAGCCCCATGAATCTCCTCTAATAGGACATCAATCCAATATAGAAATAAGTGATTACATTGGGAGAAATGCATTATATTCTAGGGCTTTACAACTTAGATATTTTAGGACATGATCAATTTGAAAATTTTAATATATTATTAACCTTATTTTATATTTATATTTATATGCATCTCAATAGTTCATTATTTCTTATTCAACACTTTCTAAAAAATGAATTAATTACTCGAGGTTGATTGTGTTTATGTGCATACTTTTTATTAGAATAGTTTAGACTAAACCAAAGGAAACCTTATTTTTCTTTTCCAAGGAATAAATATATATTATATTATAATTAATAATTTGGACACAGAGATAATATTTTATTTAAGACGTGAACACATAAAAAAGGTTGAAGAGATATTATTTTATTTAAGACATAGATACATAAATTGGTAAGTAGGACATAATTAAATAACCTTATGACCTTGGTGATTGAACACAACCCCAAAATAGATTTCACAATTAATATAATAAAAATAGAGTTTAAACAAAAAACACTTGAGCTAATAAATTGATTAATTAACATATGATAAGCATAATTACCATATATGATCACCATATTTTCTAACACTTTCGGAAATACAATCAAAGATCAAAAGTAGACATCATATTAATATTAACTAATGTGGGTTTTAATATTTAACTATGATGTTATTTCAAAATAAGATCACCTAAAATGAAAAAAGAAAACTATGTATGTGCTATAAATCAATTCAATAACTGAAGTGTATAAGTATAATTCCTCCATAGTTTTGAGGAAAAGGGCATTGCACAAAATAATGAGTGAACAATTAATGAGAACCAATAAATATACAACACTAAGAAGCTAAGGAAACTTGAAGATGTTTGATCGTGTTGAATGAAGAAAAATATTTCATAGATTTTTATAACTATTAACATTTTACATATTGTTTATACCTCAATTCTTGCTTTGCAATAGATTGCTAGTGGTATATCAAGTGATTCACCAACTTTCTTACATTCATATATCTAAACAAAATGACTAATTTTTAATTCCTTTCTTCATAGTCTTTATTTAGTACAAAAAATACACATATATGAGATAACATATTTAGTGAGACCATGAACAATATTATGTCTTCAGCAAGGTGGACATAGTGGGAAACCATCCAAGCACCTGAGCATAATCAAATTCCTACATACACAAAGTTATGTATTACTAACAATCAAAGGATTCCATTATTACAATTAAAACTACTACATATAATTTACAATTGATAGATAGAATAACAAACGATAATTTCTATACAATATTAAGTGATATTCTTTTTAGTTTAAGCATTATAATATTTTGAATAATAATAAATAATTCAAAAAATAAAAAAATCATCAATTTACCTCTTTCATTTCATGAGTTGTAGATGTATCCTTTCATACTGTTAGATTCTTCATCCATGGAAATAGATACTTTAGGATTTCATCAACTTTATCAAAATATATCCTCCTTGTACTCTCTTTTATGAAGATCAATAAGATTATCACCCCAAAACCTGCTCCACAAGACAATCCTAGTGCTATAGAATACCATACATATTCAATGCTTTTTTTGTTTTTATTTTCTTTGGTAACTAGCACTAGAGGAGCATGAGAAAATTGTGGCCAAGAACAATTTTTGGGTAGGGGACACCCCCACAATTTAGGATTCCCTGAATAAGAAGATTCTCCAAATGTGCCAGTTATATGTCGTCCTTGTGGTATACATCCTGAAAGATTGTTGTTTGATAGATTTAGTGAACCCAAATAGTTTAGAGATTCAAGCTCTGCAGGGACTTTTCCTGAAAAATAATTTCTTGAAAGGTCTAATGATTCCAACTGATTCATTTCTCCCAAACTACTTGGAATGGTCCCATTCAAATTGTTCATTGAAAGATTTAGAAGCCTCAAACCTTTCAAATTCCCCAAATTAGAAGTAACTTCTCCCTCCAATTCATTGTTTGAGAGATCTAGGGATGTGAGAGTGGAAAGAATATATGTGTAATGCTGATCTATGCCTTTTAAAGTCATATCCAATCCATCTCGATAAGGAACTTGGGAAGTGGACAATATAAAACCATATTGGCTTTCTATTGCCATTGCTTGCAATGATACAATTGTTTGTGGAATTAAACCTGAGATATGATTGGAAGAAAGAAGCAAGATTTGAAGATTCTTCAGTTGACCAATCTCCTGAGGAATACTACCTATAAAATTATTTCCCTTCATTACCAATACTCTTAGTCCTGAAAGATTTGTAATTTCTATTGGTATTTCACCTTCAAATAAGTTGTTCCCAATATCAAGAACTTGTAGTTTTGTACAGTTTACTAATGAGGGAGGGAATGATCCATTCAACTTATTATTGTGAACAACTAATGAATACAATTCACTCAGTTGACTAAATTCAAGGGGTAAGATTCCCTTCAAACTATTATTTCCCAAATTTAGGACACTAAGGGAAGAACATTTGGACAAGCTTGTAGGGATCACTCCAGTAAAGTTGTTGTTTGCAAGATTTAATAACTGAAGTTGAGATAATATACTCAAACTTGGAGGAATATTGCCACTGAATAAATTATCATTGAGCAACAATATTGTCATATTTGGACCCCACATTGATGGAATGTGGCCTCTCAATCCATTTCTAGACACATCTAGTATTACTAGTTGCATCCATATTGAAGTATTTGAGGATAGGTTTCCTTCCAAATGGTTTCTTGAAAGATTTAGAGAGTTCAATAGAAGATTGGTTTCCCATAGCCAAGAGGGAATTTCTCCTATAAGACCAATGTTAACTAATTCCAGTGCATCAAGTGAGAATTGTGTTGAAATCCAAAGTGGAAATTCACCATGACCAATAGTACATGACACTAAAGATAACTGATTTAATTGGAAGGGTGGAATCCAAGTTCTGCTAATACTTAGCACACAGTCGGATATATGCAGGTACTTTAGAATTGTAAGGTTGTGAAAGAAAGTTTCAGAAATTGATTGGTTATGGTTTAGTGACAGGTATAGATTAACTAAAGAAGCTGGAAGTGACGAAGAAGAGATGCTTTCATTGAAACGATTGCCATAAGCTTTGAACTCAGTAAGGGAGGAAAGTTGAGCAAATGAAAGGGGAATGGTCCCAGTTAGTTGGTTATTTCTAATATCCAAGAAGCCAAGTAAAAGCAGATTGCCCAAGGACTCTGGAATGCTACCAGTCAATTGATTATTTTCAAGGTATAATGACCTCAACAAAGTGAGACTTCCAAGAGAAGCTGGTATGCTACCACTAAGCTGGTTGTTATGAAGGATTAGGTACCATAAAGAAGAAAGTTTACCCAGAGAAGCGGGTATGCTTCCATGAAGATGGTTGGCACCTAGATCAAGGCGACTTAAAGAAGAAAGATTGCCCAGAGAAGCTGGTATGCTTCCACTGAGTTGGTTGTTACAAATCCCAAGGTACCCTAAGAAAGACAGACTACCTAGAGAAGCCGGTATGCTTCCACTAAATTGGTTGTAACTAAGGAGGAGGTAAGTTAAAGAAGAGAGGTTACCCAAAGAATCTGGTAGCATTCCACTGACTTGATTCTTGTAAAGAGTGAGGAAAACTAAGAAAGATAGATTACCCAGAGAAGCAGGTATGCTTCCACTAAGTTGGTTATCAGCAAGGTGAAGGTTTCTTAAAGAAGCAAGATTGCCAAAGCAGGAAGGTATGCTTCCATTGAAGTTATTGCTAGAAAGACCAAGGTGTGTAAGGCGGGTGAGCAAACAAATGGAAGTGGGAACTGACCCACTAAACCCATTTCCATATAAATCTAAAAATTCAAGAGAAGAGAGGTTTCCCAAACAGGGAGGGGTAGTGGTAGTACCTGTTACTCCGCTTATGCTCAGTGATGTGAGAAAATGAAGTTGACACAGGTTCTCAGAGATCACACCTTGAATGGAGCCCAAAGGGCTTACACGAAGAGAGACAACGTTGTTGGTCTGAATGTTGCAGGATATGCCGGTCCACATGGTACAGCAGTCTGTTCCATTTACCCACGAACCGAAATAGCCTTGGGAGTCATTGAAGGCCGCTTTGAATCGGAGCAGAGCTTCAGATTCGTGGGCAGGACATCTGATGGGCATTAATGCATGGGAAAGAAGTGTAGGGTGTGAAGAGGGGAGGAATACACTAAAAACTGAGACGATAACTAAACAGAGCTTCTGTAAAGAGATGGCCATTTGGGATGGAGGGGAGATGAGGGAAGTTGCAGATGATCTTCAGGAGGGTTATGGCTACTTATATGGCCAATATGTGTGACAACGCCTCATGGCGCAGGACTAACTGTTAGCAACGTGCCTTGACTAAGGCAATCGAAGCATTTTCTGTGCTTTGAATCTGAAAAGTAAATCTAGTGTTTTAAATTACCTAAAGCTAATAATATATTTTTTTATTGTTTTATAAAATTATAATTTCCAATGCAAACAGCATTGGACAGTTGTAGAAGGTGGGATGGATGGATGGTAATGAAGTCGTTTAAGGGAATAAGAGCCACAAAATTTTGATATGGAGTTTATATGGAATACCTAGAAAGCTTGGGTTGATCAATACCATCTATTAATATTCAAAACTTAGTATCTAGGTATAGATTTGATTTAGTATTAAAAGTTAATAATCATGTTTTTTTGGTGATTATATTCTCTTTTTCATGAGTCTTCATCATTTGATAGGATTTTAGAGTAAATATAAATTTGATCATTCATAGTGAATCTCTCAACAATATATTGTAGCAAGGTACCATAACTAAGTGGAAGAAGAGAAAAAAATTAAAATATTGGTAAAAATGATAGGGCTTCCATATATATTGTTGAGTTTGATCACTGGGACTAGCTCATTGGACATAGCTATCTCAAATGGGCCAAGTTTTTTACTCTTCATCATGCTCTAACCATCTTCTTTAGTAAATAGAAGAGACGTGTCAACAATGAGATTGGAGAGTGTTTGAGGCATAAATGAATAATATATGATCTTTTGATTATGGGAGGAACATTAAAAGTATTTGTTGATAAAGTTAAAGCAAGTGAACTTTTATGAGAGATGTGAAGAAGCCATTGAGCTTGTTGAACTATAAGGTGAGGGAACTAAATACTAACAAGGTTATGGAGTAATACTAATTTATATTTGTCTTATGATATATAAAATTATTTGAAGAGTAAACAAATTATTTGAAGGGTAAATAATTTATTTTAGGGAAATCAACAAAGGAACTAAGAGGCCTAGAGTCTCCACCTAAATGAGAGCTTTGAGAGACTTATTTCAAGACTTTAAAGTATTTAGCCAAATAGGAGAGTAACAACAAGTGTTTATCAGAAGTTGACAGTCAATCCTATTAAGGAGCATATGGATTTGATGGAGGTCATTCATGAAATATATAATAAACTTTAGTATCATTCTTAATCCAAATGGCCTTAATGCCATGAAGCTCCAAGGGATATTTCATCTATGTAAGAAAATACTACCCACATGTGATATGACATAGATAATAAGCTTTTCATAAAATTCCTAAAATATTCAATAATATTTGGTTTGAAGTTGGTGTCTTACCATGTAAAATTTTAATTTTTTTTTTTGAATATATCTACACGTCATGATTGAAAAATAAAGTAGACATAATAGTGAGTGCTACTCTCTACCTAATTTAAATGACTTTATTTTCTTTGGTGATATTTTAACACAATGAGTCAATTAATGTCTTGTTCAATGGTTAATATATCATAGCAAAATTTTGAAGTGAAGTTAAATTTTTTTAATCATTATCCTTGTGACTTATCTAGAACAGTTATGATATTGTAAGATGCTTTCTTTTTGTTTTTTCAATTTATAATAAGATTTAAATGAAAAATATTATATAATGATTAATTTCTATTGTTGTAATTAAAAAAATAAATAATAGAAAAACAATAAACATTAATTATAAAACATATATTTTTAAAACTTGTAATAAAAATGAAAATATACCAAACTATATTAAAATTATTAAATTCTAATTATAAATATATAATTTAATAAATACTTTATAATAAATTTAAATATATAATATTACATTAAATTCAATTATATTTACCTTAAAAAATCATTATATATATATATATTAAAAATATTTCTAGAATGAAAAGCCTTACTCCAATATGATAACATATCTACACATCATGATTGAAAAATAAAGTAGACATAATAGTGAGTGCTACTCTCTATCTAATTTAAATGAATAATAATTTTAAATGATTTTATTTTCTTTGGTGATATTTTAACACAATGAGTCAATTAATGTCTTGTTCAATGGTTAATATATCAAAGCAAAATTTGAAGTCAAGTTAAAAAAATATAATCCTTATCCTTGTGACTTATCTAGAACAATTATGATATTGTAAAATGTTTTATTTTTATTTTTATTTAAATGAAAAATATTATATAATGATTAATTTCTATTGCTGTAATTATAAAAATAAATAACAATAAATAATAAAAATAAATAAACATTAATTATTAAACATATATTTTTAAAACTTTCAAACTATATTAAAATTATTAAGTTCTAATTATAAATATATAATTTAATAAATACTTTATAATAAATTTAAATATATAATATTACATTAAATTTAATTATATTTATCTTAAAAAATCATTAAATATAATACACAATGTTTAATAATTAAAATTATTTGATTTATATAAATAAAAAATAATTTAGGAATATGTGAAGATATTTTTTTATATTCATTCTCTATGAACCAATATAAAATTATTGCATATCACATACCTTTATATTTTGTTATATTGTGGATATAGAATAATTAAAATTAGACCAAATATTTTTAAAAAAATCATACGAAACTTTCAATTATTATTTAAAAAAAAAACTATTATTTTACTAAAATAATGCAACAATATATATATAAAAGGAACAATTTTCGTCCCCTTTCTAATTCAAAGAGTATAGGTAGAAATTAGTGGGAGTGGGTGAGTAATAGAAATTTCCCGTTTCAAAAGTCAACACACGCGATAAAGTGAATATAAATAAAGTTACAAGAAAAAAGGAAAGTGAAGAGGATAATTTGAATTTGAGATTTTAACCAATATTAAATAAGACATTTCATTATATTTACATGAAGGTCTAATAGGATCTTAAAATATAATATACTTAGTGTATTTATCATTATAGTTATTGTATTAGGATGGGAATAAATATTATAAGTAATTTATATTCTTAATAAATTTAGTTTATAATATCATGTCTTATTTTTATCTTATTATTATGTATGAGAAGAATTTAGTCATGATCTTTACATCTTCCATTCACTACCTTAGACTAGAATTTCAAGTGCAGAGTTGATCTTAGCTCGTTTATGTGGTTATGGATATGAACTTCAAAATTTTAAATTCAATAGTCAAATTTGAGCTTTACTGGCTAGTTCTTACTAGTCATTATCATTCATTCAAATGCACATTTGTATTTATTTGTGTACTATGTTGTTGTATTTAAAGAAATTTATCACTCGTTTAGAAAACACATTGGATAATCATTAAGGGGAATTGTCATAGAGTGTTAATGATAAACCCACAACTGCATTATAAGATTACTCATAGGTGGATCAATTGAAGGTTAATAGATATGGCCAAATTATAAAATGATCACCCATTACAAGGTGAAAGATACACATAGAAAGCTTAATGACACCTATAACAAAGATACATGTCATTTGAAGTTTCTTGTTAAGATTTTGGGGGCTAAAAATTCAGTTGTTATAGATATCACAAGAATAATTATTGTAGAAGTCACCTACAGTAGTAGTACAAGTGATATGATTTACTTTTCATCTTTACTTATAATTACCAATACAAACACCCATACTAGGTTGATAGTATTGTTATAACAATGCTATGTATAAATATGACCAAATCTTTATTCAAGACTATAATAAAGTGGCATATACATCTAATGTAATAGTAATGACACATTGATTGATTAAGAAATGACAATATCTAAGAGTTGCAAAAGGTTGGAGTGTTGTGTGTGAGCATGCAGTTCATATAAGTTCGAGGTAGCAAATGAGGTTGAAAGGTGGTAGATATTCTATGTTATCATGTATAAAATATTTTTCTTTAGAGATGTGGCTATCATATGCACTAGTAATGTTTATTCTCTAGTTTTGTATCCTTTGCAATGATGACTAAAAAATAATTTGCAAGAACCCACTAGAACTAGTAGCCTTAATGTATCATTTTCTATATTATCAAATCGTATAGGGGTTAAGAAAGCTAATGGAGATGACATTCAATACGTTTGAAATAGCTAGAAAACATAAAAATTATTAGCATATTTAAATTTATGAATAGATTAATGATCATGATAATGTGAAAAAATCATATTATATATTGATGATATAAGATAATCCACATTAAATTTAATTATATTTATCTTAAAAAATCATTATATTTAATACACAATGTTTAATAATTAAAATTATTTGATTTATATAAATAAAAAATAATTTAAGAATATGTGAAGATATTTTTTTATATTCATTCTCTATGAATCAATATAAAATTATTGCATATCACATACCTTTCTATTTTGTTATATTGTAGATATATAATAATTAAAATTACACCAAATCTTTTTTAAAAACTCATACGAAACTTTCAATTATTATTTAAAAAAAACAAACTATTATTTTACTAAAATAATGTAACAATATCTTGATATATAAGGAACAATTTTTCGTCCTCTTTCTAATTCAAAGAGCGTAGGTAGAAATTTAGTGGGACTGGGTGAGTAATAAAAATTTCCCGTTTCAAAAGTCAACACATGTGATAAAGTGAATCTATGTTTGGCTATTCTTTTCTGAATGAAATTTAATTGTATAAATAAAGTTACAAGAAAAAAGGAAAGTGAAAAGGATAATTTGAAATAGAAAAATGGTACAAAAAGTTGGAATTTGAGATTTTAATCAATATTAAACAAGTGTCATATAGTGACTAGTACTTGCTTTGTTTTTAGTATAGTTTTAATAATAATTATGATTTAATTTTAATAATGATTATATTTTAAAAATTATAATAATTAAGATAAAAAAATTAAAAATAATTATTTCATAATAATTAAAATTTTATTTAAAAAAATAATATAAATTAAAGAAATCTTAATAAATTTTTAATTTTTTGTATTGATTATAAAGAGATCAAAAAAAGATTACAATGAAGAAATCCATAGTATCAAAAAGGGGACAAGGCCCCAACGGAAATACAGCTCATAAGAGCAAAACGAAAGGAGTATCTAGAGTTAATAACAGTAAGCAAAAAAAGGTGCCCAATAAACCACTAATGGAGGTGTCCATCAGTGATATCGACCCAGGTGGTCCAGCCCTGTTCTCCTTCCATCCATGCAACTTTTTTCTTATTTGGAATTTCCGGAAGCATGGCTAAGATGTCTTTCTTGGAGTTTCTGTTTCTCTTGATTTCTTTGCTCACTTTATCCATAGTCTTCTCAAACACTTGAAGGTTATCCAGGTTTCTCCTCCATTCATGTCTATTCTTGAGTTCGAAAGCAAAAAAGGTGGCATGTCCGTCCTAAAGAAATCTACGAAGTTTCTTATGATCCATCATCATAGTGGTGTGCACCTGCAAGGAAATTTTTAAAGATGTGAGTTTAAGAAAAAACTTAGTAAGAACCCGGGGAGTGTCCTGGAATTTCTCTTCATTTCTGCATTTCCAGATCTGCCATAATATGTTAGAAGATAAAATATTCCAAAAAATATTAGAATCAGCTTTGAGACCTTTAATATAACCAGTAACAATTTCAATAATGGAAACATGAGTAGGGTAGTATATGCCAAAAAGATTCCAAATATTTCTAGCAAAAGAACAATCAAAGAAGATATGTCTGCTGGTTTCCGGAAGATTACAAATTTTGCAAAGATTATTATCATGGTTATTTCTCTGAATAGGAAGTCTGTCAAGAATAAAGAGCCATTTAAAGCATTTAATTTTGGGTTCCACCCAACCTTTCCAAAGAATAACGAAAAACTTCTTCCAAGAAGAAACATCCAGCGAGGAGTACCAGATTTTGTTAATATGGCCACGAATGGAATCATCATATGCAAGAATTTTGTAAATGTTATTAGCTTTAATCTTGGATAGGATGGTCCCATCCGGCCATTTGCATTGTAAGTACCTTTGAGAATCAACATGGCAGGTAGGAGGGAGATTTTGCGTTGCTTTAAGAATCATGTTATAAGTTTTTTTCTGAGAGTTTGGGAGACTAAAAGTATTTTTCAGTTCCTCCCAGCTAATTAAATTATCATGTTCAAAAATGTCAATAAAGCTAATGATACCTTTGCTGGCCCAATGTTTGGCAGAACAGCCCTGTAGAAGAGCAAGGGGTTTCCCTGAAAGTTTAAGGTTCCACCAGATGGACCTTTCACCATAAATTTGAGTATCATCATGAAAGCCCTTGTTAACAATAAATGGTCTAACAATATTCCAGGCTTTCCAGATAGATTTAAAAACTTCCGACCCTTGAACTGAAATGGGGAAGTTACCAATGACTAAATCATTAAAGGGCATGTTATTCCAGAATTTAGCCTTAGTAGGAAAGCCTCTCTCAATATTATTCCTGTAGTCACATAAATCTGTCCACTTAATTAAATGAATATTTAATATTTATTTGATTATTTAACCATCAATTAATAATTAATTAAATTAATATATTTAATTAATTCATCTTAACCCTCTTCTCCTATTAATTAAATAAATTATTCAATTTATTTGATTTAATTCACTTAACCAAATTCAGACCATTAATTAAATAAATAAATCATATTTATTTAATTAAATCTTCTCTCACATTTAAATAAATTAATATTTATTTAAAACCCCCAAAATCCCACCTCTCACATTTAAATAAATAAATCATTTATTTAAATCACCTTTATCCTCCACCCACTTGCATTTTCCTACAAATGCAAATTGCACAATTATTTTAAATAAATAATTTATTTAAATCACCTTTATCCTCCACCCACTTGCATTTTCCTACAAATGCAAATTGCACAATTATTTTAAATAAATAATTTATTTAAATCACCTTTATCCTCCACCCACTTGTATTTTCCTACAAAAGCAAGTTGCACAACTATTTTAAATAAATTATTTATTTAAAATCCTATTTATCCTCACCCACTTGAAACCTTTAATGGTTTCCCTTAAAGTAGTCAAACTTGATGGCTTTAAAGTCTTCAAACTTGATGGCTTCCTTCTATAGTCTTCTTAAGACTTTAATGGTTTTCCTTAAAGTCTTCAAGCCTTTAATGGTTTCCCTCAAAGTCTTCAAGCATTTTAATGCTTTATCTTCATTTTCTCATTTAAATAAATTAATATTTATTTGAATATTTATCCAAATGCAAATTACACCATTTAATTGAAATAAATGATTTTATTTTAATTGAAAATACCAAAATTTCTCCCACTTGCATTTTCCTACAAAATCCACTTGCATGCCTAAACCCCTTCTAGATTCTTCTAAACCCTTCCTAATTAGCCTAATCCATCCCCTAAATATTGTCACATTCCTAAGCAAATTGGAGTCACTTCTCAAAGACTCCAAAGTCTTTGAAAAGCAATTAATGCTTTGTGTGTTCAACAAATTAACCCTCAAAGTCTTGGATAACCTTTGAAAGCTTCCAACCTTCAACCACTTAATCCCCAAAGTCTCCAATAACCATTAATGGTTAATTCAACCCTCCCACATGGTTAAAACATTTGTTTTGACTCAACCTCTACCCAACCCAAAGGTCTCATCAGGCCATTAATGCTTTGACCATGATTATCTCTTAAACATTTGCACAAAGGTTTATCCTTGGATTAACTCTTAATCCAATGGGTAATCCTAATTTAGGCTTGACCCTTACCTTCTAGATAACCATGAGGTCTTCTCAGGCCTTTAATGCCTCCAACCTCTTCTCTCAACCCAATCCTATGTTGACACTTGTCACCATTTTATTGGTGCCAATTGTGCACATGGATCCCCAACTTTCAAACTTGGCCCTTGATTAAACCATTCAATCTTAACCCTTCATTTCCCTATTTCTTCTATAAATAGAACCCTTCTCCTCAAGCAAAAGGAGAAGCATTTTAGAGTATTGTTGTTATACTGGCATTAGCATAGAGCTTTTTCATAGCATCACTATCTACTCTAGCATAGTATTTAGCTTTTCATTTCATATTTGAAGCTTAGTATTAAATCTCAATCCTCCATAAGCATCCATAGTGCAAAAAGCTGCTGAGAGCTACACTCATTTGGGACTTGGAGAGGAGAGGAACAAGGGAGGAGCAACTATGAGCATCTTGATTAGCTATTTCATTTTATGTTTATATGCTTTCTATTTCATGCTTAATATCTCTCTTGATATGCCTATTTAGGATAATCTTTTGTTGCTAACACTAATGTTTGTTTCTTGTGCTCTTGTATGTGTTGCCATCAAACAGATTTTCTAATCCTTTTTGCAGAGCATCATTTGGTGAACCCGACGTGAATCCAAACACCAAAAAGATCATTTTTTTTTTAACCAATAACATGTTTGAATGTTGAAAATGTCACACAGGTTGCGATTTTGACACTGTTTTGGTGCGTTTGGCATTATTTTGGCGCTATTCCCCCTGTTTCAGTGCTTTTCCCTTCGCTGTCTTTCCCTTTCTTTTAATACGTTTGTGTTAAATAGTGCCTCTGTTCAAACGCAGACTAGCGCTATTGTAACAAAACGTTGTACAAATCACTTTGTAACCAAAAAAAATAAAAATAAATTTAGGCTTGTAGAAGCCCACCAAATAGGCGGATTTTACTAACTATTTTTCTCTTTTGTGCAGATTTAAATTAGATTAAAGAGTAGATTTATATTTTTTACTAACTTGTTTTTGAAGTTGGTTTTAAAAATGAATTCACTTTTTATTTTGGTTTAAAATTAACTTCACATTTCAAATTTGGGCTTTTGAAAAAGAATCACACATTTGTTTGGGTCTATTAAAAAGAATTTCATTGTTCAAAGGTAAAAAGAACCACAAACTTATACAAAAACAACTTTATTTTTTTTGCAAGTTAGAAAACAAACTTCGTTTTGGTGCTTAAAATCAACAAGGCAAATTTTATTTCTTGCATCAAGATAAAACTCACAATCCACACTTCCATTTTTGGTGCAAATAAAATTCACAATCAACTTGTCTCATTTTCAAAGCAATTTTACTTCATGCAAACGTGTTTTTCATTAAGTTGACCAGGATTTTCAAATTCTAGTTTACTCAAACAATTGCCTTTGAAAATTAAAAAGAACACCATGATTGTTGGAGCAACATCTCCAAATAGTTAGATCACATTGCAATGATAGATTAAAAAGAACAAGTGTTTTTTTGTGCTTGGCACACTTGTGCAAAGAGTTGGTCGAGTGGTCCTACTTCTAACACACACTATCCTCTCCCTTGGCTTTCGTGGTCCTAGGTGCAAGAGAAAAGTGTTAGTAACACTCACATTTTATCTTTTTAAGAGAGGCCTGCCAAGGGATCGATACTCTTGGGAACGACCTCGAGCGGTAAATCCTTCGAGCCGCTATAGAAATCAGGTGAGAGCGAAAGCTGTAGCCTTGGGTATAGCTGTTCCTACAGTGTAACTGGCCGAAAAGACAAATGGGCCCCACCACCAGTTACAAGGCTCTTAAGTGAGTCACTGCAGAATGAACTTATGTCCAAAAACATCGAACATGACTAAACACCTTTAAGTAGTAGCCCACCCGTTCTATTGATTGAGGATATTTGAGATATAATTTAGTGCAAGAGCATAGATGGTTTTGCTCCCAAGATACTCACCATACATATTTCCTTGAGTAGAAACATAGCTTTTTGAAAAGTCACTTGTGGCTTGATAAAAGTGGTGACTCCCCCATCATAGGGATCATCTATTTGTTATGCTCGTGCAAGACTTAGTATATCACATCCTTACCTGCCACGGCGGGATTCATAAGGTATGTAGTACCAAAGTCGAAGAAATATCAAGATGTGGGCTAAATTTATCACAACTGGCCATTTGACCTTAGGGATAAAAAGTGTTTGAAGTGTGTTCGTTTTACAGACCTAGTGCGAATTGAGCCGACTTCAGGCTTTGGAAATACACCTTAAAATAAATCTAAAGGAAGGGTCAAAAACAAGTCCAAGGATTGGGTTGATCTAGACCCATACTCATTTGTGCCTTTGAGGCTACAATCTTGTGTTTGTGTGCTTGCTTTGTTTTCTTGTCAAAGAAAAATCAGAAAATCAATCCCAAAAACAAAGTATTCATCCAACATCTGTCAACACAACCAAAAATACCAAAAACAAAGTGCAAACAAACAAAGAGTCAAAAATTTATGACCATTCTTCACATCTTGCGAAAGAAGAAGTGTCATCAGAATATTACCTTGAAAAGAAGACCATTAAGCTCAAAGGCTTTGATCAAAAGGAGGAAATTCTTCTATCTCAATAGACAAATATTTGTCTCACATAGAGTCTTTCTACATCGCATGCGTCTCTATCTTCAAGGTAAAACAAACGAGTTTGATTCCGAATCATTGAACCGCAGAGCTTTTATGCAATATAGAGCTCTGAGTTATCACAAAAATCAAGGAGGAAAGATTAATCCCAACTTCTTCCCAAACATCTGTATCACCTACAACACAGCTCGAGAAGTGCCACCAACGCCAGAAAGGGAAGAGGTAGAGTTTGTCCCATCTGTGACACAAAGTTTTTATTGAAAGATTGAAAGTTGAAAACAAAAACATCCATCATCTCATTCATACATCATTTTTCCATCATCAATTCATCCCAAAACTCTCAAAACATTAAGAGGTTCTTGTCCCAAGATTCCTTTTTTAGATATTGCTTGAAATCAAACACATCACATCACTTTTAGATTGTTTCTACATCTAAGATAAGCTCATCCTAAGAGACACATCTACGCAGGTTAAAACTAGTTCATGAGTGAATCCTCTCATTGCTAGGTAGTCAAAATCTGTAACACATCTCAGATTTCTCTACACCTTATCACATCAAATCTTATCAAAACAAACAAGCAATTCAAAGAAAGGAATTTCGGTTACATCTACCTTAAAAGTGCTAGAGATCCCCATACAACACAAATCACCAATCATCAATCTTTCATCACCAACTCATCATCATCTTCAATCAACTTCAAAACAAACTTGCAAACAAAATGGCTCAAACCCGATCACGATCAAGGCAGCGAGAAATAGAAATTGAGGAAGAAGAGGACAACCTCAATGAATTTCAAGAAGCACTTGGAGGAACTGGGAATGATGAAAACCCAAGTACTCCCACTCCTGCAACAATAGAGAGGGCCCAACATAACCCTCACTTTAACAGATTATTTGATGAAATTCTCAGGAGCAATGCGGATGCTCACTTCTTAAGACTTGCTCAAGAAGGAGCCAAACTCCCCTCAGACTTTGATCTTGCCCAATTAAGACAAGCATCAGAAAGACAAAGTCGCCATGAGGAGGAAAGAGGTAGAGATCACATCAGATATAACATTCCTCGAGGTAACCCACCACCTCCTCCTCCAAATGAAATGGAGATGTTGCGGCAACAAGTTGAGAATCTCGCCCAACAACTTCATAGTGGTGTTAAGACCAATCAATTCTCACTTAACGACATCTGTCCCTATCCGTTTGATAGGAATCTTTATATGCCACCCTTTCCACGCGGGTTTGAAACACCCAAATTTGAAAAATATAGAGGAAAGGGAGATCCCCGCGATCATGTCCGAGAATTTCATTCCGCTTGTCTCGAAGTTGCATATGAAGACACATACTTAATGCGCCTTTTTCCCCAAAGCTTGGGAGGAACAACCACATCATGGTTTTCCCGACTACCAGGTGGCATTAGAACATTTGAGGAACTCATCCAGAAGTTCCTATCTCATTACTCTTATAATATTGAACGCGACATCACCATGGCTGATTTGTGCAATACCAAACAAAAACCAGGTGAACTATTCTCAGTATTCCTGCAACGATGGCGCCAAATGTCTAGCAGACGTTCTCTTCAGTTACCTGAACAAGAACTAGTGGAAATTTTCATTTCCAACTTAAACGAAGAAATGGAATTTCACCTGGATGTCAAAGACACAGACTCCTTTAACGATATGATCACCAAGGGTATAAAATGTGAAAGGGCACTCATCAAGAAAGGACTCATCAAAATCTTTAATGAACCAAAAGATGGTCCTCGCCCGCGATTCAATAGTGATAAACCAAACTTCTGGAACAAGAATAAAAATATCGTCAACGATGGGGTTGTGGATGCTCGAACTATCCAAAATGCACAACCTGTGGTTCGGTTTGCAGGACAAAATCCTCCACCTCAGAATAACACAAATGTTCCTCCTAATCAAGGTCGCATCACATCTCAGGATGAACCAAGACCTCATCCACAAAAACAAAAACGCACATACACTCCCTTAGGGGAACCCATTGAAACAGTGATGCGACAACTCATTTCTCAGAATTTGATCACTCTACCTAAGTTATCAAATTATGAGCCTCAGGTCAAACCGGCATGGTGGAGAGATACTGAACATTGTGAGTTCCATCAAGGACGAGGACACAAGACAAGTAATTGTCACCGATTGAAAGATCTCATTCAAGATCTTATTGATCGCGGAGAAATTGAGATTGAAGGACATGATCCAAAAATGACAAATAATGATCATCAGATGTTCAAGAATCCACTTCCATCACAAGATCAAAGGGGTCCTTCCACTTCCCGACGAGGCACTGATACCACTGACTATACGCAGGCTGCATATAACTACACTGTAAATCACCTATATGATGCCAGTGAACAAATTGCAACTATAACCTTCAAAAATCCCACCTCAAATTGCAATGTTGTTACACGTCGTGGCAAGGTCACCATCAAGGCAGCTCCACAGGGCACCACCTCTGTCCCAAAGCAATATAACCTTGTGGAACAATTAGATAAAACCCCTGCGCTCATATCCATTTTAGAGCTATTGCGCCTATCGCCATCTCATAAAACAATCTTGGATCAAGCACTCCAAGAGGCGTCAGTCCCTGCAAACCTGAACACAGATCAATTTCAAGCCATGGTTGGAAATCTCAAGTCATCACCTTGTCTCACTTTCTCCGAAAGTGACAACTCTTCTTTCCAACAACCTCATAACGCTTCACTACACATTGAAGGCTTTATCAACCAACACAGGATCAAGCGAGTCTTGATAGATAATGGAGCAGGCCTAAACATTTGTACACTACAGTTGGTCACAGCATTGGGATATGCAATAGAATCAGTGGATCCTCGCAAGAAGATCACCATCAAGGCCTATGATGATGCAGAGTGTTCATCCAAAGGAGCTGTGGTACTACCAATCTGAGTGGGCCCTGTGGTAAAGCACATGATCTGTCAGGTTCTAGACCTTTCTCTTCCATATAATCTATTATTAGGGAGACCTTGGATACATGCCATGCAAGCTGTGCCATCTACCTACCATCAATGTATCAAGTTCCCACATAATGGTGCAGAGATCACAATCCTGGGCGATGCAAATCCCTTTGCATTTTGCCATAATATCAGCCATCAACCAGAGATTACTGTTCCTAATAATAGGGAAGCCATTTCCTCCACATCATATGTAAATCCCGCCTCTCTTTCCAGTTCGAACACCCCTATACCCAAGAAAGAAAAGCTTAAGATGAAAGTCGCAGAGGAAGGTCCTGGAGAATACAACTTGAGTCAGCTCTTTTGTGTGGGACAAATGCCCACTTCTCCTAGAACACATGGTAAACCACAGCAGTTGCTCCAGCAACCACTAATCACACCAGCATGTGCCTTAATGCCTTTCATCCTTGGAAAGAGTCAAGAGGAAGAAACACAAGATGAGGACCTAGCGGACTGGATCTATAAGGATCCCATCACCACTGACATACCGCGAGTTACACTTCCTACGGAACAATATGGCAAAGGCCTCCTCATTATGCAAAGAATGGGGTATGATGGTCAGAGTGCTTTGGGATCCTGCCAACAAGGACGACACGAACCGCTGCTGCCAGAGTTCAAGCCCAAAGGTAATACAAGCCTAGGCTTTGAAAAAGAGATCCTTCCTAAACTCAGATTTAAAGGAAAACCTAGCAAACCATTTTTCCCACCTATTGCAAAGAGGACACCTTTCATAATCAAAGCACCATCAAGCCATATCCCCACTACCCCATTGAGGCTCACAAACCCAACACCACCATCTATAATACCAAACATCCCACCAATCGAACCAATACTCCCATCCGCAGCACCCATCACATCAATAATACCAGTAGCAGCAGCAACTCTATCAAAACCCGCAGCAGCATCTATGGCACCGATGGTATCAGCAAAAGCAACTGAGTCAATATTACCACTACTCCTTGTGCCAGATTCCTTGATCCCCACCAAACTTCCTGCAACACCGATTACTACAAAGGTCCATAAACCAATCACGCCTGCAGTATTCAACTCCAGCGACATCCCAGTATGGTATAGCAATTGGATGCTGGAGAGTGATTCAGAGACTGACTCACATGAGTGGGAATTTGATTCTGTACAGCTTAACACTTCAGATGAGGAAGACACATCACCACCTCCGCCATGCAAAGACATCCCTGTTTACGGAGAAGCACAGATAAAGACCACTTGGGTACCTGAGCTGGAAACATCTTCCACAGACCCTACGTCTCATCCTACGCCTGATTCTGACAGGGAGAGTACCATCAACGACCTTCACCACACTGTCTTAACCCTCACTGATACATCTCCCGCACTTAACTTAATCGATGAAGTAATGCCCATTATCCACCCTGAACTCATTGAATGGAACCAACCAAATCCCCCATGTCTTGACCTCTTCCAGAACGATGAGGCTATCATTGACTTTTTGGAATTAAGGGATAATCTACCAAGCGGGGATCACAAAGCTGGATTCGCCATTGAACTTAATAGCGCAGCATACTTCGGGGCAGATGCCAAATCCTTCAGCTGCAAAAATATAACAATAAAACATGGATCTTCCAGTAAAAACCACACTGTGGCACTATTTGATCCGACAAAAGTAAAAAGAAAGAGCGTATCCAATGGTGAAAACCTCTCTGAGGCGCCTGAGGAGGAAGGGTTTGACATCCTCCCTGCTAGTACACAACAGGAACGATCAACGATCCTCATTGAGGAGACTAAAGAATACAATTTGGGGACTCCTGAAAACCCTCATATCATACATCTGGCATCTCTTCTCACTCCAGAGGAACAGCCTCAATTTATAGAGTTCTTCCAGCAGCGTCAGATCAACTTTGCATGGTCATATGCAGACATGCCTGGGCTTGATCCGGATTTAGTTATGCATCATCTCACAGTAGCAAAAGGAGCCAAACCTGTCAAGCAGAAGCTTCGTAAGATGCATCCTCAGATTGCCGTGCTAGTCAAAACAGAACTCAAGAAACTCCTGGATGTTGGTTTCATTAGACCAATTGATTATGCAGAATGGATCTCCAACATTGTACCAGTTGGCAAACCAAAAGGGGGCATCCGCATTTGTACAGACTTCAGAGATCTGAATAAGGCATGTCCTAAGGATGACTTCCCTCTACCAAATATCGACATCATAGTAGATTTGACAGCAGGACATGCCATGCTTTCACTCATGGATGGCTTTTCAGGATACAATCAGATAAAGATCGCACCAGAGGACCAACATAAGACAGCCTTCACATGTCCATGGGGCACATACTGCTGGAATGTAATGCCTTTTGGTCTAAAGAATGCAGGAGCAACCTATCAAAGAGCAATGACCACCATCTTCCATGACATGATGCATACTATGATGGAAGATTATGTGGATGATTTACTAGCAAAATCACTCACAAGAGAAGGACATCTCCACATCTTAGATAAAATCTTTGATAGACTGGAACAATACCATGTTCGACTCAACCCAAAGAAATGTGTCTTCGGAGTGACCTCCGGGAAGCTTCTAGGATACATTGTCTCAAGCAAAGGTATTGAGGTCGATCCAGCAAAGGTTAAGGCAATCATGGACATGCCACCTCCAAGGAATATCAGTCAGCTAAGGACACTACAAGGACGGCTTCAATCCATCCGCAGATTCATTGCACAATTGGCTGATAAGTGTCACCCATTCACACACCTGCTACACAAGAACATCCGCTTTCAGTGGGATGCCCGATGCCAGCAAGCATTTCAGGCGCTTAAAGACTATCTCATGAATCCACCATTGTTGATGCCACCAGATCCAAGTAGACCGTTGTTACTTTATATCTCAGCAACAAGTACAGCACTGGGTGTGCTACTGGCACAACATAATGAAGAAGGTAAAGAGTGTGCTGTTTACTACATCTCTCGCACACTGGTTGGCTATGAACTCAATTACACACCTATTGAACGAGCTTGCCTAGCAGTAATCCTGGCAGCCACTAAATTGCGACACTATCTGTTAACACACAAGGTACAACTCATCGCAAAAATTGATCCACTCAAGTATTTACTCAGCAAAGCAGCATTGACAGGTCGCTTAGCCAAATGGGTGATGATTCTAAGTGAATTTGATATTGAGTATGTGGACCGTAAAGCTATCAAAGGTCAAGTTATTACAGATCAGTTGGCTGATGCACCTCTCATAGGCGATCATCCTCTCATTTCCAATTTTCCAGATGAAGAGATATTCATGATTACAGAAGCACAGTCATGGAAATTATACTTTGATGGTTCATACACTAGGCACGGCTCGGGGGCAGGCATTCTGTTTATCACACCTCAAGGTGATAGCATCCCGAAGTCTTACAGGCTCACATTTCCATGCACAAACAACATAGCAGAGTATGAGGCCTTGATCACAGGACTCAGGTTAGCCGTACAATGGAAATTACAAGAACTACAAGTATATGGCGATTCCCAACTAGTCATTCGACAAGCAACAGATGAATATCAGACCAAAGATGATAAACTCATGCCATATAAGCAAATGGTGGACACTCTAAAGACATCATTTACTACTATCACTTTTGAGTAGATACCAAGAGATCAGAATCGAGCTGCTGACGCCATGGCTACCATCGCATCTCTACTAGATCTTCCACAGAATTCAACACGCTACGAGTTCTTGGTAGAACAACTTTGGATCCCCGCTTATGATATCCCCGAATCTGAAATGATATGTTGCCTTGTTGGTTCTGAATCCCCATGGTACGGTGAGTTCTACACCTATCTCCACGATCACACCCTTCCTCCCAACCAATCAAATAACCAACGAAAAACCTTCATTCGCCAAACTGCTCGATATACCATTATTGCCGAAACCCTATACCGACGTAGTCTTGATGGTACTCTCCTTCGATGTCTAGAACAAGGTGAGATAACAAAGGCTTTGGAAGAGGTACATGAAGGAATTTGCGGGACTCACTCAAGTGGTCCATCACTAGCCAAGAAGATCATGCGAGCTGGATACTATTGGCCATCTATGGAAAAGGATTCCTACTACTTTGTCAGGAAATGCAAGAAATGTCAAGTTCATGGCGACCTGATACATGCACCAGCCCAGGAACTGCAACCAATCACAACACCATGGCCTTTTTGTCAATGGGGTCTTGATCTTGTGGGTAAAATCCATCCATCTTCATCCAATGGCCATAAATTCATTATTACCGCCACCGAATATTTCACCAAGTGGATCGAAGCTGTTCCACTTACCCAAGTCACCGGCAAGCAGATCGCCTCATTCATCCTCAATTACATCATCTGCCGGTATGGTGTGCCCATGTCCATTGTCACAGATAACGGTCTTCCTTTCAAAAATCAGGATGTTCGTGAGCTTTGTGAGAAATTTCATATCCAACACCACTTTTCCACTCCCTATTACCCACAAGGCAATGGTCAGGCCGAAGCATCCAATAAAAACATATTGAGGATCCTAAAGAAGACAGTCAATGATGCCGGCCGTGATTGGCATGTTCAATTGAATCCAGCGCTATGGGCATATAGAACTAGCATTCAGACCCCTACAGGTGCAACTCCTTATTCATTGGTCTATGGTGCTGAAGCTATCTTACCTATTGAGGTCGAGATACCATCCTTACGAGTTTCATTGCACAATCTCATCGATGATGAAGCATACAGAGTATCTCGTCTTCAGGACTTAGAGCTACTTGATGAGAAGCGACAAGCTGCATACAACCATCTCAAAGCCTATCAGCAGCGCATGAGTAGAAGCTACAATCACCGAGTTAGACCTCGTACATTTGAGGTAGGTGATCTTGTTCTTCGAGAAAATCCTCGCAACCAACCAAACAGAGAACATCAAGGCAAGTTTGAATCAAACTGGTTGGGCCCATATGTTGTCACTGCTGTATTCGGGTCCGGGGCATATCAGTTGGCTACATCAGAAGGAGAACCGCTCGCAGATCCAATCAACAGCATGCACCTCAAACGGTTTTACACATAAGCTGTACAGAGCATTAGGCTCCCCTGCCTATCAGAAAATACCAAAAAAAACATTCAGAAAAATGTCCTGAAGAAAATACAAAAAACATTCAAAAAAGTAAAGAAAAATCATGCATCCAAACGGTGAACAACCACTCCGGTGGCACCTTGGGTAAGTGCGATGGTGAAAACCTGGCAAACAGGCGCCACTCGTAAAGGCAATGGCTCCAGTATCTTTCAGGCTCATTGCGATCACATTCATACATACACACATCCATCCATTTAACCATGGCTTGTTATTTGATCTGTCATCCAAGAAAGTACTTCATGCGTCTAGCATCCCGCTTTTTCATAAATCATGTCCAACTTGGGGGCAATGCCCTTACAATCTAGATGATGGAAGTGGATTCTACATTACTGGTGATTCATTGGCAAAAACATTCAAAAATGTCTCGCAAAATACAAAAACATTCAAAAATGTCTCGCAAAATATCAAAAACATTCAAAAATGACTCACAAAATCCACAAATATTCAAAAACTATTACACAAAATCCAAAAACATCGGAAAAACCATCGAAAATCACCCAAAAACATGACAACACCTTGTACATATTCATCCGATCAGATACAAAATAAACATTGACAAAATACTCACACAATGACCATTTACCAATCAAACCACACAATCGACATTAACAAATCAGAAACTGTCTTTAAAAACAAGGATGCATCCTTCCTTATCAAAAACAAAGACAAGATGACGTTTTCTTTGACAAGAAAATTATGTTAAGCTATCAAATACTTGGTTGATTTGTGAGTAATTCATTTGTTTATCTGTATCGGGATCTTTCAACATTGTTTTGTATCGTTTGTGCATTATTTCCGATGAAGTTCTGGGGCATGTACTAATGGTGTCTACGTGGGAAGTTCACTAGGCTATGTGATCTTATGCCAAATGCAATCATAGATCACTACGGCTTGCTGACTACAGCGTATACCTCGACCATATGAGCATGAACCATTACCAAGGATCCATATTCTTTTATTCTTTATGTATATATTGTTTGTTTGCAGGTACAATTCTCTTTCTTTGGTTCCTCCTACCTCATCCAAACTGGATAAAGGTTTTTTTTATCTCTTAGTACGGTATGAACTTGTCTCAGGATATGATCAGCCTAAGATCAAGGAGGACGATCCAAGTCATGCATGAACGGAGATAATCCTTGTCTGTTCCGCAAGCAATACTCAGGTCAACTTGATCCATTATATCAAGTTGCTTGTATTAACTTGCTATATAAAAATCCATGTAAGAAATACTCTGGTCATCTTGAATCTTTATGTCAAGTTGCTTGTATTTTCTTACAACATTTTAAAGCTCAATGATGAAAAATAAAGCACCATGGATCGTCATTGCATCTCATCTGTATATATTGCATTTCATTGCATTCCATCCATCCATACATTCATAATAGCTGCATATCATGCATACATAGTCATAATAATGCATACTCTATTTTCCTCTTCTTCCATAGGAATGTAATAGGTCCTCCATTTCTTCTATCTAACATTGAACCCCCCCCACCCTCCCCATCTCGATAATCACCATCACATACCCTACATCATGTCCCAATCAACCTAATCAAGCCACGTTCATCACCATCCATCTCTAAATAGGAGGGATTGTGTTTCCTATCCTAAGTCATCCAATAAGTCAAGAAAGTTACTCTATCTACATAGATACATCGACTCCCACACACCTAGACTATCAACAGATACTCTGATCAAGTATCTTCGGGTCTCAACAGGTAATCAATTATGGTAATCCTAGACTACATCAGGCATTTATCACAATGACCTAGTCTCAACGGGGTTGCCATGATTCCCCACAACCATCCATCACACGCACACACTATCAATTGATCAACCAATCAAACACAATCCAACGGACAATTACATCAATTGTCTACGTCTCAACGAGTATTTTGCTTCATATACCTTGACTTCATCGGGCAATTACATCAATTGTCTAAGTCACCATCAGGTCACTTTGATTCACTTACTCAGACTTTATCCTGTCCAAGCGACCAACTGACATCAACTGTCACGCTTTGACTTGACCGGGGCAATTAAACCGATTGCACCAGATTGTCCAAACAATTTTGATCAATTGTATAGCATCAATCCAAACCCCACACTACATCTGCTATGTATCTCTTGCATGACCTCAGGGTACTCACTGGCTTGTTGTTTCTTCATATTCACTCCATTTTCTCCCATTCTTTCATCATTAGTTCTAATTTCTTCTATTCTACCTCCCCTCCACTTTTCATTCTTTTTCGAGAGATCGCCCGATTTTTCAAAAAAATTCGGCCCATCTCTCGAGGGGGCATACCACCCATTAAATTTACATTTTATGGGGCATTTCTTCACACCTATTTTTCTTTCTTTGAAACGACGCGATAAACCGCACCGTCTCAAAGAGGGGCAAATGTAGTCACATAAATCTGTCCACTTAATTAAATGAATATTTAATATTTATTTGATTATTTAACCATCAATTAATAATTAATTAAATTAATATATTTAATTAATTCATCTTAACCCTCTTCTCCTATTAATTAAATAAATTATTCAATTTATTTGATTTAATTCACTTAACCAAATTCAGACCATTAATTAAATAAATAAATCATATTTATTTAATTAAATCTTCTCTCACATTTAAATAAATTAATATTTATTTAAAACCCCCAAAATCCCACCTCTCACATTTAAATAAATAAATCATTTATTTAAATCACCTTTATCCTCCACCCACTTGCATTTTCCTACAAATGCAAATTGCACAATTATTTTAAATAAATAATTTATTTAAATCACCTTTATCCTCCACCCACTTGCATTTTCCTACAAATGCAAATTGCACAATTATTTTAAATAAATAATTTATTTAAATCACCTTTATCCTCCACCCACTTGTATTTTCCTACAAAAGCAAGTTGCACAACTATTTTAAATAAATTATTTATTTAAAATCCTATTTATCCTCACCCACTTGAAACCTTTAATGGTTTCCCTTAAAGTAGTCAAACTTGATGGCTTTAAAGTCTTCAAACTTGATGGCTTCCTTCTATAGTCTTCTTAAGACTTTAATGGTTTTCCTTAAAGTCTTCAAGCCTTTAATGGTTTCCCTCAAAGTCTTCAAGCATTTTAATGCTTTATCTTCATTTTCTCATTTAAATAAATTAATATTTATTTGAATATTTATCCAAATGCAAATTACACCATTTAATTGAAATAAATGATTTTATTTTAATTGAAAATACCAAAATTTCTCCCACTTGCATTTTCCTACAAAATCCACTTGCATGCCTAAACCCCTTCTAGATTCTTCTAAACCCTTCCTAATTAGCCTAATCCATCCCCTAAATATTGTCACATTCCTAAGCAAATTGGAGTCACTTCTCAAAGACTCCAAAGTCTTTGAAAAGCAATTAATGCTTTGTGTGTTCAACAAATTAACCCTCAAAGTCTTGGATAACCTTTGAAAGCTTCCAACCTTCAACCACTTAATCCCCAAAGTCTCCAATAACCATTAATGGTTAATTCAACCCTCCCACATGGTTAAAACATTTGTTTTGACTCAACCTCTACCCAACCCAAAGGTCTCATCAGGCCATTAATGCTTTGACCATGATTATCTCTTAAACATTTGCACAAAGGTTTATCCTTGGATTAACTCTTAATCCAATGGGTAATCCTAATTTAGGCTTGACCCTTACCTTCTAGATAACCATGAGGTCTTCTCAGGCCTTTAATGCCTCCAACCTCTTCTCTCAACCCAATCCTATGTTGACACTTGTCACCATTTTATTGGTGCCAATTGTGCACATGGATCCCCAACTTTCAAACTTGGCCCTTGATTAAACCATTCAATCTTAACCCTTCATTTCCCTATTTCTTCTATAAATAGAACCCTTCTCCTCAAGCAAAAGGAGAAGCATTTTAGAGTATTGTTGTTATACTGGCATTAGCATAGAGCTTTTTCATAGCATCACTATCTACTCTAGCATAGTATTTAGCTTTTCATTTCATATTTGAAGCTTAGTATTAAATCTCAATCCTCCATAAGCATCCATAGTGCAAAAAGCTGCTGAGAGCTACACTCATTTGGGACTTGGAGAGGAGAGGAACAAGGGAGGAGCAACTATGAGCATCTTGATTAGCTATTTCATTTTATGTTTATATGCTTTCTATTTCATGCTTAATATCTCTCTTGATATGCCTGTTTAGGATAATCTTTTGTTGCTAACACTAATGTTTGTTTCTTGTGCTCTTGTATGTGTTGCCATCAAACAGATTTTCTAATCCTTTTTGCAGAGCATCAATTCCTAACAAGAATCTTCCATGGGGCATCTCCATTCATGGAGTGAAAGATCCATTTGGCGGCCAGGGATATACCCTGGATCCTAAGGTCTTTCAGTCCCAACCCTCCAGTAAGTTTATCAGTACAACACCATTTCCACTGGACAGAGTGCATTTTTTTTTTTCCTTGACCATCAAACCATAAAAAATCTCTAACAACCTTCTGAATCTCAAAAATTTGGTAATTACTAAACATCCACGCAGAGGAGTAATAAATGTTGTAAGAGGATAAGATTTTTTGGCAGACCTGAAGTCTACCAGCAAAGGAAATAGCACGGTTATGCCACATATTCAATTTTTTAGTGATTTTACCTTTGACCCAAAGCCACATGTCTTTCAGTGAGGGATTTATGGCAAAGGGGATGCCAAGATATCTCACAATCTTTTGGGGACCTCCCCATTGGAATTCATAATTTTTAAACCATTTAGGGGGGTGTTCATTCCATCCCAGACAGATGGACTTAGAATGCAAAATCTTAGCTCTAGAAATTTTACAGAATATCTTTAACTTGGATTGCAGATTTTCAAAGTTATCAGCAGTATTTTTAAAGAAAATAGCCGTGTCATCAGCAAATTGGCTGTTGATGAGCTCCTCATTGTTGGGGAGAGATATGCCTTGGACAGTAGGGGAAAGTGTATTATCTCTAAGAAGATAAAATAGAGCATCAGAAGCAATGGCGAAGAGAGCAGCGGCCAAAGGGCAGCCTTGCCGTATGGACCTTCCCAAGGGAAAGGTATCAGACAGGGAGCCATTAATGTCAATTTGGGCGCAAGCATCCTAGAGAAGCATACTGACAGCCTTGCAAAAGAAGGGAGGAAAACCAAAAGCTTCAAGCATTATGTGAATGAAGCTCCATTCAATCCTGTCGTATGCTTTTTCGAAGTCAAGGAGTAACATGCCCGAGTTCTGACTGGACTGAGAAGCCTAGTTCATGGCTTCCCAGCTAGTAAGGACATTTTCTAAGATATACCTACCTTTAATAAAACCAGTTTGGGTAGAGCATATGAATTTAGGAAGAATTCCAGCAAGTCTAGTGGCCAGAATCTTGGCAAAGATCTTATAGGAAACATTAAGGAGCGTAATCGGTCTCCAATTTTTGATGAGAGCTTTATCCCCATCCTTGGGGATAAGCTTAATAATGCCTTTGTTGATAGATGGACCAAGAGATCCCTAGGCCAAAGCTTCATTGTAGATTTCGAGGAGGTCTTTGGCAATCCAGTGTTGATTAGCTTTGTAGAATTCAATGGGGAGGCCATCAGGGCCAGGAGTTTTATCATTTTTGAGGGAATTAATGGCATTGTTGATATCCCCTAAAGTGATATCCTCTGCAAGACAAAGTGCATCTTCAGAGGAGACCACCTTAGGGATAAGAATTCTGCATTGATCTCTGAGGTAGGCGGCTTCCCTCGTATCTTCAGAAGAGAAGAGCTTATGGTAGAATTGAGCAAAAGTGTACTTGATCATACCAATGTCCGAAATTTCATGGTTCTCATGGATGATCTTTTCAATAGTTTCATTATAATGTTTGTGTTTGATAAGGTTGAAAAAGAACTTGGAACCACGGTCACCATATTGGAGCCAGTGTGTCCGAGATCTAACCTTAGCACCTCTGGTTTTAGTCACAAGGTGTCTTCTGAGGGCGTCTTTAGCTTTCATAACCTGAGAAGTACAGTTAAGGTCAGTGATATTAGTTTGGTTATTCACTTCTGCCTTAGTTAGTTCAGCCGAGAGAGCTTTCTCAGTGAATCGGAAGTCCTTTGCTTTCTTTTGACCAATGGTCTTGAGCAGATTTTGCCAGGCAGGGATGTTCCTATTCCAAATGTCCCTCTTTAAATCCTTCGGAAAATTGGTCTTATTAATGATGTTAATAATGTGGATGGCAGCAAGAAGATCAGTATCTTTAAGAAGGCTAACATTAAGGAGAAATTCGGAATTAGCAGTGTTGGGTCTAATCGGGGCTTTGTTGAAGGTAAAAGATGCAGAGATGGGGTGATGATCCGACAGAGTGGAGGGAGTAACAAGAACGGAGTTACCAAGATCATTAGAGAGGAAGGAGAAAAGATTTCTGTTGGCATAAAATAAAGTTAAATAATTGAAATAGTTTTAGATTTAAATCTACTTTAAAAACTAAAATATAATAAACAAAAATGTGTAAACAAAACTATATAAAAAATTAAATATTAAGAAAAAATAAAATTAATAATAAATAACAATAGTCTTGATAGATAATAATTTTATTAAGTCAAATTAATTAAATAAAAATAGTAATCATTTTTAAAATTCATTGTAATTTAAATATAATAAAATATGTATAAAAGTATAATTAGTTTTAAACATATTAATTCAATAAAAAAAAAGTGTAACTAAAAATAACAAATCAATTTATTTTATTATAACATAACATTTTATTTTTTTACTTATGTAATTATTATTATAAATATATATCCCTTAAAATTTTATACAATTTGATACTTTTATTATTTGATTTGATTATAGATCTATTTATGTTATAATAATATATTATTAAAAATAATATAACATTATAAAATTCTATATTTATTCTTTATAAAGTGAATAAAGAATGTCCATTAAATTTGGTCCGAACGCTTTCGGAAAGCTTAGCTTAAGGAAATGGACGTCAAAATTTTCCTAAATTTACATATATTTCTGGCTATATAGTTCCCACTAAAACTAATTATTTTGGATTTCCTAAAAATCCGCTTATAACAACTAAATTGTATTTAGCCAATAAGTGTACAAAAAAATAATTTTCGTAATTTATAATGTTAAAAATTGTACAATTACACTTAAGAAAATAAAAAGATTGAAAAATTAAAAGTTAAAATTTGTTTGTGATTGGTTCAAATTAAGTTATTTAATAACTAGTTAACTAGAAAAACAAAAAACTCATTACAATAGTATTGCCTAACGGCAAGTACTAATAAGACATTTCATTATATTTACATGAAGGTCTAATAGGATCTTAAAATATTTGATTAATATTATTTAAGAATTTATATTATTGTAAATTAAGAAATTTTAAGGAATAAAAAATATATGATTTGTTTGGTCTATAGAATATAATATACTTAGTGTATTGATCATTATAGTTATTGTATTAGGATGGGAATAAATATTATAAGTAATTTATATTCTTAATAAATATAGTTTATAATATCATGTCTTATTTTTATCTTATTATTATGTATGCGAAGAATTTAGTCATGATTTTTACATCTCCTATTCACTACCTTAGACTAGAATTTCAAGTGTAGATTCTTCGTTGGAACTACTCTTAAGACTATTGATATCAAGAGATGCTTGCACCACTAGAGGAGATTTGCATTTAGACTTAGTAGCCACAACACTAGGTGGTTCACACCCAATTCCTTGATATTGCAAATTGTTTGTAGGTTGTTCCCATTGACTAAATGTCTTAGAAGATAGTGGCAGTTTATCAACATGAAAGATATATTCACCACATCCTAGGTCTTTAATCTTGAACTTTTCTTTGATCTTTGTTTTCTTTGATGTAGAAGCTTTCAATGATTCGGGATCAACATATGTTGATGAAGGAACAACCTCTCAATTGACTGGGATTGTTATTTATGATCTACGTCGTAGGTTATTGCAATATATGAACGGATTCGAATTGCCTTTGATGGTCACTTCAACTCCATTATGTGGGAATTCGACACATTGATGATATGTTGAGGGAACAACTCACATTTCATGAATCCATGGACGTCCCAAAAGTATATTGTATGTGAGATCTAGATCAAGGACTTGACAAACCACATCCTTCGTGACTAGCCCAACTCTAAGAGGTAAGGTGACTGTGCCCTTGGATGAACGCTCTTCATCATCATATGGTTTTATGGTGATTGCATGTGTAGAAATCACATCTTTTTTAGAATATCCCAATTGTTTGATAGTGTTCAATGTACAAATGTTCAGACCTGCTCCTCCATCTATCAAGACTCGTTTGATGCAGTTTTTATAGATAAAGGCTTCAATATGTAGAGGTGCATTACGAGGCTGGGTTATGGAGGCATCATCGACTTATATGAATGTGAGGGTATGTGGAATAGAAAGGTATCCCACCATAGCTTGAAATTGGTCCATGTTCAGATCAGTGGGTACAAAGGTCTTTGCCAAAGTTTTTATCAAGGATGGCCTTATGTGCGGGGGATATGCGTAAAAGATCAAGGATGAAAATGAGGGCGGGTGTCTTCCCTAACTGATCTACAAGGTCATACTCATTCTTTATGGATGAAGAGGTTGTGGTCTTAGATGGAACGACTTGCAAGGTAACTTTACCTCGATGGGTTGTAACATTACATTCAAAGGTTTCATTTTTAGAAGATGAGGAAGATGGTCCAATGCCTTTTAAAACAACTTTACTCCTTTGGGTAGGACCTTCAAGAGTTTTATCCTTGATGATAGTAGAAACATGATTGTCCATTGAAATGTGATTAATGGTAGAATCATAATCATAGGGCATCTTGGTATAATTAGCTTGATTATCGATAGTTTTGGCTTTTCCCTTGTCATGTTTAGGAAATAGCTCCTTAAACATCGCATGCTCTTCATTGGAGGTATGTTCATCAACTTCTATGTCACCTTTGTCAATGAGATCCTGTATGATATTCTTCAATCTATGACAATTGCTAGTTAAATGCCCTTTTCTCTTGTGACATTCACAATATTCATCATCATTCCACCAAATTGGTTTCACTTTTGGCTCATATGGTGGATTATCTGGTAGTGTTATGATCTTGTTTGCCACTAACTTCTTGAATGCGGTTTCAATTGGTTCTCCCAATGGGGTGTATTTTCTTTGAGGTTTTGATGGTCTTTGATTGTTCACTTGATTGTTCGTATTGGAAGAACTTGCATCGAGGAAGGTCATTTTTAGTTTCACGATATTTGCATCTACTACCCTATCATTGACTATGTTCTTATTCTTGTTCCAAAAATGGGATTTGTCTTTCCCATTTGATTCCTCTTTGTTCTCTTTGAATATCTTGATGATACCTTGTTCAATAAGGACTTTTTCTATCGCCATTCCTTTCTCAATGACCTCTTTGAAGGTAGACAAACATGCTTTTCTTAGCTCATATCCAATATCCTTGTTGATGTTTTGAGTGAACATTTCTACCATTTGTTTTTGTGGTATATCACAAGAGCATCAACTAGCAAGACCTCTCCATCGCTATAAAAATGAAGAGAAAGATTCCCCATGTTTCTGCCTAGTATTGCATAAGGTAGCTACTGACACATTTGTTTCAATGTTGTATGAGAAATGTTGTATGAAAGCCTCTGCTAGATCACCCCATGACTTAATTCCAGGTGGAATTTGGGAGAACCATTCCATATCTTGTTTGCCTAAGCTTTGTGAAAACAATCTCATCAAGTATGTTTCTTCTGCTGCTACCTCAATGCAAGCTATGAAAAACTGTCTTATGTGTGCCTTAGGATCCCCTTTGCCTTTGTATTTATCAAACTTTGGTGTTACAAAATGTGGAGGGAATGGAGGCATTGGAATTCTTCTATCAAATGGGTAAGGACATATATCCTTCATTGTGTATTGTTGCTTTGGTGTATTCATGTCCACCATTTTCTTTTTTAAGTTCTTTATCTGCTGTTGCAAGTCATTCTTGGGTGGTGTCTTTTCTCTTTGAGCTATTCTCATGCTTGAGCCACCAGGCAGAGGAGGAGGGATATAATGCATGTATGGATGGTACTGATCATAGATGTGTTCATATGGAGGAGGGACATAATTATAGCTTGGATATGGACCACTTGGTATGGTATTATAGTGAGGAGCACTACGTCTAGGTCGATACATGTCATGACCATGGGGATAGGAGGTATCATAAGAATGATCTTGGATATTTCCCCCAAATCTAACAGGGGTCTCCTCGTGTCGTGATTTTGAATGTTCGATTGAGTGTAATTGTATGCATTGGTATTATCTTGGGTATCATAATGAGCATGTGTGGTGGTAGTTCTTCTCCATGGGAAAGGACGTCTGTGGGGCTGTTCATGAGAGGTTCTATCATAACTGGCATGAGAATGAGTGTATGTGTTTGAAATCTCAGGTTTTTGAAATAGGGATGAAGGTGACTCAAGCACAAGACACGCTTTCTTACCACCACTATTGGGCCTCCTTTGTCTTATATTTGATAGTTCTGATACTTAATATAAGTACAGATCCAATAGCCAACAAGATGAGAGGGGGGGGGTGAATCATACAAACTTAATCATCCATAAAAACATTAGATTCAACCTCGATAACATATATCAGTCATATAACCAAAAATTGTCAAACATGCAAACACAAAAGCATATGAACAATATAAACCTCATAGCACTAGATTTAACGTGGAAACCCAAATAGGGAAAAACTATTGTGGGATTTCGGACCCACTAAGAAATATACTCTTCTAGAGTATGCTCAGTTAAAAGCAAATCCTATTAAAGATTACAAAACACATTGCTAGATGTGACCCGGTTAAGGGATTTTCCTCATATCTGTTAGGATCTTCGCTTTGTTAGAAGTGACCTTGTCAAAGGATTTCAAACACTCAATCAGAATGTCACCTTGTTAGAGGATTTACATACAAGACTGTTAAGTCCACTCGGTTAAGAGATTTCCTGTCACTTTCACAAAATAACAGTAATAGAATCTATCTGCAACTTCACATCTAAAATGCTAAAGCAGATTCCTATTTGTTCAATACAATCTAGAGATAGAACTAATCTTGTCTATCTGGTGGGCATCAATACTCTGTTATTCTAACAAGTCTTCAAGCTTCTGTGCTCGGTAATCACTATGTAGCATCCCCTGTGCATACACTTGCCCACATATATTGTTTATCAATAGTTCCTTATTTATAAACAATCTTCTAACAACTTAATCTCCTTGATCACATTTCCCATGATCAATCATAGCCATCAGATCTTCAATCTTGTCTAGGTTCATTGTATCTTTCGATCTAAAAATGTTTTACCCCACCTCGGAACTTGCACATTCACCTTGGAACTTGTGTTAGGGTAATGCGGTTCAATCTGAGCTGTAGATCTTCTTGCCGACTTTCCATTGCCTTAGATTTGTTAACAAACTTCTTCCACAACTTACCAATCATTGATCCGCTCTAGCTCATCAGCATCTTTCATTAAATATCACATGTAAACATTTAATGCATTCTGTTATAGCTCGGTTACAACTCGGTGAATACTAAACTTTTCTCAGTAGACATTCTGTCTTCATTAACTAACTGCGATAACCTTAGGGTTTACCGACTAGGTTCCTTAGGGTTTATTGACTAGGTTCTTTGCTTGATAACATAGTATAGTATTAACCTTTACATTTTACAATATATGTATGATGTTAAAACAATCTAAAACATCAAGATCTCATCATTGTCTGACTCGGTAGAGTTGCCCATTGAATAACTTATCCCCTTATTCATCATATTCTTTCCTGTGTCTTTACCGACTTCTTTATAATCTTCAAATCATATTTCTTAAGGTATGGCAACATCATACTGAATTAGAAAATCAATTTCTTGACATCAATGACAAAATAATAATATCAAGATAGTAAAACATCTTTAATCAGTTATGTCCATAATCATCAACAACCTTCTCAATATCCTTGTAATATTGCCAACAATCTCCCCCTTTGGCATTGATGGCGAAACTAATTGATTTGACTTTTAAAAAATTCAGATTGCTGTGATTCTAAAATGCTGAAATGCTCTCCCCCATACATCAAACTTCTCTTCTATTTTCAGTCTTTATTTCAATTTGTAGTCTTCTCTCAGTCTTCTCCCCTTTTGGTAGATCTTCTCCTTCGTGGTCTTCTCCCCCTGGGTAGGTCTTCTCCTTCTTGGTTCTTCTTCTTGGTCTTCTCCCCCTTTGACAACAATGCCAAAAAGAATAGAACTAAAACATAATTTCTTGTTGTAAGAAGTTATTTCCTACTGTTGTGTATCAACTGAGTCTCGGTCAGAGCATTTGTTTACAATTCCTATTCCCTGTATCATTTTCTGTATTATCCTAGTATTATTTCTAGTACACTTTCAGAAAAACATTCTAAAGTGTATCACTCCAGCATTAGCTCCCCGAATGATATTCAATAGAGTCATCAAAGTGATGCTTTCACCGAACTCGGTCAGTGAGTAAAAGATAGGGGTAGGACCCCTAACTTACTTCTGAGATATTCAAAAGTGTCCTTTGGTAGTGGCTTGGTGAAGATATCAGCTATTTGTTCCTTTGTGTTAACATATTCCAACACCACTTTCTTCTCTTGAGCTTCTTCTCTAAGATAATGATATTTGATAGATATGTGCTTTGTCTTAGAGTGCATAACAGGGTTCTTTGAAATATTAATGGCACTAGTATTGTCACAGAATATAGTTACTGGCTCGGTAACTTTCTCATTTATACCTTCCAACAATTGTTTGATCCATGCAATGTTGGTACAATTCAGTGCTGCAACAACATATTCAGCTTCGACTGTTGACTGAGAAACACATCCTTGTTTCTTGCTAAGCCAACTCACTAGTCTTTCTCCTAAGAAGAAAGCTCCTCCACTTGTGCTTTTTCTGTCATCAATGTTGCCTACCCAATCAGCATCAGTATAGACTTTTAAATCAAAGTCATTTCCTTTCTGATATACTAAGCCATAATCTTTAGTGCCTTTCAAGTATCTGAAAATTCTTTTGATTGCTGACAAGTGTATTTCCATAGGATCTGCAGAGAATCTTGCAACAATACCTACTGCATGTGCTATATCTGGCTTGCTGTGAACAACATATTGTAGTTTTCCAATCATGGATCGGTAGAGTGTCTCATCAACAGATGCAGATTCATTATTCTTTGATAGTTTGTAGTTTGTAGTCATAGGAGTACTTACTGGCTTTGAATCCTCCATTCCAAATTTCTTCAAGATTTCCTTTATGTATTTGGATTGAGTAATGAAAATCTCATTTTTCATTTGCAGTATCTGTAAGCCTATAAAATACTTTATCTCACCGATTAATGACATCTCAAATTCTTTGCTCATTTCATTTCCAAAGTTCTTGCATAAAGAGTCATTTCCACAAAATATAATATCATCAACAAATATGGCTGAGATTAGTATTCCATTTTCATCATTCTTCATGTACATGTTACTATTCCCACTTGTCCTTATAAAACCAATCTTAATCAAATAAGAGTGCAATCTTTCATACCATGCTCTAGGTGCTTGTTTCAGACCATATAAAGCTTTGTTCAATTTACATACTTGATCTTTATTATTGTCTTCAACAAATCCTTTGGGTTGTTCAATGAAAACTTCTTCTTCTAATATTCCATTCAGAAATGCAAATTTGACATCCATTTGATATACCTTGAAGTTTTTGAAAGCAGCATATGCCAACAATGTTCTAACTCCTTCAAGTCTAGCAACAGGTGCAAAAGTCTCACCATAATCAATTCCTTCTTCTTGGGCATAACCTTTGCAAACCAATCTTGCTTTGTTTCGAATGACCTCACCTTTCTCATTTAGCTTGTTTCTAAAGATCCACTTTGTACCGATTACATTTTTGTCCTTCGGTCTTGGGACCAGTGTCTATGTGTCATTCTTCTTGATTTGATCAATCTCTTCAGTCATAGCATTTATCCAATCTTCACTGTTGAATGCCTCTTTCACTATTCTCAGTTCAAATTCAGATATCAAATATGTGTTCTGTCTCAGTTTGTTCCTTGTCATCACTGGATCATCCTTATCTCCTATAATCTGACTTGGTGCATGGTGTCTTCTGACATATTTGGCTAATACAAGCTCGATAGGCTCTGTATGATCCTCTTCATCACTCGGTAACTGAATATCTTCCTCATTTCCTTCAACAGTTATCTCGGTAGGACTTCTTGGTTGCACATAGACAAATTCATCATAGTCTTCTAGTTCTTTGGAATTCCTTTCATCAGTTCTTTCTGCAATTTCATCAATTTTCACATTTGCACTTTCTACTATTTTGTTAGATGATTTGATTAGACATTTAAATGCTTTGCTTCTAGAAGAATATCCTAGAAATGTTCCTTCTTCACTTTTTCGATCAAACTTGCCATTTCTATCATCTTTATGAACATAACATTTGCTTCCAAAGATCTTAAAATAACTTACATTAGGTTTCTTGCCATACCAGATTTCATAAGGTGTCTTCAAAGTACCTTTCTTCAATTGAACTCTATTCAAGGTGTAAACAACTGTGCTTATTGCTTCTCTCCAAAATGTTTGTGGAACCTCCTTCTCAATCATCAGTGTTCTAGCACAATCCACAATAGATCTGTTTCTTCTTTCAGCTATTCCATTCTGCTTTGGAGTTCTTGGTGCAGAGACCTGTCTTTTAATACCATGATCATTACAAAATAGGTTGAACTCATCAGATGTGAACTCTCCTCCTCTATCTGATCTAAGACATTTCAGTTGTCTTCCTGTTTCATTTTCAACTCTAGCCTTGTACCATTTAAACATTTGAAAAGCTTCTGATTTTTCTTTTAAAAACATTACTGACATCATCCTTGAATAATCATCCACAAATAATATGAAATACTTATCACCATAATGACTTTGAACTTTCATAGGACCACAAAGATTAGTGTGCACAAGATCTAAAATTCCGTTAGAAGTGTAGGACTTACTTGTAAAGCTGGATCTTGTCATCTTACCCATCTGGCATCCTCGACACATAGCATTCTCAGGTTTTTCAAGACTCGGTAGACCTCTTACTCTGTGCTTCTTACTTATCTTGATCAGATTATCAAAATTAACATGACAAAACCTTTTATGCCACAACCAGGTGTTATCAATCTTTGCATGCAAACACTTGTTGTGAGTAGTGTCAAGGTGAAATGTATTACCTTTTGTTTGTGTCCCAGTAGTAGCTAACTTTCCATTCTTGTCATGAACTTTGACAATTCCTTTCTGAAATTCTATTCGGTAACCTATGTTGTTTAGTTGTGATACACTCAATAAATTATATTTCAAACCTTCAACCCAATAAACATCATTGCATCTTTCTTTATGAAGAAGTGTTATGGATTCTTTACCTCTTATCGGACATGGTGCATCATTACCAAATCTAACATAGTCTCCATCATAATCTTCTAACATAACAAACTTGTGTTTATCTCCTGTCATGTGATGTGAGCATCCACTATCTATAATCCAAGAATCATTAGTGTTTATGTGAGATATTAGGGCTTTTTCTTCATACCTTTCTTCATTTGATCCATCCTTGATGGCCACATAAACAACTTCCTCTGTATCAGTCTCATCTGATTTATCATCTTCAGATTCCTCATTAGTAATTAAGCATGTCTTTCTATCTCTTCTTCTGAAGTCTCGGTGTCCTCTGTAATGATTATCTTTTTGTCTGTCATCTCGATATTCTCTCTTTTCAGTGAAATCTTTGTCAGGACAGTTAGAAGCCATATGTCCAATCTTATCACAATTGAAACATTTCAAAGGTAGTTTTCCTTTATACTTACCTTTTCCTCTCGGTAAGCTTTTGGCCAATAGTGCTTCAAACTCTTCTTGCTTTTTGATTTCTTCATACAATTTGTGTACCTCCTCCATGTTCTTCTGAAATCTTTCACTTGCTCCACTATGATCTCCTTCAGAGTACTTATACTTTCTTTCATTGTAATCCTTAGATTCATTCAGATGAAAAGAACTAAATGCAGATTCAACTTTATTTACTGATGACCCATTGTTATCAAAATTACTTAACTCAAATGTATGTAGCTTACCAATAGTAGCATCTAAGGAAATTGGCATATTAGGTATAGACCTCAATTCATTGATTGCAGAGACTCGGATTGCATAGGTAGGTAGAAGGGTTCTTAACAATTTATTTGTCACATCCTTTTCTTCAATAGTTCCTCCTGCTCCTTTGATTTGATTTACAATCTCCTTTAGTCTTGTACTATACTGGGTTATGTTCTCACCTTCATTCATCCTCATAGATTCAAGTTGTCCTCTTAGACTATCAACTTTTGCTCTTTGAACATGTTCATCTCCTCCATATACAAATATGAGCTTAGTCCACATTGCCTTTGTATCATTACAGCCTTCTAGATCATTAAACTTAGAATCGGTCAATGCAGATGTTATTTCAATCATTGCTTGAATATGTTCTTGCTTTGCCTTTATCTCTTCCATAGTCAATGGATAGGTGCTCGGTGCAACAAAATCATTCTCCAGATAGTATAAAGCATATTCTCCAACTCTTGATAGATGTAGCTTCATCCTTTTCTGCCATGTAGAGAAACTTGATTTATTCAGCTCAAGTGCACCCCTCTTATACATCTTTGGATCTTTAACTCAAGTGCCTTTAAAATTTCCTTTCGGAGTCCAAAGCTCTGATACCAATTGATAGTTCTGATACTTAATATAAGTACGGATCCACTAGCCAACAAGATGAGAGGGGGGGGGGGTGAATCATACAAACTTAATCATCCATAAAAACATCAGATTCAACCTCGGTAACATATATCAGTCATATAACCAAAAACTGTCAAACATGCAAACACAAAAGCATATGAACAATATAAACCTCATAACACCAGATTTAACGTGAAAACCCAAATAGGGAAAAACCATTGTGGGATTTCGGACCCACTGAGAAATATACTCTTCTAGAGTATGCTCGGTTAAAAGCAAATCCTATTAAATATTACAAAACACATTGCTAGATGTGACCCGGTTAAGGGATTTCCCTCAGATCTGTTAGGATCTTCACTTTGTTAGAAGTGACCTTGTCAAAGGATTTCAAACACTCAATCAGAATGTCACCTTGTTAGAGGATTTACATATAAGACTGTTAAGTCCACTCGGTTAAGAGATTTCCTGTCACTTTCACAAAATAACAGTAATAGAATCTATCTGCAACTTCCCATCTAAAATGCTAAAGCAAATTCCTATTTGTTCAATACAATATAGACATAGAACTAATCTTGTCTATCTGGTGGGCATCAATACTCTGTTATTCTAACAGGTCTTCAAGCTTCTGTGCTTGGTAATCACTATGTAGCATCCCTTGTGCATACACTTGCCCGCATATATTGTTTATCAACAGTTCCTTATTTATAAACAATCTTCTAACCGCTTAATCTCCTTGATCACATTTCCCATGATCAATCATAGCCATCAGATCTTCAATCTTGTCTAGGTTCATTGTATCTTTTGATCTGAAAATATTTTACCCCACCTTGGAACTTGCAAATTCACCTTGGAACTTGTGTTAGGGTAATGCGGTTCATTCTGAGCTGTAGATCTTCTTGCCGACTTTCCATTGCCTTAGATTTGTTAACAAACTTCTTCCACGGCTTACTAATCATTGATCCGCTCCAGCTCATCAGCATCTTTCATTAAATATCACATGTAAACATTTAATGTATTCTGTTATAGCTTGGTTACAACTCGGTGAATACTAAACTTTACTCGATAGACATTTTGTCTTCATTAACCGACTGCGATAACCTTAGGGTTTACCGACTAGGTTCCTTAGGGTTTACTAACTAGGTTCTTTGCTTGATAACATAGTATAGTATTAACCTTTACATTTTACAATATATGTATGATTTTAAAACAATCTAAAACATCAAGATCTCATCATTGTCTGACTCGGTAGAGTTTCCCATTGAATAACTTATCCCCTTATTCATCATATTCTTTCCTGTGTCTTTACCGACTTCTTTATAATCTTCATATCATATTTCTTAAGATATGGCAACATCATACTGAATTAGAAAATCAATTTCTTGACATCAATGACAAAATAATAATATCAAGATAGTAAAACATTTTTAATCAGTTATGTCCATAATCATCAATGACCTTCTGAATATCCTTGTAATATTGCCAACAGTATTAACTAGATTTGCTTGATTTGGATCATCCTCCAAAATCTATGACATATCAAATCCATGAGGTGTTCTTATCCCACTTTGTGCCATGACTTGTAGGAAATTTTGTCTATCCCTTTTCATGATCTCTTGAACCAATCTATTAAAATGGGGATCCATGATAGTTTCCTCAACTTCTACAGAACCTAGGGATGCATTATCATTGTCATTATCATTTCCATTGTTATTGTCATTGCTGTCATTGTCTGGTATATTACTACAGTTTTCAAATGGATTGTAGAATTCATCTCCATCAAACTCATAAGTACTCATGTTTAAAGACCTTAAAGCTTCTGCAACTTCCCTTCTAGACCTTTGTGAACGGGTTTCAACCATGGACTAAAGTCTTGACCAAAATGAAAGGTAGGATGAAAATGCAAGGACTATGGAAGACCAAGAGGTGTATGAAATGTAGATGAATCTAGAGTAAACTTGCAATGTCCAAGAGTGTAAGACCAAAGTATGATAGTAAGTGTTGGCCATTTGGTGGAATTGATTATGTGTTGCATTGATGTTTTGTCATTGATGTCAACACTAACTGTTTGGATGCTTTACCGACACTCTTCTGGTCCTAGTAGGTTGAGTGGTTTTTGGTTAACTTGGATCCGCATGATTTGGTTAACTCCAGAAATTTGGTGATGGAATTGGCTTGTTCATAATGCTTATACTCATATTTGGTCAGTTAGTTTCGGTCTGGTGATTGGATGCTATCCTGCTTACACAGAAGATTGGTTTCTAGTTCCAGTGAGGGTTTCACCGACAGATCTTTTGGTGGAGATCTTTGATGCATTACATAATTGGTGTTGGTGCAGCTTCTGATGGAGTTTCAGGATGTTGTTGGTAATCTTGTTTGAGACTTGGCATTTGGAGATAATTGCTGAAGTGTGTGGACCTATACTTGGTCCCGGTTGATCTAGGTTATGGATTGGCATTGATGTAACATGTGGAGAGGAATTAATCTTTGATGCATTGCATAATTGGTATTGGTGCAGCTTCTGATGGAATTTCAGGATGCTGTTGGTAATCTTGTTTGACACTTGGCATTTGGAGATCATTGCTTAAGCGTGTGGACCTATACTTGGTCCCGATTGATCTAGGTTATGAACCGACATTGATGTAACATGTGGACAAGAATTATTGTTGTATTTTTGGGATGTCTTATGTGTTGGATATTATCTATTTTGGTCTAAGGCCAACATGGTTTGTAATGATATAATTGGTTTATTATCCGGTAGCTGACTTGATTGTTTATGGTCGAGGGTTTGTATAAAAAAGATGTAAGATCACATTGTAGATCATCATGGTTATTGTAAGAGGTCATGGTCAAGGAATGTAATGTGCATATATTGTAATATCATTTAGACAGAGGAGTTGGTTGATCAATGGAAATTGAATTGGGTTTATAAGAGGATTTAGTCCTCCAGTATTGAGCTTAACTGGAACTGTACTCAGGTATAGGAGATGCCATCTTTTGTAGTTCAAAACTTCTCCAGATTGTAGTATGGATTTGTATGTAGTCAATGAGACTCCTTTTGTGATGAGCAGTGTGCTCTAGGCTGTTGGCCTTCCTGCAAGTGCATGCCCCTTCATTGTAAATTCACATACTGTAAAGCGGAAAATCGCGATCGAACCCTAGTTGCTCTCCCCTCTTCCAACTCCAAGGAGAGAGAAGGGAGATTCACTAGGGTTGATGGTTTTCACTTAGGGGAGAGACTTTACATTCAAAAGAGGGGTTGAAACCCACAAGATCCAATCCCACACAATGCAAGATTGGATGCTAAATGTGTTTCAAGGGTTAAGAAAGCAAGGCTACCCTCTTTTGTAAAGAATGTTGATAGAAGAATTAAGCTAGGAATGCATAGAAAGTGACAAAGATTCGCTTATAAACTGAGATAGGGATATAGGATGAAGCTGCGGACTTGGAATTAGCAATAAAATGTCGATACGGCACTGTCCTTCAAATTTGAGCAAAAGTTGTCAGGATGATGGCGCCCGGCGCCACGGTCCTCCGAAAAATCCGCGAAACGAAGGGGGATCTGTTCGTCTCTGCACAAGGATTCTAGATCTTCAATTTCAGCCACGTACCTGCAACCTACACACAGAAAAGCGAAGACGATTGGGGGGTTAGGGATTAGGGGTTTGCCTTTAGGTCAAACCCCGGTTTTGGAATTAACCAAGAAATGAGCAATGCTGTAAATGTAAATGTCTGTAATGTAAAACAAGTACTAATACCTTGTTGTAAGGATGTTTGTATCCTTATGTGCGAAGGTATAGATGTTGTATGTTGTATGTTGTAGTAGTATGTAGTAAGTGATCTCCTCTTCAATGGTTGAATCCTTGTCTTGAATGCAACACTTAGCCTTGAATGGAGACTTGAAATGATCAATTGCTTGAAGGAATGCTTGAATGCTTGAATGCTTGAGTATAATTTCCACGCTCTTTCCATCATGTCGAATGAAAGAGGAAAATGTAGTTTATATACTTGTCAATTAGGGCTGATAGACTGATTTTCCCGACCTTAGGCCGACCAGGAAAGACAATTTTCCAATTTGCAAACATAAAGACCCAAAGTCCAAAAGAGACCGGGCCCAAAATAGGACCCAGGGACCAGGGCGCTGGGCGCCCTGGTCCTGAAGGACCAGGGCACTAGGCGCTCTGGTCCCACCTCCCGGGACAACAGGGTGCAAAGGAGGTTCAGGCCAGGGTGCAAGAAAATGCAGTTTTTGGTGTCATAATCAGGTTTCGGGGTCTCCATTCAGGTTGCGTGTTGCGTCGCCATCGTGAAGATCGAAATGCAGTCGAAATTGCAAGTGTCACAATTTTAGGACGCTACATTTAGCCCCCACTTTAGCGGGAGTATAAGTGTACGCTCATACTTCCGGTAAAGTACAAGGAAACAATATTGAAAGACTTTCACCACGTCAAGGAGGCAAGACACACCAAGCCCCCAGTGGACTAAGGATCTTACGACTTCGATTGACAAAGTAAAAGGGAAGATCATGAGGGAGAACCATGATTGTCAGTAGTAAGGTTCCCTCACTATGAGTCATGCAAGAGAAATACCGAAAATTTTCAAGGCAAAGCTGAGTTCTCCAAGAAATTTTCATGTATCCTAAAGGGATAGACAGGGTGTATGCCCCCCTACGTTAAAGCGATCGCACACGCCTCAACGGGGGTGATTGTTTTAACGTAGTGATACACATAAGAAATGAGAAAGGAAAGGAGCACGTTATCGCAAGGATTTAGCCCCCAAGTGTGAGATAAGCCCAAGGATAATAGACACAAAACACAAAGCACAAGGTGACTTCGCTTTCCTCGGGGTCAGTATGCTATATGATAATTCATGTATATCATATGTATGTATGCATAATTGTTCTTCATTCCCCAATCAAGGAAGGTCACCTAGAAGAAGGGAACACATGTGTCTTTTGAGTCAACATGAGAGAGACCAAAAGAGATCTCAATGCTTTGCATCGTCCTCAAGTAGACAACACTAAGGACAACAAATAGAAGAATGAGAATAACATATAGAAGAAGTAACACAAGAGAGGAGGAGAGAATCTGCTATGCTAATGTAACTAGTCTAGCATGTCATCTACCCCCCGATCTTGCTGATCAATGTTTCGGGAAGGTAGGGAACACACTAGAGGAGGAACATCCAACATAGCAGATGGAGCTATCACAAGATCCAAACAAGGGCTATGTTCATATTCCGAGCCACATTGTTCTTGTCTAGGAGCTAGGATAAGTGCTTTAGAAAATTCATTAGATAAATGGTTATCAATATCAACAAGTTCATATTCACTGTCAGAAGCAAGAGGAGTAACATGTTCATCATGAATAACATTTTCATCCATATCATCATCAAGATTTATAAAAATAGGATCTTTAACCTGCACAGGATCAAGACCATCATGCATCTTATGTTTAGGAGATTTTGGAGAAAATTGAATAATGCTTGTTGAAGGTGTTTTTGGAGATTGCAAAGTTTGAGAAGCAGCTGCTTGAGCTCTAAGATGACGCTTTCGCCGGCGTTCACATGCAGAACGATTTCGTCTAGTCTTAGTAGGAAGTTGAGAAGATTGAGGAGGAGGAATGTTCTCATCCTTAGCACTTGGGTGTTTAGGTTGTGGTCTCTTAGGCTGGATAATAGGAGAAGAAGAAGGTCTCTTCTCTTTATAGAAGGAAGGAGGAGGAACTGCTCCATATAAAGGAGGAATATTTGGTTTAGGAAGAAGACCAAGTCCATCATGATGAGGAGGTATAGGTCTACTCTTAGAAGGTTTATTAGGCATAGACATAATCACATCCATGGGAACGGGTTGGGAATCTTCTTGAGGAAAGACATTAGTTTTATCTTTCAAAGGAAGAACTTCCTTCTCAAGAATGATAGGAATATCAAGTTTAGGTGTTCTAGGTTCACTTAGAGATAGGATCATATCTGTTTTCCACTTTTGATAAGATTTGAAAAGATGATCACTTTGCGGAGGAAGAGATTGGAATTGTTTAGGCCAAAAGTAATCAATAGGAACGCTAGAAGTTCTTTCAGCTGGTTTAAAGAGACTATGATTGACAGTAACAACTTCACCATTATGGGGAAATTTCAAACACTTATGAATAGGAGAAGCAATAGCTTTCATGGAAGATAGCCAAGGATAGCCAAGCTTCACACGAAATTGTTCGGATGAAGGAATAATAGCAAAGTTCACATCAAGGGATTTGTTATGGACCTCAATAGGCAATGTAATAGAACCAATTGCAGGAGAAGAAAATGCATCAAATAGTTTCACAATCACATCTGTTTTGTCATATATCACTTGATTCAATTGCAAAGTAAAAAGAAATTCTTCAGTAATAACATTAATCATGCACGAAGGATCAATAAGCACTCCACGGCAAGGTGTATTCTTGACTTTTGCAACTCTATATAAAGGACCATCAGGTGCCCTAATGGTTTCACTGGAATCAAATGTGATGGAAGGTTCTTTAGGGTTTTCTTGCTGCTCTACAAAGTTAATCACATTCGGAGTCATAGACACAAGACCATCAGATGAGAGAGAGGAATCATTAGCCTCAATCGCATTAGAGGTATGAGAAGGTAATGGATCAGTGAAAATCTGAAGATTTTGATTAGGAGGAGCTACAGATGTATTGCCTTTATCATTCACTCCAGAAATAGAAATAGTATTATTATCAATCAAATCTTGAATTTTACCCTTTAAAGAAAAACATTTTTCAGTATCATGCCCAGGCTGACGATGAAATTGACAAAAAGATTTGTTATCAAAATAAGGTGAAGTAATATTTGCAGGATCAATTTGCCTTATAGGAGGAAGAGTAAGCACATTTTGTTCCAATAACTTATTCATAATACTATGCAATGATTCATTCAAAGGAGTATACTTTCTTTCTTTCTTGAAAAATTTAGAAATAGGAGGCACACCTGATGCTGCATTCACATTGTTGTTGATGATGTTTTCATTGAATTTGATGGAATCTTTGTTCGGTTTAAACTTCCCAAATGGTTGTTGACTACTATCACCCTTATCGCTCGGAGCCATAGGGTGTGATTGTTCCATTTGACTCACAGTCAGTTGATAATTGTGAAGAGTTGCACACAACTGTTGGAAAGAAGTAAACTCAGAAAACAGAAGTTTGTCTCGAATATCTTTTTGTAAATTAGAAATAAAGATTCTTTGAATATCATTGTCAGGCACTGGAAAAGAAATTTGAGCATACAAATGCTTATATCTACCAATGAAATCAGTCACTTTTTCTTTAACACCTTGTTTACAATGCATTAAATCAATCAAGGTAACTTTAGGACTTATATTGTTTTGAAATTGTTGAATGAAAGCATTTGCAAGTTGTTCGAAAGAAGTAACATAATAAGAAGGCAACGAGCAATACCATTGTAGGGCTTTGTCTCTTAATGTTCTAGTAAACAGTTTTGCAAGCAACCTTTGGTCATAAGCAAAATCGGTACAAATTGTTTGAAAGGTCTTAACATGTGTTAGAGGATCACCTTTACCATTATAAAGCTCCAAATGCGGGATTTCAACATGTTTAGGGGGAATAGCTCGAACAATGTCAAGAGAAAGTGGGCTCGCGACATCAAATGTGGGCACACTAAACTTAGATTGATTCATAGAGGCAATTTGTTGCTGTAAAGAAGAGACAGTTTGTGCAAGATTGTTAATGGTCGCTTCAGTCGAAGAATTCATATTAGGTGTGTTAGATTGAGATGGAGGTGTTATGTTATTGAAAGAAGGTAGAGAGTAAGGTGGTGGGACTCTATGATAGTCAATCATAGGGGATGATTGGACAAGAGGAACACTACAAGGAGGAATGGAATGGTTGAACGAATTTCCCCCTTGCATCATGTTCATTTGCGGAGATGTAATAGGAACACTCATTGAAGGAATGAATGAAGAAGTCGGATTAAATGAAGGAAGAGGGTTAATTGAAGAAGAGGGATTGCCCCCATGACTAGTGATCACAGGAGGAATGTCTTGTATAGAAGTAGTCATTATGTTTGATGTAAAGGTAGGTATGCTAGCAATAGGAATTGTCAAAGGAATAGAATGATTGACTTGAGTAGGAGGTTGTGTATAACCTAAAGTTTCGGCACAACTCTTCATAGGCATCACATTCAAATTCACAATGTGTGAAATACCATGCAAAATATCAATTCCATTCTTATCACTTTGAAGCATATGTTTTAGACCCTCAATTAAAGGAAGAGCTTGACTATCGGGATACTCATGAGACATCCATTGGTGAAAATCATCAAATTGGTTATCCAATTTCGAAAGTTGTTCTACAGAAACCTCATGGAGAGCTTCTTCATCATTAGGAGGATTAGAGGAATTACCCATGTCCTCGTTAAAAAGGCTATTCAAATTAGGTTCCATCTCCTCAGTAATTAAACCTCGGAAAGACTTAATTCTACGGCTTCGTCTAACGGGAATAGTGTAAGTAGGGCTTGTTGTTGTAAAACTCATGCACTAGAAAGGAAGAGAAGATTTTGAATTTAGAGGTAGCAATTTTCAGTAAAACCAACCAATCTTCCAGATTTAAGCTGTTAAATGCAATCACGTCAGTCTCCCGAAATTTCGGAAAAAATGTCAGGGACCGTGGTGCTTGGAGTGCAACATGGTCCTTGCAACTTCTTTTGAAATTTGCAGGGATGAAAGGTATGATGATTTTAGAGCTAATCTGAAAAAATTGAGTGATTTTACGATCTGTAGATAGGCCAAATTAAAGTTGCAATCTCAAAATTGAACCCTACCAAGATTGTTGAAAAATGCAAAAATTTGAATTTTGAAAAAGAGAGGGAAACTGAAATTTTGAATTTTATGATTTTAGAGGGAATGCCAAAAGCAATGCAAATTTTGAAATTTAAAAATTGACTCAATTTCACGCAAAATTCAATTTTGAAAGCGGAAATCAAAGTTGTTGTAATTAAGCATTTAATTTCAAAAGTCACAAATTGCAAAAATTTGAATAAAGCACTGAGATTTCGAATGAATGCAAACACACTTTTCAGATTTAGGACAGTAAGAACATAATTTTGACACAAAATTTCAATTTCAACAATTTTTGAATGATTAGAAGCCTTAAACCAAGCAATCACAAGACCAACTTTGACTGTAATTTTGAAAGTGTTAGATTTGATAAAATCGGCCAAAATTTTGGATTTTAACAGGAAAATACAGTAAGATCTTGCTCCCGAAATTTCGGAAAAAATGTCGGGGATGATGGCGCTCGGAGTGCACATGGTCCTCGCAACTTTTTTCCAAATTTTCAGGGATGAAAGATATTGTGATTTTATTGCGGAATCCAAAGCTACAGTTGATTTGGAGATGTTTTGATTAGTGAAATTGTCGGACAAAGGTTGAATCAAGAGGGTTCCAAAAATTAGGGTTTTGACACTTAACCACTTAATTTTCAAAATTAAAGCACAAATATGAATTGATAATTTGTAATAGAAGGGCAGATCTGAAACAAGCATTAACAATTAAATATTTCACAAGTTCAATTTTCAAAAAGAAAATTTAGGGTTTTTATGCAATTAACCTCTAAAATTTGCAAAAGATCAAACATGGAAATGTAATCAAGGAAGCCAATTTTCAGATCTAATCATGAATAATCAGAAAGGATGTTCACGTCGGGTTCACCAAAATGTAAAGTGGAAAATCGCAATCGAACCCTAGTTGCTCTCCCCTCTTCCAACTCCGAGGAGAGAGAAGGGAGGTTCGCTAGGGTTTGATGGTTTTCACTTGAGAGAGAGACTTTACATTCAAAAGAGGGGTTGAAACCCACAAGATCCAATCCCACACAAGGCAAGATTGGATGCTAAATCTGTTTCAAGGGTTAAGAAAGCAAGGCTACCCTCTTTTGTAAAGAATGTTGATAGAAGAATTAAGCTAGGAATGCATAGAAAGTGATAAAGATTCGCTTATAAACTGAGTTAGGGATATAGGATGAAGCTGCGGACCTGGAATTAGCAGTAAAATGTCGATACGGCGCTGTCCTGCAAATTTGAGCAAAAGTTGTCAGGACGATGGCGCCCGGCGCCATGGTCCTCCGAAAAATCCGCGAAACGAAGGGGGATCTGTTCGTCTATGCACAAGGATTCCAGATCTTCAATTTCAGCCGCGTACCTGCAACCTACACACAGAAAAGCAAAGACGATTGGGGGGTTAGGGATTAGGGGTTTGCCTTTAGGTCAAACCCCGGTTTTGGAATTAACCAAGAAATGAGCAATTGCTGTAAATGTAAATGACTGTAATGTAAAACAAGTACTAATACCTTGTTCTAAGGATGTTTGTATCCTTATGTGCGAAGGTATAGATGTTGTTGTTTGTTGTATGTTGTAGTAGTATGTAGTAATATGTGATCTCCTCTTCAATGGTTGAATCCTTGACTTGAATGCAACACTTAGCCTTGAATGGAGACTTAGAAGGAATGCTTGAATGCTTGAATGCTTGAATGCTTGAATGCTTGAGTATAGTTTCCACGCTTGTACACATATGTCCTTCTCATTCATTCTTACCAAATGAGAGAGAAAAATGTAGTTTATATACTTGTCAATTAGGGTTAATAGACTGATTTTCCCGACCTTAGGCCGACCAGGAAAGAATAATTTCCAATTTGCAAACAAAAAGACCCGAAGTCCCCTTAGGAGACTGGGCCCAAAATAGGCCCCAGGGACCAGGGCGCTGGGCGCCCTGGTCTTGGGGGACCAGGGCGCTGGGCGCCCTGGTCTTGGGGGACCAGGGCGCTGGGCGCCCTAGTCCTGAGGGACCAGGGCACTGGGTGCTCTGGTCCCACCTCCGGGATAGCGGGGTGCAAAGGAGGTTTAGGCCAGGGTGCTTGAAAAATGCAGTTTTTAGTGTCATAATCAGGTTTCGAGGTCTCCATTCAGGTTGCGTGTTGCGTTGCCATCGTGAAGACCGAAATGTAGTCGAAATTACAAGTGTCGCAATTTTAGGACGCTACAAGAAGGTGGAAGCAAATAAAGTTAAACTGGTTTATGTGAAGACTAAAGAACAAATTGCAGACATTTTCACTAAACCTTTATCCAAGGAATCTTTTGAGTACTTGAGAGATAGATTGGGGGTTTCTGCCCCTCCGATAGAGACTTGATTGATGCAATTTTGGCACCAGTCTAGTATGCATTATTAGAGACACTATTCATTCCAACACTGATGTAGGATGCTACTACTTAGGGGGAGTAGTCAGCTTTGAGATTCATAGGCTTATGTTTTTGCTTTGATATTTCTGTCAGATTTCTGGCATTGATGTCAAAGGGGGAGAGGTAGCGATGTGAAAAAGAAAGTAAAAAATGTATAGAGATATTATTCACAGGGGGAGAGATATTGATATTCAGAGCTATATGCAAGAGATTGTTGGATGTCTTCCATAGGGGGAGACTTGTTTGGCATTTCTTGGTACTTAGATGTTTTGCACATCTAGTGTTGCCATCAATGCCAAAGGGGGAGATTGTTGGCCATTTGGTGGAATTGATTATGTGTTGCATTGATGTTTTGTCATTGATGTCAACACTATCTATTTGGATGATTTATCGACACTCTTTTGGTCCCGGTAGGCTAAATGGTTTTTGTTTAACTTGGATCCGGCATGATCTGGTTAACTCTGGTATAATTTGGTGATGGAATTGGCTTGTTCATAATGCTTACTCATACTTGGTCAGTTGGTTTCACTCTGGTGATTGGATGCTATGCTACTTACACAGAAGATTGGTTTTTGGTTCCGATGAGGGTTTCATCGACAGATGTTTTGGTGATCTTTGATGCATTGCATAATTGGTGTTGGTGTAGCTTCTGATGGAGTTTCAGGATGTTGTTGGTAATCTTGTTGGAGACTTGGCATTTGGAGATCATTGCTGAAGCGTGTGGACCTATACTTGGTCCCGGTTGATCTAGGTTATGGACTGACATTGATGTAACATGTGGACATGAATTATTGTTGTATTTTTGGGATGTCTTATGTGTTGGATATTATCTGTTTTGGTCTAAGGCTGACATGGCTTGTAATGATATAATTGGTTTATTGTCTAGTAGCTGACCTGATTGTTTATGGTCGAGGGTTTGTATAAATAAGATGTAAGATCTCATTTTAGATCATCATGGTTATTGTAAGAGGTCATGGTCAAGGAATGTAATGTGCGAATATTGTAATATCATTTAGACAAAGGAGCTAGTCGATCAATGGAGATCGAATTGGGTTTGTAAGAGGATTTAGTCCTCCGGTATTGAGCTTAACCGGAGTTGTACTCAAGCATAGGAGATGCTATCTTTTGCAGTTCAACACTTCTTCGGATTGTAGTCTTGATTTATATGTAGTCAATGAGACTCCTTTTGTGATGAGTAGTGTGCTCTAGGTTGTTGGCCTTCTTGCAAGTGTAGGCCCCTTCATTGTAAATTCACATACTTACTGTAGAAGTATTATCTGACTGTGGGTAGGCTTCCCACCATGGTTTTTCCCTTTATCGGGTTTTCCATGTACAAATCTTCATGTTGTGTGGATGGATTTTATTATGTTATTATTGTCTATGCTTAATTGGATAAATTGTTATTCTAGTCTTGTTATTTTTAATTGATAATGTTTTTGATAATCCGTGACAATTGATTCACCCCCCTCTTAGTTGTCTTTTGGTTATCTGAACTATCTAACAATAAGGTGTGGCTTCCAAAGAGATGATGGATCTGTTGATGAGGTAAGTTGACCTTGACTCCAGGTATGTATGTTTGTAAAGTTTGATGAGGATAAGCAAAGTAACCTTTTGACTCAAATTTGGAAAATATGTATGAGGGAAATGCAAGTGAAGGAAAATGATTGACTATGTATGACCAAGACAAGTTGACTGAAGAATGAAGCCCTATAGGAAGCAACCTTAGAAGATCTTTAGATCTGAAAACATAAGTCCTTATTGTTCTCAAGATTTTTCTTGTAATCTCTCAACTATGAATGTAAACGTAGTTTAAACAAACTCAGACGTGATTTTGAAAATGTTTTATAATTTTGTCCAATTGTGAAGTTGTTGAATGTGACCAAATCTCAATGTTCTGACTTTTAGTGGCAAGAAGACACAATAACAATGAAGACTCAATGTTTGAAGGTGTTTTGTCTTAAGGATCCAAAATGTTTCCAAATGTGAAGTGTGATGTGAAATGTTTTTGCATACACTTGAAAAATGGCAAACACAATGTTTCTTTGTTTTGTTTGAAAATGTTTGCGTTTTGATCATGCAAGCACAAATCCTAGGGTTGGCCGAGACCATAGTTGTTGAATCTCATGTGGGGGGTTACCTCAAGCTACACAATTCAGAGTGGATACTTAGGTTCTTGAACCCACTGACTCCACCCTCGACACTCACTTCTCTGAGGCAGCCAAGCATGAGTTCCCACGAAAAACTCCCCATGGTGAACTTTGTATCTCTACTAAGAACTGTAAGAATGTGAGCCGCTTCAGAGGTCCGACCTCCTGCACCAACAACTAGAAGGTTTTTGGTCTTTCTAAAACAAAAGGTGCTAGTAAGGGTTTCTTTTAGGAGACCATCCTTTCACATCGCGCAAGCACGATTGAGGCCTATAGACCAACAAAGTACCAAACACTTTAGTAGTCACACAAGCATGATTTAGACCTAAAGGGCCCTACAAAGTGCTTGATATGAGATAAATCTCAAATAGCTCCAACCTCTGAAATTTTCATCCCAAGAGGCCTATTTATTATAGTGAGTTGGAATGCTTGAGTTTTAACCATACTCACTTGGGTCACTCCCTCCTCACTAGTAGTCCTAGTGACCACACGGGGAGGTAAGCCCTCTAAAGATAAACACAAAAGAGCCTAATGCTCAAAACATGAAAGACACTGGTTCAATTTTAATGCACCAATTGAAGTGTTTGCTAGACTAAGAAGACAAAGAAAGCAATTTTAAAATCAAATCTTTGGCAAAGTTCTTGCACCAAGATTATTAGTAGTTTTGAAATAATACCCCTCTTGCAAGCACACAAGTTAGGTAAATTTTAGATCCAAAAGACTTTGTGAAATAGGGGCCTTCAACAAGACGTTTTTTTGATAGATTCAAATATTTGATTTTCCATGAGTTCTTCTACATCATAAAAAATAGACCACCTATAAAATTTCAAGAAAATCCAAAAAATGTAAGAAAATCCAAAAAAATTGCTAATTTGCTTCAAAGATTAATTTTTTATGAAACATTATAAAAAATTCATAGAAAATTCAAATTTGATCCAAAAAATCTGAATTTTTTACTGGAAACTCCTGATACGATTCCAAACCTGCATAAAAAAATTCCTACCAAAATTCCAAGCAGTTTGTGAGATATGATAAAAAAATGCAAAACCCTAGTTTTTAAATATTTGATTTTTAATGAATTATTTTACATCAAAATTAAAATGACAAAGAACATATGCTATGTATAATTCTGAACACTTTCCAAAAAATAAGAAAATCCAAAAAATTTGCTCATTTGCTCTCAAAAGTAATTTTTTATGAAAATTCATAAACAATTCATAGAAAATTCAAATATGCTCCAACAAATCTATTTTTTTTCTGAGCACTTTTGATACTGTTCGCAACCTACAAAGATGCCAAAATTCCAAACGATTTATGAGATCTGATCAAAATAATGCAAAACCCTAATTTTTAAAGATCCAATTTTTCATGTAATATTTTGCACCCAGATTTAAATCACAAAAAATAGACCCCCTGTAGAATTTTGAGAAATTTCCAGAAATGTAAGAAAATCCAAATAACTCTCTAATTTGCTTCAAAAATTAATTTTTTATGAAAGATTCATAAAAAATCAGACAAAATTCAAATATGCTCCAAAAAAATTGAAATTTTTTACTGAGCACTCTTGATACTATCCCCAACCTGCAAATACAATTTTATGCAAAAATTCCAAGCCATTTGTGAGATCGGATCAAATCATTCCAAGATCTTATCCTTGTGTCCAAAACCCTAGCTGCACAAGGTTATTCTCCAAATTGTTTTAGAAAACATCAATATAGGGTTAGAAAAACCTACAAAAAATATAGATCTAACAAAAATCCATGTCCCATCGGGCATGCCAAAATGTATATGGTGAAAAGTGGATAATGGAACCAATATTGAAAGACTAAAATAGATTCAACCACAAAACCCTAGCCTAACAATGAAAGCAATCCACCATACACAATGAAGTTTACTTAAGACAATGCAAATAAAAAAAATAAAAAATATTATACCATCACATGTCTACTAGGGTTTGAATCTCCATTTTTCCCATCTCCATTGATCTTTCTTGATATGTTTGTTCTCAGATTTTATGTGTGCACAAGAGCTCACCAAAGAACGAAAATGTGGTTGATAGCTTGATCACAAAAAGGCTTGATTGCATAGGATTGATTTAGATATCCAGTTAGGGTTGATAATGGAAGAAACATCTCCTTATATAAAAGACACTTTAAAAAATGAAGGGATAAGATTAAGAGGTGTAAAAGATAGATGGTTGGCTAGGATTAAAGGGTAGGTAGATGATAAACTATTGTAAAATCATAAATATTCAACCACAAACAATTTAAGTCCTACAATGAAACATTCACCAATACCAATAGAGATACCTAAGATCATGTAAATCAACAAAATAAAGCAATATTACCATTCACATGTCTAGTAGGGTTTCAATTTCCATTGTCTTCCTATCTCTATTGATCTTGCTTGATATGTTTGCTCTCAAATTTTATGTGTTTACAAGAGCTCAACAAAGAACAAAAATATGGTTGATAGCTTGATCGCAAGAAGGCTTGATTGCATAAGATTGATTAGGCAATTATAATGCTTATTAGGGTTTGATAATGAAAGAAGCATCCTCTTATAAAGAAGACACTTTAGGAAATGGAGGGATAGGATTAAGAGGTGTAAAGATAAATGGTCGGCTAGGATTAAAGGGTAGGTAGAGGAAATAATTAAATAATGAGAGGGTAGGTAGTGTAGGAATTAAGAGATGAATGACATGTGTCATGGGTAGAAAAGGGTAATGAATTAATTAATTAAATAAAGATTTATTTAATTAATAGAAGAAATGGGATCAATTAAATAAATAAAATATTTATTTAATTTAGGAAAATGACAATTTAAATAAATAAAAGTATTTATTTAAATGAGGAAAGGCTTAGAAGAGGATTAATGAATTAATTAAATAAATAAAGATTTATTTAATTAATAGAACACTTAGGATAAAATAGTTAAATAAATAAAAATATTTATTTAATTAGACAGGACAATTTTAGTTGTCTACAATAGGTAATTTATATTCTTAATAAATTTAGTTTATAACATCATGTCTTATTTTTATCTTATTATTATGTATGTGAAGAATTTAGTCATGATCTTTACATCTCCTATTCATTATCTTAGACTAGAATTTCAAGTGTAGAGTTGATATAGCTCATTTATGTGGTTATGGTTATGAACTTTAAAATTTTAAATTCAATAGTCAAATTTGAGCTTTACTGACTAGTTCTTACTAGTCATTATCATTCATTCAAATGCACATTTGTATTAATTTGTGTACTATGTTGTTGTATTTAAAGAAATTTATCATTCGTTTAGAAAACACATTGGATAATCATTTAGGGGAATTGTCATAGAGTGTTAATGATAAACCCACAATTGCATTATAAGATTATTCATAGGTGGATCAATTGAAGGTTAACATATATGGCCAAATTATAAAATGATCACCCATTACAAGGTGAAAGATACACATAGATAGCTTAATGACACCTATAACAAAGATACATGTCATTTGAAGTTTCTTGTTAAGATTTTGGGGGCTAAAAATTCAGTTGTAATAGATGTCACAAGAATAATTATTGTAGAAGTCACCTATAGTAGTAGTACAAGTGATATGATTTACTTTCCATCTTTACTTGTAATTACCAATACAAACACCCATACTAGGTTGATAGTATCGTTATAACAATGCTATGTATAAATATGACCAAATATTTATTCAAGACTATAATAAAGTGGCATATACATCTAATGTAATAGTAATGACACATTGCTTGATTAAGAAATGATAATATCTAAGAGTTACAAAAGGTTGGAGTGTCATGTGTGAGCATGCAGTTCATATAAGTTCAAGGTAGCAAATGAGGTTGAAAGGTGGTAGATATTCTATGTTATCCTGTATCAAATATTTTCTTTAGAGATGTGGCTATCATATGCACTAGTAATGTTTATTTTCTAGTTTTGTATCCTTTGCAATGATGACTAAAAAATAATTTGCAAGAACCCACTAGAACTAGTAGCCTTAATGTATCATTTTCTATATTATCAAATTGTATAAGGGTTAAGAAAGCTAATGGAGATGACATTCAGTACATTTGAAATGGCTAGAGAACATAAAAATTGTTAGCATATTTAAATTTATTAATAGATTAATGATCATGATAATGTGGAAAAATCATATTATATATTGATGATATAAGATAATTCACATAAATGTGAATTGCACAGTGAGCGATTATTTAATATTTAAGAGTGGTAAAGATATTAATATTAAGGCCCACAAATAAGACACCTAAATATTGTAAATCATACCATGAGTGGATAAACCACAACATTACGTTTTTTGTTTTCCTTCTAGAAATTTTTAGAAACATAGAGATGATGAGATATTAAGTGGAAAAGGTCCTTTGGATAAATGACCAACCCATAATACTTAGCTAAAAGTGCATGATGGTAGCATTAGTTATTATGAATATACTATGTGCTACCAATTCCCAAATGTAATGTTGGGTAAATGAATAGTGGCCAAAGTTACCTATAATGAATAGTTGCCTTGCACATATGCATCATGTGGAACCAGTTGGTAGGTTGACATGCAAAAGGTAATAGCAAGGGAAAATTAGTTTGGGCCTACTATTGTCATATAAGAAATGTATTGAGGGAACCCATTTACAATAGATACCATGGATGGCATTTAATAAACCATTCCATACTGAGTATGAAATATTGGTCTACCATCGACAATGTCACAAAGGCCCATGTAGAAAATAACCATTGAGTTTTAGAGTTATATAACCTACCACATATAGCAGAAGGAAGTCCCACCAAGTGGACATGTGTTGAGGATGATAATATTGAGTGGGGAGAAAAATGATAAGTAAGGTTAAACTAAGAGTGAGAACCAAATGTTAATGAAGGGATGTAGGGGAAGCAACTAGTTCTAGTAAGAATCAAGAGGGTGGTGATTGTGCTATCTTAGCAACCAAACACGCGACAATGACTAATTGTAATGTCATAAATTGCATCCCGTGCAATTCCATTCTACATAAGCAACTTCACTTTAAGCTAATTGGATAATTCCTTCACCTTCTTGTCCTTTTGTCTACTTTCTTTTGTCCTTTTACTAACCCTGTTGACTGTCCGACTCATGAAGGCATGTGCGTAACATAGACGTCCATGTACCACAGTAGTGTCTTGTAAATATATAGTCTGAAGTTGGCCATTAGAGTGTTATGTTTGTGATTGGCATAATTCGTAACACCTCCTGCCATGTGCACTGATGTTGGTTTTACTTCCAAGTTGTATATCTTGCCCTTGTAGCTTCATTTTTACTCTCTCTGGCTCTATATTTGATCTCACTCATTATTTCTCACATTCAAACCACACTTTTCAATTTTATAAGCAATTTTTGAAGCACTCCCTTGGCTCTTATCATTATACTTCATGCTTGAGACTCTCATTGTTTCATGGAGGATTCCATATCTATTTTCCCATCCAGTAATCTCTTCATTTTTGGGTGTGGAAGGGGAGTTCTTCTATTCTCATTCTTGCACATCATTTTGTTTTTATCTCCATAGCATATTTATTGTCTCTTTCCATTTTGTATCTCTTCTATTGGTTTATCTATCTACCTGGCTATATGTGGAGGTGGAAACACCAAAACAGGGGGTTGACTATGGTAGATCTCTAAAACATAGCCCCAACATTTTAATTTTTGTTTTGTGTGCAAGTTGTTGGGAAGATCAATCATTGTTGGAAGCTTAAATTGTGAACCCATTGTGAGAATTTTCTTTCCCTTCATTGTCTTTCTATTTCTCAATTGTAGTTAATTTAATTCTTGTTAAATGTATATCTCATCTAAAAACACCCATCCCATCACACTACATTTTCTGTAGGGAACTCTGTACTTTGTCTATATAGGACACCAACACACCACACTATCATCCCCAAACTTCATGTGCATCCTTAAGGAGAGTGCTGGTAGAGGTCATTAGAAGATCTCTATGACAAATATAGTGTTATCTATTGGAACTTGACAACCCTTGTGCTTTGTGCTTATATCAAGTGGAGAGGTTGATTAGTAAGTCCATGGGAGGTTGTTATTATCCTATCTGAGTGGTTCATTTTTTCCTTTCTATAGTTATCTTAGCAACTAAAAACAAGACAATGGCTAATGGGGTGTGACTAGCCCAAAGGTTTGAGTACCATTCACTAGATGGTGAAGTTAGTAATGTTAGGAAAAAGGAAATGGAGCATATGATTTAAGTGATGTGGGACATACAAAAGAATTGTAGGAAAATAACATGAATAATGGAACCATGGAAATATAATTTTTCTAGGGCCAAGAACTTGGAAGTAAGGTTTGAAGACTAACACAAATTGTCATTATTTCCATGAGAATTTGAATCAAATGTAAAAGGGGGCACCACTAAGGAAATTGAATGAGACTTCCTTAGGAGAGAGGTAGAACCCTAAAACATAATTTCATAGGTCACTACAAAATATAAATACTTTATTCAAGGATATAAATAAGAGTTACAAACTGATAAAACCCTAATGTCAGAATTTTAAGATCAACTATCTACATAGAGATATAAGAGCACGATGGAAACCACTTCTAGCAATACTGTCAAAGGGTGTGTCAAATAATATCATTACAATTAGTGATTCTCACAATTTTGTTGATAATATTTCTTTTCATGTCTTTGGTGACTCTTCTTTAGATGATGATGAGACTCATGCTTTTATTTATCATTTCTCTTCAAATGATAAAATCTTCTCTTATTCTTCGCTCACTTATCTTGCCTTGAAGGAATAAAACCATCTTATGGATAATATTGAGCATATAAGCATTGTCATTATATTCCTTAACATCACATTATTTGACATTCATCATGTACAATTCATAGTGATCATCCTTCTCACAATTATTTATCTACTATCCCATTCCTACATATGAGGACATATTTCTATTCTGTATTATTCTTGGAAGGCATCACCATGTATTTCTTATGAATTATATTTTCTCCTCTCTCCTTATAGATTGATATAACAACTATTCAAACTCTTCCCTCTCCCCATGACCATAAGACATTGTTACATCCTTGCCATACTTGTTTTACTTTTTTTAATTTACTTGATCCATCATATGTCTATGAAAATTAGGGAAATTTTCTCTTTAACTAGGTGAATCTTCATTATTTTATTAATCCTACATGTACTTGACTATGATATTCTTTGTTTCCTTGTACTATCAAACATTCCTTTCCTATTGCAATGGAGAATGATTTGAAAAGTACAATATCTATGTAAGTCATTTGTATCATATAAGATGTGTCCACCATTTGCCTAGCCTATACCTATGATGATTCTATCTTTGTCAGATTCTCTCCTAGAACCTTGAATTTTTTTCTTTACTATAATAGTTTTACACGGTACCTAATAATTCCATATACTACTTACCTAATGTTTCTCAACACTTTATCTCAATTCTAATATTTATAACTACCCAAAATATCTCTTATATACTTAATACAATTAACTCTCATTTCTTTTCCATTCATTTATAATGTAGTTTCCAACCTATTTATGACCCTATCTTACCTCTTTTTATGGGATAAATTAATACCACATATCTAGTAGGATTTGTTGTTTCAATTATTTTTTTCTTTCTTAACTTCATTCTTCACAATGTTGAAGTTCAAGATATCCTACTAGATCATCCTCACCTCAAATTTAATGAATCATATCGTACCTCATCATCCATGACCCCCCCTTGCGACCTTTTCCAACCTATCAAACTTCTTGTCATCCATAAAACATTCAATATTGATCTTATATGCCTCTTGTTAATCCTCTAAATTATATCTTACCCATTCTCTTAAAATTAAAACCTATAACTTTCCCACCTATCAAACTTAGTAAATCCTCTAAGCATGATCCCTTGTCTCTTCTTTCTTATGCACATTATAGGATGTTTGGTCACTATGCCAATCATTATCATGTTTTGAGGACTAAAATTCAGGATCTTCTTTATAAGTACATGATATTAATCTTTCTAATGATATACCTATTTCATTTTCTCTTGACTACACCAGTCTATTAGAAAAAGACTCAAACCTAACACATGGCATTTTTCATACTTATGATACATTTGAAGTTGATAGTTTCTTTTTTACTACATAGAGTTCTAGAAACAAAACACATTAGAAATATTTACATTCTTCTCATCCATGCATGCAGTGTTCTCTATTTATGTTTGTGTATCTTTTAATGTTTTGTGTATACTTGAGATTATATATGATTACTTAATATTATTTATCTTGTATATTATGCCTTTTTTAACATATCAATGTTGTATGTTTTATGGTTGTTGGAATATTTGTATTGTAGATTTTGTGTTTAACATGCTTATTTTGTAGATCTCATCCTATGGTCATGGATTCCTCATTTTAATTCTATATTGTGTTTCCTTATATTCTTCAAATGTAATTTAGTATATCTTTATTACCTAATGGTACAAGCCTACTAAATTGGGAACAAAGTATAGTGCAAAAAATTGTACACACTTTAATTTAGGCACTACAGATTGTAGTTATTTTAGTATCCATTACCAGAATATGTTTTAGGATTCACTTTAGCCCAAATTGTATCTTTTTTCATAATCTAGATGACAAGTTTTGTATTCTTCTATGTACTTATCTTTAATATTGTTGTCTTTTTTTTTTAATATTTAAAGGAATCTTTTAATTAATTAAAGATTTATATTTAAGACTACATAATGATCATGTAGATGTCACTATATTCATGGTTTTATCCAATATTTTCAGAACTACATGAATGCTTAGTAAAGTTAGAAAAGGGCATATCAACTTCACTTTTCTTGTAATTTTCTTATATTGATTTATTGATTCATTTTCTCAAAAGAGTGATGCATATATTTGGAATTAAAATTGGATTTTTTTAATTGAGTTGAACTTATTTTTGGGATTCAAAATCTTCTTCGAGCTCTCTCCAAATTTTATAATATTTTCTAGATTCTTTTCTATTATTGTAGAATATTACAACAAATACTAGTTAATTAAGAATTTATTCTCTATATATCCTTTACTGAATAATATGTAGGTAAGAAAAGTGGTGCATGAGCACCCAATGGCACTCAGGGGGTTATTATGCCTCCATGAGGCTTGATGATTTTATTTTCATGTGTTTTGTCATGTTTTGAGTCAATAAGGTCCTATGGACCATTTGTAATAAGTTTTAAAACCAATGGGTGAGTCGGATAGGTCACTGGCCCTATTTGAGAAAATGTTGCCATATTGTTGCTCAATGTTGTAAAAGTGTCACCTAGGGTGACTGATAATGTAAAAGGGATTATTTGGGCCTAATTAGTGGTATCTAGGTTGATTTTAAGTCATTTGGGGTCATTAGACTAAGTTTGGAAAGAAGATGTAAATTCTTGCAAAAGTTGCTTTGCAACTTTGCAAGTTAATGTTGAAAAATAAAACTCGTAAAAGTGCACCCAACGGTCACCCTTTTTGAAAATTAGTTGGGGACCACTGGGAACTGCCTTAAAAAGGTTTAAATTCCTCCCTTTTGGTTGATTCAAGTTTGGTTAATGAATTTTGGAGAAGATCTAATACAAACAATTCTGATTTTTTTGAAAATTTACTGTTTAAGTCATGTTGCAGCATTTTGTACTTGTCTGTATGGTACTTTCTAGTTTGAAGACTCACATGGTTGAAAATTAGAGAAAGTCTAATTTTATTTGGTGTTGGTTTGGTCCATTTTCATCTAGTCTTGAGGGAGATACAAGTTGTTTGGTAAAAACATCCTGTAAACCCTTGTTACCTAGGGTTTGATCACAAAAGTGTGAATTTCTCCACATTCCACCGTGGGAAAATTATCAAACTTGATGGAATGTTAGGGTTAGATGTATTATTTGATATTTTTGTGGTTAGAGAGTAGGAAGTCATGATTGGAGAGAGAAAATACAAGCCCTAGGCCTGGCATCTCCATGTGACAGGCTAAAAGTTAAGGGTATGATAGAGAATTTGCAAACTTGAGACAAATTGAAGACTTTGGGTGCCCAAAAATTGTTGAAAAATTGGTTTGGAGTTAAATACCAACTTATTTAAGTGTTTTATTGAAATTTGTGTGCAACTTTAGTAGGGTTGCTTTGTAAAAGTGGGCTAATTGGATCCCTAGTGCAGTGATAGAAGCCACTTTTTGGTAGACCTATTCCAAAAGACCCCATACCTATTTTGAGGTATGAATTAAAAATACCAAAAGGGTATCTAAAAATACTTTCATTTTGTGAATAAACAACTTGAGGAAGGAGAACTTCTAACCAGTCCTAAAAAGGAAGGCTACTAGGAACATGGTAGGTTATGAAGCAAGTCATCTTCCTACATGTCAAAGAAATTTTCCAATTCATGGAAAAGGTATATACCAATGTCCTAAACTATTTTAAATAGATTCCCTTTATAATCCAAGTGTTTTGTGAGTCCTCACTAGGTTGGTTCAATTTTGACTAGGTCTAGGGAACCTAGTGTGTTGGGTAAGTTGGAAGAAAGATATCCCTATGTGTTTGTCTACATTTGGTGATGTGAAAAATTATTTTTAGGACACCCTAAGAATCCTACCACCTCTTCATAAAATTTGTATTAGAGCATAGGAAGTATATCCCTTGAAGGAGTACAGGTGAAGGTTGAGAGAGAGAGAGAAGTTGTGAAGTCAAAATGCCTCCTAAGAATAGTGGCACTGCTAGGGAGTTGCAGAAGTTGAAGGAGAAATGTAAAAAGTTGTTGGAGTCCCATAATGTTATGTTGGAAAGAGTTTCTACCCTTGAGTCTAATCAAAGAAGAGGTGTGGCATTGGATAATGAAAGTGAATCTGAGGAAGAAGAAGGGTAAGAAGAGAATGAAGGACATGAAAAACAATTGGACCCTAAGCAATAGAGGACAACCAAACTTCTAAAATTATTTCAAGGTGATAAAAATAAGGTGAAATTCGATTTGCCTATTTATGGAGGGAATTTAAGTGATGAAGAGCTTCGATATTGGATTGTAGCTATGGACAATCACTTTGAATGTGATGATCTTCCTGATGAGAAACATGTAAAGATAGCAAAGACAAAGCTAAAAGGACATGCATTTTTACTATGGGACTATGAACAATATGAAAGGAGAAAGAGAGGTAAAGAAAATATAGTTTAGTGGGACATAATGGTTGCTAAAATTAAAGGTAAGTTTCTTCCTAAAGACTATGAAGTTCAATTATATAAGAAACTCCAAGGTTTGAAACAAAAGGATTTAGATGTTAAGACTTATACTAATGAATTTTACAAGTTGAGCATAAGGTTAGGTAGGATGGAAGATGAGACCATTGAAAATGTTGCTAGATACCTTGGTGGACTTAGATTTAACATTAAAGAGGAACTAGTTGTGGCAAACCCAAGGACAGTAGAGGATGTTAGACAGTTCCAATAACTGAAAGACAACTAAGAGGGGGGAGGGTGAATTAGTTGTCACATATTAGTAGAACCATTAGTATTTAGAACTTTAATACTGAAACCCAAAGCATTAATATTGGAATAGCAGTTAAACCAATTAAGCATAAACAATAATCACCTAATAAATACCATCCACATGACACCAAGATTTATATGTGGAAAACCTGATAAAGGGAAAAACCATGGTGGGAAGCCTACCCACAGTCAGATAATACTTCTGCAGTAAGTATGTGAATTACAATTGAGGGGCCTGCACTTGTAGGAAGGCCAACAACCAGAGCGCACTGCTCATCATAAAAGGAGCCTCACTGAGTACATAGAAATCCAAACTACGATCTAGAGAAGTGATGAATTGCAAAAGATAGCATCTCCTATGCCTGGGTACAGTTCCAGTTAAAATCAAAACCAGAGGACTAAATCCTCTTACATAAACCCAATTCGATCTCTAATGATCGACCAAATCCTCTACCTAAATGATATTACATTATTCACACATTACATCCCTTGAACATGACCTCTAACATAACCATGAAGATCTACAATGAGATCTTACATCTATATATACAAACCCTTGACCATAAACAATTAGGTCGGCCACCAGATAATAAACTAGCTACATAATTACAAACCATGTCAGCCTTGGACCAAACAAATAATATCCAACACATAAGACATCCCAGAAATAGATCAAGAGGTCCAAATCACACATTACATTAAAGTCGGTCCATAACCTAGATCAATCGGGACCCAGTATAGGTCCACATGCTACAAGAATGATCTCCATCCGCCAAGTCTCAAACATGATCATCATCAGCATCCTGAAACTCCACTAGAAGTTGCACCAATGCCACTTATTCAATTCATCAAAGATCTTCATCCAAAGCTCTGCCAGTGAAACCCTTGCCAGAACCAGAAACCAAGCTTTTAAGCAAATAGGATAGCATCCGATCACCAGACCAAAACCAATTGATTGAATATGAGCATGATTATCATGAATAATCCAATTCCATCACCAAACTATACCGGAGCCTACCAAATCATGCCAGATCCAAATCAACCAGAAACCACTCAGCCTATCGGGGCCAGAAGGGTGCTGGTAAAGCATCCAAATAGCTAGTGCTGGCATCAATAACAAAACATCAATGCAACACATAATCAATTCGACAAAATAGCCAACAATCTCCCCCTTTGGCATTGATGGCAACACTAGATGTAGAAATAAGTCTCCCCCAATGGAAGATAGTCAACAATATCCCACAAACAGATGTAGAAATGAGGTTATGAAATTAAGGCCACACTCACCCTGAGAATGATATCTCAACAAAGCCCCAAATCTCTCTCCTTATCAATATCTCTCCTTTTTTTTCTTTTTCTTTTCCTTTTTCACATCAATATCACTCCCTCTTTGACATTAATGCTAGAAATCTGACAAAAATACCAAAGCAAAAACATAAACCACTGAATCACAAAGATGACTACTCCCCTAGGGTAGTAGCATTCCCACATCAGTGCCAAAATGAATAGTATCTCTAATAATGCATACCAGACTGATGCCAATCCGCATCAATCAAGTCTCTATCGGAGGGGTAGAAACTCCCAATCTATCTCTCAGGTACTCAAACAATTTCTTGGGCAAAGGTTTAGTGAAAATATCTGCAATATGCTCTCTAGTGTTCATATAAACCAATCTAACTTCATTTGCTTCCACCTTTCTTTCAAAATGTTGTACTTGATAGATATGTGCTTTGTCTTAGAATGAAATACCAGATTCCTTGATATATCAATAACAATAGAGTTATCACAGTGAATAACTACTAGTGCATCACAATCAACCTTTATATCCTTCAAAATTTTCTTCATCCATAAAACCTGTGTACAGTTAGTAGCAACAAGAACATACTCTGCTTCAATAGTAGATAAAGAAGCATATGACTGTTTCTTGCTGATCCATGAAACCAACTTCTTTCCAAGAAAGAAATCTCCACCGGAAGTACTTTTTCGATCATCAACATCTCGAGCCCAATCAACATCTGTATATGCACATAATGTAAAGTTATATTCCTTAGGGTACCACAAACCATATTCTGATGTACCTTGCAAGTATCTAAAAATCTTTTTCACTGCACTCTCATGATTTTCTCTAGGATCACTCTGAAATCTTGAAATAATACAAACAACATTCATAATGTCAGGCCTAGTCTGAGTCAAATAAAGAAAACCTCCAATCATAGATTTGTATCTTGTAGGATTTACCAGTGCAGAAACATATTTTCTTGTCAATTTATCACTTGTAACCATAGGAGTACTTACCGGTTTAGAATCTCCCATACCAAATTTCTTCAACAATTCCATAGCATACTTAGTTTGATTGATAAAAATACCTTTCTTAGTCCAAGTAATCTGCAAACCTAAGAAAAATTTCATCTCACCAATCATAGGCATCTCAAATTCTTTCTCCATATTCTTTGAAAATTATATGCATAACTTATCTTCACCTCCAAAAATAATGTCATCAACAAATACTTCAATAATTAGTATATCATCATTAGTGATATTATAATATACATTACTGTCAACACTGCCCTTAGTAAAATGAAGTTTCAAAAGATATTTATCCAACCTTGCATACCAAGCTCTAGGTGCTTGTTTCAATCCATATAAAGACTTCTTTAACCTGCAAACCATGTTTGTATAATCTCATAGTGAAAAACCATCAGATTGCTCAATATAAACTTCCTCATCAAGATCCCTATTAAAAAATGCACATTTAACATCCATCTGATAAACCTTGTAGTTTTTATAAGCAACATAGGCAAGAAATAATCTTATAGCTTCAATCCTAGCTACAGGTGCAAACGTTTCTCCATAATCAATTCCTTCCTTATGAGAATATCCTTTACAAACCAATCTAGCCTTATTCCTTATAACTTGACCATCCTCATTCAATTTATTCCTAAAAGCCCATTTAGTTCCAATAACATTTTTATTTTTAGGCCAGGGAACCAAAGTCCATGTGTTATTTTTCTCAATTTGATCTAATTATTCTTCCATAGCTTTCAACCAATATTCATCTTTACATGCCTCAATTAATGATACTAGTTCAACTTGTGAAATTAAACATACCTCTTTAGTTGCTAGTATTCTTCTTGTCATCACTCCATTGCTCTTATCCCCAATGATATGATCTTCTGAATGATTCAATCTCACATACCTAGGAGTCCTCTTTCTCTCTGTTCCTCTTCCTTGTTCTTCAGTCACTGTATAATTATCTGATACTGCTGAAGTAACTAGTTCAACATTCTATTCCAGTAAAGGTGCTACCGGTTCAGATATTATAATTTCCACTGTCGGTTCTTTCTCATAAACTCTGATTTGACTACTGTTCAGCTCATCTACTTTGACATTAGCATTCTCCACAATTCTTCGAAATCTCTTGTTATAACATCTATATGCCTTGCTTTCATTAGAATAACCAAGAAACATGCCTTCATCACATCTAGGATCAAATTTTCCAATGATATCATCTCTCTTGATATAACATTTACTACTAAAAATTCTAAAATACTTAACTGTAGGTGTATTGCCAAACCATAATTCATAAGGTGTCTTACCGATTTCTTACTTTGTTGAATGTATAAACCATTGTGCTCACCACTTATCTCAAGTAGATATGAGGTAGAATAGATTCCATCATCATTATTCTAGCAGCATCCAAGATAGTTATGTTCTTCCTTTCCACAACTCCATTCTGCTGAGGTGTCCGAGGAGCATAAAATTGTCTTCTTATACCATGCTTCTCACAAAAGTTATTAAACTCACCGGATGTGAATTCTCCACCATGATTTGACCTCAAACATTTAATCTTCAATCCTATCTCAGTTTCCACTTTAGCCTTAAAGATTTTAAACTTTTCAAATGCTTCTGATTTTTCTTTTAGAAAAGTAGCCCACAACATTCTAGAATAATCGACAATGATTAGCATGAAATATCTATCACCTTGAATTTTTTTAACTCTGGTAGGGCCACACAAATCAGTATGAATAAGATCAAAAACATCATTAGATTTATCTTGTATACTCCTGAAGAGGTTCTAACCTGTTTACCCATTTGACATGATTTACATACCGGATTATAGTGCTTCAAAATCTCAGGTATATCCCTAACTGCCTTAGTTGAACTGATCTTCATAATGCAATCAAAATTCACATGACATAACCTTTTATGCCACAGCCAACTCTCATCAATATGTGTACTCAACCATGTCTTCTCACCGGAGTTCAAATTAAATATATTTACTTTTGTCTGTGTACCAGTTGCAATCTCTAAACCAGACCTGTTAATGATTTTGCATTTTCCATCCTAGAATTGTAATTAAAATCCCTTATCTACAATTGTCCTACACTCAAAAGATTATGCCTCAAACCTTCAACATAATAAACATTGTCAGTATTGTTCTTACCATCCAATGATATAGTTTCTTTTCCTTTGATTATACATGCTTTGTCATCTCCAAATCTAACTAGACTGCCATCAAATTCATGCAAAGATAGAAACTTCCCTTTATCTCCAATCATATAATGTGAACAACCACTATCAATTACCCATTCATCCTTGTCTTCAATTTTAGCAATTAGTGCCTTCTCTTCAGGTACATTCTCTTCGAGTGCCGAATCATCTTCCTTGATAGCTAGGAACACCCATTCCTTCCCATTTTTGGAACCACTAGCAGAGTCTTTTGTCAGTTCATCATCAGAATTAGTAATTCCTTCCTCATCCGCTATGTAGCATGATTTATCTCTATTTTTCCTGTACTTATACTTGTTCTAATATCTAGGGTTAGGCTTAAATGATCTTCTAACTTTTTCTTCAAATCTTGGATTCCTTCCAGGACATCTAGATGCAAAATGACCAATCTTATTACATGCAAAACATTTAAAAGGTGTTATTCCTTCATACTTACTTCCTAGCGGTCCTTTAGGTACTCTTCTACAAAATAGTGCTTCAAGTTTCTCAGACTCATCACCTTCTCTCTTCATATCTTCCAATTCCTTTGCATACAAAGCTTTCCAATCTTTCTTATCGATTGCAGATGTAGATACATGAAAAGCAGGTTTAGTCTTCACAGCTCTAGAAGGTCCCAATTCTTCAAGCTCAAAAGCAGATAGTTTCCCAACCAAAGTATCTCTGTTCACAAATGTATTAGCCATTTTTCTCAACTCATTAATAGCAGTAGCCATCATTTTGTAAGCCTATGGTAGGGCTCTCAGAACTTTAGAAACAATTTCATCTTCGCTCAGAGTTCCACCACAACATTGAATTCCCATAACAATCTCATTTACCCTTTCCATGATTGCAGTAATCCTTTCATCTTCTTCCATCTTTAGGTTTTCATATGTCACCTGGTAACCATCAAGTTTATAAATCTTCACTATAGGGTCACCTTCATTAAGAGTCTCTAACTTATCCCATATAGCCTTTCTAGATGATTTGTTGATTAATCCCATAATTTTCTTATCAGAAAGTGAACACAAGAGGGCTTCTCTTTCTCTACAATCATTCTCAAGCTCCTTATCCAAGTTTACTAGAGGAGGATTGCCAAATCTGAGATTGTAAGGTGTGACACCAATGTGTGTGATCTCCCAAATCTCCTCGCCAAGACATATCAGATGTGTCTCCATCTGAATCTTCCATACTGTGTAATTTGTTCCATCAAACCTAGGAATATCTCTCCAAAAGATAGCTCCAGAAGAACTAGATGAACTTGAACTGTTAGTCACCATAGGATCTTCCTCAAGTGGTTAAGATTTCTGTAGAGAGGACCAAAGCTCTGATACCAATTGTTAGACAGTTCAAATAACTGGAAGACAACTGAGAGGGGGGTGAATCAGTTGTCATAGATTACTGGAACCATTAGCATTTAGGACTTTAATATCAGAACCCAAAACATTAATTCCTAAATAGTAGTTAAACCAATTAAGCATAAACAATAATCACAGAATAAATACCATCCACATGACACCAAGATTTATACGTGGAAAACCTGGTAAAGGGAAAAACCAAGGTGGGAAGCCTACCCACAATCAGATAATACTTCTGCAGTAAGTATGTGAATTACAATTGAGGGGCCTGCACTTGTAGAAAGGCCAACAACCTAGAGTGCACTGCTCATCACAAAAGGAGCCTCATTGAATACATACAAATATAGACTACAATCTGGAGAAGTGATGAACTACAAAAGATAGCATCTCCTATGCCTGAGTACAATTTCGGTTAAGCTCAATAATGGAGGACTAAATCCTCTTACATAAACCCAATTGAATATCTAATGATCGACCAAATCCTCTACCTGAATGATATTACATTATTCACACATTACATCACTTGACCATGACCTCTAACATAACCATGATGATCTACAATGAGATCTTACATCTATATATACAAACCCTTGACCATAAACAATTATGTCGGACACCAGATAATAAACTAATTACATAATTACAAACCATGTTAGTGTTAGACCAAACAAATAATATCCAATGCATAAGACATCCCTCAAACACATTGAGAGGTCCAAATCACACGTTACATTAAAGCTAGTCCATAACCTAGATCAATCGAGACCTAGTATAGGTTGACACGCTAAATCAATGATCTCCATCCGCCAAGTCTCGAACATGATCACCATAAATATCCTGAAACTCCACCAGAAGTTGCACCAACACTACTTATGCAATTCATCAAAGATATTCATCAAAATCTCTACCGGTGAAACCCTCATCGAAACCAGAAACCAAGCTTCTAAGCAAACAAGATAGCATCCGATCACCAGACCAAAACCAATTGACTGAATATGAGCGTGAGTATCATGAACAAGGCAATTCCATCACCAAACTATACTGAAGCCTACCAGATCATGTCAGATCCAAATCAGCCAGAAACCACTCAACCTACCGAGGCCAAAAGGGTGCTGGTAAAGCATCCAAATGACTAGTGTTGGCATCAATGGCAAAACATCAATGCAACACATAATCAATTCCACCAAATGGCCAATAGAGGAGTGTTTTCAATTGGATATTAGAGTGGAAGAAAAGATGAAAAGAAGACAAGATAAGGCAAGTAGAGGTAGAGGTAGCACCTATAGGGGGAGAGGATCACTTCCTAATTCAAGGAAAACAAATGAAATCCAAGAAGATGCGAACAAAGGCCAAGAACAAGTTGCAGATTCTAGAGATTATTCAAAGGTACTAGAGGCAAGTTTGGAGAAGGTAGGAGTTCAAATACATTTTTAGGGAGATGTTACCATTGCAATGAGTTTGGACATCCAACATTCAAGTATCTTGAGAAGAAAGGTTCTACATCAAGTGCAGGAGAAAGAAAAAGTGAAAAGAGGGTTGAAATAGTGCAAGAAGAGGAAGGTGAAAGTGTAAACTCTCCTAGTCATGTTTGTGTTTCAAAATTTGGAGAAGCATTGATGCTGAGAAGAACACTCTTGAAAACATCCAAGGACAAGGAGAAAGCACAAAGTAGAGCATTGTTTAGGATCAATTACAAATGCAAAGTTAAGGTATGCAAGATAGTGATAGATTTTGGTTCAACTGTTAATATGGTGTCTACTAAAATGGTAAATGAAATAAAACTAGAAAGAGTTCCTCATTAAGAACCATATAGAGCCTCTTGGGAAAATGATAATCAGTCCTTATTAGTGAATGAGCAATACTTTGTTGAGTTTCAGATTGGTGAATATAGAGATAGGTTACTTTGTGACATTCTACCTATGGATTGTTTCCATCTACTTCTTGGTAGGCCATGGAAATTTGATAGACAATAAATTTATGATGGTGGGGAGAATACCTACACCATTAAGAAGGATGGAGTCTCTTTCACACTAACCCCATTGTAGGAGAATGAAGAAGCAAGAGGCAAGGCAATAAAAATCATCTTGGTTGGCAAGAAAGAGTTGGTGAAGGTAAGTGAAGAGGAGTCAAGAAAAGTAACAACCACTCCCATGTTTGGAGATGCTAAAATTGAGGGTTTGAAGGTTGTTTCAGTCATGGATGATAGAGATCAGATGCTGATGCATAAAACAAACCAAGAAAATATTGAATAGTAGATGTATGTGCAGCCACAAGGTGGGTGGAAGGAGGATAAAGCAATCCTAGTGGGGACTATGATATGTCCTATAGTGGCAAAAGAAGTTGATAGGCAGTCATGTTATACAATAATAGAACATTTTAGGTCTAATAAATATGATGGATTAGGGGTTCCAATGATAAGGAACTTGAGGCATGAAGGGCAAGTGATTGGACAAGGAACCAAGAGTGTTTGGTAAGGGACAAAGAACAAAAACAAGCATGGAGCAGATTTGATGGAGAAATCACTTCAAGATACCCTTATTAAGTGTTTGTGTGTAGGTATTCAATCAAGGATGACACCTAAGGAGGTCAGAGATGGACAAGTGCAATCCAGTTTCCAAGAGACTTGGAAAGCTTTCAAGCTTAGGTGTATGGTGCAGGAGCACCCAATGACACTCAGGGGGTTGTTATGCCTCCATGAGGATTTATGATGTGATTTTCATGTTTTTTGTCATGTTTTTATTCAATAAGGTGCTATGGACCATTTGTAATAAGTTTGGAACTCACTGGGTGAATTGGATTGGTCATTGACTCTATTTGGGAAAATGTTGTCATATTGTTGCTCAATGTTGTAAAAGTGTTACCTAAGGTGACTAATGATGAAAAAAGGATTATTTGAACCTAATTAGGGGTATATAGGTTTATTTTAACTCATTTGGGATCATTAGACCAGGTTTGGAAAGAAGATGTAAATCCTTGCAAAAGTTGCTTTGCAACTTTGCAAGTCAATGTTGAAAAAAAAACTTGTAAAAGTGCACCCAATAGTAACCCTTTTTGAAAATCAGTTGGGGACTATTGGGACCTACCATAGAAAGATTTAAATTCCTCCCTTTGGGTCAAGGAAAGGTCGGTTGATGAATTTTGGAGAAGATCTAATACAAACAATTCTGATTTTTCTGTAAATTTACTGTTTCAGTCACGTTGCAACATTTTGTACTTGTCCGTACGGTACTTTCTGGGTTTAAGACTCACACGGTTGGAAATTAGAGTGAGTATACTTACATTTGGTGGTTTGGTCCATTTTCATCCAACATTGAGGGAGATGAAAGCGTTTTGGTTAAAACAACCTGTAAACCCTTGCTACCTAGGGTTTGATCACAAAAATGTGAATTTCTCCACATTCCACCATGGGAGAATTCTCAAACTAGATGGAATGTTAGGGTTAGATTTATTCTTTGTGATTTTGATGGTTATAGAGAAGGAAGTAATTATTGGAGAGAGAAAATGCAAACCGTAGGCCTAGCATCTCCATGTGTTAGGCTAAAAGTTAAGGGCATGATAGAGAATTTGTAAACTTGAGAGAAATTGAAGACTTTGGGTTCCCAAAACTTGCTGAAATGATGGTTTGGATTTTAATGCTAACTTGTTGAAGTGTTGGATTGAAAATTTGTGTGCACCTCTAGTAGGGCTGCTTTGTAAAAGTGGGCTAATTGGAGCCCTGGTGCAGCGATAGAAGCCACTTTTTGGTAGACCTGTTCCAAAGGACCCCATACCTATTTTGAGATATGATTTAAAACTCCCAAAAGGGTATCTAAAAATATTTTCAGTTTGTGAATAAATGACTTGAGTAAGGAGAAATTATAACCCGTCCTAAGAAGGAACGTTACTAGGAACAAGGTAGGCTATGAAGCAAGTCATCTTCCTACATGTCAATGAGCTTTTCCAATGCATGGGAAAGGTCTATACCAATGTTATAATTTTTTTTAAATGGATTACCTTGAGAATCCAAGGCTTTTGTGAGTCCTCACCAAGTTGGTTCAGTTTTGACTAGGTCAAGGGAACCTAGTGTGTTGGGTAAGTTGAAAGAAAGATCTCGCTACATGTTTGTCTATATTTGGTGACATGAATTTTTTTTTTGTAGGACACCCTAATCATCCTCCCACCTTTGCATAAAAAAGTATAAGGTATTAGAGAGTATAGTAGACCAGTATTGAATGCTATGTATGTAGAGCAAGGTTCATCTACTATGTAATACTTGATATCATTGTTATTGTGAGGATCTGGTTATTACTGAGAGGGGGGGGAGGGGTGAATTAGTAAAAGGATAAACTGAAACTTTTCACTAATGTTCAAAATACTTCACAAAACATTTCATAACCAGTACCGGTAGCTGATTAATCAATCACTTAAAGCAGATTTACCAAACTACTCATTCATGTGTCTATCAACATGTAAGCAATGAAATAATGTCAAAACTACACATAAAAAAATCAACTACCATATGAAAATTAGTAGTTTTCACATGGAAACCCAAATGGGAAAAACCACGGTGGGAATTGGTACCCACAAAATATGCACTCTTTCGGAATGCGCCCTCTTAAAGGCCTGGCCCAGTTAGGAGCTTTACAACAATGCCTAGTTAAGAGCAAACCCTATTAGGAGTAACCCGGTCAAGGGATCTTACAACTTAGCCCTATTAGGAGCTTTACCCTATTAGGAGCAACCTCGTTGGAGGATTTAAACCCAAATTAATGAGCCACCCGGTTAAGGGATTTACAAGATTAGGCCTGTTAGGACCTACTCGGTTAAGGGATTTTAATGCTACTGCAACTATTAGGAAACAACAGATAAATGATCTGATCAACGCACTCTTTGCTTGCTAATATAGATCCATTTTAGCTCCAATCTGCTTCACTCATGCAGACATCTCTATCTGGTTTGACACACACTTCTTTGATCACTGACACAATAAACCTTCTAAAACTTGACCTAAATAGACTTTACAATTAGGTCGGTTACAAAACCCTAATCTACAATGAATATACATAATAGATCATATCATATCATTACACATCATTACAAATCATTATACAGATCATTACAACAAATTTCAAGACAATTGCAACCATTGAATGATCATAACTCATCACCGCACATCGATCTGATAAGCTGTCAAACCCTTATCACATTCTACTAAGCACTTCATTGCTTCCCAAGAGATTCGCTCCTTGTATGCGCCAAAACAACATCTTATCTCTTCACACAGATTTTGACACGTCATCATCAACTTATGAATATGAAAAGAATCACCGCGAAACCATAAAACATCACTGGTCAAAAGATCTTGTTATCGGTTCTTAAACCCTCGCTAAATATACAATAGTCAATTACAAACATGACTTTCGGTTCTCCAAACATGATGCGGTTCAAGACATAGACCCATTATGACTTCATAAGCACACATTCCAAACCACAACACCTAGCTCAACACAGATCACTACCACAACCATCTCCTTCCTTGTTCTTGCTTACCGGTTCACTGTCACTTGGCAGTTTTGCTTTCCAACTCAATCCAATTCAATCTATTATCGGTTAGACTTAACTGATAGACTTAGATAACTTAGATGACACACTAAAACATAAACAAACATGGTTAAACATGGCTGCCATAAATGACAACACAAATAACTAATCATATCACACTTATATCATCACCAATAGTCCATCAATATATCATCACCAACAGTCCTTTACTGACACACCATCATCTCCACCAATTATGCCAATATGCCAACACATAACATAGAGAGCTACCCCATAAAGATGACACTTACTTAAAAAAATAAATTATCATCTATGTTGTGAATCTTTCTACATTCCATTTTACACAACTCTTTTAAGAAAATTTATTGTAATTTTCCTATTTATTTTTAATAATTTACATTATTTCTTTAGCATCGCTAGATACTACATTTCCTAGATCTCCTTTATGCATACAATGATAATAGTAGATGCATTTATTGTTTTTATTTTTATCACTTACATTACATTATTCTATTTTTGAGTGGACATAGAATCCATAGCACACACGAAATATACTCTACTTTTTTATTTCACTAATAATTGAGGTTGAAATACTAAAATAGGGACATTTCCATTTTGACAATCTCCTTAGTAGTGACACCATTTTTTTTCCTAGACATAAGCCTTATGAATTTATTATCACTAGATTCAAAGATTCATTTATGGTTTTTATGTTTCTTTCACTTGCTTTTATATTAGTCACTTGATTGTCTTTTGTATTAGTTTCTATAGTTTTCACTAGATTTTATTTTTTTATAATGTTTCTTTTATCATTTTTTTTTTTTGTCATGTACTCTATCATTATTTTTATGTTATATTTAGCTATAGCACAACCCATGTAAAGTTCCATTAGATTGAATGAGAGTTGTTTGTATAAACCATAGCACCACACAACACTAGACTCTAGGAAGTATGATTCTTTGTTATCATAATTGTTGATCTAAGTTAATGGTTTTTTAATAAAATCCTAATTTTACTAGTTATAGTCATTTTAATATTTTGTTAGTATTCATTTTACCAAATTTCCTATTTCACTCAGTTTATGTATTTTCTTGTTTGTATAGATAATAAGCATACAAAAATACTAATTGATACATTATTTGTTTTAATTAAACTAGATTGTTAAATTAATATAATTAGAAAATTAGTGTATATTATAAGATAGTCTAATTTTAAATTATTGAGATAGTTGATCTATACATTACAACCATCAAACATAGGAATATTTCAATTGATTTAAATCCTTAAGGTCCTCAACAATTTACATATTTTTCTAATAATGATATTTTGAAGAGTTCTTCAAGCTTGTTGAATATAACTATTGACTAATCCATGAGTACTTCTTCACTATTACTCATGATTATAACATGTATCTCCTCTTAAATTTATTTAGTCACTTTGAGATGAATTAAGCTAGATAGTCTAATGATTGGTTCATCCCAAATACTATGTCCAATGCTTTAGTCAAAGTGGAACATTGAAATAGACATTTCTTACCAAATTTTTTGATGTAGGAGCATCTTGGGTTGTTATATTTGGGACATGTGTTGCTGATTTATTATAGGTGTTTCAGATTCAAAATCAGACTTCAAATTTATGTATGTTGTCTTTGTGGTTGAAAAGTTATAATTTCATAACAATATTGTAATTTTCTAATTAGGAGAGTGAATATAAAGAAGCTTGTCATGCTTATTTCCGTTTTTAAGATTTCAAATTTAAGTCAAGTCATTTGAGTGGCTTGCAATGTGTGTGGTTTGAGAGGGAGAGTATCTCAACATCATTTTCACTTTTTGACACCTATAACAACTAAAATATTATGAGGTTGAAGATGATATGAACTAGTGATTTTTGAGATTTTATGTATATATTATAAATATATATTTTCTAAATTTTTAAGAACTAATTTATTATTTTTTCATAACTTATCAAAAATTATTTTTTTTATAGTTAATGATATTTTTAAAAAGTGACATTACTTTAGTAAAGAATAACTATATTTGTAGAAAGGAGAAATTGTTAAATTTTAGACATAGATTTATAACACTAATATTTAGGGCACATACATATTTTTCATATTTTTTCGTTGCTTAATTTTGTTTTAATATTTTTGAAGTGAGTTTAGCAATAATTCAAACTTAGGTTAATTTGACAACTTATAACTTTTTTTGTATGCTATTGAATTAACTTCTCATTTTGTTGAAATAAGGACATTAATACCTAGGGCACAAATATTTTTCATTGTTTTTCTCTACTTTTCTATTTTTTTCATGTATGTGAAAAAAAAAAATTAATGTTCAATGAAAACATATATTCACAAAAAATAAAATAAATATAATAAAATAAAATATATTCAAAATTATACTTTTTGAAAATATTATAATAAGGGGTACATAAAAAACATATTTATTTTAAATGAATTCATTTGATCAATCAAAAGGAAAAGCAAAATTGATTTTTGTCAGCATTTTAATTGGTGCAAAGGAGACTTCATTGTGGGTATGATTTAGTACTAGAAGGGCTCTATCAAGGAGCTTTTGCCAAACTCTTTTCAATTACAATCCTTTAGATAGAACCTCTCAAGGCTTAAATCATTAATTTTTATATTAAAAAAGTGGTTTTAGGAAAAAAAAAATTGGATGTCCCAAAAGTTGGACACACTATTATGGTAGCACCTAGTTATTGTGTCTAGTTTTGAAGCTCAAATATTTTTATAATGTTTAATAGTTCACATAAGATAAATATGAACCATTCTAACAACCAATGATCTAGGGATCAAATCTAGTCATAGTGGAAAAGTTTCTAAATGAGGATATTGATGATGCTATGCCTTTTGAGATAAAATAATGTAAAGTTTGAGAGAGATATAGAGCTAAAATAGTAATTGTATTTTGTTTATCTATTTATCCTTTATATGGAATGTTCTTGAAAAATGTACATCACTATTATCTTCTAATGTTATACATACATATCAATCTTTATGTCTATTTGTTAATGTTATAAATATGTACATATATAGATCCAATGCCTTGCAAGATATGAATTTGGGAATTTAAATTTTTTCTTTAGAAGTGGAACCATTTTCTTGTTACTTCTTATCTCCCAAATAATACAGTGTTAAACTATTTGTTGGTATGCACATAATGTATTAGTACATGACCAAGCATAACATGAACCTATAGGGTGGCACATAGGTTGTTGCATCAACTATACTATACAATTTATGAAGTGTAATGTCTATAATTGTGTAGTGATGTGCAACATGACTTAGAATTTATGATTTGGACTTGAGGTGAGTTGGACATTATTGAAGCCATAAGAGAAACTATGAAATATTTGGCAAAGGTATAATTAACATGTAGGAGTGTCTATCAAGAGCATTTGCACCACTATTAGAGTATGTGTATAACTTGTTGGAGATGGATGAGTCATCCTTATCTTACTCCAAGCATTTGGTAGGTGTTCTAGTGTACCATAAATCGTAAAATTATTTTTACAATTGTCACGTCATGAAAATGGTCTTGGTACTATCATAAGAACTAATGTTGGCAAATATGCTTGAACCAATTAAGAAGCACATTGCTTGACTCACGTAAGAATGGACTGCTCAAATGTGATATAAGCTACATAATAAGTAATGAGGCTATAATTCTCATACTGATTGCGAGTAAATTCAATATCTATTGCTAAAATAATATTTGGTCTATTGTCACTCACTTGTAACAACAATTATGAGAGATACACCACTAACTATTTATAAAATCTCCATCCTAAAAGTAAGGTTTTTGTATAAAAAATGTGTACAAGTCATGATCAGAAAATAAAATAGACATTATTATATCTGACTTTCCCTTTCTAATTCAGATGAATGATCACAAACTATAAAATTTCTCAAAAATATCATATCCTTAAATGTATTCCTAGTATGTGATAATATCTACAAGCCATGATTTGGAATTAAAATGGACACAAATAATTCTTCTTATTAACTTTCTTAAATTTGTCAAACTTAAACATGTTATTATATCCAATTAATTAGCAATCTAACCAAGTGGAAATTCAAGTGGAAAGTTTCACTTTCTAGTTTGAAAAATATCTACAAATTTTGAATGGGAAATAAAATAGATCAACCAAAATTGACTCATCCTGTCTAATATAGTCAAACAATTACCAACTATATTGAATTTGTCAAACTTTATCAAATTATTGAATACATTTATATATAATCTTATCAAGTGAAACTTTTTTTAATATAAGAATACAAACAAATTATGATTGAAAAATATCTACAAATTTCAAATGGGAAATAAAATAGGTCAATCGAAATTGACTCATAGTGTCTAATATAGTCAAACAATTACCAACTACATTGAATTTGTCAAACTTTATCAAATTATTGAATACATTTATATATAATCTTATCAAGTGAAACTTTTTTTAATATAAGAATACACACAGATTATGATTGAGAAATAAAATGACTATAATAGTTGATTTGAACAAATACTCACTAACTCTATAAAATTTGTATGATTGAGAAATAAAATGACTATAATAATTGATTTGAACAAATACTTACTAACTCTATAAAATTTGTGAAATTTTATCACATCATTGAATGCATTTTATCTGGAATATAAAATGGAAAGTTTCATTGTCTTAATGTGGGGCACGATCATATGTTCATTTCACCTTCATCATTTTACATTTTTCTTTGGTGATTATTCAAATGATTTACAATTTTTTTTTTATGTTCTTGGCTGCATTTCATATACGTCCATCTGAGTTTGTTTTGTGCATGCGTTGATTTTGTTGTTGCACAACGTCTAAATCAGTCAATGATTGATATTTAATATTTTTTCCTCAATTGATATTTAAAGTGTTTGGTAATTTATATACAATGATTGATGTGAAGGGTGAAAATTCTATATGGGAGTGTTTCATATGAAATAATAAGCTTAGTTTGACGTTTTATTATTTTATTTTATTACCTTTCAATGAAAGAATCATTTTTGAAAAAATAAAATTTCTTTTATATTATCTGAAATTAAATTTATAAATTATAATTGTTCAATCTTATTTCAATAATTTTAGAAATGAATTTCAAATTTTTGAATTCAATATTCAAATTTGAACATTACCAAATATTTCTAGTTAGTTGTCATGATTTGACCTAACAAAAATTGTTTTTGTTAAGTTGTATACTATATTTAAAGACATTCACTATTTACATAGAAAACACATTAAATAATTATTAAAGGGTGTTGTCATGAAACATAGCAACATTTGCGATACATTCATTTATACAACTACGAGGGGAAATACCAACCCTAGGAATCGTATGGGACGATTTAATAAAGATTTAATGGATTAACCAATGTTATGACAAGCAATTTTAATATGCATAAAAGAATTTGGAGGCCACACACATACAAAACAATCATGATCCATTGTGATTTATACGAAATAAAGACCCTAAATTGTATGCATATATGAAATACCAGCATGTGTGTTATATTGATACTCATCATAATGTTACAAGAACACAATGAGACATAATTGTCATGAATTTTAGCATCTAACAAAATTGTAGATAACATTTATAACTAATAGATGGAAAGAAAATGGGACCATTTCCTCTATGGCAACTAAAAAACTATTTTTAAATGTCCCAAACACTGACAAAAACTATTGCTACCAACTAAGGCTTCCTTCCCTTGCAAATAAAATGGAATGTATTCATTTAAAAACATATCACATAGTTCATAAAAATCATCAAGTGGATATTGCCTTGAAGAAGCCACTCAACAATGTGAAATGAGATGTGTGATGATTGGGAGAGGTAAGATATTTTTGTATTTCATATATACCCTAATTAAGCGCCGAACCCTTATTACAATTAAATTTTCATTTTGCACAAATATTCTTCTAGCTATTCTAGGGTCCACTACTCACTATTAAGAAGTAATCAGATTAGGCTTTTGAAATGCTTAACTATATTTACTTAAAAAAATTGTCACCTTGTATGTTAAATCTTTCTCAAGCTTACCATAAAACTATTAATTCTCTCTATCAAATAGTTAGTTCTTTTTTCTGAACATTTTTTATTTAACTTTAACATTAAAAATGGGTAGGCACCAAAAAATATTCAAAATAATACATTTATCATTTTCATCTTTGAAATATGAAGAAATGGCAATATCAATTTTAGGGTTATTGTTTCGTTATGATGATAACCACAACCATAAATCATGTCTAATGGATACCAAAATTCACATGGAGGTAGATTATCCAATGTATCAAGCAACTTAGTCACTAGAAATGGAATTTCACTTTTCTAAGTCTAGCTTGTTATTCACAAATTCTTGATGACCCTTAGATTTCCTTTAAGGATGAAAATTATAATTGTTGCTTGAAACTAAAATTAAAAAAACCTAGAATTAGAAATACATAATCATTGTCAACATGGATGCTCATCAAATTTAGTAAACTCTCTAAATCACTTTGTTTAAATGTGTACATGTTGATCCTCATCCTTAAATAAGTTGAATAGGTCATCCTCATTACCTCCATTTTCCAAATGTGGCATTGATGATACCTCGTGATAATAAGGAGAATTGATAAATACATAATGATATAAAAGAGGATATTTCACTAAAATGTGTTCATATTTGCATTCAATAACATACACATTTAAGAATAATATACACATGCTTCCACTTGATGGAAGTTCCCTTAATTGTCATTGTAAATGATTTTTCATTTTTTCAACTTACTTCTTATGATTCTAATGTAGTTGGACTACAAATAATTTACTTATTATTCTTTTGTATATTAATCACCTTCATCCATCTGGAGAATGTTTCACTTAAACTCTAGGATTTTGGTATCAATCAATAAGTTTTGGTAAAAATAATAGCTAGAAAGCAACTATTTATGATGAATATTGACCTATTTGTAAACTTTAACTAAGCCAACCACTAATTTGATCTACACCTAATTAAAAAAAAAATTAATAGAGAACTATCATGCAATGTAAATAAACCATAAAACAAACAAGATTATACCTTTACATCCATGATAAGCTTGTCTTCATTATTTTCCTATCTTTCATGATCTTGTATTTGATAGTATTCCTCTTATTTTTTTATGCACTTGCACAAGAGATCAAGGAAGAATGTATATGGTTGTGATGATGTATGCTAGAATGATTTTGATAGAATGTAGTTAGTCCCACTATATGTGTCTTGAGGAAAGAGGGGAAGAATCCTCTTTTATAGAGATTACAAAGAGAATCAAGGGTTTAGATTAAGAGGTTAAAAGATGAATGACCATGATCAAATAGTTTATAGAGAATCAATGTGATTGAAGGGTAGGTAAAGATAAAGAGATGAGATTGAGTGGTAGTTGAGAGTGAATAAGATTAAGAGGTTAGTTTGAAACGGGGGGTTATGAGTAAGCGATGGGTTGAATTTTGAGAAAACACAAAGTGAATGAAGAGACAATTGACACTTGTCACATGCATATGAATTTAGATTATGATCCATGTGACCAAGTTGGAGAGCTAGGATTAAAGGAGAAAAAAGGTAAGTGAATTAACTAAATATATAAAATTATTTATTTACTTAATTGAGGAAAGGGCTAGATAAATTAAATAAATAAGATATATTTATTTAATTTAGGAGAGGTGGTAGGATCTAAATAAATGATAAATATTTATTCAACTAAAGGATAATTTAGGTATTTACAACAACCACCTTAAAAAATACAATAAAGTTAATTTCAATTCAAAGCATTAAGTTGATATCCTCAAGATCCTTAAGTAACAAAGAAACTCCAATGAAAAATGAACAAAAAGGGATTTAATACTTGAGTAGTAAACATAAAATGACATGATGTAGAAGTACTAGGGTTTGATACAAGATATTGCAAGAATAAAAATTACACATTTAAACATTGCCACTAAATTTGGTATGAAGTTTTGTATACACGTTGGGAGAAGATTTGATGTAGAACCTTAATCTAAGATGTGATGAAATCTAACAAAGTTTGAAAAAATGTACTAATACCATGTCATGTGAGGGATAACACTTGTTGATCTTAGGGGTTATAATGTGAAAAATTATATGTCCTTATAATTTCAGACTATATTTTAATGTTACTTTGGTGTTCATTCCCTTAATCTATTCCTAGGCTCATTTTAGCTCTTGAATTAGCCTTTCTCCTTCTCAAGGTTCTTAGTTCTTATGTCATACATTTTCTTATTATCAAAACTTATGTCACCTTTGTCTTAGCCTTTTATTTTTCTAGTGTTATTATTTTTTAATTAATTTTTTAAGACACTAGAGAAACACATGGACATATTAAATGCACTACACAATCATACCATAATAATTTCTTGTTTGATGGCAACTTTTAATTTTCTTTTTTGCTTGTAACCTACCTAAGTTAGTGGAATTCAATCAAGAAAAATATAAATGGTTCATAATCCTCTTTCTTTGGCCTTATGCTCTTAATTTTGAATGAATATTTCACTTTTACACTCTATAGACTCTCTTATTACAATGTTGGCACTTTACAACTTCCTAAAACTATTATCTATCTTTGATTCCTCTATGTGAGAACATCACCCTTCATTAGGCTTGCTCTTGTTTTCTCCTTCAAACATTAAAAGGTGATATTTCTCTTGTTCTCTTTGTTTCATTTTAGTTTGTTGCATCTTCCGTTGTAATGCTCACCAAAATATGGGCTAGAGAAAATAACTAAACTAACCAACAAATAGAGATAATTTTTTTCTAAAGCATCCATTAATGCAACATAATAAACTATCATTACTCAAGATCATAGATTGACATCTACATGAATTCTTAAGACAACATAAACATAACCATAATCATAACAACATATAACACAAACGAAAATAACATCATAAAAATCATCATCTCAATACATACATATATTCATTCACTCATTCATTCATTCCCTAGGGTACTTCAATGTTACTACTTAATGACTACATTACCTACTATTATATCCCCAATTAGCCTCGATCTCTAAGTTCTTAATGCTAGAAGATTTCCACAATCCATCTAATTGATATGAGCAACTTCTGGATTTGATTGTGTGAATGTCTTTTTTCAACAACATTTCGAATCACAACTCCTTCATCTCTTTGCATCTTGATGATGAATCACAAAATGTGATTTGAAATGTTGATGGAAAAAAAACATTCACAAAATTGAATCCAAAAGTTGCTCATATCTCTAAGATCTTTATAAAGCACCAAACCAAATGTTGGAAGAATGTTGTAAATATGTGCTTGAGAGATATTTGAGAGATGCGTTATTGATGTTCACATATTTATCTATCTAAGACACTAATGCAGTGAAGTTCAATTAGTTTGTTCAGCACAATGAAGATCAAATTTTTTGGATTAAAGGGTTTGTAGAGGGTTGTCTGTAGTTGATTCAGTTCAAGTTTTAGAGGTCCACATGAAGACTTGATTGACTTATGGGTATCTGTGTTGTGGATGGATTTTCAATTGTTTAGTGGTGATAGTGATAGTATTTGGATATGTATTGCTCTACATTGTAATTCTTGATCTGTGGACTTGGAAGTATGTTTGGAATGTTGGTGCATGTCCTCAATTCAAGTGGTTCGTGGTTTGGAGGTCCACAAATAATTTTTCAAGGTTGACAGTCATTGCAGTTAGTGTTCCTGAGGTTCAGTATGAAGATGCTAGTGATTCTAGTAATTTTTTTTTGTGCAAATGTTTCTATGATAATTCATGATGCTTTTGGATGTTTCTAGATCATGTGTCTTTTGTGTTGGTGGTCTGTATTGGTCATTGAGCTCGTAATGGATGTTTTTTCTCCAGTACGATGGTGTTCTTCATGTTCTTGGCTAACTAGATTCTTATAATGTGTTGCAGATGTTCGAGGCATAATTCTTTGAGGTGTAATGCATTCAAGGTGAAGATTAGGGTCCCTACTATGTATTGAATGACATTGCTTGGTCCACATGTTATATTGTATTGAGTGTGGTTTTATTTTTGTAATTAGGTGATGAGTGTTGAGCCGACCTTGTTGATTTCTCCAAGGTTGATGTCTTGTATAAATAATTGCAATGATCTTTGTATCTTAGCATAGTGGTGATGTGTGGATGAGAGTGAGTGTGCACTAAATGTATATATCTTTTGAAGGTAGAGAAGAAGTGCGAAGAAGATAGTTGTTGTATGCTTCAATGAGACAAAACTAGGCATCAAGGAGATTTTATTTCTTAGTTCATAATTTCTGGATGTAATCCGTGATTGTTTGTGTTAGGACCTGGAGGCAACTGAGATGGGGGGTGAATTAGTTGTCTATTAATTTCAACCCAAATATAACTTACTCAAACTTGATACATAATACCGATAAACCAAACTTAATGTTGGCATACAGATTAGCATTTAATATTAATACCGGTGAAACTCAATGCATATAATAGAAAGAGAAACAACGTCCATAACACATAACACAAAGATTTGTATGTGGAAACCCTATAAGGGGAAAAACCATGGTGGGAAACCTTACCCACAATCAGATGATACTACTGCAGATAGTATGTGTATACAAATGGGGTCTCCACATGCAGAAAGGCCAATCACCTAGAGCTCACTGCTCAATCACAAGATAGGAGTCACACTGACTACAATTGGATGATTAAATCCAATGATAATGTATTGCTCAAAGTAGCATCTCCAATGCTGGATTCAGTACCGGTTAAGCTCTGATAATCACCTTCAAACCTTCCTTGAACCTTCTCTATGGTCTGCTCATATGATCTTCAATATTCACACATACCATGTCACAATACCATAACCATATACCTATTACATGTTCCTCTACTTGTTACTTTTATCTCATAAATGAGATCTTACATATATACCAAAACCTAAGACCAAATGTGTAGGTCAGCTTACTAAGAATATTACAATTAAATAAATTACAAATAAGTCAAGATGCGATGCATCATGTCATCTCAATACATTTACAACAATATCCAACCAATCAATCATCTACATAATGTGTCGTGTTGATTTGGAATAGATAATGCATGCCGATCCATAACCTAGACCAATTTGCCGGTAACAACAAATATGTCAACCCGATTAGACCAATAACTAGAATAACAAAACCAAGTGTCCAAACCATGTCTTCAACATAACCAAGTGATCTACAGATGATAACAAGTCATCCTCAGTGTTGGTGAACAATATAACCTATCAGTTAGTGATATACTGGTGACTGTGTATAAGTCATTGAACTTGTCGGTGAACATAATGTGCCGGTTCAACATAACCAAAGATCTCCAGAAGGATAAGTGCTGATAAGTGTTCACATCAATGACAAAACCAATGCAACATATCCATAATACCAACAATTTAAATAGGTAGTGAGCCTTCCTTGGGTAGTGAGCCTTTTGGT